>NC_141237.1:6060000-6682500 GCF_054856515.1 Filicampus tigris | reverse complement strand
CTGTTTTTTTTTTTATTTTTTTAACAATTGTTATTTTATGAAAAATAATCATGTGTATTAATCCACTTTAGTAATCTGTGGCTAAAAGACTGACTTTGTTTTTTGTTGTTGTTGTTGTTGTTTTTTTGTAGAGAGGATCAGATGAGCTGAATATGTACAACAGTCCCAACTCTGGCATGAGCAGCATGAGTGGTGAGTTTTTGCTGACCACTCCTGAAAAGGCAACGCATAAACTTAACATGCCGCTTGTGATATATCCAGGTTTAAAAAAAAAAGAAGTTTGGGGCGTCCTTTTAGTTTGAGATTATGATTTCATGGTGCTTGCCGTGGTTTGGACTGGAACTAGTTTGCAGCACATTTCAAACAGAGATCAAACATACATTGAAAATACAAGATAATATTCTTGACAATGTTTATTTTTGTTTAGATGGGAGTTCCAGTGGCAGTGACAGTAAAAAGCTGAGGGTCGAGGAGGCGCCACCATCTCGCGTGCTTCACATCAGGAAGTTGCCCAACGAAGCCTCAGAGACAGAAATCATTGCTCTTGGCTTACCTTTTGGAAAAGTCACCAATATCCTTACACTTAAGGGAAAGAACCAAGTGAGTGAAAGATGATGTTTGGGTGGAAAAGTGTCCGTTTGACACCATTTCATATGTGTGGAGGCATTTTTTTGTTATTTTTGTAATTCTGTTATTTACATAAAACTCGAGCAAGCTGTCCTGTATAACACTCAAGCATATCTTGAACATAATCTGAAACTGGTTTGAATTAAAGTCCACTAACTGAAGTTTAAATTTACTAAAAAAGAAATGCAAAAAATGAACACCGCAATAGACCTTACATGCCGATTTTTTTTTTTATTATTATTTTTTTTATTTTATATATTTTTTCAATTATTATTTAAACGTTGAACCCTTGCAGGCTTTTTTGGAGATGGGCACCGAGGACGCTGCCGTCACGATGGTCAACTACTACACCACCGTAAATCCTCACATTCGCAACGTCCCAGTCTTTATTCAGTACTCAAATCACAAGGAGCTCAAAACCGATGCCGGCAATCAGGTTAGTCGCGTCGGGATAATGAATTGCACTGATAAATTAGCACAAATCAAATGTCCTTGTCACTCTACTTGGGGGAATTGATTGTTTGACCTCCTCTAATCTTGGACCGCAGCGGACGCAGGCGGTGCTGCAGGCGGTTTCGGCCGTTCAGTCCGGTGGCTCGCCTGCCTCGGATGTGCAGGAAATACTTGCCACCGCCTCCAGTCCAGTGCTGCGCATCATCATCGACAATATGTTCTACCCTGTCACGCTGGATGTACTACAGCAGGTATTCAACGTTTGTTTTCGTTGTCGAGTGTACCACTTGTGAACTCTTCTCCTTTTTGCCCAAAGAAAAGACAAAAATGAATTGACCGGTGTCTATTGGCCGTACTTTAAGATTGCAGTTCATTTTGTTCCCCAGATTTTTTCCAAGTTTGGTACCGTCATGAAGATAATCACATTCACCAAGAACAATCAGTTCCAAGCCCTTTTGCAGTTCAGCGAACCCGTCAATGCACAGCAGGCTAAACTGGTAAGAACTTTGACCTTGAGCACCCTTTTTCTCAAATATTTTGTGTGCGGACCACATTTGACTTGGTCAAATACTGAGCCTTTTGCCCTGTTAGGCACTCGATGGTCAGAACATCTACAACGCGTGCTGCACGCTGCGCATCGACTTCTCCAAGCTCGTCAACTTAAATGTCAAGTATAACAACGATAAGAGTCGGGATTACACACGGCCAGAGCTGCCGGCCGGTGACGGCCAACCCAGCATGGACCCTGCCGTCGCCGCGGCTCTCAGCAAAGACAACTCCCTCCTCGGTAAGATTCCAGGTAGATACAACTTTTCTCTTTTTATTCCTCCCTTCTGTCGTCATTTCTGAGAGCCCAAAGCCTATGGACGCCCATTCCCGCCAGTAAAAAAAAAAAAAAAAAATTGACTTGCAGAAGAAGACTGTTTCCGCCATTGGACTTCTTTTTTTTACTTTTATTTATTTATTATTATTATTATATATTTTTTTCCACTGGCGGAAACAGGCTTCTTCCAAAGTAACTATTTATGTATTTATTTTTTTTATTATTGGCGGGACTGGGCTTCCATACAAAGCAGACATGAAGTCACTGCAATTTTTTTTTTTTTTTTTTCAGTTGACTGGTACACTCTTGATTTTATTTTTTCAAAACTTCCCGGCAGGAGCTTTGAACCCACTCAGCGCAGCAGCGGTAGCCGCTGCCGCTGCAGGGAGGGTGGCGCTAGCTGGACAGACGGGGTCCAGCGGGGTGCTCTTGGTCAGCAATCTGAATGAAGAGGTCAGTAACACACACACCAGCGAGAGGGACGATCTAAGTATTAACACTGCCACCTTTTACCCATCACCCCACCATGCAGTTTGTTGCTTAATCTGAACTATCCTATGAGTGTTGCCATTTCCAGCCACATTGCTTCTAGCTAATTTCAATTCCACATATCAGTATACGTCATTTCGGCTTTGTCTTTGGACCTCACTAGAAGGCTTTTCTGTCCTTTATCTCGACTTTATGTTCCGTTATAATAATTCAAGGGGGGGGGGAGTCCACCCAAAAATGTTCTTCACAAAAATATTTTCAATGTAGCCCCGCTAAGTCTAAACAAGGCCTTCTGATTGATATTGTGTTTGTGGGATATGAGTTAAGTGGTAAAATCCACCTGATTTTGTCCATCTCAGGGGGGCGGCCATTTTGCCATTTGCCGTCGACTGAAAATGACGTCACGGTTGCTCATGGCTCGGATAGCCGCCGATCATGGCTCGGTTTCAGAAAACCGGTGAGCCGTGGCTGGTTGTTACCTGGGTCTGTGATGTCATTTTCAGTCGACCGAAGTGACAAAATGGCCGCCCCCCGAGATGGAGAAAAACGGGTGGATTTTGCTGCGGAACTCATATTCCAGAAACGCAACATTAATAAGAATGTTGCACATTGAACATATTATTGCAAAGGATTTTTTGGGAGGTTGACTTCTCCTTTAGAAAAGGTTTTACGACTTGATTATCAACATCAAATATGGCCCTGTCTCCTGGCAACCAGCTCAGCACCTCTGCGTATGAATGGTTGTGTCATTGAAATTCTCGAACGGTATCATGCTGAACTTGTGAGGTTATGATACCGCGCTTCAGCGTTATGTGAGCCTCCCGGACTTAATGTGACTGCCGCCGTTTTGCTCAAACGGCCTTCACATCAACTCTCGCATGTGGAACAGGATTTCGATTGCATGCCCGCAAAGCAAATGTTGGCACTTCTTACCGTTTGCACTAATGTTCTCCCTCACTGTGCAATTGTGTCTTTCCAGATTGCTGCATGTTGTTTTTAATCCCATGGCCACGACTCTCGTGTTAATTTTGATTATGATTTTTGACATGAATGTATTTCTGACCCTTTGCTTTTCCAGGGTGAAATACATTTTGTTGCAATTATTGCTGAATACATTGATCCAAGCCAAACGACCTGCATTCCAGTGTACTGACCTATATATTTTTTGTCCCTCCCTCACTTTTTATTTCCCCCCTCCCCCCCAATTTACATTCACCTCCTTCCATTCCCCGACTGTTCCCCGTCCTCCTTTCCCTTCTCCATGTAACCCCTCTCCCTCGCCTGACGTGTCGGTGGTGGTGGTGGTGGTGGGGGGGGGGTGTTTGACCCTCGAAACCAACACGTCCGTCCCCCTTCACCACCTGCTCCTGTCTGACACCGCACCCCCTTCCAAACCTCACCACGACTTTTCTCTCCTCCTCCATGACCACCATCTCCATCACTCTCCGGGGGGAGAACACAAAACACCATTCCTTCTACCTACCTCCGTTCTGGATCGATCTGTCCATCTCTACCTCCGCTCCGCTCCGACTCTTCTACCTCTCTACCTGTCTCACGCTGCTTGTTGCTCTTCTCTCCCTCTAAAGATGGTTACGCCCCAAAGTCTGTTTACCCTCTTCGGTATGTTATCGTTGGCTCTTGCTCTCCTCTCTTTTCTGCTATCTACTCTTTTTTTTTTTCTTTTTTTTTTTTTTTTGTCTTTCTATTTTCATCCTCTTTATATTTCTCATTACAATTGTTAGTCATTTTTAATGCCACGTGTGGGTTTTTTTTTAGTATGTATTTGCGCACTATAGCTTGTTAAGTAACCGCAAAACTATTTAGCAGTTAATTGGTTGGGGTTAATGTTTATAATCTGTCACAATTTCATTATAGCAAACAATAATGCATGGTTAAGCAGTATTTTTTTTTTGCATGTTTTTATTTCTTGCCATATGATCAACAGTAACCCTAATAACCTATCTATTTGAAAGGCTGTTGTTTCTCTTTTTAAATATCCTTACCACGCACCTCTCTCTGAAATCTTCTATAAATTCCATCTGTGTGCTCCTCTATTCTCTCTTCTTTCATTCTCGTCTAAGATATCCTTGTCTCCGCTGCTCTTTTTATTTTAGTTTTCTAACTGCCTGCTTTATGTCCACTTGCACTTGTCCTGGCCCTCATGTAGGAGTCTATGGTGATGTCCAGAGGGTGAAAATTCTGTACAATAAGAAAGACAGCGCTCTCATTCAGATGTCGGACGCCAACCAGGCTCAATTAGGTGAGTAATGGCTCAAATTGAAATCAATTTTGTGAACATTTTACGGTTGGAAAATTGGACTCCAAATTAACCAGTATAACCCTTCAAAGATAGTGTATGATGTGTAGAGCACATTGAGCTCAAACTTGGGAACATTTTCAAGTCATTCTGACTTAAAGGGGAAGTCAGCAGAATATGTTCCCAACAGGCCCACTAGTTGAAACACGGCATTCTGATTAATATTGTATTTGTGGAGTATGAGTTAAGTAGCAAAATGCACCCGTTCGCCATCTCAGGGGGCGGCCATTATGTCTCTTCTGTCGCCTGAAAATGACATCACAGTTGCTCAGGTAGCGGCCATTCACAGCTCACCTGTTTTCCGAAGCTGAGCCATGATTGCTCGTTACCCGAGCCCTGAGCAACTGTGATGTCATTTTCAGGCGACAGAAGTGACAAAATGGCCGCCCCCTGAGATGGCTAAAAACGGGTGGATTTCTCATATTGCACAAACGCGACATTAATCGGAATGCCTCGTTTCAAGTAGTGGGCCTGCATAGAACATATTCTTGAAAAAAAAATGATGTTTGGGTTAACTTTCGCTTTAACGGTTGATTCTGACTTGGTTTACGAATGGCGCCACCACAGGGTCGATTGATGACGAAAATAATGCTGGTATTCACGCTTGTGTGTGTAACAATGTCTGATTTTTTTTTTTTTTAAAGAAGAAAAACCCGGTTCAATAATGTGTTTAGCCTAATGACAAAGGTGAAACCAAATCTGACATTTTAAGAGGAAACAAAGACAGCATCTTTATGTATCATCTCTTTTCAGGGAACTTGTCTCTGAGTTGATCACGTGATTACAGATTTTAATCGACTATTCAAGTTGTGTGGGTTGTGGTAATAACTTCATAGTAAAGACAGTTACTGTTGCCGAGTCGCATCACTGCCTGTTGTCCTGGGAAAAAAAAAATACTGTAGTCTAGAGTTGGATTTCGCATTTATGACAATTCAAAACTGAGACTTCCAGTTAGTGGATTCAACAATCCCAAAACTTTTTTTTTTTTGGTGGGTTAGCTACAGTATATACTGTAGATCTTTTATGGATTCCGAGTTAAATTCACACTTTATTCGAATTGTTTTCCTCTACCCGTTTAAAGCCATGAGCCACTTGAATGGCCAAAAGATGTATGGGAAAATTATCAGGGCAACGTTGTCCAAACACCAGACGGTGGCACTGCCTCGCGACGGCCTGGACGACCAGGGCCTGACCAAGGACTATGCCAACTCTCCCCTTCACCGCTTCAAGAAACCCGGATCCAAGAACTTCCAGAACATTTTCCCACCGTCTGCCACCCTCCATCTCTCCAACATCCCGTAAGTGCCACTGCTTATTTTCCTGGCGACGCCCGGAACTCTTTCAAATGAACACGGAGGCCCAAGGTGGAACCGCCGCTCATGTTCAACCTTCTTTCTCAGGCAAGATGTAACCGAGGATGACCTGCGGTTGCTGTTCTCAAACGCCGGAGGCACTGTGAAAGCATTTAAGTTTTTCCAGTAGGTATTTTCGCTCCGACGCTGCAAGAAGTGACTGACGACGGGAAAGGATGCTTGTGTTGACGCTGCTCTCATATTTTCCAGGGATCGCAAAATGGCGTTGATCCAGATGTCAACAGTGGAAGAGTCGGTCCAAGCTTTGATTGACCTTCACAACTACAACATGGGATGCAACCAACACTTAAGAGTCTCCTTCTCGAAGTCCACCATTTAACAATGTGACCCCCCCCCCCAAAAAAAAACATCGATTCACTCGGTTTTCGCAAGCTGTCGTCGTTTGAGGGGAAATGTGACCAAAGTCATGTTGGTTCAACAAATTGGGGATATTGCAGTTGACTCTGCTTGGTTCTCAATACCTCCGGAATATATTGACATTGATTGTCATCCCCCGTGTGAACGTTTGATGTAGAGCAGCATTTATCTCTTAACGTAGACAAAAAAAAATATACATGTGCCTTATTTGATATCAGCTGCCCGCATTTATTAAGAACCGCCACATGCTTTGTAATCTCATGGATGTACGGTAAACTTTATTGGGTTTACTAGACATTGACAACTCTTTTGAGTATTGTCACCGGGCGGCTTTTTGGGGATTTTTCAGTTTGGATTGTGTCGATTCCGTTTCGAGTCCCAGCCAGAAAAAAATCAAATGAAAAAAAAAATAAAAAAATCACCCCCTTCCTTAGATAAATGATAGTATTTTTTTTTCTTCCCATAGATTCATCCTTACTTTTTACTTTTGCAGCGTGCGTTTTGTAAATTATCACAATGTGGCTTTGCAGTTTTTTTTTTTTATGGCTGGTTTTCAAACATTTTCTCTCATTTGCATAGCAGTGCAATGTAACTGTCAATGCCATTTGGTTTGAAACAATGTATGGTTACAAAACAGGTTACTTGAGACTTCTACTCAGTTGGACCAAAGTTTCTGTGCCTTAAGTATTCCTGTAATTGAGAAAAAAAAAAAAAAAAGTTTGCATTTGTAGAAAATGTCCGATTTCAAGCATTCCTAAATTTCCCCCGATTACTTGTAAGATTCTCAGTAACTATTGTCTGAAATGGTCAATTTAAAAAGTGATTATGTATACTTGTTGCTTTCAGATTGTTTTCTCCAACTGTAAGGGTCTTTCTTCATTAAAATAGGCATTGTTTTCTAATTGAAAAGTTGTTTTCCAGACATTTGAGTGCTGGTTTTGAGTCTCATCTATTCTGCATTTCCTCTGTAGCATGCTAAATAAAACATTTCTGAATTAGTCCCTCATTCAGCTGTCTCTGTCCTGTTCGTATTTCAAACTCGCTTAAAAGTGACTACCAGCGCCAGAGTAAAAATGAAGCCAACATTCCGTTTTGGAGGAACTGCTGTTGACGGCTAGGAGTCAAAGATCCATTTATTGGGCTGGCAGCGATTGAGTTAATGAGCCAGCGTGAACCTTCTGATTCCACTAATTTGTTGAATCATTTCTTTTTTTCTGAAGGGCTTATCCTGTAAACTGACAGTCCACTTCTTTTTAACCCCTTATCAGTTCATAACAAACTTTGTTTTAAAACTGAAATCATACACACGCTATATATCTTAAAACACATTCTATGAAGTTGATGGATATTTTTTCCCAATCAGAAATAAAAGGGAAATGGCAAGCAGCTTCTTAAAAGATATGTCAATACAAACATTTGAAGAGGAAGATTATTTTGAGGGAAAATGACATTTATGTGGGTTTACAAGAACTTTTTTTTGTGTGTGTGTGTATTCTGGCATTTTGAAAAAGACTCACTTTTTGTGTGCCCGTAATAGTGAATCAAATGATTGTAAAAGTTGAAAAATGGAAAAAAAAAAAAAAAAAGACTGCAGTCGCAACCTCTCCCAGTATTCATTAAGTTAAGTAAGAGCTGGCTGTACCCTGATTTCCTCCCACACTCCCAAAAAAATGACCGCAAATTGGCCACAGTTGCGAATGGTTGTCCACCCCCATGTATGTCCGTGCCCTGCGATTGACTGGCAATTAATCCAGCTTTTATCCCGACTCCCACCTAAGGTCAACTAGGGATAAACTCCCGCTTCCCAATGACCCCGAACACGATAAATGGCACTAAAGAAAAAAATGTATTCATGAATAATTGAAAATATAATCACAATGTCATGCTTCATTTTTATATTCTAATGGACCTTGTGTTTAAAAGCTATCACTGTGGAATTTAATTTGGCCCTGTCATTGCTCAGTCTTGCTTCCAGAAATGCTTTAAAATGAAAAACATTTCGAGTTTGACTTTACTGGCACGGTGTCATAAAATACATTAGTAATAGGATGCTTCACCGCTGCCATTTAAAATGCAGAGATGCCCGGAGGTGTTTCATGTCAGGAGCCGCGATGATGACAGCTCGGTTCAATTATGAAGGAGGCATGTTCTTAACATCATGGTATGCACAATTACAACATAATTAACTGTGTGAGTGCGTGTGTGAGTGTGTGGTTACCATAGCAACAAGCCTCCCTCTGGGTTACGGTCAGTTTCCAGCTTTGCAGTCAGTCCCCCTGCACAACAACCTGTAAGATGCGGCAGCATCCTGCTTTTATGCATTATTTAATTTCAACTCATTGACAAATGCCAAGAAGCCTAATGAGCCAGTTTTCTACTTTAATGCATGAAATCACATGACCAGTCCTCGACGGCACAGTGTAGCAACCCCCCCCCCCTCCCGGGGCTTTAAAGTAGAATAGGCGTGGCCAAAGGAACAAAGCTCCAGAATAATTTTTGCAGCCAAGTGCATGCATGAACTCAAAATAGCTTTCTTTTTAATGCATCCGCCGACATACTGGAGATAAAAAAAAAAAAAGTCTACACACCCCATGACCCTGAACCACAGCTTGATTGGGAAATTCTTCTTTCCCTCCAACACAAAACAAAACAGTACCCTCCAACCTTTTATGTGAAAGTTTTAACATTTCTGTCATTTTGAAATGTTCATTTACTGTAGAAAACTACATGGAGCTATTTAAGTTTTTCTCTTTATCCTTTTTAAGACATGATGACAATCCTGCGTGCTCCCTGAGCTTTTTGTTCGAATTTTATAACCGAGATGTATACTGTCAAAAATTACTTTGACAGTAATTGTAATTTGTAATAATGTTCATTAAACATGCTTAAAGACGTTAAAATTAAGAGTACATTTTTCTTTGGATTTTGATGCCAATATTTTCCTTTTCACTGAAAATGAATATCAGCTCCAAATATCGGTTATCTGCCTCCTTCACTACTAATAATCGGTATGGGCCCTGAAAAAAAGCATATCGGTCTATCTCTAAACCTTACTAAAGAATGCTGAAATCATCCTTCAAGAAATGTGCCCATTTTTGCTTCCGGGTGATCCTACCTTGGACATTAAAAAGCCTCCAACAACTTAGCTCCTAAGATCACTGCGACACACATAAACCACGATAAAGTGACAACTCAAATCGTAGTAAACGCGAGATTAGAGTTTCAACAGCAAGGGTCCTGGTGTAAAGCTTCAAGGGAATACCACGCAGGAAATACATCCTAAACCTGTTGACTAGGAGCACGATGATGGAAAACAGGATCACTGCGCCCTTCCTTTGTGATGTATCAGCCAGACGAGCTATTGATTAGTTACGGCCTTCTGCCTTGACTCATTATGTCATCTGCGTGGCGAGTTGGAGCCGCCGGGATCAAGGCATACTGTTGAAATCTCAAAGTAATTCATGCCGCGTCCGCATGCGCCCGATTCAGTGGCCTCGGGGCGGTCTCCTTCATCAAATATATTCTGACAGGACATTACTGTTCTTACAAAGTCACGTTGAGATGTTTAATCCCGAACGAACGGGCAACTTTATCATTTTGCGTCATTGAGTGGATAGGGAAACACTTGTTGTTGTTTGCGGGTGTTATTATCGTGCTTGGTCGCCCGAATGACTTTTTTTTCGAATGTCTTGCATTTACCAAATGTTAACATGAGGCGACGCAGTCACACATTGTGTGTAATTTCGCTTTCAATTGACTGTATTGATCGCTCAGTCTCGGGTCGTTGAAGATCTCTGATAAGTGTTGATTAATGGATTGGGCGGTAGCTTGTCGGTGAGGACATGTTGTTTGGGAACCGTAGTGTCACGGTTCAGGTGCCGTTGCGGGCAAAAAGAATTGCAAACAAGTGAATTGGAATTTAATTTAATCTGATTTACATTAGGACTCTTCACAATTGTCCAACATTTTGTTGATAGCCATTTTGGTGAATTTTAGTTTTGCGTTTTTAGTCATAATCCGGTTGTAAGGTTCAATAAAATCTCGAATATCACCGGTCCTCCAACTGAATCGAAAAACCCAATACACACAGCTAAATAATACTCAAGAATGACCCAATAAATGTTTCTTTAAATACTTCTTTTCCCTTTCCATTCTCCTTGCTGTGTCTGCATTTAAGTAAACATAACCATGCCTTTTTATTTCACAAGGCGGTCATAACGTTTTGACTGTGTAGTTATACGTCTTACTTAGCATGTGTTAACTCAAATTATATAAAATATGATCACTTACAGGACTGAGGTTGTTTGTCTTGCATTGATATAAATAAAGGGCAATATGCACTCAAATACCATCCATTTTAAAGCACATCATAGGACGTGTTTGCCTTTCCGGGCCATTAATTTTAAGCAGTATAACCCAGGGACCTCGGAATACATTAAAAATTGAATTTATCTCAACCATCAGCATTTTATTCTATTGGCTGAAAAGTGTGTGTTGGCAAATACAAAAATAAACGCGGCCATTTACTGTGGCCGAATGCAGCGTGTTGAATCTGTTCGGATATTGTGAAAGAAAACAATCATTTTGATGCCTACGGTTTTATCATCCGTCCTTTCTTCAACCATGTTTCCCTTTCTGTTGAACCATCTATAGCTGCGTACACCGATCCGTCAGACCATTATAACACTTATACTGTATTGTATAGGTAAGCTCTTTGTTGCCAAATGACTGACTCGTATATTGAACCCGTATACCATATTGAACGCGTCTTCCTGAAACCACAAATCTCGGAAAATGTTTTCTCTTTTTTTTTTCTTCGTCCAAGCATGGCAGATGCAAAGACTTTGCCTGATAGTTAGGGATTCTTCAAAACAAAAAAAAAGAGATCGTAAGCTGTATATTTCCAACTCCCAGTTAAAGTTTACTGTTAAACTAAACATAAAGTGAATTACACATTGTGTGTTTAAAACCACCATATAGCTTAGCCTCATGCTGACAAACAATGGAAAACATTATACATGGGCCAATGTATAAAATCAGTACAACAAGGAGACGGTTAAAGTCCTTGGGTACACTGAAGGTAGAAAAGTGCTTTTTAAGTGAGGGCCCATTTACATACAAGATGTGATTTATTACTTTCAGCCATATCACTAACCACTCGGTGACTCTATTGCTCAGCAAACGTCTCTGTTTATGTACACACACAGTAAATAGCAATATTTCCACAAGGATCAGGGAAAGCCACTTATTTGAAATGAAAATGATTCTCCTCCAGACTAATACTGGCTTACATACATATATATATATATATATATATATATATATATACGAATGATACTGTAGCGATACCTTATAAGGTCCTACAATTCTGAATTCTATCAGTATTTTTGGTTGATTTTTGTTTCTTGACCTTATACTCGGGTGCAAAAATGTGTAATTTGGACATCTCTCCGACTAAGCCCAACTAGTAGCCAGCTTATCCTGTCTCAATATTCTTTCATTCATTTACCCTTTCTTCCTTTATACTGTCACTTAAAATCGTTTTTATATACCTTTTACTAATAGGACTTGTCACAGATGGGGGGAATATAATGGTCAATTCCCCACATTCTGGTGCAATTGAATTTCCATTGCCTTGTAACATTTTTACCTTATAACATGGTAATTTAAGACTCATTCATCTAAAGCGTCGCCGCTGGACACAGAAATAAATAAGATGCCCAGTGATATTTTCATTTTCCTTCATTTTTTTCCCCCCGTCTTCTAAAGCCCACACTTTACACAACTTTATAGAATCTTTATTTTATTTGCATTTTTGGGCCCCAAGGTGAAGAGCAGGATTTGGCAAAGGCCATAAAAATCCACAGTCGGCTGTTTTTATGTGTCTTACTTCACTGAGGAGTTGGGAAATTTATCGCCGCTGTACGTCACTTTGCTTTTTATGACCGGCATTGATCACTGAGGTGTACAACAATTATCTTGCCGGGTACATTATTTCCTCCGTGTTTTTCACCACCCCCATTCCCACTGCACATAATAGTGACACATCTGAACACAAGACGATCCGCCTTTAGAATTTCCGATAAGGACGAGCATCTCCCTTGGGGTCGTCACATTTTAACAAATGGGATATTCATTTTTTTTTTTTTTTTTTTAACCTGTTGACACAATTCACACCGTATGGGGTGGTTACTCTTGAACAACATTTTCTCATCGCAAGAATATGATTGCCATTCCCAGTAGGATCCAAGAAAATAAAACGGGATGCTTTGACATTACAAATCAATCCGGCCTACTTCAAATCAAATGAGTCTTTATCGTCATTTTGTTGGCACTAGTAAAAACAAAACTGAAGGCAAAGTACACTTTACAAAGTGGTAAAAGGATGACCTGCAAGTAGACTTGATAAGGCCTCACAGAAGTGTGCATAATATACATCATCTCTTAATTAAAGCCAAGGCAGTAAAATTGGGAACATTCGTGATCTCCACTCCGGCACGCCCCTTTACACAAACACCATGACATTTATAGAGATATTAAAACCAAATCTTCCAGATTGCTGTATAAAAAGGTAATTTACAATATTAAACTGACTTGTATCTATATGCAAATTGCTCCCCTTCCTGCAACCTGCTTGAATAATTTATGTAAGAGCTTTATTTGGGAAAATGAGGTGTCTAAAATAATGCTATAAAAGAGACTATTAAGATCCTCACCAGTATTCGTTCTTCTCCCGTTTCATTCTTTTTCCCTCTCCCCAGATTTTATTTCATTCAATTACACCAATAGCTTAGCCTACAGGTAGAGTACTGAGAAGAGCCGGCATTCACATATTATTGCCTTCCTTTGTGAATACTCCCCCATGGGTGTTTCTCATATTTGTTCTTTCCTTTTGCTATCAATTATAGTGGGGCTGAGGTGTAGCCGGCTTCCTCCGGGCTCTGTCAATAGGCATGAATGCCGTTTTTTTTTTTTTTTTTTCTCCCACCGTCGCCTTTGCCCCTGTTTCTTATCATGTCTTGCCTGCTTCTTACCAGATGTGTTGTGTTCAATATCACATCACATCTCGCATTACAGCCCATCCTTGAACTCGGCTGTGTTTCCGACCGTTTTAGCATGTGCTTGGATTTCACCGACTCCATCAGTAGATGAGACTTTAAAGTTGCGTTTTCTGTTGTTATTATTGAGCAAGAGCATGCTTGCTGCCATTGCGGCGATAGATTCAGAACCCGACGTGCTTCGGAAACCACCAGTTGCGTTGCAAAAAATGTACCGGTTAACCTCTCGTGCTTTGCTAGTACTTCTTGGGTTATTGGGTGCAAGCCTTACCTTGCCCAGGGCAGCCCCTCACAGAATGCTGCTGGCCTTTCTAGCGGTTTATTTATTTCATTTTATGTATACTCTGTAGTTGTTAGTTGTGAAGTCACCCCCTGGCTGTGTGGCTCACTGAAGCCTGACTTAAATGCAGGCCGTGCGGGTCCGGGGGCCCCACTCATTGCGAGCGTGCATACGGTATATGCCCCGCGATTGAGTGTGCCTTTTGCGCTAAGCTCAGCTGTGACCCTGAACGGGAAAGTACAGGCATGTCCTCAATTTACGAACGAGTTCCGTTCCTACACTGGCGATGTAACCGGAATTTCGGTGTGTCGGATTTCACTGTTAAAGTGGAAACCCAAGCAGAGGTAAAAAAAAAAAGCGGTTGAAAGTAACGCGCGGAAACGACGTCCATTTCAGTCACGACTCAGCGCGTCGCCATCACCGTGTCTTATTCAAATGCAGGAGCAACTCTGTCCGCTCATTCATGTGAACGGGATATTCAGAATGTTTCAGAAATCGGAATTTTGACCTTAAACCGAATATCAACTGCATGAAAACATAGCCACTATGGTGCCGGGGACTGTAATATTCTTGAGTTTGTGTTTTCCGATTGGTCCCTGAAGTGCACACGAATGTGATTGGCTCATGAGTGACGCGTTCTGTGGTTCTATGGAGATGTGAAGTTGATATAGGGACGTTGAATAAAGCAGTGCAGTTGGCAGCACGCCGTGTGTTAAATTGGCTGACTTTACTAACATAAAACAAGACAGGGACAAAAGAAGTCGAAACGTCGTAATACGAGGACTGCCTGTAGTTAAAGAAAGAACGGACATTGGATGGATCTTACAAGCATGCCGATGCCCATTTTTTTCAACAGGCCTTTTATACGAACTCGATATCATTAAAAATCTCAACCAAATTAGAAAAACAAAATCTGTACACAGTCAGAAATTCTCCATGCACTTCATTTATATGCATCGTGGGGACCTCATGAACATGAAGCGAATGGTTCAAACACCATTATTGCCCTGAGACTGACTATGATCATGAGTGAGTCACACTCCGAATAATGAGGCAGCATCAGACTCTTGGAGGTTAGCAGAGGTGCCATCTCGACGCCAGTGGCTAATTGACGATTATGTAGTGTACACGGTCTGGGCGAAATGTTTCATTTTAATGGGGTGATTATTGGCAGGAAAGATCTCCGGCAGAGAGGTCCGACAGTGGCCTCAGAGGGACAGTACACTACAGGGGTTTAGATCAGTGAGTGAGGTGAGTTCACCAAGGTAATCTAATCTCCTGCTTCTCCCGCTAGGAACTATCAGGAAAATAAAACAAGATTAATTTCCTGTTTCTTCGAGTCAGGATATGTACCTTGATGTAGAGGGCTGCCACTGAGGGCAAGAGAGAAAAAAAAAAAAAAAAAGCTGCCGTACAGACATTGCTGATATTATCGCATTTTAATATTTTTCTTCATCAAACTGTGGTGCCAGTTGGGGGGTGGCGTCCATTTAAGCAGACAACAAAGAGATTTGCATAGCGCAAGCAGGTCTGTAAAATCTTTGTTGTCCACTCACGTTAGGGTCCACAAATAGGACAATGACTGAATTTTAATCATTTTTGCTATAATACATCCCCACAACAGATTTGAAGAAAAAAAAAAACCAAACATCTCGCCTGTTTTAAAATCTCACAATTTCAGCCATTTTGTTTCTAGGACTTTGATTTACGATAGCCCACTGGCATTTACAATTTTTTTTTTATTAGTTACAAACTAGTTGGTTTCTTTGTTTGTTTTGCGAGGAGCCAAATTTAACTGAGAGAGAGTTTCAGATTCATCCCTGAGATTGAGGTTTTAAAAAAAACGCAGTACAAATACAAAATGAAAACACTCGCAAGGAGCATGGAGGAAACGTCACAGACTCCAGACCAATGAAACAAAAAAAACCCCCCGATAACTTTGCTGTCACTATTCCCTCAAATAGCTGACGTTCATTTTATCTTCTGTCATTTAGTTCTGCCTCAAATTTTGATGTTCCATGTTCCAACCCTGAAACAAAACAACGGGGTAGTAAGATCTGAGGGCAATGCGCAGCAAAGTACACTTGGATCATTTTTCACGCTAAACGTGAAAATATATTGGAGACTTTTAATTTAAATAATATATGAGCAGTGCTCAAGTGTAGCTGCAAGCTATTTGCATCTGGTTGGAAACAAAAGAGAAATAATCCACTTTAGATTAAACAAGAATCAGAGTTTTGAAATACCTCTGAATTAATCAATCCAAATGTGTTTTCTTCCAACTGATGCATTGGAAAATGTGAATTTGGTTGAAAAGAGTGACCGGCAGTCATAGTTGGTAGAATATTAAACGTCGAAGCTGTTTCTCCACACCCTTGCCAAAGCCGCAGAAGAAACCACTGCCGGAGGCTGTTTGTCATATTCTTCCCACACCAAAGGGGACGGCGGATTAGACCGTAATCCAAAATATGCCTGTTTAGCCCAAGAGTTTCTGTCAAACCTCCCGTGCTCCCCCGTCCGGCCCATCAAGCACGAATGGCCAATTACACAAACACATCGATGTATGTCGACGGTGAATCATTTGGATTATTATGCGCCATTTCTGGAAATGATTGTTTCTTAATCTCGCCCCTGCCCCCCAAGGCGCGATTCCAGGTGACGGACCAAAATGCGCGTGGAACGACTGCAGAATACGCATCGACTGCTCCATTTGTATGCGTATCCTGCGTGGAGCATAAATGAGCTTCAACAGGGCGTGTATGACAATGCAGCTTTACCGTACCAAATTTTTTTTCTTCACCAGTCAAGTAGCACTTGATATCACTCGGCCTTTATGAAAAGCCATTTGGGCATTTATTCAAATTTAAGGACATTGTACCGGTACTTGTACTAGGGCTGGGTGATATAGTTGAAAAGTGTATCACGATATGTGTATTTCCTATCAGTTTATACCTCGAATATTCAGTGAATTGATTTTTTTTGAACTCTTCAATATAAGGACCCGGCGGAAAAAAGGATGAATGTAGGTAATTTTCTTTTGAAATATATTTAACCTTACATCATCAACCTTACTCGTCGATTTAAAGATGGAATAAACGTGCTTAGTAGGGCTCGCAAAAAAATGTTTTGAATTGGCTTTGACCGCATATTTCAGAGATAATTATCTTTGGTGGAAGATTTGTTAGAATGAGTAATTAAAGGGGACTGTCGTAACAAACGAAGGTCTGCGTGAAGTCACGGATGACAATGAGGCATTGCTGTCAGGCAATTAAGGTGACGAAGACGCCACGTGAATGCAGACCCGTTTCGATGTGATGAGACCGTAATTGCACTCTGATAATAAACTCACGCATGGGAAACACTTGGTCATTCAGTAAATAAAACCAACCTGCCAAAACATTTCATTTTGACCTGTCGAATCCACGGAAGTCAATGCGCCAAAGGAGTATTAAAGCCTTGCTAAAGAGAGCGCCATAAGGACAACTGGAATTTCACCTCTTCATGACTGCTTTGTCGGTTTCAAGACGCCTCAAGCTACAACGTATCCCAAACCAAATGCACTGTACCGTCTATTCAAAATTTGCCATTTTCAATCGCAACAATTATCTAATGACTGATCCGTAAATATTTAGATGTACGTCTTGTTCCTCGTCTGAGCTGTCAACCAGGCGTCCTTCTGTTTGCATGCTCGCATGGCGTTGGCTTAACAAGGTCTCCTCGGAAATAATTTCCAACACAAAATGTTCGCCTAATTGGCACTAGTTAATAAGTTTATTTTGGGCACATGCTTGGGTGCTTCTGTTCTACCTCAGAGGGGTCTAATATTCTCCACGGGCTTGTGTGAGGAATTAAACGAAGGATACAGCGTACTAATTAAGCAGCAAAGGGAATATTAGAGCCAGAGATTAGTCAAAGAAAAGTCTGTTGTCTGAAAGGTTACGCAGCATGCCTGACGAGCCTTGATTTTCAATTTCCGGTTGTCCAGGATTAGGCCCCTTGTGACAATAAAACATTTATTAACTATATGCAGTTAATATTTTAAGCAACATCTCAAGAATTCTTAATTACACTTGTGTATTAATGTTGACCGCCATGAAAAACGCAAAACATGAAGTCGATCGTAAAAGTATCAAAAGTGAAATATTTCAAAATTGAAAAACTATAAAACGTCTCTGGCCCTCGTGTGACATCATCCGCTGCCAGAGTGACCACTGACCCTTTTTTCTTACCATAAACCACGGATGTCAAACCCCGGTTTAGATGTTTCCCTCCTCTAACGCACGATTGAAATGATCACGATCGCGTTAAGGCTCCTGTAGGGCTTGCTGATGAGCTGATTATTTCAATCAGGTGTGTTGGAGGAGGGACAACTCAAAAACATGAGTTTACGCAAACACTTGAGGAAAAAAAAACCCCAAAAAACACTTAAATTGACCTGAGGTTTTTTTTTCTGTCCTTTTGAAATAAAATCAAATAGTACACGTTCTGCTTGCGGATTTGACAAAACGACATCTCTTTCAATCCTAAGAATGTCATTTATTTTACATGTTAAAAGAGTCCCCTAGAGTGAAGAGCACAGCGACGCGATTCTTTACCCGGCGAGGGTAAAAACTCATTAAAGAGCAGGCCGCGCAAGATGGTGACACACGAGGTCTGTAGAATGGGAAGTTCTGAATGTTCCAGCTAAGATTAGAATTATTGAGTCACGGAGGTGTGGAAAACAGTCTTTGAATATGTATCAGTCGGTTTTGAATCAAAGACTTTTTGAAAAGAAGAAATGGCTGTATTTTAAAGCAACACAACTGTTGCCACACAGTCTGATTCATTTAATCTGGCCCTCCTGCTGGGAGCATGTTCCCGAGAGAGACCGTCTGGGTTTGTTGGCTAATTGGGGTGACTTAAACAGAAATCTGTGTGTGTGTGTGTGTGTGTTGGGGGGGGGGGGGGGGGGGGGTCTGGCTCACTCCCTCTGCTGTGTTGGAAGAAAACCAAACATTTACATGCTCATTATCATGTGCAGTCATTCTAAATTTAATATGTGGCCATCGCGGGCTTTGGGAAGTGTTTCTGGAGCTACATGTCATTTGGTGATGACTTCAACACGTTATAACATACGGCCTTGCACACGTCACTTATATTTTCCCCTCAAAATACTTATAGCTCATGCTCTTTTGTTGCCTTCGTATGTTCGCATTTTTTTTCAAACTATCCAGTTTTGAAAAAGGGAAATATTTATTTTGTATTTTGTGTCGTGATTTAAAAAAAAAAACGGTATCATTGATTCATGCGGCTTTACCGTCAACAGTACACTTTTTATTAGATGCCGTGTTTGGCATGCATGCACCTGAAAAAAATGTATTTGAAAAATATTGATGGATAAATCTTTTACAGCTAAGTAGAAAAAGTGAGATTTTATTTGAATACTCATTTAATGTCGGTATTTGCCTTGCAAATCAAAGCTAGTGGTAGCGTTTTTGCTCAATAGTACTTGCTAGCTGTGTGGTTGAGAACCGATTTTTAAGTTGGTCGTCAAGAGTGTGGGACAAGGGCGATTCAGTATGTGCACATTGTTCTACGTTATTTAATGTTACATTTAAAAAAAAATGGCAAGCATTGTCAACTGATAAACTGAGACCATCAATGTATGGATTAAAAAAAAAAAAAAAAAAAAAAAGAGTAACAGACTGCCAGGGAAGTAGTTTCTTAAAAAATAAGAAAGGTCAATCCTATTAAAATCTGACAGCTACACTCTAATTAGTCAATGATCAAAATAATGTCAAGAGAAAGAATCCAATTTTCCCTCTGTAAGAAGAAAAAACGTCAGTGAGGAGATGTTTTAAGATGTGATGTATATTTTTCTTGTGAAGAAAAAATGTAATGAATTTCTTTTCCTTGTGAAATTTGAAGAAAGAATAATTTCCTCCTGAACTTCAATTTAAAAAAAAAAAATACAGGCGTTGTAATGTCAACTAGGATGTCACTTGCACAAAGGATTCATGGCAAAGGACAGTTTCAAACTTTTGAAATCGACATTATTAGATGTCATTCACCCAGTGATGTGTGTTTTTAGATACAATTTAATTTTGTTTGATTTTTATGTCTTCTTTTCTGTCGCACCTGTTTTCATCAGCCCTGCTCCATGTCAGCTAATCAGCCACTCGTGTGTTGTCCAGGTGTGACTCGTTGTCTCGTCAGACTGCTCGAATTTGGCTCCCTGGTACCTTTCAGTCTCTGTCGGTTTGTTGTTGTTGCTGTTTTATGATGTCACGTCCGTTTTTTTTTGTTTTTTTTAGTCTTTTTTTCGGGCTGTAGGAACATTGCCACAACCCTAGCAATGCCGCCCTGTGCAGCCGCACATATCACAAGCTGCCGCTGCATATTGGTTCTCCGCTAATATAAAACTATAACCAGAAGCAGCGTAGTTATTGAGCTAGAAACTTTTGATTTATTCAAGCTTGTATTTATCATTAATTGCTAGACGATAGAGTATGAGTAAACACCCACATACTCAAAGTTATGGAAAGTGGAATTTTAATAAAGGTTCTTATCTAAATGTTCCGGAAAACTAAATATCCTCTCTTTCTGACAAGACCTCGTCGATTTTAATCTCCTCTTTCCACATAACATATACTTTCCATTCTGCGGAGCTGCTGCGATAGCTTCTGCGGACTTTTGTTATCTGTGTGGCAGAAACATTAAATTTGTAACAGAGCTGGCAAACAAACCCCCCCCCGAGGGGCGGCCCACCACCACTGTAGCTTTTTGATGCACAGTCATGCACTAGTGCAGGTAAACACAAAATTGTCTTCTTGTATTTCATGCATCGCAAAACCGTGTATATTTAAATACTGTATGTGATGCTCGCAAGAAGAGTGAGCGTAATAATAAAGGAGTCATTTATATAGTTTAGGAACAGAAACAGAAAATGGCAAAAATGTACCTACGGTGACCAAACTCATAAACTTTCAATGACAAATTATACTAAGTGTTCTATTTTTCAGTCACGTCAAATTCAGGCTAACTGGTCATCTGAGTCTGCCCCAACTTACCTTTTTATAACTCATCCTTTGCGTCCTTTTACCCACACGTTACATATTTGCACCAACAATAACGCGCGCTAAATATCGCCATTATTGCTTTCTTAAAAGCGTCGGGGATGGCAGAAGGGGGGGCTTGGAGCTGAGCGGCGCAAGTGGAGTGAAACGGACGCAGCCTCCAGTCGAGCTTTGGTACTTGTGGAGTTTTCTTCTGCGGGGTGTCCCTCAAGCTTAGGGGTCATTGACTCCACAGCATTGACTGCAATCACCTCACACTCCATTGGCTAGCTTCACGCCACTAAGCCCGCTTTCCGCTGTGCGAGCGGCACGCGCGCACATGCGCGCGCCACACACAGCAAACCAAACTAGCATGGGAAATAAGGAGCATGCGGACTAAATCCACGAGTAGGGGGAGGCCAATAAGGCACAGGGGAAATGGAATACAGTGGAACCTACGACTAGCTTTGCATCTAAATCAGGGACGCCAAACTCATTATAGTTCCGGGGCCACCTAGAGCCGGCCTAATTTGATGCCAAGTGGACCAGACCAGTAAAATCATTGCATAATTGTGAAGCCCTTTTGGGACTCTTGTGATTAAGGGCTATATAAATAAATGTAACTTGACTTAATTAATATACTGTAAAAAAAAAAAAAAAAAAAAGCTGGTGTTTATTCTCTTTGTTTTAATACAAGGCAGTACAAATACTGTACATTTGGAAAAAAAATCTTTATATTTAATTATCGTAAGTTAGCTTCCGAACTGAACTGTCTTGTATGCACTCTTAAAACTACTGGGTCAAAAGTAACCCAAATTGGGTGAAATAGCTCACCCAGCGCTGGTTCCAAAAGGGACTAAGTCAATGTGTATTTATGCCCATCACATTGGGTTGAGGATTTGGCCCAATCTTCAACCCAATCAGCTGGGCCAAAACATTTAACCCAATCTTTTGTAAAAGTAACCCAGACTGCTTCAAATCCACAGCTACTCAGTGAGTGGGTTAGGAAAACAACCCAGCATTTTTTTAGTGTGTGGAATTGGGCTGTAATGCCATGTTTAAAAAAAAGACACTAAATTAGAATATGCACTATAAAAAAAAAGGAAAACCCAAAGTGATATTCACACTCGTGTCTTGCAGCTGGCAAAAATGTAACGACAATTTACATGTGCTAATTTATGGAACAGAGAATTTAATCGAGCTCGGTGAATGTCGATCGTTGCCTTTTATTTAAGGAGCAAAGTGGAGAAAAATGTGTTACAAGCGAACGCTCCACAGCGACTCCTCGCCAGTGTCGTCACTCCATTCCAAATTCCCAAAGATCAATGTCAAGGCTATCTAAGACCAAACAATGAACGGTATAAAAATGATCTAAAAAATCTGAATGACGTAATAAAGAACAGTAATATAGTCAATAATATACAATTCCTATTATAACATGTAAGAGCAGAAGCAGAATCTGGAATAAATAACCAATATACACAGTGGAATAATGTTAAACGTAAAAAAAAAAAAAAAAAAAAAATAGCAGCATGTTCTGGAGTAAATAACAGCAGGCACAGTGGAATACTTCACAGTGGAGCAGATTGCATACTGTGTTTCAGTGTAGTAATGTTGTTTTTACTGTGTTCAGTGCAGTGATGGCTGGTGGGAAGAAGAAAAGAGAGGATGATCAAAAAGCAGGACAATGGCTATGATGCTATTTTTTTCTATGCAAAAAAAAATAAAAAAATGTGGAAACTCTCGGGTGTGAAGCCTTTTTTTTTTTTTTCCCCCCCGATGCCAATAACAACTAGTTCTCTTTGCAGAACTGTGGCTTTACTGTACTGACAAAGAGTCAACATTCTTTTGATTTACTCTCCCAACTCTCGGTTGCACTGACATCCTGAACTTCTTTGACAGAAAAATGAAAAATGAATCACTTGCTGCTTCCAACTCGCACTAATTTATTAATAGCAACTTGTCGGTCTGTCTGTGCTATCCTTAACTATTTCCCTTTCTTTTGCCGGCATTTTTATCTCCCGGACAAATGTTTGTTTAGCACTTTGCTGAATACATGACTAAGTGGATATAAAAAGTCTACAAGTCTCCATCCAGGAGAAAAGGACTCCCTTTACCTTTTAATGTTTTTTTTTTTTTTTTTAATCATAATCCCAACAATTTTTTCCCAGAGTGTTATAGAAGGGTTTGATTTCTTTTTCCTCTTCCTATCCTCCATTCTGTCTGCCCAGTATCACCTTATTCATGTCTTTTACCGGCCCTCATGCCCAGCGTTGTGTCCCGTTGCTTTCCTTTGTGAAAGCTTTGACAGCCTTGGTATTTGGCTCATCCAGTCATGCCTGGTGGCAGCGAGCCCCCCTGCAGCACCAACCCCACTGTGCTGGCCTACCCATCTGCCTGGTGAAATGAAATTAAAGAGGACTTGATGGCACAGTCATCCTCTCCCCACCCAGAGGCTGATTGTATTACCCGAGCATAAACTCAATTTGCTACTTTTCTGAGGCCATCAGAGAGGAATTGATTAGGATTTAAACTAACAGGCCCTGCTACATATCCTCAGCCAACATTGGTGGCACCGAGGAAGGCGGTGATGGTGAGCGCTTGTTTTAACTAGAAATCAATGAAAATACAACGAATACTTTATACGTCCCCCCCCCCCAAAAAAAAAAATGTGACGTGAGCATGGTGGCAAAGAACTGAAAGTAGCTTGAGCCTTACGCGTGAGCACGATATTGGTGCTGATCATGTGAAATAGCGACGGAGTTTTGTATAACATGAATGAATGTCCAATGTAGTTGATTTCGGTAGCTTTGACGTCATTCAGATTCTTTTTCATGAAAGCGGATGACTACTTATAGTATGTGGAGCATAGGAGTGAAAGGTTGGCTCAGTGGGAGCATGTGGATTGCAAACAGAAGGGGTTCAAGTAAAGAGCCTTGTGATATGCCGACCGGATCTTATGTGGATCTACCGCGATAGATAGTGACAGATCTGAGTGGAACCAGAAAACCGGTGAGGCCGACCGAGGTGGTCTGACGAGTCCGGAGGGAGAATAGGACGGGAGTGTCAAAAGCAGCAGAGAGGTCTTGAAGAATGACAGTGCCGATGAGTTTTGAGTTAGCGGCGATGGCGAAGTCATTTTTAAAGGCTATCAAGTGTATTGCCCTGTGTCATGAAATTAAGGACTACTCAAAAGATAGCAAAAAAGAACCCAGCAATCATCACCGTCGACATACTACTATTCGGTACTATTAACGTCCTGCGCCATAATCGGCTCCTTGATTTAGATTTTTAGTCAGGCTGTGGCCATCAAACAAGCCCTTCACATTTTCTGACAAAGATAATTTTGCTATTTCATATTACATTTGTACCCCAATGTGAAGGACGTCCAACGCAGACACATGAATACCGGTGAAAAAAAAAAAAAAAACTCTTTGGAATCCTCTTACCTTGTAATTATAGGAGGCCATGTTTTTGAATTGATGAGCAGCCAAAGAATGTCATCGCTTTTTATATTATGCTAATCTATCGTCATGATTACTTAGGCTTGGCTTCAAAAGAATTGCTTTGGTGTGTGTTCGTGTGTGTGTGTGTGTGTGTATACAAGGGAAAAGGGTTGTGATGAATGAAATTCCTTGAATTTGCTTCAAAGCTGTCGCACTATTTGAACGCCACTTTTACATGGGAGCAAGTTTTTTGTCAAGATCAAACTTAATGGGATTTTTCACCGGATAACTGAGGTAAAGACAACAAAGAAGTCAAGATATATGATCGCGTGTAGCATCATTCGAACATCCGTGGCCTTAAGATGCAGAACTGCCGTCCGTATTTAGACTCCGCATTTCATATTTGAGTTATAGCGCTGGGTCGATCATTTTGGCATATTTAAAATGCGGACTTTTGTACACAGTGGTTTAGTGTTGACGATCACCAAAAGCTTTGGGGTTTGACAGAGCCCAATGAGCTTTCTTGACACGCCGTTATTTCATCCCAAAGTCCAAATCTTGGGCTCCGTATGCCGTCTTGCATTAATGTGAAGTCCCGCACTGCAATTGCGAGGCCCCTTATGTTAAGCCCTGTTCTCATGCGCGCTGCAATGTTTGATCACCCTCCATCACCATCTTAACCCCTGCGTGGAGAAAGGAGTTGTGTTCATTTAAATAGAGAGCGCGCTCGTTTTCTACCTCCCTCTCTTCTGTGTGCCAGAGTCATTAACTCAAGTGTGTGGCGAGAAATTTAAAAGAGAAGAAAGATAGACATCATGTCATTTCGAGGTCCTGTTCTTAGCTTGGCTTAAATGTTGGCAATATGTCGTTTTTGAGGTGGGTTGGTCGTATTTGTTATGCCTGACGAGGCAAGTTATGGCGGATAGAGCTTTTAGCACCGAGTGCACAAACGTACAAAGTGTGTATTTACGAATCTGTTACACATAGCCTACAAATATACTGTAGACGTAGACTGCTGCTGTCTATTAGTCGCACACACCAGTTTCGCCTCATTTGGGAGATGTGGGAATCCGAAGCTACACCACCCACTCTCAGCGCTTCCGCAGCTTATGGAAGCGCTGATGAGCATTTGTCTGGCCCAGGGTTCATCGCTGCAGCACCAAGCTTGATTCCGTGTTGATATTTAATGATGAGCTGCCAAACATCCAATGGAGCCAACGCAAGTGCTGCACAACCCTGCCAGAAACAATTGGCCATGTTAAATGTCATTCTAATTAGCCATTCCTCTTTTGCTCTGAATGGAGCGGTAAATATTTGCACATTTCTTTGTACTCTTGATCTTTATCCCACCTTTTGCACCCATCTTTATGACGTTCAATAAGCAGTGAAATATCATGCCTGCATATATATATATATGTGTGTGTGTGTACACATATACGTATACGTATATGTGTAGACGTATACATACAGTATTTATACATATGAACAGTGGTTACATGTATACACGTATATATGTATACATACAGGCATGTATGTGTATATATATATATATATATATATATATATATGTGTGTGTGTGTGTGTACACAATTCCGTTCACTACAACTTGAAATAACTCATAACTAATAAACACGTAACTACACACCTTAAACATGAGGATCCCAATATTTGCCGTCATGACTAGTCTTGCATAGTTGCCTTCATTTCATGCATCTAGTCTTTCAAAGAGCCAAATTATCACTCATTCCATGCAAAGTTTGAGAGCGAACCCGCATCGCCGAACCATGAAAAGTCGACGACTTTAACCCGTCGGAACCCGAAATGGCAAGGTAAAAACATAAGGACTCGTCGACAACATTTGGGTAATAGGTTCCCCGCCGAGCTGGTTGCAAAGTGAATCGCTTTGGCCCCTTGGCTGTTGCCATTTTGTCCTCACAGTGTGACGTGGAACATAGCCTGAGAGCGAGCGAGCGAGAGAAAGGAAGGGGTCACGCTTGACCTTTCTGTGTTTATCGGTAAATCAGAACTACTATTCATATCTAATGATGCAGAAACAGTCAAACTTGACATTTAATCTAACAATAAGCCTACTGCACTCTGGCACCAAGGTAGCCCGAACTGATCACAATATCCACAGACGGCGCGCTCAGTCACATCCAGACAAATGGTGAGGCGCACTGAACGTAATCAGTGTATCATTGACGTTGCTGTGTAAGATTAGATGGTCCGACCGCAGTCGACTGAGAGGGAGAGGCCATAGTAAAAACACGCAGACGTGTATCTCAATTCGAACGTAAGATTCCCTTTAAAGGGTACCTGTCGTTGTCGGATGAAAAAAATACCAACGATTTATCAAGAAAAATCGCTCCCGAACGCATTTTCCTTATAATAGCTCGTCAGCCGGAGACGCCATCGGGTTAACCCTCACCTCACAATACGCGTTAACCGACACGCACGCACAACCGATTAGTTGGAAAACGCAATCCGTTATAATTTACATTTCTCTCCCGCACCCGTCTCTCTTTGGACATTGAGATTTGCCAACATGGAGAGTGTCAGAATGCTCACCGCCGTGTGTGTGTGTGAACCCAGACTTGCCTGACAGTAACATATAATGCCTGATGAATGTCCGTCTTTATTACAAACCATTAATAAGGCGGCTTGCCTCTCACCAGCCCGTCCTCTTAAAGACAATGTGTGTCAACATGAACAATTACCAGGCTGATAAAATGCACGCGGCCCCATCTTACTCATTGTCAGGGCCGTGATAGATTACAGGGGACATTTATTTAACTGCACAGGGGCTCGCATGAATCATTAACAATCTGCTGGCCTGTGATCAAAACAGACAGACAGCAACTGGATGAGGAATGATCCCTTTTAGTACATTTCGGTCATTCATTTTAATAACACGCTACTATATCCTACCGGTTAGCTGGTCTGCAGTCAAGAGGTCGCGGGTTCAGATCCCCCGCGAGGGCCCTCCTGTGTGCATTTTGCATGTTCTCCCTGTGCACGTGTGGATTTTCTCATCTCACACATGTAGCCCCCCCCCCCCCGCCCCCAGCTTTTACACTCTTCAATCACTTCAAGCCCATCCCACACGCAAACAGACACACACACACACACACACACAGTTTCTAGTTTTCCACCAAACCCCCGCCGGGCTCTCACCCGGTCACCCACACAGTGCCTTCGCGGCACTCCGGAATTTCGAAACACACGTCACTGTGAGCTGACTTTTGGCTTAAGAAAATGCAGTGCTTGTAAACTGGGACTTTACAGAAGTAACTGTGAGTAATTTGGTTCATTTCTGCTCGTGGAGGAACTGAGTGTCAACTAACACTGGAGCGCCATGCTGCCCATGTCTATAATCTGAACCAATGAAAAACGCTAAAGGACATGGCGCGTATTATTATAGGATTAGCGCTCACATATGACAGATGATACTTGCATTAAATGTTGTGTTATTAGAATCTTGGAGTGTAGTGGTTCACAAAGTTGGATTCGTGCAGTTGGCACAGAGTGACTGAGAAAATTGATAGAAAGCTCTGTTTTATTGTGGTTTTCGCTGATCCAAACTTGAGTATTTACTCATCTGACATCGTTTTACTTTCACTCCTTACATTTGAAAAACGATACTTTTCCAGTGCCGTCGGCTGACTTGGATCCATGCATGGGGGGCAGCCGACAGGCGCTGAAAATCTACACGCGGCATGTCAAAATTTATAACAAGCGTCATTAATCGGGGAAACGTCTTTGCGCCCGCAAAGCTGAAGTGCGTCATAAAATGAGACCACCATTTCCTCATCATTTACTCGATGCTTTTCATCATGCTCGTCGATCAAAAATCGATCCACTGTACGTATATTTGAAAGTATTTTTGTTCTAAAACGTGCCGTGATTTCATTGTCTTTTTCAAAGTGGCTCGGCACCCTAGCGCCCTCTATCGAGCAGCTGCTACTGACAGATTATGAAAACTCCATGACATTCATTCTCGAAACTTGATTACTTAGCTAAGACTCTTATTTTATCCTATTATCCATACCTGAATAAACAGGACTCCTCTGATGGCACACCGAGTGCAGTATTAATCCCGTACATGGCTGCATTCATATATCTTATGTAAAATGTCTGATGTTATTTTGAGTAACAGAAAGCGTGAAGGCTGCTCCAGCGTTGGAATTGCTTTGTCGGACATCACATTTCTTTGCACATTTGTTCCCCTGCTGTGCCGCTAAATTGCTCCTGGCCAAGTGAATTAATGCTGCAGCATATTGTTACCTCTCACTGTTGTTTTTTTTTTTTTTTTTTTTTTTCGCCCTCTCTCTCTCTCTCTCTCTCTCTCTCCTCGGAATCGAACATCTTCATCAATTTGTTTGTTTCGTTTTATTTTCCAAATATTAAACAGTATTTCCTCTTCGACACATGCGCTATTACAATCATCTTATGGATGAACAGCATTTCGATGGGAGGAGGAAAACAGGGGAGTGGAGAAAACAACAGAGGCAGGGACTGAGAAGCATAATAATTGTGTGATTTATCCTCACGGAACCACCTCAATCACAGCATAATTAAACATGAAAAGCTAAATTTATCATGGTGGGCTCAGCCTCCTCATTAATTTAAAGCTGAGACATTAAGAGAGGAGGTCCTTTCTAATCCACCCACAGATTTTCTTGTTTTCTTTTTACCTTCTCCCCCTCCCTCGCTATCCCTCCTCCCCCTCCCATTACAGAGCATTAAAATGTATATTACCCACAGAGCTCCATCATCATAAACCACAGAGCCCATAAGGGGGTGAAGTGATGAAACTGTGGAAAGAAATCCTCAGAGAGGGAAGACCATGGGAGAGAGTCCAGAGAGTAATTAAGGGTTAGAAAGGTTCTCATTAAGAGAGAGCTGTCATGGCTCAATGTCCTGCCAACTATTTTTTCCCGAAAAGCTCCGGCAACTGCTAACTTGTGAGCTTTGTGTCCGCTAAATGGTATCGGTGCAAGCTGATCGCCTCCACATTACTAGCCAACATATAATTGCCTGCAAATAGACGGCTCCGGACTGCCCTTCAAGACCAACCAGGTGCATGATTCTGATGTTTCCACTGTCCGGAATAAAAGTACATAGAGCATAACTATTAAGTAATGTTTTCAACAGGTGGCAGACAACCGAGTTTGAAGAATTTTTTTTTTTTTGAAAAATGCCTTCACATAGCTGTGGATGTCTATCCTTGGTGGGGTGTTTTTGGATATGGGTTGAGTCCTTTCAGTACTATTTACGTCTCCAAATAATACACCTAAGCCTAAATATATATGTAAATGTATATATGTATGTATATGTGTGTATATATGTATGTATGGGTGTAAATATATATATACGTATATGTATAATGTATAGATTTTGAACAAAAATATATATAATATTTTAATCAACAACATTGTGGGATTTAGCCACAATTGCCTACAATTACACCTTCAGACTGAGCCAACATTACATTACAGCTCCGGATAAATGTCATTTATCTCTGAATAATCAAAATGGATGGAAAAAAAACAGGACCATGTCCATCTGGTTAGTAGTAATAGTAACCGTTCATGTTTTATTTATGTTCTACATATACATTACGACAAGCAGTCTTTTGATATGTTTCTGTTGTATTTGTTTCAAATGCATCCTCCAACCGTAAATCAGGGGAAGCGGTATCACTGGGGGAGCTAATCACCCACTTGTTCATCTGCCTTCATGAATAATACAATGGGCCATATAACACTTTGTTGCCTGTCAGACAAACTGCAACGGTCCTGTCAGTGCCCACTGCAATGTTGGCGGTGAAAAAAAAAAAAAGTAATAATAATCATCATCTCCGGGCATCCTGGAACACAGATGGTGGGCAGAGGCTGTAAATCCAGATTTAAGTCTTGCTGTGTCAGCAGTTCATTTACCTTTAGCTTAGTATATTTTCTACCCTGATTGCTATTTTGGTCCGTTACCATATTAGCTGCTAGCATATGAGAAGCTTATAAATCCTCACTTTTAATAGTACATGACTCCATGTATAACAATAGCCGACTACTGGAAAATACTTCAACTTCTTATTGAATTGCCTTAGCGCATTTTCTCCAAGTTCACTATATATTAGCATGCCAAACTGTTAGCATGTCACTAAGAAGCTGCACTGTTAAATCCTGCAATTCTGCTTTAACATTTAACATGGATTTGAATAAAGTCAGAAGGTTCAGCTGGCCTCTTGTCAAAAGCCGCAGGCGAGAATCAATAACTTATATTTCTGTAAGCACTACACCTAATCCTCTCACATTAGATCACATCTTATAATAAGCTTGCAGAATAAAAGTGATAATCGGTATTTTCCCCCCGCATAACACTATGTATACTAATGTTTGAGGGGGCTTAAACGGATTGGTTTGGGTGAAGTTGAGGCTGCAGCAGGTCTTCTCCTTCCACTGATTAGCCAGGACCGCAGTCCTTAGATGTACAGTTATTGTCATGGCTGTCTGGGGTACCTCAATGGGCTGTTTCATTAGATGGACTTATACTGGACTCCAGAGACTCCGAGGCCATCTCTCTCTCGCTCTCTCACTGCTCTTTGTCTGCAGAAATCCTGAGCTTATGAAGAGAGCTGGATCCTAAAAGTTGGTACTAAATTACGTGAGCGTGTGCATGAATATGAACCTCTCCATCAGCTCAGTGTCATGAATGTCGCCTGTCCGCAGCCACGTTTAAAGCGCTGTAGTTCAGGGATGGGCGATTTGTTTTTCGTTTTTGGGGGGTGGGGAATTTGAAACATTTTTAATATACTATTTTGGGTTTACCAAATGAATTTATTTCATCGCATTTCAATAGCCGTCAATTATACTCAGATGTTCGCTATCCGCAGGTCAGCCCGGTCATACATCTGGTGAGGAAAGTGCGTGGTACAATGTGGCCCCCATAGTAGCACTGATGAAAAAGTGGTGCCCCCCCACCAGTGAAGTTGCCCATCCCTGCTGTAGTTCAAGGAGATGCAGTTTGCAGGTATGTCTCACACAACAGTGAGGTGTCACCCAGGTGGTTCCGGTGTTTTGGGTTTTATTATTTCTAAAACAGCCTTTAAGCGTTTCAGCACAGGAAAATGGAATTTTTCATCCAGAGTGCACATCTAATATAGCCTGCGCTCCATACGTTGTTATGGCAACTACCTTGTGAATGAGAGAGTTGACGGAATGAACGACACATGCTGCTTGAAAAGCAGTTTGGTCTTCACCTCTCATTCTTTCCTCCAGTGGTTAAAAAGTCATCAAAACTCATCCAGACGGCAGCGGCTGTAAGCACTTGGGCTTGAAAGCTGGCAAAATGAAAAAAAAAAATAAATAAATAAAAATAAATCTGCTTCCTGACTACTGTTGAGGTGCCCATGAGCAAGGCACTGATGCCACACAAGTCCTGGTACAAAATCATATTATATACTATACTCTTTTCGCATCATCTTAAATATCCCCTCCGAAGACAAAAAAACCTTTCTCAACCTTCCATTATTTTCCCATCTGAAGCAATCCATTTTGACTGTGAGTCTCACCATTTGTTTTTCACCTCCAACCTTGGTGAAGCAGTAAGTAATGTGATTTTGTTGTCCCCTGCTGTGAATGTGTATGGGCAAGTCATGCCGGGTTGGTGTCATCGCCGTCCCCCGTTCTCCCGCCTCGCTCCCCCCGTCTGCCTGCAGGCCAGCGGTGCCCTTTGCACCGCAGGTGAGCTGTCAGTGCCGATCTGAGCTGCATGACATACTGACCTGCCAAGAATAGACTCAACTTCACTCTTGCAACTGATACACATGCTCGCACTTACATATTGACATTCACACCTGCCGGGCCAATACATAAAAGACCAGTGAGTGTTGTCGTTTTTGGAGGGGAAGAGGGGCCGAGGTGCAATTGTTCAACAGATGTATACGCCGCAAGGTTTGTGTGTGTGTCGGCGCGTCGGTTTGGAACACTAATAATCATTTAAAGTTGCTTTTTTTTTTTTTTTTGATGGTGATGAAGAGCACAACTCGGGACCATTTCAGTATTTTTTTTTTTTTTTTTATATATCCACCAATTCACGAGAAAAGTTTTTTCAAGATACTTTCTGTGAAATACACACATAAGGATAAAAACGGTCAAAACAATAAGCTGCAGTAATATTTGTCGTTCTTTGCAGAGGATAAAGATTATATGCTTTTGGGTATCGTTTTATTATCGGTCTACATCGTGCATTCAAATAGCCGTTGCTTATAAAACAGCGACACTGATGATGTCGTTTTAAGTTATTTGTTAGCATTATGCTAATCTAGTCTAAAGCAAACCTATGTGTTTAACACGTAATCCTCTCTGCTTTATGTTAAGCGTGTCAGTACACTCATCTCAACCATGGTGTTCTGTGTTTCAGATAACAAAAAATCGTTTTCTACTAGATATCTATTAGATGATGATGCCGCTAAATTTAAGGAGGGGTTTTGCTCTTATCTTCAACTCACTGAGGCCATATTCTTGTCGGTTCAGTCAATCTGTTTTCCCTTCACTTTTGAGCCAATCCCTGTTTGTCTATCACCAGTTCTCCCCCAGGCTACCATCCCCGAGTTGGACCTCACTCAATGCCAATAACCGAGTCAGGTAATAGATTAGCCCCTTAGTTTTAGAATTCCTGAAATCCTTGACTATTGTACATTATTTTTTACAACCTTTTACCTCCGCCATCACTCATTTCTCTGGTCATCCCTCAAAATGCGTTAAAACATAAACAGTCAGTTCATTTTGAAAGTCCCCACATACTCAATTTCATCCGTGCAGCATTGCAGAGAAGGGAATTATTCATATTTATCACTCTTCTAATGGCCCTCCCTCCTAGCCTTGCTTAATTCTTTCCTTTAGTTCACCCTCCCATCCCTCGACTCATTTGGCATTAACATATTACTGCTGTGAGCCCAGACACGAGCACAATGGGGAGGCTCACCGTTCATGCATGCCGCTGTGTAAACTGGGGTGACTTTGATCCGATAAAAACCTCTAATTTGTATGGTTGAAAGAGTTTACATTCTTTCTCTTTTCCTCTCTACTCATGCCTTTCTCCGGCTACACATTTGCATTTGGCTGCAATCCACAGTTTAAGCCTAACGTGGATGGATTCACTGCTACAAAAAGAACATGTTTTTAAAATTGGCCATGTTGAACTCCTTTTTTTTTTTTTCCTACTCCTGGTTTGACAGACCCTTAGATTAAGACATTTAAAAAAAAATCCCCTCAAGTAGCAACAACTTTTCAGAGTGAAGTTTAAAAAGAAAAAAGCAATTGAAATACACACAACACAAGGGCAAACAATGATGAATCCTAACAGTAACTGCTTCTTTACACTTACACATCCATTAGTTTGAGGCCGGAATCCAGATGGAATATCGCCGAGTTTCATGAAGGCACACCACACATAACAACAACAAAAACCTGAGCCCTTGTGTTAGACAACATTACTCAAACTGTGGTTATTTGAGTTCCAATGTCATAAAAGTGCTTGGTAGCTCTGGCAGGGCAACTACATAAAAAAGCATGATTTTTTTCTTCTTTTTTTTTTTTTGAGACTTTTGTAGACCTGGAATGAAGTAACAGTGATGTTGAAGGTTGGCTGGGCATGGGTAAAGGATAGAAAATGTCGGTTTGGGATTGTTGAGAGTCTTCACTTCTTGCACACAAAAGACAGGCTGCCATGTACACCCGGGCATTGGACTCTGTGATAGAATACATCTAGTCAATCCAATACTTTAAAATATTAAATACGGCACTAGACAACAACCAGCAATATCCCAGAGCAACCAGTCAATGTGAAGACTGTGCAATTTTAGCCAGGGAATTCGTGAAATTGATTAGTTTTTGGGGCATTGCTTTCATGTGTACCCATCTCTCAATGGTTATCTGATAGGAGTGAGGAGTATTCATTCTTCCTTCCTCCCCAAAGCGTATGGCGGTTCTGTTCAGATCAATGAACGAATCTTGGCTCCAGAATCTACAGGAGCAGATAACAGAATACACAGTTGCCCCACACAAAAAGGAGCAAGAACAAGGCCTTGTTTCCAGAGTATCTGATTCCAAGCGTTTGACAACAGTCTGCCTTTTTCCGCAAAAATCATTGGTAGCGAGCGTCCAGAAATTGAGTTAATATTCAGAAACAGATAGTGCTCCCTGAATAAGGCTAAGCAAATGAGTGGCAGCTTTGCCCTCATATTTGGGATTCTCAAAGACCGGGTGCTGTCTCTCTTCAAAACTAGAGAATGCTACTGTAGGTGATAGTGCCAATATTTACGTCCGCGACTGCCCAAATCAAACTCTGTCCCAGAGTAATCCAATAATGTCGTGAATCGTGATCATATTGCTGGAAGATGTGCGAGCATTGAAACAGGAAGCCCAGGCAAGTCTCAAAATCTTGAAACTATTTAGCTATTTCGATACTATTTAGCAGATTGCTTAAATGACAGAAAAGTGAGATCTAATCATGCATATTCAAGCAAAGCTAATTTAGAGTCCAAATCGTGTAAAGTCGGGAGAAAAAAAATGGGTCGCTTCAAGGTGATGTCTCTTAGACTCAAAACAGCCAAAGGACCTCCCTCTCTCAGATCCGCCAAAATTATTAACCACGTCCCCGCGCGGTTAAACTGCACACCGAGCAGTATTTTCATCATTCACGCAGAGTAACTTTTCACCTCTTTTTTTTCTATTTCGGTTCAGGCCCCGCTCATATAGACATGGGGCCATCAGCATTTGACAGGCTTTGCAGTTTTTGCGATCATATCATGACCGATTCTGATCCCAGCCGTGTATTTCATACAATGTACGTTATTCTGTATATACCAGACACCTTATGTTGTACTGTGTCACTCTTCTTCGGCTATCGGAATTGCTTTTTAGCTGTACTATAATGACCATATGTAGCTAAAATATCATTCTACTCTTGAGGCGTGTGTATGTGTGTGTGTATATGTGCATGTTTTTTTTTTTTTCTTGTCCATCTGTTTCTTAATTAGCACGCTAGCTTCTGATTAATGACAAACAGGCGGGTGGTGTCATTATGTTTCTGGGGGGTTGGACAATTCCATTTATGCCATAACGACTTGAACAGCGATAACACAATCCTGTATTTGTACCATTTCCAGATAATCATCAAAATGTGGGATGTTCTTCATTGGTACATGCACTACCCTTCTACCAATTTGAGTAAAATACGTTTGATTTTCTTTCCACACCCTAGTCACCGTTTTACTGTTTACGGGATGCATATTTGCTGCCATATTTTGGGAAAAGGTCATCAAAACAACAGTGGATTTTTGCACAGCAGCATATCAGACAACGAGAGCATAGAAGAGTTGCCTGTAGCAACATTCAATTTGGTGGCAAACCGCTATAAGCTGAACACCATCACGCTTTTCCCAGATTGTTTGATCGTCACAACCGATTGTTTTCCGTTGCAGAAATGCAGAGCTGTGTTGCATTTCGACAGTGCATTTTCAAAGTGTCAGAGCCCCCATGCTGGGTTAAATAGAGGCATTTATTCTGGAACCGAGTCTGGCCTGTAGAAATGTAATTAATTAGAACAGTGGTTGTTTCGATATTTATCAAAACATAGCAGTCTGTCCCTACATGTTTCCTCATTACAAACAACATGGAAATCGGTTGTGCTAGGCGCTTCACAGACACACTGCAATGAATTCAGTTGCAAACAAACACAGTGATACATTTAAAATTATTATTGATCTTAGTAATGATCCACTTATCAGCAACAATGCAGAAGGGAAATGTTTGAAAATGACTTGTGGTTAAGGTAGGAAGAGCTGCTTGAAAAGTCCAGGAAACATCACAGTACATTTTGATTTGTACTACGACTAACAGCTACAGGTTATGCATTTCAATTTTCTATGGTCTTGGTGACCTTTGTGTCTCAAAAAAAAATGTATCGTCGTGTGGCACAATAATCATTGCTTGCATGCAACACTGATCCGTAGAAACAGGTTTTTGTTTATTGATGTATAATTATGTGGCAGCAGGCCAATTATATTTGCACAAGCAACATTAAAAGGCTGAACATGTTCATAGCTTGGGTGAGCTTTCGTTTTCATCAGGTTTTCGTTTAGTTTACATGTATTCATACAGTGTGTTGTCAAACAATTCAGTCATGCTGTCTTCTTGTGATGCAAGTTGAATAGATAAAAAAAGATTACAATACAAGACTGCAAATGTGATGTGACACACATTTGCACTTCTTACTCCTTTTCAGGATGATGTAGTGGATTCAGACCACATTGAAAAACTGCCTCCCTTCATGTTGATTTTATGTTTTTTTTAATCAAAACTGCGTCCCATAACGTTCCTAAATAAAATAGAATGTTACAAAGCATATCATTGACACGTGAATAACTTTGGCAACATGCAGTAAGTTTGATTGAAGTTCAACCTGATCTTGTTTAGTGACCTTAGGGCCCTTAAATTGTTTCATGACACTTTTTTAAGTTAGTATAAGTATAATTGAACATTGTTTATTGTCGCACAAGTACAAATAAGTAATTAGTTTGCAGAGGTGGGTATTCCGTCAGACTAATGGACCGGTCCGTCACTCTATCACTGATGGACACCGGTTTTGCTAACGATTGATGAATGACGGGACACTTTTTAAAAATGTCGGTTTAAGTACGGACGAAAGTGTATCTTCGTCCGTCGTAGTAATCGTCACTAACCGTGTCCGTCAGTGACGGACCGTTTTTGGGTGGGACCGACTGACGGACCAACGGACTTAATTGACGGGCTGACCAACTGATGATTACAATTCAGTTCCTCACGAAAAATGACGGGCGGGTACCCAGGTCGCTGATGGATGACGAATGACGGACCAGCAAAATGTAGTAAGTTAGTTTGTATTAATCTACTAAAGCAACAAAACCCTCTCCAAGTGTTTCATTATCTATATTAAGCTTGCCTTTGTGTGACCTTATGTCTTATTCATGTTTCACATGTTCCTTTTATATGTAGTTGTCTGCGCAGAGTGTGGGTGCATGCGTGTGCTTTGCATTTGTTTGCAGGAGATGGGCTGCAATATGAGTCTTGAGTGGCTCCCTCAGGCAGATGCATCAAAATGCAAATGGAAGAGTCAGCCATTCAAGACTTCAATGCACTGATATATTCTAATCAACCAGACTTTGCCGGCTCTTCTTGTCTGGTCCTTTTGATTGCATTGCTTTTCCACCACTACGCGTGTGCTGCACGAGGCCACAAGTTCACCTCTCTTTGCATTCACTATACTTGAAAACAGACCAAAAGAGAAAACGGGAATTTTAGATTTTACATAGCTGGTCTCAGCAGAGGTTTAGTTTCAAACCGAACATGAACACATATGAAACAGCCAATGGTAGCTTATCTTAAGGGATAAGTTCAAGTACGGTATTAAGCTTTTTAGGTGTTGATGTTGGTGTGCAGTAATATATGATAAAAATGCAAGTTGTAATACCAACTTCCATGACGTTTCATATCTGAAGCAATATGTATTTCCTGAAGAGTCGTGGTTTTGGAAATTCGAGGATTCCACCCGACAGTGACGACATGTACATTGTAATTTTCCACGAACTGTTTCCCAAGCTGATGGATAGTGAGACCGATGAACGAATCGTTGCAGCAACAGCGTTCACAAATGAGTTACTACTGTACATGTCCCTTTTGGTTCTCAAAAAGCCAGATGTTTGACTCAAAATCATTCAATCGTTGCTCAAGGATGTTCCTCAGTGACTTGGTTCCAAAGCAATTTTAAAGTATTTATTTATTTAGAAGAGAGTGCTGAGCCAAAAGGCAAAGCTGTCAATCTGTGGTCGTAAGTGTTGAATGGCGACAAAAAGAACAAGATTGTGAGCCGCTTCCCTAATGAGGTGTTTTGAGCATGTCCGACCACGAGGAGACCTAGAGGCAGTAGGACACGGTGCCGGGGGCTACGTCTCACAGCAAGCCTTGGAACGCCTTGGGGTCCCCCCGAGTGGAACTCGGGGAAAGTGGCAAAATAGGCCTGCTCTCTGTCCAAACTACCAAGCTCTGTGTGTTTGGTGCCATAGCCTTCAGTGCCACGGCCCCCCACCTCTGGAACTCTCTACTGACTGAAATTAGAGATAAAAGCTTCTCTGGACATTTGAATTTTTTGTTCGTCAAAGCATACCTTGAATTACAGGACTACAAACACTCCCACTCGCCTACTCATTTGCAGTCAATGACAGTGTGAAGCCCATGGACATTGACAAATTCTGACGTTCCTCCCAGAAGATGTTTTCCAGACATTCACTGCAGCCAAAACAATTACCTTGGATTGGACCCTAACTCAAACTTCATGAGAAAAAAAGAAACCCGTCGCTCTCACTTGTATCATCTAGCATCTCTTGTTTTCTATTCCTCCCATTATACTCGTCGAACTTCCTGGATGAGCAACTGTCTTCAGATATCCTCCAAGGGTGTATGAGAGTGCAGGAGCGCAACCTGGTTAGCAAGCCAGTGGCCAAAATGGCACATTCTATGGCCGCATCAACACCATGTGTATGACCCATACTGACACTGCTGTCACAGAAAACTCATGAATAGCATTAGGAATGCATCAGATGTGTGGTAGGGCTGCTCATACAAAGAATAATGGCTTACTTATTTTGAGAAAAATCAACCATGTCTATAAATTATTGACACTGCTGCTTCAAACAAGCCAGGCCGCTACCAAGTATAATGAAAGCAAGCCCACTGAATACACAGTGAGGGTAAGACCACGAGTTATAACGGACAATTGCTGTTATTCTGAGGAAGTCTAGAAAATCTCAACTTGCTTTTAAATTAGACTGTGACAAGTGGATATTGAATTAGCTATAACTCTTTACTTTGTATTAAAATATGTCTTTTGAAGGACGAATGCCCGTGACCCCTTATCAAGAGATCTGAGAACGGTTATAAATTGTAGAAACTAATTCACAATGTCTGTTTTAAGAAAGGCAGCACCAGTCAGCTTGTGAAACAAGTGCAAATTAACTTGTCACTGTACAAATATATCTGCTATAGTTGACGGCTAAGTACCTATAAATAAATAATGATGGAAATAGAGTTGTATTGTAATTATAATAATAAAAGAAGTGAACACTACAACGACATCACCTGCATGCTAGGTGACTTGTAGCCTAGCTACCTCTGTCACAATGTTACATGGAGCACCACCAGTGATTGTTTGGTGCTTGATTCCTCTATGTAAATTGCAGTACGCTTATTTACTTCCACAGTTGACTCCTGTCAGTATTGATTGTCAGGGTTGCTGCCAGCTCAAAAAGTTACAAAGCTGTGTTCCTCTTTGTAATATACCGCAGCCAGCTGTGATAAGTATCACTGGTGTGAGAAAGAAAAATTATGGACCAGGGTGAAATACACCCTCTGGAGTCTGCAGCCTTGAGTTCAAGCTTTAATACTGGGTACATAATAGCTTTGTATTTTGTTAGGTCCTTAAAATGTATGACCGTCTGTTAATTTAGTGGCAATCTACCACATCACATAGAACCGTTACGGTTTGGAAAATATCCACTTATGTGTGTACATGGCCTAAGAAGGAATTTTGATTATTCCTATCATGTTGTGGATGCTCATCTAAAGGGGCAACGAGTCACAGTTGAATAAACTAAAATCAGCATTATTTGAAAGTAGAATTTCTTTATCTATTTGCTTGCTTAAGTACATGGTGTGAGTAGAAATAGCTGTTAGCCAAGGGAAATTATTTGGTAGATGAATGAACATAAGACGCTGAAATGGCACAGAGCCCCACTGTTTAACTGTTAGTAGCTTAGTGTGGGGGCGCTTGAATGGCAATAAACAGCACAACAAATTTGATCAACTACAAGGTAAAAGAACAGAAGAAAGAATGCAGCCGGAGGGTGTGCTTTTTATTATGTGCTGCAGGCTAACAGATTAGATGTCTGCAATTTCTGCCAACGCTGCCAGGTAATTCTGTTCCCTGTCGAGGTGGCTGTTGATTCAGAAGTTGACACTGCCAGAAGCCCAGTTGTGCCACAGCATTTCTACTGATTTTAAATCCATACTTTCACACTCAAAACATTTTGGTTGAGTTTCAGGTTGTTATCCTGCTGCATGGCCTAAGTGTGGTTGAGTTTGAGGACATGAATTGATGGCTGAAAGCTTGTCTGTGGGAATTTGTGCTGGACAACAGAATTCATTGTTTCCTTAATCAGAGTATATCATCCAGGCCCTGAAGTTCACCACTGTTCCCAGTTTTCTGAGGATAATTCTTCATGGTTTCCTGGAGTCCCAAAGCTTTGGAAATGGCTTTAGAACCCCGTCCAAATTGATAATTTCAGTCACTTTGTTTCTCATTTGCTCTTGAATTTCTTTGCATCATGGCATTAATTGTTTCTTTTTGAGAGCTTGAAGTCTAAAGCCCAAAAAGGAATTTCAGGATGTGCAGCGTTTCCATACGGCACAGTGTCATATTAGCACACAACCCCTCTGCTCATCTCCCCCCTCAGCCTCTCCTCAACTGCCTATATGATATAAAAACCTGGATGACATACAACCCCCTCGTACTCAACCGCAATAAAACAGAGCTTATGGTTGTCGCCCCCCCAAGGCATTGCTCGGGAAGGTGGAGATCTGCAACTCTCTATCCACGGGTTCACCATCTCACCATCCCCTGAGGCCTGGAAGCTGGGAGTGATCATAGACTCCACTCTCTCGTTCCAGTCCCACATCAAATCAGTCGCCAAGTCAACCTTCTTTCCTCTCAAGAATCTGGCCTTCACTCCTTGACCCAGTTGTTGAAAGACTACTTATCCATGCCTTCACTTCAACTCGTCTTGACTACTGCACTAGTGTTCTGTTCGGGCTGCCCAAAAAAAAATACAGGCCCCTGTATGTCCAAAACTACCTGGTTCCTCACGCATCAAGTGTCCCATCACATACAAAATCCTCCACCTCACTTGTCCGTGCCCCCTTGCCGTTTAGTGCCTATCCCACCTGCTCAACACTCACACCTCATCCTGGACCTTGGAATGGAATCAGGTCTGCTATCCAACCCTCACTTTAATTTAAAATAAAATATTTAAAAAAAAAACAATCAGGGGATGCATAATGTGTGCTTTAAGGAGATGAGCTCAGTTATTTTCAAGATGGATGAAGCTGGTATCAGTAAACCCCCAGACATGGGTAGATACTCCTTTAACATCAAGCGTTGACTATAAATGTTGAACCACACTCGGCTGATCGATTCATTCCTGATTTGACTGCGGAGTGCTCAGAGGAAGGATGTCACGCACAAGTGCTTCCGTTTCTGAGTGAGCCGGGCACATGGCTGTGAAGAAATTCTTCGTGAGTAAGAGATCAGAACAAAGCAGGTGCAGTCAAACAAATATAAGCATATCCAGACTCATGCAGGCACGTTAATGCTTGTGGTTGCACATCATTTGGATTAGGATACATCAACGTACACAGGCAAATCAACCCTGTTAAATTTAATCAGTCACCCTCAACTCTGTTCAAATTGTCAACAGAGTTAAATGAGATGCTTTTACACCACTGTTCATTTGGAAACTGAGGAGCGAGCATTTACAGATGCAATACAAGCACGCCCCGTTTTCAGGATCACTTAACTGTTGCGGTTTTGTACGCTGGTGCGATTAAGAATTAGCTCATACTAGTTGGCTCCTAATTCTCACCCTTTTAATCAACAAAAAACTACACTGCACCAAACGGGTCTGCTAACTGAAATGTGAAATGTTGACTAAGGTGGAAGTCACGCTTTAAAAAGTTGTATGACTTGTTAGCAGCCCGGCCCCAGCCAACGGATGTCTTCCACCTTCAGCCACGGTTCACTGGTGATAGTGTTAGCAAGGCTTCGTGGTCTAATGTTTCCCTGTTAATCCGCTTGCCTTTCTTGCATTTTAATGTGCAGTCTTTCACTCGCGTGACTGAACAGCCTTGTCTCTTGGGCCGCTTCTTCTTCCCTTTCCTTTGGAGGAATGTGCACGCTGTGCGGGTTACATTAAAGCACAAGAATGGGAGCCATCTTTCATCAAAATTGGTGATATTGTTAGTTGTTATGTTATTTTTCCATGGATATAAGTTCTGATAGGAGGTTGATCCAGTGGTTCGTATATATGTGGGCCCATTGATGCATTTTAAAACCCCATAGGCAATATGGACCCAGCCACCCACCTTGTTGTAGATTCTGCCCGTACAGCAGTCTCTCCACGACTTTTATTGGTTTGTTAACTGATCCAGCTTTCCATCAACACTGGCCATCTCATTCATATTTTGTGCATCCAAATGTCAATTAAGGCAATTTATTATTCCAGCCAAGTCAGTCTAAGTGCCACATGGCCGCACCATACACAATTTGTGACTGGGCAAACATTTAACTAAAATCTGAGATCACATCCGACTGTTTCAATTATGGGGCTTCTGATTCATCGTAGCTTCTGACGCACACAGAAGCCAGATTTTTTTTTTTTTTAACAAAATTCTGGATGATATGAGCTGATTTATTTTAACACAATGTACTTTTTAAGTACTTCTTAAAAATGTATTACAAATGCTAACAGCAGAGGGTTTTTCCTGCGGTCATTAATCAGAATGAAGTCAGTGGACAAGAGAAGAAAAGAACCCAAATTACACAAGACACAAAGGCATCCTCTTTATCAGACTGATGACAACCCACAATCAGTGGCTGTTTATGGTCTGAAGGTGCTGCAAAATAACATATTTAATAATAATGTAATTAAGTCATTTTAGTTCATTTGGATTATTAGTTAGGATGTAAATGAAAATTTATTTTTAATTCAAAAACAACAATACATCATATGTACATGCGTAAATCCCTTAAGAGCAATAATCAGATTTATAGGCAGTATTATTGAAATGATCATGTTATGTTTAATTTCAGTCATCAGCATTTTTTTTATGTGTCTTGTGTTTGGATGTTTCTGATGGTGTTGATTGAACTGAATGAAGTCTTTCTCTGCATGTTCAGGCTGTTCATGTTTTCCGTCCCGTCATACATTGCACAGAACCACAATTCTGAATGACAGTCAGCTTTAAATGTTCATTGCTACTGTTATTACTATGAACAAGACTGATAATAAATTCAGAAAGGGGTATTAGCCAGAGATTTTAAAATTATTTACACCACATAAAAATACGGCAAACACTGTCTCCGAAACACCAGGTGAGTAGATAATTCAACATCAACACTGACACTCGGCACTTTGCACATGTCAGCTAAATGTTTGTTTTTTTAATACCAGGATCTATTAGGGTTGGGGGGGAAAAATGATGAATTCCCTTTATGAGCTTAATACCATCTCCCTTTGCAAAAATCAATATTTATAATTTCACAATATCAGGACAAATCTGCTGTAATGCAAGCAATATGAAAACAATAAAAACTTCACATGAAAGGTACATTTGATGGGAGACCCAACTGAATTAACAGCTCTTCTCCTTATTTGGTTTTCCCATTTCCCCCCTTTCCCTCCTGAGCAACACATAATATACTGCTGTAAAGACAGTTACAATGGCTCGTCTTCGAAATATCAACATATGGTTTTTAATAATGCCAGAAGACATAAAGGACTTGTTTTAGATTATGTCACATTTGACATGGGTATGTCAGCATTTTTCTGCTCTTTTCCCTCAAATCTGCTTCATTTCGCTTACTCGCATCAAACTTCAATACTTTTCACACAAAAATAGGCATTAGAAGGACATACCATAGCTTTAACAGTATTCAAAAGCCTCCGCCTTTCTTTTTGATGCCACACCACCCAAGCTCACATCGAGCAATATGCTATTTAGTTGGTCCCGAGAGACAGACACAGCTTTCAGTGAAGTAAAGGTCATGTTCATATCATTTCTGATCCCAGTAAGTAGTTAATTGCGAAAGGTGGTGCGTCTACTGGGGTCAAGGCAATCTTATGTTTCTTTCTCCTGGAAGGAAATTATGTAGAAGACCAAAAGCTGATGGCAGTGAAGTTGGCCTTTGTGAGTACGTTGCTTGACAAGAGTGAGCGGAAAAACCTTTTGGTGTCTGGATTGACTAGAAAGACCAAAAGGCTCATCTTGAGAAAGGCAACGTTGGATTTCAATGTCGCATTGCTGCTGTCAATGGATAAAAGAATTCCCAAGTTTATCAAGAAACATTGCAGCAGAATTTAAGACCGGCTGTCTCATTTGTACCATAACAAAGGATGGGTGATGCAAAAGGACCACCCAAAAGACATTGAACCAACAACTGAACGACTTCAACAGAATAAATTACACCTTCGGGATTGGCACAGTGAGAGTTCATAGTCGGAGATTGGTTGAGGTTATTGCTGCCACAGGTGGCTCAAGGGTTATTCAAGGTTTACATACTTTGTCCACCCTGCGCTCTGGTATGATTTGTTCAGTAAAAACATGAAAGCATATATTGCTTTTTTGATATTAAAAAAAGAACATTTTAGGGGTCGATTCTTTTGACCTCGATGAAGATCCAGTCACATTTTACAACCAGTTCAGATATCTATGATGATAATTCCAAAGGGTACATGTTGCAACTTTGTGTATGTTAGTGTGGACTTAGTGGTCAGTGAAGAAATTGCTCTCAATCATATAAAATCACCCTCATTCCTTTTTTGACACTGCAGCAGCCGAGCTTGCTGTCACAAATAAGGTTTCAGTTCATCTTTCATTCCTTTCTCTATAAATTGATAAAACTGCGCTTCGCTCTTCGTGAGCTTGCCATTCAACTCGCCTATTGCTTATTTTGTGAAATGCACATCACATTGCAACATACATACTGTACCATGTCCATTTCTAGTCGACACTGATATGTCTCGCATAACCTCCCTGACACCAGCGGTCAAAGTTCATTTCACACATGCAACTGAAGCTAGGAACACAATCCACAATTTTAGAAATGCTTTTTATGCATTTCACTCACTTATCAGCAGTTGGTGTGCAAAGAGGCGGGCATCCACAGCACAACCCCACCCCGACACCTGTTGGTGAAAAAAATTCAATGGGTATAGAGGTAATGCCAGATGTTAACCCTCATTACAAGAAGTATAGAAAGGCCAGGCTGGAATTTGTCAAAAAGTAGGGAGGGCAGCCTGAAAAATCCGGGGAGAATGTTGAATGGACTGATGAGATGAAAATGAACCTTTGTCAAAGTGATGAAAGGCTAAAACAATGAGAACGAAAAGATCTTCTCATGGTCCCAAAGATACTCTGCAAGCTCATCCGTGAAACTCACTGGGGGTAATGTCACGGCTTGGGCTTGCATGGCTTCTTCTGGGATGGGCGCATAAATCTTCATTAACAAACAGAATGATGACAACAGCAAAAGGAACTCAGAAGGCTTTTGAAATAATTTGTCTGCCAATGTAAAGAGAGATGTATTGCAAGTGAGTGGGAGATCCTTCATCATGCGGCAAGATGATGAGCCAAAACACACACGGACAACAAAACGAGTTCATTTGGGGTTTTGGACTGGCCAAATCAACATCTAATTTGGTAGGTACCAATGACGTTACTTTAGGGCAGCTACGGCAAGCGGTATTTATATGCATTTAAATAAATAAATAACCATTTTTTTTTCATGAATAAAAGTGCCCTTCCATTCATATGCTTACTGTATATATCATATTTTCTATTCTGAAGGGAGTTTTGGGCATGAGGTGACATTTAAACTTACTATTCTGTAAATCTTGTGCGTGTGCATTTCCAAGGTTTTGTGCATGCTTCCAGATGAACAACCCTATATTAGGCCATTCAGAGTCTCATGTCAGGCTGAATCTTATTATCTCCACCAAGAGACCTTGGCTAACAGGAACCTAACGACTTCCACTAATGATATGTATCCATGGAGATAACTGGACATCATCTGGAAATCGGAGCTGTACAGCCTAATGGTTGGAAGGCTTCAAGCCTTTTTATAGCCACAAACTTGCAGTCTCACAAACTCCCATTTCAGAAAGCATATTGCTTGTACCTCCAAAATCGCTTTTTAGGAGACCCCATTATTTGTTCAACCATTAACATTGCAATCGTCAAAGAGCGCGAGCCATTGCAACATTTTAGAAAGGTCAATAATTTGTCATTCCACCAATACTATAGATTTATGAAAACATTTAGCCAATTGTGGAAGCATGGAAGTTGTCCAGTCTACATTTGGAATGTGGACTGGAAGAAGGCGTTTGATGGTGTACATCAGGGGGTCCTGTTGGGAGTACTCTGTGAGTATAGGGTACCGGGACTCCCGATAGGTCTGCATAAGTCTGAGACCCGGTTACTTGTTGGAAAAGGGTGGAGTACCCTTTATGGGTCAGTGGTGAATGGTAGTGCGGTGATGAGGAGCCCGTTGTGGTGAAAAAGGAACTTGCCAGTTGATTGTCGTTAACACCCTTACGGATACGAGCGGCTGAAATAAATTTCCTCCGAAGGGTATCCGGGCTCTTCCTAAGAGAGGGTTTGAGAAGCTCTGTCGTATAGAGGGTGAACGGATGAATGATTGTCATGATATTCATACATCACTCTTCCTCGCTTTGATAAATGCATAAACACACTTTTCTGTAACCATTCGTACTGTCATACATTTTTTTGTGGGAAGGAGGCCTTGTGGACTTGCCTTTGTGGCAATTATATCAGAACTACTGTACTGTATAAGGAAAAGTAACTGACAAGACGGAAAAGCTGATTTGAAAACTGCAGTTCTTTCATGTCTCCAGTCTGACAAAGAACCGCTGCCGCTGCTCAAGCAAATGTAAGATATCACAGGCATTCTATTGCCGGTGCTCATTAACAACAGAAAGCCTTGAGGAATATCAATTGGCTCTCTGATACATGTCACACATGTCTCTATTCACATATTCAGAGCAGGTAATGCGAATGGTAAGAGATGACACTGGAAAGTGCTTTGTTATATGGATCTCTGTCACCTTAGCCAATTTGAGATTTTTTTTGTTTGTTGAATGATTAAAACCAATAGAATGTACATCACATCCGAGGTCAATTCATGTTATCTTCATTGGCAAAGTATGGTAAAACACACAAGGAATTTGTCTCCGTTTGTTGGAGGCTCTCTAGTCCACCAGCAATTTCCAAGAAAATGTTTAAGAAAATCTGGTGCTACTTACTTATTCACCTTCTGATGATGCTGTATCAGGGGCAAACAGGGGTTCAGTGTCCTCTCAAGGATATTTTGAGAGGGTTGCGGGGGAACTAGGATTCAAACCAACCTACAAATTGAGAGACAATCTCTCCACGATAGTCTCATGTCAGTCTTAAAGTCTGTTTTAGTCTCAAAATGTTCTACCCGTGCAGAACTTCCGACCGGAGGCTGATTTAAAAGCCTGTGCAGCCAAAATTTCTAACCCCAACCCACGAACGCACTGGGCAGTGGTAGGACGTCTTGACAGGTAGGAAAGAATAAGCCGCACTTTTGTTTTTAAACAATTTCATGTGCACCTTATAATCCAAAAAATACGGTACATAAGTGCTGCTTACTACTCGCCTCTTTGATGAACAGGGTAATGAATCTGAAGTACATATCCAATGTTGTCTCTACTCCATATGTTTCGGCAACTAACTTCAGAGTAGTTGGGGTAATCAATCACCTCCTTATGCAATTCTCCAATGGTGAAGTGAAATCGACCTTGTGCTTTACCAGAATGAAATGACACTTTAGCTTCAGATATATTCTTAATCAACCACTGATTTGGTAAACAGTAGCTGCTGAGCTTTAATTATTCATCTTACGGGAACGCAGGGCGCTTTTGGCAGCGTAAACTTAATGTGGCCGCTGGTGTAGTGACGCTCGAAATGTACTTTTCTCTAATAAAAGATGATTAGTGACAAATGGGACACGATTTTGTCTGCCTTGTGTTCCTATTAATTTGCTGCCGTCCTTACTGCTAGCCTCATCAGCTTCTTCCGGAAAATGTGGCGTAGGATGTACGCAAATTTGAGCGGCATATTTGTAGAATGCAGTAAAGTATTGTTGAGCCTTGAATCATGTTCTGATGAGGTTGAGACTTTTGGGTTGATTGCTGATAGAGTAATTGATCGGAACCAAGAAACAATTAACTCAAAAATGACCAGGTGTGTTGAGCTACCAAGCAGCCAGAATCAGAGTGTTAGTCTACCAAGGTGTTGGGACAGTCGTTTTGATTTGGCTGGCAATGAGCAAACTCACTGGTGAACAGACACTGGTGTAAGGCCGCTTATATTCCACTTGGCAAAAGGGTACATGAATGGCAAAATGGTACATGAATGGAGAGGAACTAGGAAGAAGATAAATGACATCTGAAAACTATGGTAACATAAGGACTCGATGTCTATCTGACGGATATTGATGTGTTCACTGCATGGCTGATCTAAGGAGTTAGTTCATTTTTCTTCCTTTGCATGGGATTGGAAGTCGTGTCCAGTGCTTTTGTTGAAATGCGTGCAATTTATTTCGGCTATTCTCTAGTACACGTTTCATCACACGTCACTGGGATATCCACCCAACCGGAACTTGAATAAATGTAACTTTAACTTAACCCCTTGTGATCGGAATTCTCGCTCACTCGCTCCCAACATAAACACGCCGAACCCCTTTTTCTATTCAGGCAATCCACAAAGGTTTATTCAAAATGTGAGCATATTCTTACTTTTTTGGATGGAAGCAATATGTGAAAAAGACTATTTACTGATATCAGGGTGAAACGTGTTCACAACTCCCCCCAAAAAAGCAGTACATTTGTAAACTACATGTGCTTTATTCTTGTGGAGACACTCATTATTTTCTGAGAGAAAAATATATTGACTCATATTATGCCAGACGGACAAAAACATTTTTTATGTGCTATTGAAAGGACTACTGATGATGAAAACCCCACTTTAATGTCATTAATATATATTTTTATATGCATATTAATAAAATCTATGCTCTGCATTGTCCCATCGTATAAGTGAACGAGGAAATCACACACCGACGCAATTGGTGAATTATGCCTTGCTCAAGCAGGCCACAGCTGCGGGCACTGAATAAACTAAATAGTGAATACAACACAACTACTGTATAAAGCATGCAGGGTTCAAAAATACACTATGTCTCGATGCAACACAAACACACACGTGCGTCCTTTTCAGCTCTATGAAAGTACTAATTAGCATTTCTGTTAATTAACTGACAACATCTGCAGGTTTTTACAGGTCAAATTGAACACAAGCTGATGTTTCATTAAAGCGTGGATTTAAAAAAACACTGTTTTGCTATAGTTGCATGTTTGTTTACGAAACAAAAACAAAAAAAATCCCATATATCCATCCATATTTACTCTAATGACAATATTCCGCTTGTGTCATCAAGAATCATGTGAATCCAAAGAAGCCAAGGAAAAGTAATAAAGCATTTCACCGCGAGTTAGTTCAAGTTAAAATGTTACTTAAAACAGTGCAAATTAATAATAAACAAGGCCTCTTGGCTATTGAAACGGACTGTTTAAAATTCCAGCAAATATACTGGTTCTTGTTGACTTTGGAAGTTCCACTTCACATAACGTTAATTACCTCCGCCGCAGAGGTCATGTTTTCCATGTGTCTTTGGTTTTGGATTAATCCTACACAATCAGTTTGCGCTAAATTGTTGTTGTTAAATTGTAATTTCACCTCAAGTTTTAAATGAATTACCGGTTAGATAAATGAAAATTCAAATCAAGTGAAAATGAAAATATGGCATTGTAATCTGCAAATGAAATGGACAATTGCTTCAGCAATCATCATTTGTGCGCGACAAATCTTACCAGCACGTGTAGCCCATTTTTTTTTCTCTTCAAAAATTTCACCAAAACATTTCATAAAGCTGAGCTTAATGAAGTCGTCATACTTTTTCGGTTGGATCAACAGTAAGATGTTATTGCAGAAAATCTGCATTAAGACAAATCAAATCAAATCTTTCTCCTGACTGGTCTGTGTGTGATCAGTAGCTACAGTCTTCCACAAAAAATAATCACAAAATAAACAAATGGCCCGCAACTCTTGCTGAGCTCATCCAAAATCATAAAAAACTTGTTTTTAATGACTGCATGGTAGCGCATGTGGTTTGCACACCTGCCTCATCGCAAAGCATTTTATGGGTGTCAGTCCTGACTCAGTAGTTTGCATGTTATCACCATGTTTGCTGGTTGGCTTATTTTTCTAAATCATGCATGGTCAGTGCATTCACTGCCATTGACAAATTTACTTGTCTTTTCAACAGTCCAGCCATTCAATCCCAGGAACATATTTATATTTTTTTCAAACGTTCGGGTAAACGAGGGTCTGAAAATGTCTGGCACTGAATGAGTTCATTAAAGACTCAACCTATGAGGTGGATTGATTATCTTGGCAAAGGATAAGCGGTCACAGATTGACAGATTTGTGAACAAAATTTGAGAGGAATGCGCCTTGTGTACAAACACAGTCTTAAAATGTCTGAGTTGAGCTCGTGAAAAATGGGAACGAAAACAAACGTTGCGTTTCGAGTTGTGCTCATCGTAGGAGGACTTTGACGATTGGAGGAACCAGGAATACCTCAGACTCAGAGTGTGATGCTATCTGCTTTTTATTCAAACATTGATCTTAAGAGAAAATACTTTACGTGGACTCCATTGGGCCAGGTGGTCAAGTGGTTCGTAAAGGAAATTTAAATGAGGGGCCCCAGGCAATATTTCCCCCAACCAGCATAAGGTCATGCACACTGCTGCTGTGTGTCAATAAGTGTGTGTGTGTGTTTTCATTTTTTATGGACATGTCAATGAAAAGTTGCTTAGCTAAAGATTTCATACATGGATGCACTTGGAATAAACACTGAAGCTATCAGAGTGTGTTTGATCAAATAAGTCAGCCCGACATTACATGTTATTTACAAAATAATCAGCACTTTTTAACCAGCTTGCCTGCCACTTCCTCTCTCTTCAGGCATGAAAATGTTTGCTTTTGGAGATGAATCGAGAACTACCGACGTGTGACAGGCCAGGTCCTGATATTGTTGTTGTGGTGGCGCTTTACCAAATGTTGCGTGCGTAAATCTAAAAATTTTACAGTGTGAGCAATTATTCAGAAGTGTTTCAACTCCAATCCTTTTTCCATTTGATTCATTAAAATGACTACAAATATTGTCATAATTTCCTCGACTCTTGAATTTTTTTTTAAATCGACGATACATCAAGAAAATGACATGAGGAGAGCTTCTAAAGGACTCTTCAGTTCCAACTACATGCTTGTGAAACCTTGAAACTTCACCAAGTCGCAGCAGCTGCATTATATATCCTGGAACATTGAGCCTACAATAACCATGACCACATATATAAAGTATGAGCTTTTCAGCTTCTATCAAGGCCGAACAAAAGTAGGAGAAAACTATCCTCCGTTTCAGGAATGGGCGACAGTCATGGCTCTTATCACTGGAACATTTGCTCTGGAACATTCTAACTATCCTGATATGTCTGAGCTATCGGCAAGACATTGGCAAAGATTTTAATGCTGCTTAATTTCACCATTCAGAAGTCCAACCATAGGTAGCTTGTATCCCAAATGATTACAGTCCTCAGGTGCAAAAAAAACACACACTACATAACTAATTAGTGTAATTGCCATTTCAAGAGTCTAATTGCATCAGCAGTTAATTAGGGTTTCAGCTTGCACAGCTGTTGTTGTTTAAAAGTTTCACAGTCAGTGGGAAGACGGTTATAGCAGTTGAGGATGATAGCGAGGTCAAGCACGACGGTGTCGACAAAATTAGGGAAAAAAAGAAAACAAACGCAAAAACAATGTGAAACGCGTTTACAAAGTCGGACACTTTGGCAAAATGAAATGATTAAAAACGCAAATAGCCCGGAAATTGTTTTCCTTTTAAAAATGAGTTGCCCATCATCCAATGAAAATGTCGTAATTTGGTTTCGTTAACGCCATGCAACTAGCCCTCTTTGGTGGCCCCCATAATAACACACACCCACACACATAGCGAAAATAATTCTTTAAAAGTTGATTTAATTTTAAAATCCATTACTATTTTACCAGTGTATGAAAAAGCGTTTCTCATTCTATGGTGACATGATTCAAAAATGCCGTGTTGCGTGCATGGGTTTCAAAAGGCTTTGACACCTAAAATAGGTGATCGGAGACAAAACATTTCAATCCGCCCAATAATTTTTAATATGGGAGATTATGGTTACCTTTTTTTTTTTTTTGCTCTTTCAGCACTCCCTCAATTTAATACTAGGAAAAACAAGCAGCGAGCTTGTCATTGTGTTGTTCACAGCATGACGCCTCCTCCCTCATTATGCAGCAGTTACATCATTACAAAAGCAATCACAAGGTCGCGATCAATGTCATATTAATTGAAAAGACTGGCTGAGAAATGAAGAAATGTGCGGTGTGAACTTATGAACTTTATTTTATTCCTTGTTAAAGGAAAAGCAATTTGTGCAAAAAAAAAAAGTATTGACACGTTTGGAAATATGAATTCAAAAGTTTAGAGGTCCAATTAACTTCACCTACAAAGGTTTTAGTGTAGTTTAGGTTCCTCCTGAAATTTGTAAACCCGTAGAAACTGTAGGCTTGCTGATATATCAATTAAGCTTTGAAATTCAAGATTTTGCGAGGCCCAGTCGTATGCATTAATTTTCAGTCAAAATAATGCAGATGCCCTTTGGAGTGACTCATCCCATGTTTAATGCTGCTGCTGTGTGCTGAGGGGAGCATCAGGTCGATCCTGTTCTTTCAACTCAATTCATCAACCGGCTCTGTACTGCTGATCCAGTTTGCATAAAGTTACGATGCACAGCAGACTTGGCTAATGATTTCAACCTGGGCCGACCAATTAATTTTCCCAAATGGGCTCATGAGAACTGGACCTGTTGACGAGGGCTTTTACCCAAAGGTGAAGTCACTTGAGCTCAGTATTGATTGGATATCTTTGCACAAAGTAGTACTTTGTATAGTTTTGATACACTGCTACTCGTGTTTGTGCTGTATTGGATGTAAAAATGTTAAAATAAAACAGGGGATCCTTGAATGAGGACCTAGTTACACATTCTAAAAGCCTGGTCGCAAGGGCGATATAAAGTCTCCATTTTGAAACAGTTGCTTACTTATACGCCAGGGGTCTTCAATCCTGTTCCTCAAAAATATCTTTGTCCTGTTTATCCTGTTCAAATGATCAGATAATCAGCAGAATCATTTGACCTTGAGGAACAGGATTGAAGACCCCTGTTGCATGCTTTTGAAGTCACCTGATTGAGGAGTTAGTTACAGACAAAAAAAAAGCCAAATAAAGCGATTGTTGCTGTGACTTTTGGCTTTTCCAATCAGGGGCCACCACAGCAGGTCACTCGCGAGATTTGTTTGGTACAGTTTTTATGGCATATGCCCTTCCTGGCGCAACCCTCCCATTTTTTTTGTTTATCTGGATTTAGAACCTCCAGTGGCTGGTTATAGGGGCTCCTGACAAGAAGGTGAAAACAATTATACACTTAACTTGTACAGCTGTAAAAACAGAAAAAAGAATGAATACAAACAACTTAGAGAGGTCTGACTTACTTGAGGGGCTGCCTCTCACGTCAACTCCACAACATTCGAATATTATCAGCCGCACAACTTTGTTGTTGTTGTTTTCGCACGCAGCCCATACTTGTATCGTTGTGGTTTGCATTAGGCCCAGACAACCTTTTTCTTCATCCAAATTAATTGGCACTTCAGATGCCCGCACCAGCACTAAGCCTCCTGGTTTTATCTCACAAACATATCCCAATGACAGCTGCTGCAGTCTCTGAGGTTGGAACACAATAACATGCATGCTTAGTGGACACATGATCAGAAACTTGATTTTGGATTTCTTTCAAGAATTTCTCTAATCCCCTTGGGGTGTTGCATGGGCATTTGCACCATGATTTATCTGGCAATTTAGATTACCTACCAGATAAATAATCTCTGTCAGTTTGAAATGTGAATTAAAAGTAGCACAGATGTAAGATAATATACATTCTAGACTCACTCAGTTTGATTTATGCTGGATATGACAACCATTTAGCCTTCAGGCTACTTCTTGGCTGTGCGAACGCAACGTTGCGCCAAGCTTTGTTTAACGCCAACAACACCGGGAAAAAGCACCTGCCAAGATAAGAAGAGTTTTCTCTTGTGGGTATTATTATTTAAAATGTATCCCGAAACTCTTTGTAACAAATAAAAAATTGGTAGGAAAATAAATTGGTGATCAAATATTGTCAAGTCAATTTAGTTTGCGGATCAAACACGTGGCGCATGCAGCGAACACATTGGCAAATACAAGTACACCGAGCCTCCATGTCGAAAACCGGCAAATGTACAAGTACGTTGATGCTAGCTACCAGAAGCCAACACTCATAAAGCTTCTCGGTTGTACGGTGGCTGAAAATCGCTTGGAAATGGCGGATCTTCACCCAGCCGAGTTGCGCGTGGTGAAACTCGGTGTGGTGGTTATGTAAATTGGTGACTGCTCTTTAGATTTGGTTGTTGATCATCGGTGGAGCATTGAGTGTGAAATGCACACTCAGTCATCCACACGATGAAGAAAGAGAGCGAGAAGCAGAGCGTTCAATAGGCCTGTTTTCTCACGCCTGCCAAACTGCCATGACTTATTGGTTTTATACAGCATGGCACTGGCTTGATTGACTGTTTGTTGTCCTCATCTGCTCCGCTCATCCATGGCAGTTAGTCGTAGTCCCCGTTATTCATTATTTTGTGTGTGGCTAGGTGTGTGTTTCTCAACTACATTTAACCCAAATTGCACAGCCATACTCCTCTCACATCATCAGTTATTTGTATTGATTTTGAAGTTTTCACTTTGTTATACTTGACGATACCTTTGGAATTTCTTCACCTCGAATTGTAGTGAGCCCGACACAGTATAGGGCACACTTGAGAAACTCAATGTTTTAACCTGTTGCCAACTATGGCAAGATTGAATTTTCTTAGCCACATAATTCAGCAAATGTCATATTCACAGCTAAAATCCCTGCTGCCCAACCGTGTTGACGGCAGCAAACAAGCTCCGGTTGGATTTGGAACTTCTGCTGCCACCTATGGAAAAGTTATTCTTTTTAGTTTAAAATGGCTTACCTTAACTAGAATCCCACATCGCAAAACAATCGCAGTTTCCCAACGCAAATTCTCTGGGAAGGATCAAAAGTGGATCAGTCATGTGTGATATCCCAAATATGCCGTTTGTTCACAATAATTCAGATCACTGAACAATGATTTTTTTCGGTAGAGAATGCTGTGGAACCAACCAAGGAAGACAGAAACAAGGGGCCCTTTGTGGTCATCCAGGTGGACTCGTAGGTGCCAGGACCAACACCGGTCTTCCCGCTGGGTCCATATTTTGCGCCGTTCATACCGCCATTAGTTCAATGGTGAGGAAACAGGTGCGGTAGGAATCAAATGCTAGGAAGAAGAATGCAAGGCAGGGGTTCAGGTGTAACTCAAACTAGCAACACCAGAATTATACACAATAAGAATACAGTTTTTCTTTTGTTTTAAAAAAGCTCAAAAGAGCACAAAAAGTATAAGAGCACAAGTAACAGTGCAAATTGGAAGCACCTTCTCTAAAAGTAATTACAAGAAATGATGTAGGTGTGATTTGTGTGTGTGTGTGTGTGTGTGTCTGTGTACTAGCTCTTAAGTTTCCCCACTGTTTACACAGATTGCCTCATTCCACATCAGTGTTAATGCGTCACACAATAGTGAGCAGCATGCATCTGTCTTTCTTCTCTCATCTGTAGTTTGTGAAGGTTACTTACACCTACACGTTCCCTGACTTAATATCCCTTATAAACAAAGTCAATTAGTGGAAAGTAATGTTTACAGGGCTTAACTGCCGGCTTTGCCAGGGGGTGGGGGTGGTCGTCAAGCAAACAGCTGCTTTTAATTACTTTAGTTTTCAGACTGGTTAGAAGAAGGTTATAATTGGTATTGCTGTGACAGCTAAATACAACACTGCAGATGGCCGTGATTGACAAAAATTTGCTGATGGACACGGGGCAGGTAGTGTTGTTTTCCGTCATTTAATGGCACTGACAGAAACTAAGCCATTCATTGTATTTATACCGATCCCAAAAAAGCTCATTGTTAAAACTAGAAGCAACACTTGTCAAGGCTTTAATAAATCGAAAAGCTGTGGAATGGGGAAAATAAGGCAGCTGTCGCGATTATCAGCCATCCTGGTGAGAGTCACTTAATAGGACTTACTTTGAGAATTACACCATTGCTAGGAGGAGGCGGCTTGGTTGGTGATTTATATCCAACCTGCCGCATCATAATATACTGGAACAGTGAGGCCAATTCCTTAATTTTGCTATAGAGCAAAATTATTTGGCATTGACATCAAAATAAGACAAGAGATGAGCATTTATTCTTTCATTGCTAGGTCTTTGCATCTGCGTATGACACCCAACTTGACCCAAAACACACTCCCAAATCAACAAAGGGTATCATCCGGGGAAAGAAGACAACGGTTTTAAATTGGTCAAATTGAAAGAGGCTGCGGGGAAAAGCGTCACAAAAGATAAATAGAAAAGTTTGGTCAATGGACCGCAGGCTTGATGCCCTCATATAAATGTTAGCAACCAAATGAAATTATTTCATTTGACATTTTGTTCCAAATGATGCTGTCTTCTAAGTTCTGTATCATGATGATACCTGGAGAATGTCACCTCCTTTTTCTGGAACTGACATAAAACTATTCATTTCTTCTGCTATACGGATACGTCTATGACACACTACCAGCAAAGTTACGCAGGAGAGAAAATCCATTGAGCAATCCTTGCAGCGATGCGACCATGGCACACATCCTGCCTGGGTGTAAAACAGCACTCACCCAAGGAAGGTACACTTGGCACCATGACAAGGTGCTCATAACACTCCACAACACCCTGAAGCAGGTGAGACGAAAAAACACCAATCGCACAGGGAAATAACACCATTGATTAGATTTGTAAGGGATGGTGCGTTATGACGGTAGACCTGAGAGAAAGACTGCGGTTCCCTCAGGTTGTCCAGATGAATGTTAGGTCGGGAGTGCTACCGTGGTTTGAATTCATCATCTTCATCTGACTTACTGTCCCATGGGAAGAGATCTGTGACCCGGACTCAGTCAGTCAATCAAGCAATCGATCTGTATCTATCTCTCCCTTTATAAATTCTTCATGCATCTCATAAAAACTCATAACCCATCCAAACAGGAATAATTTGGCCGTTGCTTTGCTGTTTCTCGTTAACAGTAAATAGTATCACCGGGTCCTGGAGGTGAAATTACACTCTATCATTGCTGAGAGCTCATTAAAAATGGATATAAGTGGTTGACAAACAGTGTCTCCCAGGCTGGAAAGTGTCAACGAGCCTGCTGCTCTCCTTCCATGTTGTAAAAAATTTAAGCTGATGTGACACAGCGGGCATGTTGGTGCCAGCCATGCACGGTGATTTATGCCTCTCATTTCCAGTAGGGGACATTTTCAGTGAAAGCAGCGAGGATTTGCCTGTCTTCCAATGAGTCACGACAGAGGAAAATTGTACAACGTACTTGGAGAGATTTTTGCTTTGTTGATATGAAAAACAAAGCAGCATCTGTCAAGGACATGCTCACAAATTACCACTTGGCACTGACTGACAATCATCAAAAGGCACAAAGACAAAACACAAAGGGTGACTTATGTAGCCTCCATCTCCATGTGGAATAATTCAGCTTTCATCTGCAACACTCCCTGTAGAGAGCTTCCTTCTAGATGTAGTATTCATTTTGACTTAAATAAGAATTAAAGGTCATCGAGGCGCATTACCTTTTGTCTATATCTCCGTGTAGTCATTCATGCTCCAGTAAAGTATTCGAGTAATCTGGATTTAAAATGCAAGACAATTTAATTTAATGAAAGATTGTGAGAAGAAAAGGTTCCTAAAACCTTTGATGGTAACTACTCCGGGACTAAAAAAGACTAGAATGACAAATGAAACCAAAGTGAAAATGTTAGCATGAAACACAGTATAGCCGTCTCACAGTGAGTTCTTTACAATGAGCTCTGGGAGCCTTGAAACTGCCAACATTGCCTAAATGTGTCCCACAACCCAGACCAAACGGGTTGTTCGTCTCATCACGTCATTAGTGCCCATTTGTGAAACACCAGGTGGTGGACAAATTAACACTTCTCCTGATGCTGCAGTCTACCAGCCACCCACCGGTTTCTGCTTCTTTTGTGCTCCAGATATTCGTGGTAGTGTGCGTATAGTCTGGTTCTGGTATTGTTATGCAGTGATAATAATTCGAATTCTAACACCAAATGTCACAAAAAGTATGAATCCTGAAAGAGCGGGGACTACGGGTGTGTATCTCTCCACAAAAGACGATTCGATCGGGTTTTCGATACGTGGGGTGCAAAACGATTCAAGGACGGTTCGATTTGAATGTGGAGCAATTCGGTTCGACTCGGTAGGATTATGATTGGATATGGTACGACTCAGTTTGAGAGGATATGATGCAATTACCTTTTTCTTATTGTAGACACATTTGAATCAACTTATCAGTACCATAAATGTGCCATTTCTTCCACGATATATCTCTCCAGTGAAAGACGATTCATTACATATCTTGATATTTCAAAGTGTAACAATTCGGTGCACTCGCATCTTTTAAAAAAAACATTCACCGGTTGACATTACACCCCTAGTGTGTACCGTAAAGTATCCTTCCGTAATGTTAAATTTCACCGATCAATGTTAGACATGCTGGCCATCCCTGTCACAATGATTATACAAATCAAGATGAATATATAGTGATTGTCATTCTTTGTGAGAAGTCTGTCCTCATTCAACAGTCATCAGCATTCATCTGAATAGTGAATGTTGGAAAAGCAAGAAAGGACTGTCAAATAGAAAAAATGCCCATTACCTTTTTCTGTTTGCTCAGTGTGAGTCAGAGACTCACTGCAGTCCCTGACCTCCTGCTATCTAAGTGAATTGAATAAAGTCAAAACAAAAGCCCAAAGGCACCATGTTAAATAATTCCTGGTGCATAGTCAAGAATTGGTACGAATAAAATGTAGAAATGTTGCCTGGCCTCGTACCGGCAACTTATTAAATAGACAAAAAACTGACTCCCTCATCAGGTGGAGGAGTGAGTGATTTAGAGCAAAATCCTTGAAATATCGAGCTACGTTATTTAACTTGGTATGGAGAATCTTTATTTGACTGTGTACATGGTTTAAAAATGAAACTGACAGCAGCATGTTTTTACCGAAAAAGACATTTTCTGGATCAGCTGTTAGCTTCCACTGCTGCCACTAACTATCCAAAACTGACAGTGTTGCGGAGTTACCGCCATCAATACTCACAGGGTGAGCGAAGACAAACTTGCTTTCAACGGTCTTATGATCTGTACTATGCTCTCCAACTGGGGGGCCTTTGCAGTGCAAAAAATGTCGTCATCACAACAAACATGGCATGCTCACAGGCAAGTTCAAATCTATTTGGACTGCTTAACCCCTCCTGCTCCCACCCACTCTGCCAACAACACAGCTTGCTTTTTTCTGCAAAATTGCCCAGCAGCAAAGATATCCTCATAATAACATAATTACCGAGCAGAAACTGGAATTTGCCAAAAAGACAAACAGTACGGAGACAAGCCTCCAAAAGTCTGATGGACTGATGTGTTGAAAACTGATTTGTTTGTTTGTCTTTGTATGTCTATGAATAACAGACATCCCGGTATATAAATGTTTTGTTTCTCTTTTTAAGGGAAATACAAAATTATCCAGAAGGATCATGACAAATCTATTCACTGTTTGACATAAATCATTATTGAAAAGAGCTTGGAGGACAGCTGGGCCATTAGTCTGCCCATACAGCATGAGTTCTATTGAAATGGTCAGTAGTTTATGTATTGAGCTTCCCTTTAGGTCGCCACACTCCTTCCAGCAAATTAGTAACAGTCAGAAGGCCGATGTAGCGAATTTGGGTTGATTTGCACAAATAATGCCAGTTTCAGTATGCTTTATCAAATTATTACTTATAACCAGTGACCCAATGCCATAATTTCTTCCTTGTCTAAAAATAGAAAAAAAAATAAAATAAAACAGAACAATCCTATAACTAATGTTGCTTTTTGAAAGATCGGTGTCTCAAAATATCAAAACAGGTATGCGTGCAGAATGTGTGTTTTCTTGTTAAGCTATAAATTTTTTTGTGTGTGCGTAGGTCAACAAACTAACTTTTGTTTCCTTTTAAAGAATCTCTTCAACAAGTTTTGTTCCTGGTCCTTTTTGTTGTGCATTTAGCTTGTGTCTTACTGGGGCCCATTTTCAAAATAACATAGTCAGCAGCGCAGCCCTTGTGGTTGGGGAACCTTGGACTATTTATATCAATCTTTTCCTTGTCATTTTCAGTAACATTACTGATCTTTATTTGCTTGAGCACTGTTGTCCTTCACTCCACATAGTTCAGCAACACCGTCTACGTCATCATTGGCTTGTATACTTGAGCAATTGTCAAGCCGACCCCATAAGGAAACATGGGAAAGATGAGCATTTGCTATTCCAGCACTCTCATTACAATCTGGCCTTCAAGTGAGCTTCTCTTGTATTGATTATACGAACCACAGTTGACACTGTCCTTTCTGCTGAATTAATTCTTCCCAAGAAACCAGTGATTTGGCCGGGCCATAATCATCAAAAGAGCAGCATCAGGGCAATTAACCTCTTCTCCTGGCAGTAGTGGAGGACTGAGGGATAATCAGCAGCAAACACACAAGATGGATGAACTTTAGTACACCTTATCCCCCCAACCCACAAATTCACCTAGACGCTGAACCTATCCTCTGTTACTCGCTGAAATCTTAGTCTAGTTTCAGTCATGTGATCCAGAAATTGTAACTAGGTAGTGTATTGTTTTTAGCATTATAACTATTGTCAATGATAGACTTTCCTGCTGTCATGAGCTTTGTCTCAGTTGTTTACACAGCAGCACAGTCTGATAATCGCATCCATGTTGGAACTCACAAAAAATTATTTATTGCCATATGTATATGTGTCTTTTTATGATTCATAAATGGTCCATGGAAGGAAGGAATCAGCCCTGTTTATTCTCGCTGCAGTATTTACACCCCTCTGGAGAGCCTTCCTCTCCGCTTGGGTGGTGTTTTCATACCCGACAGTGATTCCAGAAGTGAGGATGCTCTCTGCCAATCCCCTACGGGACATCGTGATTGGCTTCAGCTCAGTCCTTCCTTCTGAGAGGCCTGATGAAGTAAAGACACTTCTGGGTCTTTTACGCCAGGGCAGCAGTGTGTACAAACCAACTGCAGTTGGGCGACACTTCGAGGCAGAGCAACTTGTGGAGGTCCACCCTCTCCACTTCAATCCCTTTGATAATGAAAGGATGGAGACAGGGGTCTCGTGAAAGTCAATAATGAACTCCCTTGTTTTGGAAGGTCATTGTCCTCTCCTCTGCAGCTTGCCTCCTCCAAAGCCCGTTATTAGCGCACTTGAGGACTGTCACAGTAATGTGCATACAGGCTGAAAAGGTTTGGTCTGAGGTGAGCCGGTACTGACTGTCTGCTCAGTTGAGACGTTTTACACCAATCGTCACCACTTTTGGTCAATCCAAAAGTACAGAATTCAGTCGCAGGTGTCAGTCAGTATGTTAATGTCACTTGAAAGCCTCAGAGTCATCTTGGTGGATGGTGATAAATGCAGAACTGTAATCCAGGAAAAGTATGCTAACATACTGTATGATCGCTGCAATCCTGTGTAATTGGCTGATATATTAGAGAGAGACCAAGTCGTGCATTGAAGCGAGCCTTAATCTGAAACCTTTCAACCACGCACTCCAGCTCAGACCCGTGCAAAAAGTAGAGCCTTGGCGAAGTCCAATCCTCATTGAAAACGAATCCAACTCACAGTCAGTAATGCAGACTAAATTCTGACACCGGTTGTAAAGTGATGGAATGGTTCGAATTAGGGGGCCAGGTCCGGAACTCCCACCACGGGACTCCCCAAGGTACACGGCCAAACACCTCTTTCAAGTGCAAAAAAACACATGTAAATGTAATATGTAGGCAAACTCACATGTACCCTCCCAGATCTGAGTTCTGATTGTCTGATGTACTCTTCTCTCCAGCAGCATGTGTGTTTTTATTTCTGTGGCTGATTTTGTTCTCCCGTCTTTTATGAAATCCCTTTTATTCCTTTTGAGCAGCATGGCTGTTTATTAAAAAAAAGAAAAAAAGCCTCAACTCAATTTGGCTTCACATCGGTGTCTTTAATAAAAGTGAAGGATTTTTGGAATGTAGTCCAATCATCCAGGACTCTCACACAGTTTTCACTTATATAGTAAAATCCTTCCCAAAGCCTGTCCTCAACCCTATTGAATATTTATGGAGTCTGTTTAAAAAAAAGCTGGCTCCATGCCAGGAAACCAACCAATTTACAGTAAATAAACGCTGCCAATTCTGCCCATAGCAGTGGTTGAGCTAAAACTATGCCAGAGGCTTTTCGATTGCTACAAAAAACACCTGAGGTGAAACTTGATAAGGGACGGTTAACCAAATACTAGTGAGGCTGTATGTATTTCAAACCAGACTTGATGGCTTGTACTTTTGAGGAAATCCAAAATACATACACACTTGTGCACTGTTGTACATTATTACCCACCTCTGAAAATATTAAAGACTGTCTACAATAAATTATGTTATCAAGAGCACACACTCGAGCTGATACGAAATTACTTGCAGGCATTCTCTGTCTTGACATTTTGCTACATTAAAAGACAGTATTAATACCTGTAACAGAGAAATGTTCACTTCGCTCTCCTCTCGTGAATCACACTCCTCTGCCCACCTCTTTTGAATGAAAAGATTGATCTGCAAGGAAGTGCACAAGCGCCTATTCGAAGATGATGATACTGGCATCTCGTTCTTACCTGGTCTAATTACACGCTTGATCAATGGACTGACCTTTAACATTCAAGTTGGAAGAAGAAGAACGTGCCAACACCTTGATAGTGCCTGATGATAAGAAGATAAAAGAATCCTGCTTTTCTCGTTAAGTTTTGATTTTGCACGAACATATTAGTTTGTCTTTTCTTCCTTCACCAAGATTCACATTTAATCCAAAGGGCTTCTTCAGTTTTTAAATCTTAGGTGCAGCGTTCCTCCCGTTTGTGTCTCTGGCGGGCGGACCCAGAGCGACTTTCTTCTGTTGTGCCATGAATTTGTGTAGGTGTTGTTTGGTCTCTCCAATGTAGAGGTCACTCCAGTCCTCACTGCACTCTACTGCAGAAACAACATTGCTGAGTTTCCCTCGAGGGATTTTGCCCTCGGGGTGAACCAACTTTCGTCTGAGGATGTTGCTGGGCTTGAAGTGCATCGATATGTTAAGTTTGTGGAGAATCCTTCTGAGTTTTTTCGGACAAAGCAGCCACATAACGGACCGCAGTATTCCACCAAGGGACCGCAATATCCACCTTCTGTTTTTGTCCTCGGGGTCGGTTGGCCTTTCTTCTCCTGACTGACTTGACAAATGCCCAATAGTCTCGCAGTTTAGTGTTGTGAATGCAACTCTGCTCACTGACCCCCGAGCTAATCATTTGTACCGAGCTATGCTCCACTGAAATCTTCAGGCACACTCACGCTGTGTTCACTGCCAGATTGCCCGAAAATTGTTTAAGTATGATCAGTCACTGTCTGCCTTAGGTCCAGATCCAATCAGCCAAGGAATTCCACCAATGCCATGTAGCTGTTGTGGAAAAATATTGCCATCACTTCGTAGGGAGAACCTGAAACATGTTTGAAGGGAAAATAACTTGCGCGGTTCGTCATGTTTGCAAAGACGTCAGACAACAGACATACTTTGTCGGTGTCTGGTGACGAGGAGGTGTCAGAATGCACAAGCAAATCTGCTAACGCCCCTCACATTGTCCAACTGGCCTGTATGAACTTGAGAACTTCAATCAAGTTGGACCTGAAATAGTGGTCAAACATCAACTTTATCCTCAAAAAGGCCCAGCAGAGTATGTGGCAGCTGAGGAAACACGGCCTACTGAACTACATGTTGGGCGTATGTAAATATGTTGTGGCATATTATGATGAGTGAAGTAGCATAAAATAAAAAAAACAAGATCCCAGATTTGAGACTTTGGATCTGATTGGTCATGCCAGAAGAACTTCAGATTACTGGTATTTCCCTGGTTTCCAAACGTTTACATTTTCCACTGAATTACTTTGCTGACATGACCCTGAGGGTGGAAAACTCATTGTTGGTGTCCATCTCGGTGCTGAATCAAAAGCACAAGCTCACAAGTCCCCACATTGCATGAGGCGCGTATGACATTTTGATTTAATTAGTTGTCACCAGGCGACTATGTAAAGATCACAAGCATTTTGGCAGGAAGTAGTACCATGATTATCTCTAAATTGTAAAGGACACACAAACACACAGAAGCACACTTCATTACCATTCGGCACAGCAATCAAAAACACAAATAGGCAGATGATCAAACACTGCTGCATGGAGAGGTTCAAAAACAAGCAGCCAAGTGCAAGAAGCTGTCATCACATAAAATGTGTCCCTTGAAAGTGTGGCTACCTCTTTGATACCAATCTACTGCAGGGCAATGCGGCAAATCATCTCTTTTAAGCATGTTTTTTTCCGTTCATCACTTGTCACCCCACTGCTCCCTTCCCCCGTCGCTCTCATTTTTTTCCAAGAACTGCAAGGATGATAGTTCTAGCATTAGCGTTTTTTTTCTTGCTTCAAACAATCCCTTCCCTTTTTTCCTTCACACTCACATCCGGCCTGACACCATTTATTATCGGTGACACCTGGAGTAACGTACGTTTATCGGCGCTTATTGGCTAGCTGTGGCAGAACACATTGACCCTGTGTAATGACCAGGAAGGATAAGTTTAGAGACTTTGAAACTTTTGCACCCCCCATGATCTACGCCACAAGAGAAACTCTGCAGGAAGCCCTCATGTACTTTATGCCACTGCATTAAAGCTCATAAACTGAAATGAATCTTGCTGAAGTGCCAAAAATAAATGAAGTAATCTTCAGCAATACTGGAAAAAAAGTTCATTATATAACTTTCGTCCCACCCAATGTCAGCCGTAATAAGCTTCATCTCACCCGTCTCACGACCTGAGTGAGGTGAACGAGTATAGAAAATGGATGGATAGATGAGGTAGTGGGTCCCAAAGTTATATTTTTTTCACAGAATCCGAAGTCCTTGGTGATACCCCTGCATCAGATCAAGAGTAAGTTAGTAAACGACTAAGCATTAAACATGCTGAAATCAATGTTTAGCTCTCTACATCCACTGTAGTGTTCCTGTCTTTCTTTCACTTTCTCCTTCCTGGAGCACACAGGAATCACATTCAAGGTAACACAAAATGCTCAGGCTCGGGTGTGCATCTGTCTCCCATGGCCAGCAGCTATTGCACTTAGCAAATGTCAACAGAAAATACAAGTAATGCAGACGCGCAGGCAGTCCCAGTTGTTTAAAAATCATTTGAGGTCAAAGCAATTCAGTCAGCCAGATGCAGAGTGTGTAAGCAGCATGACTGCACCACAACAAAACACCACCAGTTGCTCTTAATTTTTAGTTCCTTTCTGTGTCTATCGTCTTCTTTCTGTCCATCCATGTTGCTTTATGACGAATAAATTTCCGCAAGAATAGTGAAACCATGAACTAAAGTAAACCTGTGCTGGCAGAACTTTGGATCAAGGTCAGGATTTGGGCACAAAGAGTTATCAGAAATTACATAACTAAACCAGCACTGACAGTATGTTTGGTAATTGAACTCTAATTGTGTAAGATATCTCCCTGATAAAATGTCGGGAAGCCCTACCCTCAATCGGCTTCTTCCTTGATCATTGCGCAATGTTGTTTGGGATTCAATAAATAATACAGTAGTATATGTGGTATCTTAAAACGTTTTCCAGTAAGAACGCCAAGGGGTTGTGGTTTTTGTGTTGCAGAGAGTTGGTTATACAGCATGAGCGAGGGTCAGTTGCCTGCTGTGCGGTAGTAAGTTGCCGCCTGTGCTTTTTTCATGATTCACTCCACGAGTGGTCATTAAATGAATCTGAAATTAGAAGCTCCAATCGAGGTACTTTAATCCTTTCCCAACTATTGTAAGCCTACCATTGACAAAACTACATGAAGCTATGCATAGAATTGCTTTTTACATCTTACATCTACGCTTTACAAAACGTCTACAAAATTCAACAGTATTTTTTTTTTTTTTATCCAATTCCATCACTTTTTTAAAACAATGTACATATTGCTTCATCTTTCCATTTTCTGTCATCATTCTGCCTCTGGAGAATGGGGTCACCTCACCCTGATCAAGTCATTTGCTGAGCGTTAGAACATCATTTAAGCATTTACCGCTGAAGAGTGGATGGAGCACACAGCTGTTATTGCATTGATTTTTTTTTTTTTTTTTTTTTTTGCTGTCACACTGCCCATGTTGGGAAGGGCTTTATAGAGGATTGGATTTGAATATCCAGACTATGATTTGTGCTGTGCAAAGGTGGCCAAGGGAGCTCACCTTGTTAACGCAAGCAATTAAAGTGCTGTCATACATACAAATCCTGGCTATTACAATAAGTGTGGACAACATACAAATGAGCAGGAAAAGGAATGTGGCTCCACCATTTAATGGGAGTCATGTTGTTTTCACTTGTCTTCGAACTTACACTGATGTCATTTGTGATCAAAGACCAAGAAAATGCAATTACAAATCATAACAAAATAATGCTGGAAAATTTGGAAACTATCATGTGTTAATACCCTGTGATACAATTACACTAGAAAAGATCAATTATTAGATTTACTTTGAGCTCACCTATGTTAGTGCTATGCGCAGAGCCTAAAGAATACAATATCAAAATCTAAAGTGGCTCAGTATATTATTGTACAGTGCTGTTGTGAAAGGAGAGGCTTTACTTTTGCTAGGTGCCTAAGATTAATAGAAAAAATGAATTTAACAACTGCAAAAAATTGACGGTGCAATTTAAAACCCAAATTCGAGACTGTTGGATAAGACACCAGGGGGTCCAAGTATACAGAGTGAGATGACACGAGCCACTCGGACCAAACACCTGTTTTCTTTTTGTTGAAGTTCAAGATATTTAGTTCCACCTTGGCTCTGATTTCCTCCAGACAGTCTAAAAGTGGCCTTAAGCAGAAAGCGTCCTTTTTACTTAGTGGGACACAAATCTGACTGTCATCCATGGAGCAGTGAAAGGAAATATCATGATTACAATGAAAACAGCAGGGGCCCCAAAGTTTAACCCTGTGGAATACCAGACAACAGTAGGACAGAGTGGGACTCAGTGTATCCAACGCTAACATAAAATGTCCTGCCTGCCAAATAGAATTTAAACGACTCTAGAGCAAACAGAATACTGTGGTCCGCCGTATCGAACGTCTCCAGTGTGATTAGCCAGCAGGATGTCATTAAAAACTCATAACAAGGCTGAGTCTGTGGTATGCAGCACTGTCACATATCGCTCGCTTTCATCATTCAATTTTCTCAGAACATTAAAAGCAAAAGTGCAGCATAGTCCGCCTCCTCACATGACTGTCTCGAATTCCCAGTGGAGGCCAGGCAAATGTTTCTCCCTTTCGGACCATTTCCTCGGTGAATCAGAATTACCCACTTTGACCTAAATGAAGAATACCGTTAAGTATGTCTTGTTTTTGTAAGTGGAGGATGATATTTGTCTTTTATCCATCACCCCCCAGAACACAGGATTTGTACACTGAGCGACAAGCTCGTACCTCTCACCAATGTGAAGAGCTTTAGGTGTAAATGATGTGTGGTCAGACTGTATTAGAGCATAATGCAAACAATTACGGTGACTCCATGCTTCATGGTTTTACTATGCCATTCTTATCCTGTTCTTTCAAAACAAAAAAAAAAAAGCTTTATTTTGCAAATAGTGCCCATTACGCTACAACTTTTACAGGTGAACTTAATTTGACCGTCTCTAATCATTGCTAGCGATTTTACACCATAAAGCGGACTGATGAGGATTCTCCATCCCTGCAGTCAGATAATTGTTATGACAATTGATGCAATGGTAACATTGTATACTCAGGATCGGCCGACCATCAGGAATATGCATCGTAGCATGTAGTGTGGTGCTCAATTAACTACATGCTAAACCATAAACTGTTTCTTCCCTACAAACTATATCTTTTATTAAAGAAAGAGTGAATAATAAATGGCACGCATAATCCGGCACACTTATTCTTGTGTATTTTGCAGTAGCCCGATTTAAATGATTAGCCTTTCAGTAAAGGTGGCTGTTTCATTAAAGTGCGGCGCTACCCTCAACGGAGCGCCGCACTTGATCAGTGCAGAGGGGAGATTTAAGCTGCATTCTCTCCATGGTTTTGTTTCTACAAAGACGGAGGAGGAAAGAAAGTTGATTCAAACTATGACTAGTATTTAATGGAGCCCAGGCACTAACAGCAACAAAAATGGAGTTAAAAGAAAGATGACGTATGTATAATGTTTCATATTGGAACGCTCTCAAGAATTCTGCATTGACTGCTCAACTGAAATGGCTTATATGGACTGAAAATGTGTGTTATTATTGTTATTACACTCATTTTAATCCCTAAAGGGATTACCACTCTGCTTGACTGTATATACTGTGCTGCATTAGATAGAAGCATTAATTGGTTGGTGCTTTGCCGTCAAACCCCACAGCTGGTAAAACACTGCAAGGTTTACAATATGGAATTTAACGATCGTAATAAAAAGATCATTATTATATGGTAATGTATGCGTCGATTCGTTTATGTCCAGATTACCTCCGTTTCTTAAAAAACATATTTCGAGCAATGACACAATATGCGTTGATGTGTGTTTTACAACCCTCAATGTACAACGGTATAAATTGAGGTGACCCCTTTTGAGATTTTCAGAATAATAAATTAAATAATAGATTGCTAAAATAACAAAAGCAACATTGCAATAAAGAAAACTCCAAATTGTGCGGCTCAAAATGTTCACCTTTATTTTTTTTAAAAAGCATTTTGCTATTGGGTGACATGTGATTTTTATTATTTCACTTCAGATGACAGTATGTCAAAATATGCTTTTTGTGAGTAAAACATTAAACCTCAATAAAACTGTCTGTGGCTGCTCAGTGTCATTTTGCTCCAAGGCATTTACTATAATCCAACACGTTGCTGGTCTAAATGTGCTTATGTGCACACATTTGTAAAGATGTTAGTTTCCTCACCGATGATATTTAACAGCTTTCCTGGATGTCATCAGCTTTTCAGGTCTGTGGATTCAAAATTATTTTTTCTCAATACAATATGCCACACACTTGATTTAATCATCAAACATTAGCAAATGTTTTCTGCTATACCGCTTCCAGAAGCTTTGTGTCGTAATGATATGGAAATTGATCATTATTTTGTCATATACCCAGCTTCTATCGAATATGTATTCATAAGATAGAAGAAAGTGAATATCTTTCACAAACAATTTGCTTAATATTGCTTTTTCCCCTCTGATGATTTGTGTGGGCCAGAGGCAGAATGAAATTGAAACATTGTGGTATTAAGTTTGCAAAACATAAAACACATTATGAGTGAGAGTTGTGACGCGATGCTGATTGATGTCACTTTGGGTTACTCTCATATTGCCATACTGAGTAAGATATATGGTGCCGTATTTTTTATTTTTTTTAACTATGCAATGGCCTGTTACTTCCACCGTCCCTTTCCTGGGTCGAATCAACCTCCACAGCTTTTCTTTTTCAATTTCAGCCGTCCCTGCGGTGAATACAAAAAACAAGACATGCTCTGTGATGGGGTTGAAGGCCATAAGGAGGGAAATGAGTGATTTAATTGCACTAAAGATCACTATTATTAGGAGATTTGAAAAGCTATTACCAAGAGCGGCAGCAGCAAGGAGTCATTCAAGGTCTTCAGTCACCATCCCCCAGTCTTAAGTGCCCAATGTTCAGCTAGTAAAGGTCATGCCACTATTGTCACCACTCCACAAATGAAGACACACACAAGGTTGAATTATCATGCTCCTATAATATCCTTGTTCTTTAATAATTAGAAGAATATAGAGATGAACAAATATTTGTTTTTGCAGTCAAAGGGGAGTCCAGTCCAAAAAATATTTGCAATATGTTCTATGCGCTACCACTAGTATGAACATGTTATCCTGATTAACTCATTCAGTGCCAGACATTTTCTCTTTTTTTACCCTAACGTTTGAAAAATATATCAATAAATTCCTGGGATTGAATGGCAGGACTGTGAAAAGACAAATACATATCTGCTTGGCAGTGAATGAGTTAATATTACATTTGTGGAATATCAATTAAACAGAAAATCCACCTGTTTTGTTTTCCTTCTGAGTCGACGGCCATTTTGGCATTTTGCCTTGTCCTGCTACTTGCTGTCGACTGAAAATGACATCTTGCAAACGTCACATAACCAAACCCAGAGAACAAGTGAACCGTGACAGTCGTTACCTAGCATCCCATAATTACAGTTTTTGGTTTGACTTTTCAAAAACATGTTCATCATGAATATCTCCAGTCACTGTCTCAACTGGCTGATGAACACTTCCGACGGCACATTGTTATGCTCGCACCTGGGGAATGTTTTGCCCGACACAGGATCAGGGCACCAATGAGTTTTTAGTCTGTGTTGCTAAGTGGTAGTGTCGGATACAGCAGTAATTGAAGTGCTTGATTAGATTCAGGACTGAATTAATTGGCAAATCAATAGCATCAATTCTCTCGTCATCTACCTGCACTCAAAAAAGGGTGGCCGCAACACTAGCATACGGTCCGGGTGTGGGTCCGCTGATCTCATCCAGGTACTCGACGGCAGTCAGAGCGCGCACAAAGAAGTCCCTGTGACTCTCCCCAGACAATCAGGCGCATTCAAAAGGTCATGCGGCAGGACAGAAAGTTCTCCACAGTTCATCCAGACTGTCTCACATCTGTCACAAGTTCTCACAGTGAGCTTGCTCTCATCTGTGAAGAGAGCAGTGCGCAATCTCCACTTGATTGGCTCTCCCACCACCCTGTCTTTTCTGACAGTTTGACAGAAACATACGCATGTCTGGTCTACGCAAGGAAATTAGTTGGGATCCGGCAGAGCACCTCCTGTTTTTCCTTGTGGGGTCCAACTGCTGGTTTATTATCCACTTTCCCTAGTCCTGTCTTCTGGTATCCCCCTATACCAAACTCTGCTGCAAATCTTCGGACCATGGTGATTATGGATGAGCCATGCTGGACTATCCAGAAATGAAACCGGTGTTTGTTTATTCTTTAGCAGTGTTCTAGACGCAGCTCTCAGAATGATTCCGCGTAGTTCCAAACCCGCATCGACTTGTGACGGGGCTGCCAGGCAAATGCAAATCAGAAGACAAAGACCAACGGCGGGATGGATTGCGTCAATTATACCACACGTCTACATCGTGCGTTAACAAGTACACCTCATAGCTTCTGGAATATTAAGAGTTGCGTTGGTCATTTTTATCATGCAAGATGACAGTTAACGTGCACAAGTGTTGAAGAATCATCAGCAATGGAGAGGAACGGTCACATTGATTGAACAACATGTCCAGGTTGGGCATCCCCGTGCTCATTCACAGATCTGCACGCTAATTGATTGGAGATGCAGTCATCCACGAATAATGACAATACAAGTAATGCACTCCAGTACTGCAGTGTACTCATTAGATGTGAGAAAGGGTCAAATGTTCTGATATCATCTTATTCAAGCCAAAAAGCAAGAGTAAACACAGTACTGGCTGTCTTCTGCTTGTTGAAGGTAAAAGTCGTTTGCACTGAGAACTGAATTGGTATCACACATTGATTTTTTTTTGAATACGTAATTAGATGTATGTTTCCAACATCGCCGACATTTTCTGATACAGCCCTCGCTAAAGAAATGCAATAGTAGCTTTCTACGTCGATGACTAAATCTGTCCATTTTATTGCTGTATCCTTTTCCATTAAATTAGACTTGAAGAAGACGGTTTTACAAGATTAGCTCACCAACCAATTGAACAAAGGCATACTAAATTGTTTAATGAAGATATTGAATATGGTGACCATATTGTGTTCCATAGGCTATGACTTAATAAATGTCGGAGGTAAAAATGAAAGTCATCCATTAAGACACTTACCGCTATTCCATTAGGAAAAAGGCTGGCGACACAGACAATGGCAATTTTAAAAACTAATTAAAAATAAATAAGTGCAAAAGCTGCAATTGGTGCCGTTCTGCGGGGAAATTTGCACAGGCTACCTAAGCAGAGAGGAAGTAAATAACATGGTATGCTGAGCAACTCTGGTGGGTCCCTGTCAGGGAGATTCCTTGGGCCTCATTCGGGTCACGCCCCCCTGAACACCAGGAAATGCTGCAAATGTTGATACTCGGCTCATAAAGCGGAATTTGGAATGCCACTGAAAAGTTCACCAGCTGCTTGTTTGGAAGAACACGTGCTAACGGTCAACAATCCACTTTGATAGTCCGACTACTGCAAAGCCATTCCGGCCAAATTTGACTGCATAGATGAAGTGCATTCCCCTACAGAAGAGGAAAATAAGAAACCGGTGTGCTTCCACCCGGTGAACCTTCTGACCAGCCCAGTCCCGTGAGCGTGACTCTTTGCCAGCTCCGCTTATGACGGTGTCTGCATCTTTAGCTTTCCCTTCAGTCAGCGGCGCTCCGTCCTGTGATGGTTTTGCGCTGAACTGGAAAGTCACCTGCTGGCCATCTCTCCAATCCTCATTATCGGTCACAGCCAGTTGGACAGGAGGAAGCAGCCCAGAGGGCGATGTAGCTTTTCTATGCTTAGCTTCCACCATCGGCCAAATCACTCGAGGTGCACTGGGGCTAAAAGGAGTCATTCTTTCCATTCCTATCCTCTCTCTGCTTCCTTACTTGACGTCACTTCCAGGCGAGAAGCTCGCTAAAAACATAGCAGCCGATTTGGATTTTTATGGCGACGGTGTAGTTGTGCAGTTCTTGGACCCATTCAGAGTTGTTGTCAATGGTCATTTTTAGTCCCGATTGGAACTCATTATATTTTCATGTTGCTTTGAGAAAAGAGTAGGGTTCAACTACCTTCTGTTTTCTTTTCGTGAAATATAATTGAATGTGTGTTCGAACCACTGACTCCGTTTATAGAAGCACATGACAATTGCACTCTTGGTCATTAGATTGATTGTTTCATAGGCTGTGGTCTCCATTTGAAAAACTGGAGTCAAGTCATGAGACTCCAAACCCGTCACAAGCCTCACAGTTTGAGTTTCACCTCTTTCACATGTATGAATGGTGTTTTTGTTGTTCTTAGAGTATTTATTTTTCTTGTATTGAAGCATACCTTGGTGTTGAGTGGAAACCCGTCTCTTGTCGCGCGAGTAAACATACCTGTGTGCTTTGAACTCCCACATTTTTTTTTTTTTAGCCTTCGTCTCTCGTCGTAGTTTTGACGGTGTGAAGTGACATTCGAAAGGAAGACGTTCTGTACTTTCTTCAACGACTTTGCATTCCAAGTGGTAAAATGATTTTAAGATGAATTCAGACAGTTAAAGTGATCATTAAGTGACTGGCTAATGAATTAGACTGATTGATTCATTTGGCTTAATGGCACAGACGTGCTCTTTTTAACAGTGAAATGAATGAAGGCGCTGACGTCTTCTAGCAGGCTCCCCACTACTTATTGCTTTGTTACTCAAAGAAAATCCAACCAAACATTTTATGCATATTGATGTCTGGAAAATTGCTGAGAGCATGTTGGCAGGCACGGTCCAATAAAGTCAGTGTCCCGTCTTGTCCTCGGCGTCCAACACCTTGAGCAAGGAGTTGATGTAAAAAGTTTCTTTGGAGCTAGAAAATGGAAAGACGTTCAGCAGGAAAAAGAAGCTAGAATCTGATCAGTTTTGGTCAGAAAGAATTTATTTTCAAAAACAGTGTAACATATTCATGAGCCTCTCGCACACAACGGGCAAAACTTATATACACAAATTATGTCTTTTGAGAAAAAAAAACAACCTATTGTTTAATTGGTCTACCACTAATTATTATTTGGCCAATCTGTCAAGACTTGCTTCTTTAATGGTGTCATAAATATGACTAATTGTTTCACTATGTGTATGTGTTACTTATTTTTCGTTGTGTCCTTTGTCTTTAATGTCACACTTTCCTTGGTTTAACCGACTGTTGGATATATACTGTGTGTCTATATGTGTATATATATATATATATATATATATATATATATATATATATATATATATATATATATATATATATATGTATGTATGCATATATGTGTGTGTGGTACATTTATGGGTTTAGACATTTATATAAAAGCCAAATAAATGGTTTCCAAAATGGATCAAAAAACATGCCACAAAATGTGTGACAAAAGGCCTTCGCAAACCCACTGACAGAGATTTGGTTCCCAGTCTTTAAAAGCGGCTAGTACATCTTTTGCAATCTTCTCTGTTCAACCCAGATATTCACAACATGGACTCCGTTTGTCTTCCTCACCCAAAGATTCTGTTGGAATAATTACATTATTGTTATTTCCTTTTTAAAGAAATTGAAAAAAAGACTTTTGAGGTGTATCCGGCAACCAAAATGAAACACAACAAATTTTCATCAATGTTTAATTTCAGGTAAGTGGTAATCAATGCCTTTTTGTAAGGCAGAACTATACCGGTGCTTATTTTTGTTACAAACATTATGAAAAGGTCTATAAGCACACCTATTTAAGTGCCAGATTTTCATAAAAAAAAATTGCCAAAGAGAACATTAAATCTACAGTTAATTTGAAAAAGAAAAAAACAGAAAATGTAATCGCAAATGTGCATAACATTTTATCGAAGATGTGGCTGCCCTTCGCAAAACAATAAGGGGTATAACAGAAAACGATTTGAATGTGAAAATCGGTTTTGATTGTAAAGTTGAGTCCAGTCAATTGAATCAATTGTTACACTTTATATTGAGATGTGTCTCATGTAATCTTTGATTGGCGCGAGATCTTTAACGGAAATGTAAAATTTACAGTAGCCTACTGGCAAGTTCATTCATTTAGTAAAATGACAAGAAACTAATTTCATCATCCCCCCAAATCAGCCGCACCATATCATATATATATATATATATATATATATATATATATATATATATATATATATATATATATATATATATAGCATAATCAATAGAATACCCTTGAATTGTATTTCTTTACAATCTATAATGATAAGAATAAATATTTGGTAACTATTCTTTGGCAAAGTCTGCTGAGTACCTTTCTAATCGTAGTTGAGGGGACTACAGTTTGAAAAACATATTACTGCCACTTAAAGCACTTAAGTGAATTAGCATTGACACAGACGGCCGTCAGAACACGAGCACTTGGAACCCCATTTTTACTTTGAAAAATGCATCTCGTTACTTCACCTGTGGGCTGTCCGCTTTGCATGACTACAATACTACAAAATGCCAAACTGTAGGCTCAATAGAATGTTGTTGTTGTTGTTTCTCGTTATTAACAACTGAAATGAAAACCGTAAATTGAGTGTGATCGAATAAAAAATTGGTACTTGCATTTGAACGCAGTGGGTAACTCCATTGCTAACCAAAGCCAAAACCAATTCAGTAAAGTGTGAATACTTACCACCTGCTTTCAGCGGCTTCCCTCTGCAATATTGAAGTTGCAGCGCTGTAATAATTTGCTGCAGTTCATAGTGCCTTGACACAATCACAATATTATTTCATAATTATTTTAAATGTATTTGTACAAATAAAAGCTAAATCAAAATGTTTCTGAATGACTTAATATCCCGTGGTGTCTTTTTCCAAATGGATTTTCCGTTCAGTTATAATTCCCCTTAATTGTCTGCATTCTAAGAAATTGTCAGCCATAAAATCAGCTCTGACCCAATTCCCGCTGAGCCTGCGTCTGATTTCCCCCACTGCGATACTCTATAATTAGGGAACGAAGGATCTGTTTATTGAAATTCATGAACAAATTTTAAAAGCGATATTTATTCAATTCTAGCATACTGACATACATCACAGCAATAATCCAATCGTTATTTACAGCAGCGTTACGAAAACTATTGTTCAAAGATTTATTTCTTCCTCTCGTGTAATTAAGGAATTCTTAAATGGGAAATATTCTTATCAAGTTATGGCCTAATAATAATTTAAAGAAAAATAATCCAATTCTTTAACATAGTCTAAATCATGATGATGCCAAATTTGAACAATTTGTCATCATATAGAACCAATAATTACTATTGAATTATTCATTCTTAAATTCATTTGCAGAATTTATTTTTAGTGATAAAGCCATGATGGCCACCCTATTTTGTGTGTTGCATGAAAAACAGCTCTGACTGACGCAGCATCAGAATTCCCCATGTCGATGTACTGTACTAAAATAAATCAACAAATTCGATCATAATTTTCGCTAAAATTCAAGTTGTTAATGTTCAGATGGAAAAAGACATTTTAAAACTACAGGATTCATTTCCAGCATACTAACTCCACAATAATGATCTGATTTATTTTATTTGAAGCAGCATTATGAGAACTGCTTTTGATTGATTTGCACAATTGTAATCTAGAAAAAAAAAAATTCCAAATCATGATAATAAAAAATTATGAACTGGTCGTTTTATTGAAGTAATTATTGTAATAATCGTTAAAGGTTCAAATAAATTCAATGAATTTACACCATTTTTTTTTTTTTGGTGTTGTGTCTGGATAATCACGCAAATGTAATTATTATTGTCATAAATAACGGAAAAACAAGATTTCTGTTTTCATTTTGTCCAAAGAACACAGTGACATTTTTGGGCAGAAAATGTCAACTCAAATAACAAATCAGTTAATTATTTCAGCAGTATAACATTTTATTAATTCGTTCATTTTGGAAAATGAATTTATTTGATAAGGCGGAGTCAATTACTTTCTTTTTTTTTTTTCCATAAATTTATACATTTTCTTTTAAACCACACAGCTAAAGGGAATAACCTTGTTATTTAACAGGTCAATATTGGGAGCAATGCCCCCACCTCCTCCGATATTGGCAAAATGACAGGCATTTAAGGACTTGCAAGACTGAATTTAAATGGCACCATTTGACCTAAACCAATTCCACGTTGTTGCTTTATTCCCACAATCATAATGCCTCAGCAACTGGGGGCCACTCGAACACCTGAGCCATGCTGCCCTCCACAGTACAATGAAATTAACTCCAAAAGGTTTCACATGATGAATGGCCATCTGTAGGCTGCATGTTTTGTCTTTGCTTTTCTCAAAATGTGGTATTCCTTAGGTCCAGGTTTGCAACTTTATTTTTAGACATAGAAAGCAAAGTAAATTGCACAGTGTGTCCATTAGAAGTGAAAAATGTCATTCGAAATAAACCACCATACTCAAATGCTCAGTTCCATTTCCCCCCCTCAAGAGGCATTTATTGTTTTTGAAAAGTTAGGATTTGCTCAACAAAAACAAGATTCAATATGGATGGGAATATTATGATGAAATGAGTGAAATGCATTCAGCGCTCGTTCCTATTTAGCTTTAATAGGAATTATCAGCAGCCGTAACATCCCATTTAGTACAGAGCAGTAAAATTGCAGGCACAACCACATGATCAGTAATACCGGAAACCAGTGTTGATATAATCAATAAGAGCAAACAATGCTGAATTGATCATCACGGGCAATTCATTTGGCATAAAATGCAGCAAACAAACAGACAGACAGACATTAAAATGAGACTGGGCACAGGACAGCAAAGCAAACTTTGATGAGCCATTCAACGAGGGTCAGGATTTTATTACCACCAACACATTCATAGAGAGGAATACATTATACGTGTGTGAGATATTCTATATTTGTGTTGTTTGTGACAACCAAATATGTGGACAAATAGATCCAGAATTGGAGGATATTTTAAAATATTTTTTGTGTAAATTATAGGAATCCTGTGACACAATTTAACAGCAATGTCAAAAATGATTACTAAATATTATTTAGTATGCTGTGAATATTATTTAAATGCTCTGAAGTCGGTTCCTCATCATGCACGAAACCTTATTACTAAAACCTTTTGAGCCATCTCTAGGAGGAGGGGGGAAAAAGGTGAGCGACATGACTCAGCAGAAATGAGCAAGCTAATAGCACTTCTATTTTTCAAACGTTTGCAACCCTGTTCTTCATATAGTCCAAAAAAGATTAATAAATATCAAATCTTTTGTTTTTATGTCGAGCTAAGTTTGTTTCTGGCCAGTTAGAAAAACAGCTAGCATTTAAAATAGCATCTAAAATTAAAATGAGTATTCAAAAACGTTAAATACATTTATTCAGCAATATTTATGAAATATTGTACGTATATGCTTCAGTTGGGCAAATTGAATTCTATGACGGTGTTTTACCTGTTATTCTTTAAAACGTAACAAAAAAATGAAATAGATGGTCTGTTTTTCAAAAATGCTAGTTCCTACATTGCCATCCAATTCTGGAATATCTCGTAAAAATATAAATTTAAGTTAGAGTAATGAATGTAGATTTTAGCCAGAAGAGGCCTAGCAGCGGACACACCAAGCCGGAAACACAAACACGGACAAGGACATGAACACACACACATGTATCTAATCCAAACAATTTTTTTTAACAAGTCCAAAATATTTGCCGTTGGTTTACAGAGTGATTTTTGACATTCGTTTACATTCGAGCAACCCGCTGTATTTCGCTTGAAAAGTACTTTACTTTGTACTATTTCAACTACAATCAGACATGATCACTAATTTGTTTTTGAAAATGCGATTGAAAAAGATTCGCGCGATCTTGGTCGGGATCTGCACAGCAGCACAAAGATTTCTCGACAACTGCGTTGAGTTTTCTTCAAAAGAGGCGTGCAGGAAATAATTTCTTCTCGCCCAGCATGATGAGGAAATCTCCAGCGTATCATCATGAGACGTGACATGTATGAGGACATGACTGTCTGACTCAAGTTGATCCTATTATGTGTTTAAATGGATTTCACATGGGTGTTAAGATTCAGAATGTGCTATGAGACATGGGGGGGAGGGGCATATTCACGGCGCGCTGGCGGGTCGCAAACTGTCCCGCTGCTGGTTCGAGACCATTTTAGCAAGAAGTAATTGTATAATTCCTCGCTCCGCAACGCATAAATTGAGCTGTCCAACAGTCATGGTGGATTTTGTTTTGCCAGCGAGCGAGTGTGCGCATGTGAGTGTGTTCCTTTGCGTGGCTCAGCAGAAACAACCATAATGCAAGTGTCATAAAGCTCACGGAGATAAATGGCGTTTGAGCAGCCATTTGCATAAAAAGGGGAATAAACGGGCGGGGAATGGGCAAACTAAACTGCAGCTTGGCTTGCCTCGCTACAACAATGAACGTGCGCTGAATTGAGTGGGATGAACACACGCATGCACTTCATCTGCTAATCAGAAAATAAGGAATTAGTATCTATCCACATGTATGATTTTGAGTGCAGCTGATATATTTGAGGAAAAATATGTTCTGATAATTATATCCATCTATCCATTTTCTGTATCACTTGTCCCCGTTAGGGTGATTAGGGAGCATGAGAAAAATGTGCAAATTTCACACATGAGGACCTGAACCACTACTCCAGTGTGCTCCCAAAATAATATGAAGAAGAATTAGGAATAAGTATCAGAACATGGTTGACGGTTGACGGGCAGGAATAGCGGTATAAAAAATGGATGTATAGTGATAATAACGATCGTGTCGCCTGAATTATCATGAAAGCTGTTTTCGGTTTTCGAATAAAGTGATGCAATCACGCTTGATTTTCTTTTTTGTAATGTACGTAGAAACGTTCAAAGTGACAAAATGCTTAAAAGTTTGTGTTTAATATTGATGTTGATGTTTGAACCGACATTCAAAAATTGATGCAGAATTTAACACAAACACACACACACACTCAGAATTTATGCTAACGTATTTGCACGCTCTTGATAAATTAATACTCAAAGCTTACAGACTGTGTAAAGTGACTTTAGAGACTTGTTTCTAAATAAATCAAACATGTTTGTAGATAATTTGCCATTTCTGAATTTTGGGGGCGTGGCTAAAACGTGACCCAATGAGGCACTTGGGTTAGTCTGCCCTTCCCTCACTATATACAAACCTGAGCACCTTTGTTTGCATCAGTGGCTATCCCTTGGCGTAATTGTGAGCTACTAAATTACCACTAGGCCCAAGCTTGTTAGCTTGTAAGCTAGCTAGTGACTTTTTCTTTCATCATTTACATTTGGCAGGGCTGTTAACAACACTCTTGTTTGTCTTGTATGAAATTCATAAGACATTTTCACTTTACGTGTACCTTAAGAGAAGGATCGATGGAAGCGGTTGGCAAGTTGGGCGTTCTGCTAGGTTGGTCATCTCAGGAAAACAAAGGCTGACTCAAATGTCATATTGACGTCAAATTAAATCAAATCACCGTTTCTCCTTACTGCGGCACATATTGACCCTCCGCAAGCTAGCTCTTTCAGCAAACAACCTCAAAGCAGCACGGCGGACAAACACAGAAAAAGAAAACACACACTTTGGTGCCCATCACCACAAAGACAGATGCATGAAGGCAGGGAAAGCAAAAAATTGCAATGATTTCAAGTTCAAGGAAGAGCCACCCAAGCTAATAGTCCTCCCCTGGATGGGTAGGGTGTTGGGGTGAGGTGTGGTGAGGTGAAGTGGGTGGGTGGGTGTCAGGTGTTGGGCGAAGAGGGGACTCTCCTCGACTACGCGTATTCTTAAGCAATAACAACGTGATCCGTATTATCCACCCAAGAATACCCGTCACCGAAGAGAGTCTTTCAATATACACAGGAGGCTAACCAGAAACCATGTGAGCAGTTCCACTGCCATTGCATCATCATCGCCACCACCATGGCCATCACTGCTGCCATCAGCAGCCCTTCTTCATGCTCCAGTGGCAAACAGACACATAAACAGATTGAGAAAGGTGGTGGTTGCATTGATTGAAGACGCCTCACTGCAGTGTGAGGCAAAGTTCCATCAATGGCTCCTCTGTGAAGGAGAAAATTGACAATGGTGGCAGTTTCAATAGGAGGGTCATTCCAGAATTGGAAGACATTTTCTGGCTGAAATTTCAAATAAGCCGTTCCACAGAATACAGAAGCATGCTCCGGTGTACTGTAAATGATACGTGTCCTTAGACAAAATGTAACTGCAGTTGTAGTAAAGGTGAATCCTAATATGTGAGCACCCGCTAGAATCGAAATATACCATTTTAAATCAACTTTTTTTGTATGGTTTTGTTGTACTTGTTACAACATTTTGTTTTATCACAGACATCTTTTAAATAGTATGAATTATGCTCTGAAGGTATGTGTCAACATACGCCCAACTCTAAAACTTTTTAATCCGTCGAGAGAAAGTGAAAAATTGAGCTACATGCATTAGCTGAAATGAAATCACCAAGCTAATTGCTCTGACCATTTGTAGACCAAAGATGAGGCCTTGCTTCTATTTCTATATTTTTTCAACGTTTTAAGCCATAATGTTATGTTATTCTTAAACAAATGCAACCATGTGACTCAAGTTATCAAAAAACAAAAAAAATGTTGTCAAAGCTTTTGTTTATGTAGCTGTTCTTGACTAGCACAGCTGATAACAAAGCTACATGTGCTCTTCAGAAAAAAATTCTAACATTAGCATTGATTTGTAAAATGTTACTTGAAACCCTGCTACCATAATTAGATTTCTTTTTCTAATCATTATTATAAAGCTTTTTGTTCTTGAACAGTTAGCCTAGCAGCTAACACAGCTAGCATGTACACTTGAGCAAAAGCTGTAACTGTAGCATTGATTTGCAAAGACTGTGTATTGCATCGCTGTTATTTTAATTAGAGTAATATTAAAAATCAATTATTATTCAAATAAAATGTAACTTTATTTGATTGTAAAGGTTATTTTTATTTTATTTAAAAAAAAATGTTCAGGTACCTGAGTGTCTGTACCAGGGTTGGGCAAAGGAAATATATACTATTGGTTACTACCTCTTTTCTAGAAAAGAGAAGAACAACAAAAATTGGTGCCTAAATTGTCTTCCAATTTTGGAATGACCCATGAACCAGCAATGTGTTAAGGGCAGGAACAGAAATAAAAAAATGGAGCAGAAAAGCTTAGGTTGGATTTCCTGAATTTCTTACTTCTGGAAACAAAACCGGAGGTGACAGCATAATGGGCAAGAATATGAAGATAAAAATCAATAAAGATGCTGAAATTCCCACAGCAAGGCTCTTACCTCAACCACAACCTGATCAGCTTCCGTTGGCGACTTTTGGCTTTCTCCACCATTGTCGTTGCCACTGTTGCTTGGCCCTGTCATAATGAGAACGGGGGCTGTGGGTCGGGGTAGGGAAGGTATTGGTAACGGGGGAGGGGGTTGAAGGGGGGGGTTTCACATGTAGGGGGAGACGTGAGGTTAGGGAGGTCATTCCAGGAGCTGCTTCGGTGTGATGGTGGGCCCATGCGATCCATTACCACCAGCAACCCCCCACCACCCTCTAAGGCCCCACAACGCTCGAAATTAACACATGGATCGGACAACATGAGGGAGGGTGCAGCACATGCGGTGAAAGAAATTAGTTGGGCTGGATAAATACATTCACGATAATGTTTGACTGTCAGAATTGAAGCACAATGCATCTTTCAGTACATGATATTTATTTTTTAGGTTTTTAAAATTGTTTTGATTTCTGAATTGTTAATGAAATATTCCCTATTGCGATCACTTCACATCCCTTTTTGTATTTTCCAATTAGAGAGGGATTTTAATGAAGAAAATTAATGATCTAGTACTAATTACTGCAAAGGTGATCCCCCCCGCACACAAATGAATTAGCTCAATTTAAAAGCGTGTTCCAGATGACCAAGAGTTATTTAATCACCTCCTACTGAACGTAATGAATTCCTTTTTTTTTTTTTTTTTTTTTTTTTTTGCATTTTCCTTTTTTTAAATAACACTCAACATTAAAGCCCTGTAGAAATGTCAAAGCTGGACCTTAATATGGGATCAACAGCTGAGACGTGTTAAAGGGTTGGACTGCTGGGAGGGTAAAAAAAAGTATTGCATTTTTTTTTTTTTTCAAACAGGAATATAAAACCCAAGCAAGCTAAGTGTTTTCCTCCCTCTCTTTGTCTCCCTCCACTTTTTAATTTCCATCTCGTGCTCACCGAAAAACCGAGCGCATACAAATACGCACGCCTAAATATTACAAATTACACATGCATATCCAGAGCCAAAAACAGTCAGAAACACCCACCCACCCACAGACTGCAGAGATAAGATTTACCACCCGCAGCCATACAAACACATACTCAGCTAGTGTGGCCCAACCCAGACCATCTGCAGAAAAAAAAAAAAAAAAAACTAAGGGCACCAGCGTAGAGAAGTGAGAAATCATTTCCCTCTCTTTTCTCTCCCAAACTAACACATCCAAAATCAGAGGTCGTCAACGCTAAGTAGTATTGATTATTCCGTGGTAGCACCCAAAGACTCATCAGATTATGCTGACAGCTAACGGCTAAAATCAACACCAGGAATAATCCTTGCCCTTTACCCTGAATCATTTGACAATGGAAGTACCACAAATTGGCAAATGCCGCAATTAAAAAAAAAAACAACAACAACACAGAAACAAGTTCAATGGGAGTGGCATGTTCTCTTATACAGCTGTTTGTGTGCGCGTGTGTGTGGGTATGTGAGTGATTTATTGGCTTTCACATTTCGCTCACGTTTTGATGTATGGGGCACCCACCTCTTCCTTTTGGCAATTTTGTTTTAAAAGGATGATGACGAGGAATGAGATCCTTTAAAAAAAACCCACACAATATATACACTAATATATATATATATATATATATATATATATATATATATATATGTACTAATATGCTAAAGTTGGATGAAATAAGGTAAACGTGACATTTTTCTTTCAAGATTCTCCACGGAAGGCGAAACGCAGGTATAATCAGTCGTTGGCCTCTTACCCGCTTTTCTTCCTTTTTCTGTAACCCAGGGTGTTGCCTCTCCTGGCGCACCTCTAAAATTCCCTCCCCTTCCTGCGCTCTTTCAGCCTGATGCCTTCCTGAGGGTCCGTGGCAAACTGGGAGGTGGTGATCTCCCTCCCCCTCCCAGTTGTAGGAAGAGCTCCCTGAAAAGAAGGAGGAGGTTGATCCCAGTAGGAAACAGAGGATGCGGCGCCGGACGAATTGGTACTGATGCTGCCGAGGAGGGACGGCAAACAAAAGCTGTCCTCTTCCAGCTTCCCTTCTCGGGTCCATTCAAGGAAAGGAAGCTTGTTGTTTCACGCCTTGGCAAATGAAGTGAGGAGCCGGCGGGGGCCAACGGGCGGATGTGTTGAGAGGGGGGAACGAGAGAGAGAAATGGAGAGCGCGCGGCGTGGCCAGGCATAAGAGAGTGATGGAGCGGAGAGAAAGGGATGCGGAGGTAGAGATGGACAAGGGGCGGGAGGGTGGATGCAAAAGAGGAGGAGGAAGACTGATAAGACGCGATGCGGGGACGTATGGGAGAAAGAGAAAGCAGACAGGAGATCTATAAAGAGAGAGAGAGAGGCTGAATGAGGAGAGATTGCAGTACCAACAGTTGTTCAATAGACTCTCTCTCTCTCTCTCTCTACCTCTCTCGCCCACCCTCTCTCACTCACACACACAATAAATGTACATTTAAATTCTATTCTTCCTCACTCGACTATAGTCACACCCTCTTACACGCCCTTGCACCCAGTGATGGTGGATTAATTAGTGTATCGTGTGTTTTGTGTACTCAGCCAACATGTCCATTATTGGGGGGAAAGGAAAAAAAAAAAAAGCAAGCAAAAGGATAATAATGGCCATGATGATCGTGAAGAGGATAAATAGGAAAATTGAGTTTAACACATTTCTACTTTTTTATCGCCACTCAACTTAAATACAAAAGGCAAAAAGATATGCATATCTTCAGTTCACAAGGGCCTTTATATGTGAATTCGGGTATCCATGAGAAAGAAAATAACCTGTTGGCTGAGCAGCAATAGACTGAACTAAACACGCACACGTTGTCGGTAATCAATAAATAGATCAGATATTTATGACAGTGTGTGAAGACGTCTCAAGGGAGAAAGAACTCATTTAGAATCCAAATAAAAGACAAATAAGCAACAAATGGGGCTGCTGGAAAGGCTTCTCAATCGCAACTACGATTCCCTGCGGGCACCAACATCACTCACAATCACACATACAGGAGCAGATCAAGACGCGGGATGTTGTTACTCTTTTTTTTCAAGCTCTTTTTGTTGTTTCTTTTATATATATATATATATATATATATATATATAGAGAGAGAGAGAGAGAGAGAGAGAGAGGGAGGTATAGAGATATGGAAAAAAAAAAAACTTTTGCTTGCTAAAATTTGTGTCTGTATAGATTGTCAGTCATCCAGGTCACTGTAATCGGCAAAGACGGAATCGGGGGGTCAACTGAATTTGTTGTCTGAAAATTCTTTTCTTTTATTTCTTTTATTTTCCCCCTCGGGTGAAAAAAAAAAAAAAGAATCCTGATATTTGTGAAACAAAGGAATCAGGCTCAAGACAAGCACTGTTTCATGGTTGTGCACTGCCCCCTGATGGTTGCGTCCAAGTTGTTTGTTGGCTGTTGGATGCATGGCTGGCTGACAGGTACACCACAGCTGCTGCTTTTAGTGGTCGAACAGGAGGCCTACAAACACACACTTCCTGATTTTTGTTTTTTTTTCTTCACATATGGTCATTCCAGAATTTTGCAACAATTTATACACCAGCATTGCAACTTCAGCTGCAATTGAAGTTACATCTTAATTGATCTATAACCCTAATTACAGTAACACAGTCCGTTTTTGCTCAACAGTACATGCTAGCTGTGTTTGCTACGATGCCACCTGGTCAAGAACAAACTTAGCTAAATCAAGCTTAACTAAATCTATAATTTAGATGTATAATTTTATTTAAAAACATGTACAGCATCTACTGTCACTTCTCACTTCACTTCAAGCGGGATGGCTATTTTATGAGGAAATATAGTAGTGCGGATTTAGCACCCCGAATGCGCTAACTGTGACTAGCTAAACAAATAGCATCCTCCATTTAAGTCAACAGAAAGGTTTTCATTGACAGCTTGCATAACAAAAGGTCAGCGATAGGCTCAGCACTACTAATTAACTCCAATTGGTGAATGTCAGCTCCACAAAGGGCAATGCTAATCCACACCGCTACCTAAATAAGAATCTTTGTGTGCGCGCGCGGGTGATGTGACAATAGGATTTCTCGCTACCCATATTCAGCATCAAAGGTTGACCACGTGTTTTATTTGTCATTTTTGCACACATTATAAAATAGAATTATAATACTTAGCAAGTATTTTAGTGTATTATGGTCCCTAAATCTATAATGAAACTGATAGCAAGTTACGTTATAGTATCGGACAAAAATAAATAAATAAATAAAAAAGTTGCCCATTCCGGGCCTAGTGTGATGTGTTGATTTGATTTTGTTTTTGCTCACATCCAGACATCAACATGCCCCCCCCCCAAAAAAAAAAAGCTGTATGACGTGTGTATAACGACTTCGGCCTCTCCCGTGTCCTTGCACCACCTCGTTGCTTTCACAGCGAAAGAAAATGCAGTCACACTGAGCCTCGGAGGAGCTGAACCTTTGAAAAACACAGACAAACTGTTATGAAATGACAGGGAGATAATGTGATGGTGTGGTGTGGTGACCTTTAAACACAGGCTGCTGCTACATCCCAACCAGTGAAAACCCTGACCTTTGTAAAACCATTACAGAAGACTCTAATCGGAAAGGTTGGGGAGGAAGACACGCACACATTGAAGTGAGCCAATAGTGCACATACAAGCTCATCTTGGGATGCATATATTTGCATACACATACAAATGAGTAAAAAAGGAACTAAAATATATATTTTTTCTTTTTGACGTAAATTAAAATAGTTGAACAAAACTGAGAGAGGGTTTCAATTAAGATGTCATTGACTTATTTTGTTTGCTGGTCACTTTTGCCACGCATTGTTTTCTTATTTCTGCGTCTGTTTTTGGGACTGTCATTGTACGATTTTATGTTGGTTTTCATTCGTTTAGTTTGGTCACCTTTTTTTCAATTTCTGTCTCATTAGGTTTTGTGTCCACCTGTGCTTGTACTTACTCAGCCACCTGTCCAGGTGTTCCCCGTTGTCTCGTCAGTTTGTTTGTATTTAGTTTCCTGCTTTCGTTCAGTTCTTGTTGCTTCATTGTACTTGTCGCATCTTATTGCTTGTCTTGTTGAGTCCATTGCTGGTTTTAGTTTGTTGTTTAGAATCTTCCCTTTTTGAATTGTGTTTATTTGGTATTTCTGTTTACGCACATACATAAATAAGACATCGTTTTGAGTTGTGCCTGAACAGTTTTCATTTTTGAATAACACATGAATCAGGCTAATGTTTTGGGGTTACCCATTGGCTATTAAATCATCTTGGGACTTGTGCTTCACTGTTTTAACTGAGTGGTTGTTGTGCACTTTTAATGCATGCTCTCCTGTATGGGAACGGTTAAGTAAAATCAGTTGTGTTAATACAATTGTAAATTATTGTACTATCCAATGTGCTGGAACATTAAGTGTTTCACTTTGTGTTTAAAAACTAGGATCATAAAGTAATTAAGGGCGGAGCACTGATCTAAATAATTTTGAAAATCAGCGGGAAAACAAATCTACGTCTTCCGTCTGTGTCTCTACCGTGACATGTTTATTTTCTCTCAAATGTAATGAAAATGGAAAATCAAACTGTTATTGGAATTTCCTTACTTGTTGCAGACAACACGAAAGCAACAACGAGAAAATCAAGCAATGTTGGTGTTTCTATATTAAAATAAAATAACGAGTCGTTTTTCTAACTTTAATATCTGTTTCCAAACGCAATATTCGAATGACCAAAAGAAACACGGACTGAAATTTCTGCAATGTACTTTAACTAATCAGCATAATGGTAGCCCCAAAATAAATAGTTTATTTGGAATGTTGCGTATGTGAGGTTGTTGCCCGGAGCTTGTGCAACAGCGTCATCTTTTGGTGCGTCCTCGGTAGGTGCAGTTTGATGCGTCTACTTACTGAGTGGGCGACAGGGGGACTCGAGAGAAGCAAACCAAGAATTTAACGGGATTGAAAAATTCAATGAACGCCACACCTCCCGACCAAGCAGGTTAAACCAGTTTCGAATCACTCGGGGGAAGCAGAGAGCTCATACTACACTTTGCTTTTATTTTGAAAATGTGCGCTTTTATTCCGAAAGGAAAAGTAAAGAACTATCGGATCCCATGGCCAGTTTTTCCGTGGTTTGTGTCGCGTAGACGTTGAGGAAGTTTATCTTACGGCTCTCACTCATCCGTCGTGAAAGTTGTGAGATGAATTGTCAGACGGACTCCGTGGTTTTGTCAACAGACATGTTGGATCTGGAAGAAGACGAAGATCTGGAGGTTTTCAGTAAGGTACAGGCAAACTTCCTGACTCCCACTTTTGAATAGTTTCAATGCTTGTGACGTGGACATTGCTGCAGTCAAAACACTGCCGTGCGACAATTTTGCAAAATACTACACTTTTTGTTGTTGTTGTTTTAAGTTTCAGCAATGCTCGCTTGTGTTTTGAAAACAAACGTTTTGAATCAGCAGACGAGCCGACCTTTGTTCTTAAAGCAGCTTTTCCCTCCCTAGAAATTACTCCGCCCAATGATTTGTAAAGAGTTTGTTTTCAGTTACTGTTCGTGTTTGAAGCATTCGAGCTGTCAGACTTGCAGACTCTTTTAGTACACTATAATGAGAAGGTATGTCAAATTGGTTCCAAAGTACTGCATACTCCAAAACCAAACGACAAGTTATACCCTTCAATGTGGGTCAACTAGCACAAAGAACTCATCCGTTGTTTGCTTCGTTCAGTGCGCGAGAAGAGGTGTGAGTTGTGGAAGGACAAGTACGTGGTGCTTCACTGTGACAAAGCGCCCTGAGCATCTGACAGTTCCTGGCAGGGAAAAACACCTGCGTGCTAGAGCAACGTCCTAACCCGCCTGCCCCTTCCCCCCCCCCCCCTTGCTTTTATCCCAAGCACATGGAGGTTATCAAGCGGACATTTTTTAATGACGTGGATGGCATCCAGCAGGCTGGAATGACAGAGCCAAGAAGGTCCTGGAAGAATCCTTCCAGGAGTTCACAAAAACATTCAAATTGCATTTCAAAAGATCATTTGCTCATCTAAAATGACATGTTGTCTTTGGTTCAGAAATTATTACTGACAGATGAGGATCCAATGCCCAACTCTCCCAGCTCGATGGTCAACCAGTACCAACTCGATGAAGATGAACAACGGACTGGCCGCGCCAAAGACTTGTTTGTTACAGTTGACAGTCCGGAGAGTCATGTAACAGCTATTGAGACCTTCATCATGTACAGAGTCATGACCAAGGTAAGGCGGCAGGCGACGCGCGTAAATATTGACTTTTTAAATGTACATATATGATCTTTGACTTTATAGAAATGTGGTTGTGTGACATGGGATTTGCCGCTGCATTATGTACAGTGAGTTTGTGATTTCTTTCCAGACCACGAGGAGTGAGTTTGACTCGTGCGAATACGAGGTGCTCCGCCGCTACCAAGACTTCCTTTGGCTACGAAGCAGACTGGAAGAAACCCATCCAACCCTCATTGTTCATGTGTGTATAAACGCAGCACATACGGTCTGACATAGCAACATGAAACTTTTTTTTTAATTATAAATAAATCATATATGCGTGTTAACTCTTTCACTGCCATTGACTGATTTATTCGTCTTTTCACAGTCCATTCAATCCAAGGAATGTATATTTTTTTCCATTTTTTTTTCAAAGGTTAAGGTAAAAGAGGGTCTGAAAATGTCTGGCAGTGAATAAGTTAATTTGGAACGCAGCATACGCTAACATAATACCTCGGCGATAGAGAGCAAGAACAATTTGACTCCGGCGTGTGAAAAGTGTGGTGTTCCTCCAGCCTCTTCCCGAGAAGTTTGTGATGAAAGGCATGGTGGAGCGCTTCAACGATGACTTCATTGAGACCAGGAAGAAAGCCCTGCACCGCTTTCTCAATAAGATCGCCGGGCATCCCATCTTGTCGTTTAACCAGCACTTTAAACTCTTCCTAACTGCCCAGGTATGACACGGACAAGACACACACACTTGCACAACACACACACACACATTAATCTTGAAAATCATGTGATTTTTAGATGAAAAACAAAGACTCAGACTTGGGTGCCCAAAAAGTCTGATCGGGACAAACTAGCAATATAGCATGAACTCCAGAAAAAAAAATTTAATTTAACTTTGGTCCAATCTTGCAGGATTTCTCATCTCACAAAAAACAAGGTCCCGGTTTCTTGAGTCGAATGGGCGACACGGTACGGGCGGTGGCCAACTCGGTGTGGGGCATCAAGGGCCGTCCGGAGGAGTTCACACTTATGCAGGAGTACGTCGAAAACTTCGGCTGCAAGATCTCGTCTGTTGACAAAGTTTCTCAGAGGATCATCAAGGAGCAGCGAGGTATTTCAGCATATTTCCGGATTAAAAAAAAAAAAAAAATTGCAACACGTCAGATCTGTGGAAATCTATTGCAAAGTCAAGAAAAAAAAAAAAAATCTCCTTCATATTGCGGATATATTTGGATGGATTGTGTGTCGACAGAGTATCTGGATGAGCTAAAGCAATACGGGCCCCTCTATAGCCAATGGGCAGATGTGGAAGAGGAGCTGCATGACCCGCTGAAACTTGTAGCCAACTCTGTGGAGGAATGCAGCAAAGAAACCGAAAAGCAGATCCAACATCTCTCTGAGGTGTTGGTCCCTGCTCTTCATGAGTACGTGCTCTGCACCGAGGTACTCAAGGTCAGTTGGAACCGTCAAGGTCTGTAGCTCGATACTGCAAATCAGCCAATGACGACTTCCTAAGATGAGCACCGGTGTTTCATCCCAATCTATCGGGTTGGTTTTTAGACTGTGATGAAACGGCGAGACAATATCCAGGCGGACTTCGAGAGCAAAAATGAGGCCCTTTCATCCAAAAAGGCGGACCAAGAAGTTGTAAGTGCTTTTCTTATCGACATATATTGTTCATACACACCTCATCCCTCGAAACCAGAGGATGTACATCATTAACAATTATGTGGAGTCGGTTGTGGAAATCAGTCCTCAGGTGAATGTTCGATTTGACCAACTCCAGTTCTGTTGGCGGCTGGTCACATTTGCGTGCGGCATCGCAGCTGCGGTTTAACGTAATTCAAATGTGGGAGCAGTAAAACTATCTTGAATGTTTTTTATTTATTTATTTACTGCGTATTTTCACAGGCAGTGTGCGGTTCTCCATATTTCGAACCAATACACGCCGTAGCCAGGAGAGGGTGATCTCGCTCTAATTTAGAATCCCACAATTGCCTGAGGAAAATTGTACTCTTTCAAACATCGATGACCATCTTTGATTTAACACGGTATCATAATACGGGATCATGTTCCTCAATAAGCACAGCGACAGGAATTCAGATTGCACAGTGCAGTGTCGGTGTGTTTTTAGGGCCAGCTGGAGAAAGAAGTCGATGCTCTGGCAGACCGAATGGAAATGGCCAACAATGCATTGAAGGGCGATTGGGTCAATTGGCAGAACGGTACGAGAGACGACCTCAAGTCAGCTTTCATCTCAACCGCTGAGAAGAACGTGGAGTGCTATGAGAAGGTGAGTTTAAAAATCCAATGATTTAGCGAGATGGAGATAGCTAACGATCACGTTTTGTCTTGCAGTGCCTTGCGGTGTGGGAATCATTCCTCTTGTCTCAAAGAAGGGATCCCGTCGAGCATCAAGATGAAGAAGACGCGCTTAATATATGAAGCCTTAAAATAAACATCCCCAATGTATGTCCCATTTTATACCGCTGAAATATGTAAGCCGGCAAAAAATAATAATCATAACAATAAGAGCAAACATCCCTGATTTCAGCTTGAAGTGGATGTTCCTCCGCATGAGCGAAACATCAATGCGCTCCAGTGTATTTGTTCAAATATTGTAACATGTTGTACTAGAATGTTTATATTTGCAGACTGATACCAAAGAAGTCTTACTGTACATGAACGAAGCTACTTTATTAACGCAAGTCCTCAATCTGGAATTTGCCATACTACTTATGAAAAAGGTTGTTGACGCAAATCAAGCTAACACAATACACTTTGTCATGTCAAGTTTGCAGGACTTACTTTGTTGATATGAGGAACTGTAACTGTTTTTCAGATCGTTTTTTTCCCTAGTAAGGATACTAAGCAGCACTTTTTCATTGTTCATATAGTTTTGGTGAGACCTTCTGTAATGACTTAAATAATTATGAAGCGATTAATAAAAGCTTGTTTGACTGATCATTCACCACTTATCGTGTCCTGCGATTGGTGGGCTATAAATAGATTTGTACTTATTCTGTGGGAGTGCACAAAGGTTTACTGAATAGCCTGAAAAAGTGCTCAAAATATCCAAAGAATTCAGAAAATATATATATTTTTAAATGCGAAGTAGATACCTCCTTTGCAGATACTGTATATTATAGTGCTGCTTGTAAGCCTATGCGTGATTTAAAAGAAAAAAAAATCGTTGAATTACTTGAAACATTTGATTTTATTCATTAACATTTTTTTAGAATCCCATATTTTAAAACGTGTAAAAACACGGGACCAAGAGTGAGGGGTTTACAAGAGGAACGGCAACAATTCCAAAAGGTTCCATTTCAAACAACTCTCACTTGGTTTGTGAAAAATACTGAGGAAAACGCGCAAAGCCGTACAATTTCTAGATGTAATGGATCAGAACACAGCAATTGAATGAACCATGAATATCACCAACCATAAAATAGATTTTACTGGAGTAACGCAAAAAAAATGACATCTAGAGATGAACGGAAATATTGATGAGAACACTCAAAACAGTGCATGGTCATAGAAAAAAGTCAAAGTACACAGTAATCGAGTAAAAATGGGACAAAGAATATACGAATACCTTCAAGCAGATACAACTCGGTTTTCGTTCAAATATACTGCGATGGATTGTGCAACATCCACATTACAGCAAATGTCTTTTTTTTTCCCCCCCCAAAGTCTCTTTTCAGGCAACTGTGGCCTTTAAATTCACAAAAGGAAAAAAAATGAATGCCCCACTTTGAAATCCGTATCCGTTTCAAGTGCTTCAGTGATGAAAGACAACTTGCCCTGTTAATGCCACAAAGGAAAATCTCACTTGAAATTGAACTCTTCAAAATTCAAATGTCCAACGTCATTTGCGACATGACCACACAAAAGGCAACTGAATCTGTTTAATTGAATCTGGAAAGAAAGAAAACAATACCGCATGTCCACTAAAACATGCATTAGGGAAATTATTTTGTCTTCACCGAGCATTTGATCTGTACACTTACCATATTGCAGAAATAAAGAATATACATTTATTTAATTATTATGAAGACGTCCATCTAATCTACCAGAAGTGTATGTTCTGCCTTAAATGGATAAAACGAAAAAAAAATCCATTTTTTTCCAAATGGTAAGAAAATTCTTTGGAAATACATTTTAGTCGTATTAGTTTGCTTGCAAGTTGTATCATTTATTATCATAAAGCAATATTTTTGGTATTAGTTTCCTGAGATTTCATCGTGCCACCAAGCCATTTTAGTCATTTCTTGGATTGTTTGTTACATTATACAGTCAACTGCAATTATTTGTCATTGTGCTACTGTAAAAAAAAAAAAAAAAAATACAAATTTTAATATGATTATAAGTGCCACTTCATAGTGCAAAGTGTCATGGACATTGATTATCATTTGCAAATGGTTTTTAATGACTGTAAAATCAATTCTATATCATGTTTCTACTTTAACCTGAGCCCATTTTGTTTTATTAAGAATAACTTAAGTTTCGTAAGACAATGAGAGAGGTCACTCTATCTTGTTAACGGGTTATTAAAAAAAAAAAAATGTTTATACTACACAAATTTTTGGGATGCACCTCTTGAAACAATATGAAAACTGGGACTGTTTGTTACAAAGACAGGTAATTCTTACCTGTATGTCTAATTAGGTGGTAATTGTGTGATATAATACATACACTGGCAGAGCTAGAGAGGGGCCATGGGGGCACTGCCCTCCCCCCGTGAAATATGCTTGGACCCCGCCAGGTGCCAGATCAGATCATTGATTTTGGGATATTTTCAGATTTTTCCGAGAATTTTTTTCCACATTTCCCTCCATTCTCTACAAAGAACATAAGGAATGTTTATCAGCATTTTCTTATGAATATTTTTGGCTTGTGGATTTTTTTCTGTTTTGTTTTGCGGACCCCCTGAGATAACATTCCCCCCCCCCCCCCACACAACTGTGAACGCAAAAGGAGGGGAAAAATTAAAATGAATAATACTAAGTTCCTCTGAAGCATGCAACCTTGACACAGCTTGCTTTTCATTCATTAACATGATTCTGGCGACGTTGCCATGGAAGGAAAGAAAAAAAACCCTCAGACGTTGACGACCCATTTGAAATTCGGTATCTTCTCAAAAATGATTCTTTTTAGCCACCTGCATTAAGGAGGTGAAAATCTGATATGGACATACAGTATAATTCGTGCATAGATTGACCTTGCTGCTTCATTACATGTTCATTTTTTTTTCTTGATATGAAAAATTCCTATAATAATAATTTTTTTGAAAAAAACAATACCGAACAGAGAGACAGAGAGGAGCTTGGGTTTACAGCTGCACTTGGGCTAACTGGATTGGAGTGTGAAAAGTGGGGCTGGCCTGTGCGTCTGCTGCATCGCTGATTCCATGTCATGTGACCTCAGCAAAGGTGATGTGATTCTACGGCGGAGCAAATGAAAACGATATTACTTCATGGTATATTGTACAGTATGTATGGACCATCACAGATGTAGCATGAGGTAACGATAAAAAAAAAAAAAGACGGTAAGGCATCTGGAAGTGATGAGCTATGACGTAACATCATATCGTGCAGCTTCCTTTCTAAATCTGAATAATACGAAGTGGGGACTGCTTCTTCCATCCTGTCATTTTGTTTAGTGTGGCCAGTTTAGCTCCAAGGCTTCCTTGCTGCGCTATTTATAGGCTGGTTATTTTCCACCAAGCTTACCATAGTTGAGTTTAATAGGAGGTAGGGGTTTTTTTCCCTTCTTTTTTTTTTTTTTTTTTTTTGCTCCTCTTCAGGCAACAGAATTTTTTCACAGATGGACTTTTGAAATGAATACTGTTTTTTTCCCACCATAAGTCCACCAAATGTGAGTATTTTTATTGGGCTTTATGCATCGCTGTTCAGTCTGCTTTACTTGAACAAAGCCAAATATTGTGGAGAGTGTTATTCCAATGTCTTTTTTTTTTTTTTTGCTGCAGACTTTGAATTTAATGGATTACTGGATGATCTCCCAAACAGTTTGTTTGTAGCTTTGGCAGACAAAAATGTTCCTGTAAGACTCCATTTTGCTGCTGCCCTCATTTGTTACATCAGAGTTTGTCCCAGGAGAAGGCATGCAAGTCCAAGCATAGTCGTTAATTAAGTAAATGTTATCATCTTTAGCTCATCAGGTCTTAACATTTTTTCTTCAAACTTTGAGGCTCGTCTGGATAGGTTATAATCGATGCAATAGTCGATACAGCTCTAATTTTTATTTTACTTTCCAAATTCTATCAAAATGCAGTCATGCGATTGAATAATTATTCATCTAAAGAGGACATCAACGCAAACATTTTTTTTTACAAGAATATGATCTATTCTTTATCTTTATTATCGTTCAGATAAATATTGCGTTTGTGGAATAAGTGTTAATCCACTCGTTTTTAGCAATCGGGGCGGCCATTTTGTCACTTCTCTCAACTGAAAATGACATCACAACTGCTCACAACGACCAACCACGGCTCAGATTCAGAAAACAGGTCAGCCGTGATTGGTCATTGTGAGCAGCTGTGATGTCATTTTCAGTCGACAGAAGACAAAATGGCCGCCCCCAAAGATGGCTAAAAACGAGTGCATTTCGCTGCTTAACTTGTATTAAACAAACGCAAAATCAATCGGAATGCCGTGTTTCAACTAGCGAGCCTGATGGGAACATATTCTTGAAAAAAATATCTTTGGGTTGACTTCCTCTATAACTATATCCAATTTGATGAATATTGTCAACAAATACTAGCGAGTAAGTGTCCTCCTGACCTGTGAGGCAATGTACTTCTCCAGAGGACTCTCGACATGGCCCATGCCGAGAATTGTTGTGTTTGCTTGCAATTCTACTGGCGCGTCATCATTCAGCAGCAACTTCCCTTTGAAATAATGGACCACGCACACCACCTAAGCAGAGAGCAAAGTGTGATTCCTGAGTTAAGTCAAAGTTGGGGAAAAAAAAGTCATCAGAATGCGTGGCTTCACAGACAGTATCCTCTACATCCAGTCTTGCGGCTGTATTTGATGCATACATCGTTTGGGAGGGAAAACCAACTCACCAGGAACGTGGCAATGGCAGTGCCAATCATGAAGCCCGCAATGACATCCGACCAGTGGTTGCGGTATTCAGCGATGCGATTTAGTCCCGTCAGGAAGGCCAGAAACACGAGGGCGAGGGACAAGACTGGCTTGGCGAGACGGGTGCCCTTTACCTGGACTGTGCACGTCACGTACATCTGAAAGGAGGAGACAAAACAGTCAAGATCTGTGTTTTGGTTTCGATTTTGTTATGGCATGTCATGTTATGGCAGTTTTTTGCTTCCACCTGCATTTGTATTTTAAAATTTTTTGTCATTGCCAACATTGCCATAAATAGCGATTGAGTACTGTTTTTTACCACCTGATTGAGATAAGATGGCCGTCCAAGAGATAACCAGCATTTATAAGCGATACACTGTTGACTTCTTCACCATGCTCCTTGCGAGTGTGTTCATTGTGTCAACAACTCTATTTGTGTTTTCCATTTGTATAAATGGCTGAAAGTCCATATGCGACGTTGTTTTCCTTTACATCTGCTGGGCACAGGGCAAGTAAACATCGTAAGCACCCCTGCAGTGAGTTTCTTCCCCCATGACTTGGAGCTAGGCTGGGTGAAGATCCAGACATTTGGAAACAGTTTTAAATTGTGATAAAATGCTTACAAAGTCTTCTTGCATTGTGCTTTGACTAATATTTTTTTAAAATGATACTCCTGTGAACAAGGTGGTTTCGTTAATAAAATCCCCATTAATATAAAAGCTATACAGTAATTAATGATCCAAAAAATATTCACTCTAAATTTGGGGAAAATGAGCAAAAACATCTGCTTGATAATTTAGAACACAGTAAAGTGAATCCCCGCATACTGAACTTGCTGTTTGGCATTCACAAGTTTGCCCATCAGCTAAAGCCAAAGCCATCTCTAATATAAAAATAGTGCTTTGGTGCCACTTTGATGCCAATAAACTATGTTGAAGTGGGGGGATGAGCCTCATTTAGTGAGGCCATAGCTTTGTCTAATAGAAACAAGAATACTTGCAGGGTTTTCACTATTGACATATGCTCCGATTTTTTTTGGGTTATATGACATTGACATCGACTGTACTTTCATGCCACCCACATCTGACATCCGTGACTGCGCTTACATTTACCGAATGCACGCACACGCTCATAAAGGCAGGGGAACAACTAAATGGCGGTAAATTGAAGTGACACTTCTCCTGTAAAATTGTTCACTGCCTCTTCTCTTCCCTTTCAGGCTTTTGTGCAGCACACTGCCGTCACCCTTCATCGCACTCTCACTCTGCGCTTCTCTGAGAGGCTTTTGTGTCGCAAACTGCTGTCATACCTCGTCACGGAACTGGATGTGAGCCGAGCAAAGAAGCACATTGAAATGAAGTTACTTCGGGGAAGGGCCCAATTGTCTCAACTTTGCAACTTTTGCCATAATATTTGAGCCAAACCGACAAAGCGCGACAGAAAGAAAGGGAACTACATACGAACAAGAGACAAAAATCGACATTTCAATTTTTATTTCAATGAGGGAGCAGAGTAGAGTGACTCACCGCTAGGTAGAGTGCGGCGTATATGCTGAGAGCAGCCTCCTTGGACGGGAAGGTTTTGCGGGCTTGCAGGATGTCATTCTGGTTCCCCGTGCAGGCCTCCTGATGGCTGATGTAGCGCAGGGCCTGATGGCATCCCAGCGCTGTGTAGTTGGGTTTACAGATGGTCATGAAATAAGGTGCCAGGTTTCCCGTCACTACTTGGCCCGCGTTGACAAAGATGTCAACAGTGAAGAGACCAAAAGTGTAAACTCCTGGTGAGGAAAAGAAAGAGAGCAAGCTATCATCTGGGAAAATCTTTTGCTTAAATTGTGATTCTACTGAGTTGACAGTATGGACAACTCATTCCAACAGAGTCGGCCATCGAAACAAAAATTTGCGATTGAAACGACGTATCCCGTGCGTGTTGTTTTAAACGTCAACGGTATTTATCGTCACCGCGGCAATGTGAGGCTCCAGATGTTGACAAGTCCATTTTTAACAAGCATTAAATGGATTTTGTCAAGCCTTGTGTGACTCACTTGCTGCAAAGGCTCATCGTTCTAATTCTGTACTACTCCCCCCCCCCCCCCCCCCCCCCCCCCCCGCCGGGAACGTGGCAATGTGGGCGCTTTGTGTTTTACGGATGACTGCTGCTTTCTAGCTAGCCGTCCTTCACCTCTGAAATTGCTTATTAGGGCATAAACATAATTCGGTGCGTCCGATTGACTAAAGCTGCAGGGCCACTGTGTTTCCTTCCCATATAGTGGAGCAAAAGTCATTATTTATAAAATGAAGTACTATATGTAGCTCACAAATAATTCAAAAATCGAACGTATTTTACACTTATACACCTTATACGTAATACAGTGGAAGATATGATTTTGTGACCAGATAGATGTGATGTAAATGATTTTTGGGTGTATGCATGCAACACAGATATACAGCAGAGTGCCAGGTAATTTCTTTCAAGAGGACAAGGTCAAATTACGTTCACCTTTAATTCATTCACTGCCATTGACAGATTTACTCGTCTTTCCAGCCATTCAATCCCAGGAATTTATTTATATTTTGTCAAACGTTAGGTAAAAGAGGGTCTGAAAATGTCTGGCAGAGAATGAGTTAAAGAGGAAGTCAACCACAAAATTTTCTTTACAATAATATTTTCTATGCGCCTCCACTAGTATAAACACAGCATTCTAGTTAATATTGCATTTCTGGAATATGAGATAAGCAGAAAAATCACCCATTTTTAGCCATTTTTTTAGTCATCTCGGGGCGGGCATTTTGTCACTTGCCGTCGACTGAAAATGACATCACAGTTGCTCACTGCATTCAAGTTACAGATGTGGCCTTGTATCAAAATCTCCAATGTGTCACATACCAAGGAAACGAAATGTCCTGCGCACTAGTGGGTTGAGATAACAGCAATCGCCTGTGGCAACAGTCTTCTCTGAATGGTCAAACTCTTTTGATGTATACTGGACCAGGAACAGCACTGTCTCTGTTATTGTGATCTGTTAGAAACGAAAATCGTACAAAAAGACAACATTTACACACAGGCACTTGATTTATTTTTGGCTAGAAGCAGAAGAGCGAGTTGGACAAAAACAGCAGCTAGCACGTCTCACGTTTGTATCGCTTTATCTTTTGTCTAAAACAGTGAGGGCCTAGCGGACATTTTCACTCCCTATTTTACCCTAACATTTGAAAAAAATAGAAAAAAAAAATAGAAATAACTTCCTGGGATTGAATGGCTGGACTGTGAAAAGACAAATAAATACGTCAATGGCAGTGAATGAGTTAAATTGGCAGCAGCAGGCTGTTTAGGGGCGACACAAACTGGAAAAGAGAGCTGACCTGACAGAAGAGCTGAGCAGTGCGTATTTGGACTGCTTATGAACTGTGTGAATAAACTGCTGTCAAGACGCCTATGCTCAGGGTGTTTTTGCTGAGCTCCACGTTTGGCACCAGATGTGACAATTCCCGTGTTGTCGGTGGGTTCCGCTCAGCAAACACAGCTCCTTGTTCGAGAACGGCAAATGCAAAACGTTTTGAAATATTGGGTTGGACATGCGTTCAGTTCAGAGAGGGTCAAATCAACCTGAAATTTTACCTGAAAGCCGAATGTCTCTAATGTTTTGTCCATCCGTACATATTGGGTATATACGGTCTCGCTCTGCTTCATCTGACAATACACCAAATTTAATAATCACGAAGCTTATATAGAATATACAGTAAGTAACAAAGGGCAATCTGGAAGAATCCAGCCCTCACTGGAAACAGGCTTACTGACGGCGCAATTTTTGACACCGTTTGTAGCCTGGAGGGGGGAATCGGTGAACCGGCCCACATGTGGGCTGGGCAAATCCAAGGCTTTATTCACACCTGTCAGTTTTGCTTTTGTTAAAAAGAACTCTCCTCGTGTGTTCCAAGCGCACTTCATTCAGTGTGAACGCTATTATCAGAAATGAGATGCACATCAAAAATTTGAAGAGTTAGTCCAATTACAGAGGACAATCTACTCCCGGCCTTATAATGACAGCAGACAACGTTGCAAAATCATAAATATTTAGCAACACTGATCTTTGTAAGTATCCTTCTGTAATGTTTTGATCCAATTTGAACCTGGCACAAATGTGTTTCAAAGCGCATTTTCAAGCATTTCGTGTCACTTTTGACACAATGCATCTTTTGACCTTGGAGGTTCCACTCCAACACTCCACTTTAACCTAACATTATACCACTCATTTTGTTTGCCATAGCTGTTTTTTTTTTTAAGAAACTTCAGCAGCACTACAAATCGCAGTTTCAACCGACTCAATAATGCAATAATGTTGCTATGATGTCAAGCAAAATGACATCACCATAAAAATACTAAGCAATCAGTTACATTGTTCATCATCATTTTCATTCTCTCAGGATTCAAACTCAATTCAAGGGAATCGACGTTTCTACTTTGGTGCATTTTACAGGACATTTATACGGAAATGTATAGCTGATATTTTTTACCCGTCCAACTTCGTTTGATGAAGCAGATTTGAGACTCACCAGTAGTGTTGGCAACACCGCCACTACGGCGTACAGCAGGATGGGCGGGATGGCGCTGTGGTCCTCCGGTCCAAGGTAGGGTTTAGTGTAGGTGGTGTCGAAGCAAAAGAATCCCTGCACATGCACACTGAATGTATCAGTGTACTCAAAGTAATAAGCCAGCATGACGGTCCCGGCCATGATCACCAACTGAAAGTACAACATGATGCAAACGTACAATTACGGACATTTCATTGAAAAAGAATTCTCTTTCCCTCTCTCTTCGACCCAGCATCCCCCTCCTCCATTCTGGCGGCAGTTCATGGCTGCTCGGCTTTTCGTGACGAGCCCCTCTCGTGATGGCTCCCCAACCCTAATTCGCTCTGTCTCTCCCGCAGCTACAACCAGTGAGTGTGTATGGGGGTGGGAGAGAAAGAGAGGGGCGGGGGGTGGGGGGGGGGATACTGGGTTGTAGATGAAGGGAGGGAGAGCGAATGGGTGTGTATGAGCATGTAAAGCATTTGGAAAGTGAGAAATGCGTGTCTAAAGGAGGATTCTTCCCCACATTGGCCACCGCCCACCTCCTCCACATGAGAGAGAGGCAGAGAGACATAAAGAAAAAATGTAGACGGTTCTACGCTTTGCCAATTGTGTTTCAGCTTGGGAGACGATGATGTATAAGGTGCAAGACAAACCACCCGTTTACCAGGACCAGGATTTGTTGCTCTGCAAAGCTAGAGCGGCTTAATTGAGCAATACAGTCACAGACATTTCCCTGCTTTGAATTACACGGTCCAATAAAGGAAAAACATTTTTTTTAAAATGGGAAGTACACCCAAATATATATTTTTTTCAAGAATATGTTCTACGCAAGCCCACTAGTTGTAACAAGGCATTCTGATAAATATTGCATTTGTGGAAAAAGAGTTGATCCACTCGTTTTGAGCCCTCTCGGGGGGCGGCCATTTTGTCACTTATTCTGTTGACTGAAAATGACATCGCAGTTGCTCAGGGCTCAGGTAACAACCACGACTGACCTGTTTTCCTGAAGCTGAGCCGTGATTGGTCGTTACCTGAGCCCTGGGTAGTTGTGATGTCATTTTCAGTCAACAGAAATGACAAAATGGCCGCCCCCTGAGATGGCTAAAAACGGGTGGATTTTGCTGCTTAACTCATATTCCACAAACACAATATTAATCAGAATGCCGTGTTTCAACTAGTGGGCTTGCTTTGAACATATTCTTGAAAAAATATGTTTGGGTTGATTACCCCTTTAAGAAAATCTTTCTGGCCCTATGTAAATAAGTAATTGCTCAATTTAGGAAAGGCTACAAAGAGCTCAAAAAAAAACTTAGCATGCAACAATTCAAATAAATCTACAGCTAAATAAAGAAAAAAACGAGTCAAGTGGACAAAAATACTATAGTACTATATTTAATTGAGGTAACAAAATGAATCTGAGAAGCAGCGCTTTATTTCTACTAAAATGCCTCTGTTGTAAATGCCGTAATTCACTACAAGGAAATAGTGAGGAATTAAAGCATTTGTTGAGGGACAAGAAATGCCTACACTGTGTTTTGGACTATTACTACGCCAAAGGCAGCAGTATGACCCAGATACAGGGAATACATCACACGACAAGGCATGCAAAATCACCCAAGCTAACAGCCACACACATCACATTGAAAAGCATATCAATAATTTCTCAGTCCACACAAATTAAATCAAGATTTTCTTCCACGAGAACATGAGCAGGATTTTTTTTTTTTTTTTTTTTCAATCCAAAGTATAAATGGACCAAAATAGAACTGGTCAGAAGAGGGGTGGACTTCTTGTCACATGTTTTAAGTCGGCCCTGCTTACCGACATCATGATGCGTAAAATATTTATTCTCATGACCCGCTGATGTTAAAGTACTTCCCGCAGTGTTCTTGGAAATATGTTCTACATGCCCCCACTAGGGTATTCTGAATAATATTGTGTTGGTGGAATAAGAATTAAGCAGCTTAATCCACCCGTTTTCATCCATCAAAGCAAGAACGTAGCCATTTTTACATTCTACCGCCCTCTGCTCTCAACGGGAATTAACGTCAAAGTTCCCTCGGGCTCGCATTGAGAACGTCACGTGAGCACACCCAGAAAACAGGTGAGCCGTGGCTAATTATCAATGTTGCTTTTATGCTATGTAAAGCGGCTTTGCGCACTCTGAAAAGCATGACATAGATGTCCTATTTACACACTTTATTATAGCTCAATTTAAATAAACCACCACTTTCTATTTACAGGTTCTGTATACCTTAAGCATGCTGGTAAACATTGTCCTTTACTGGCTACAATTGTGGGAAGAATTAGACGAACAGGTAATAGCAAGGATGAAAGATTTCTCTCCCTAACCTAAAATCCTTTTCTTGTCAACACGCAAAAACGCTCCACTATGGCAAGTACTGTACTTCATTTCAGTTCACTGTCACCATGGCAACAACCTGAACGCTGAAGACAGCCTAATGCTTCCTTGTGGCTGCATCCTTTCTGTTCTAACATTCGTTGCTTCATGCCACAACACCATGACATAGATGCTACTCGTTAGCTCGCCAATGGCTTTTCCCATTGTGTGTTAGCATTAAGCTAGTGGACTTTCCCAAGGCAGAGTATAATGTGGTTGATTTCAAAGCAGCAGCAATATGTATTTGTACTTAACAGTAAACAACAACTGGGAGTGGTCATGAAGAGCTTGACTCCTGCTTTTTTTTTTTTTTTAAGAATTATTTGTCAAACTGCTTGTTGTTACTGCACTGTTAAGCAAGCCTGCATACTTCTTCATTTGCTTTCTTTATTCAATATTCGTTTTTTTCAGCCTTAATGCAGCCCAAACTGTTTTATGGACTTGTGCAAATGTTTTTGGGGATGCAATTCCAAATAAATAAATACATTGATTAATTAATTAACCTGTCATTCCCATGAAGCTTGATGAGCTGGTATGGAGACCCACAGACATACGATACTGTATGTGTTTCTCATATTTTATTTGGGACATATTTGTATGTTATTTATTTGTTTATTTTTTTTGGGGGGTTGGGGGGGAGATTAAATTCCCCAGTCATTCATCATAACATTTTATTTGTGGTTTCCTCACAACGGGCAATGTTAATCCATATACTTGGCATTACTGCCATCTGGAGGAAACACAATACACCGCACTTATAACTTATAACTAGAATAACTTGGCCCTTACAAAAGACATTGCCATTTTAAAATCACAGCTTTGCAAGAAAACATATTCGACCCAAGCTTTCCTTCTAAATACAAATGTAATCTTTACTTCTTCTTTATCAGTCGCTTTGGTTTCAAAATCTGCCTTTTGAATCTTTTTCTTTGCTCGTTCCCACCACTTAGTGTCATTTTTGGATTCCAAGTATGCAATTACACCACCTTACTAGTAAAGTACTGTGCTATACTACAAACAGTAGCAGTGTAATGTGGTGAACTTAAACATGATATGTACAGTATGCTCCAGGTATTGCATGGTCATGACGTCATCAAAATAAATGCTGACTCGATTCTGTTTTTCCCGGTGGAGGTTTTAAATAAATGAGTATAACATATGTATTAAATTTTCAATCTTCCCATCACGGAGTGTAACATGATGTAAAAGAAGATTCAGTGCGCATGCGCGTTCTGGTGTTCCTCCTGTCACTGCGTCCGTGCTCTGCCTGCTTTCCAGTGTGTAACATGCTTGGAACCGAGCCTCTAACGAGATATTTTTTTTAAAAAGTGAGGAAAAAAAGGTCGTGTTGGTAGCATTTGTTGCCATTTTGCAGAGTATGGAACATATGCTCTAAGCTTCCATGTAGGAATAAGGACATGGAGCGCTCCTGATCGGCAAGAGCCATCCGTGCCTCATCTCGGATCCGTTTCGATGTCTGGAGGTCTGGCCATGTCTGCAAGAGAAAAGGGAATTCAATCCAAGGACAGTGTCAGCCTGCTCCCTTGTTTCTATTTCGTTGAGGTGGGTCATTCGTTATTTGCACAAAAGCCTGCTGCATTGAGTTTACGTTCAAAAGCGCGTGCCACTCGCTGATCAAGTCATTCGGATTATGTAGGTCAAATAAAAACGTCAACATTTTAAACACAATAACGTCGGGATTAAGGGACCTGCTGTTTCTGAGCCTAAAATTTAAATAATGCAGCACTTGGTGTGCTAAAATGTGTGACAGCTGATATTGCAGCAACGTAAACAAACCCAAATCTTTAATGGCTACTACACATAATCATGAGCGACACATCAGAATTTGCAGCGAAACACATTTAAGTCAAATAAAATAGGAACAGACCATCACTACTGTCGAGTGGTTTTAATGAGTCGAGGGCACAGGTGTCAAAGTCAAGGCCAAGGAGGGGGGGTTGGAGGTCGTGGGAGCGCATCATTCTACGTACTTGGAAATTATATGAGCCAATCGGACACATTTACTTTTTCGTCATTCTAAAACAAACAGTATGCGTTTGTTATCATTTTTTAAAGATATGCAGTGGTTGAGCAGTTAAATGTATTTGTTTCATTATTTCTATTCATTTTTACTGACCTAAAAATGTGAGCCAAATGCCAGTGGAATTATTGATATGTAGTAATACACATACACATGTGGTTTTCAGTCATGAGTGCTGTAATGTAGCCCCCGATGAAAACGGGTTCCACACTTCCTAGTTTAGGGTGACATAAGTAAAAAGCCACAATGACTACTTCTGATGACATGATACTTTCATTGCTTCCACTTCGAATTTGGTTGTAAAACAACCAATAGGAAATACGTATTTCAAATGCCCCCATACAGATTTCATGTAGCTTGTGGTGACTGCCTCTCTTTCCCAGCTTGACAATTTATGCATGCTCTAATTCACCAGTGGCCTGTGGCTCTACAATCAAACTGCCGTCATATATTATAGATTTGCTTCTAATGCTGTATGATGGATGTTGCATGACTGGATGTGTCCTACCGCTTTCTGTTATATTTCGCACAAGTTTTTTTTTTTTTTTTTTCCCTTATCTCCCTTTTGCAATTGTACTCATTCTGTGTGCAAATCTGTGCAGAATAAGAACTCTTAGATTTGAGGTTTTAGTAGCCAATTATGCTAATCGCTGAAGTATCCTTGCCCTGTATTGTTTTGCAAGAAGCAGGAGGCTTATTAAAAATTAGGTCAGTGCTGAAAATTCGAGCACTTGCACATAAAATTATACCCACCCCAGCTAATTCTTACGATGCCCGCTAGTTAACAGAGAGCAGCTCAAGCTCCTGACCAAAATTAAGGAAAAATTATACACAGTGGGCACATTTATTGTGGTTCACTTTGCATTCACACTGGAATTTTTACCCATCAACTAAGTCTGTGTGGTAGTCAACATATGCATGACTTGACTCTCTAAAACAGGGGTGGGAAACTTTGCTTTTAAGTTAAAGAACGTTAAGAGTGAACCAGGTTTTTCTCTGAAGCAGTCTGAGCGGGTGAATAGAGGACGGGATGCGTCCGGTTTGGAGGAGATAGAGCTGGAAGTCATCTTTGTAACGCTGAAGCACAATTTCTCCAACACATTTTCTCAGGATTTGACAGAGTGGGAGGATGTGGATGATTAAAAAAGGAGCACAGAGCCTCGAGGAATACCCGTTTGGACTGGGGGAGTCCTGGGATCTCAAAAGTATTGTTAGACAAAATGAGAGCGTCCAGAGAAATAGGACCAATAGAAGCCAGTCTGTCAGGGGGGATAGTATGGGAGATAGAAACTGAATTTCAGTGACGGAATAGTTGGAAGTTGTGACTTCCCCAACCTTTTTTACCGCGTTCATGGGCATCAATACAGTAAATGCTAGGGCTGTGCAAATGAATCGAAATTTCATTGCAATTACGATTATTACACTCCACGATTACAAAATTAGCATAATCGTAAAAAAAAAAATATATATATATATATATATGATGCTTTTATATACATTTGCACCTTTTTTAAATTTTATAATGACAAATGTTATTAATTTTGTTTGGTCCAAAAGGAACTTACATAATTATAGTGTTTCAAAGAAATGTATTTATCTTTTATGTTGAAACATTTTCTTGCTTTGTACCCAAAAATAAATGATCGTTTGAATAATCGTGATTGCAAATTTGACCCAAATAATCGTGATTACGATTTTTTTTCATAATCGAGCAACCCTAGTAAATGCTTAAGTAGGGAGTAAGGGGTGAACCAATATATGAGTGTCTCATTATTTTCTTCCTTCATGTGTAGTGTAGAATAAGTAAGAAAGAAGTTATTTTACAACTTCACCGCCCTGCTGTAATCACACATGAACATAAACTGAATCACAATCATTGATTTTTCTTCATTCCAACTTCCTGTTGTGAAAAGAATGTAAATCGATCAATACTGAACAAAGATCTACGGACATAATAATCGGTACGAACCTTGATTGCGATCGAAGTGCCCTGTCGTTAGCTGTTTGAAAACCAGTTTTGACCAAATAGTTTCTTTCCTGAAAGATGAACGCAAATAATCGCCAGGGTGAGACCTCAGCTGTGAGAGGTACATGTCTATCCATACCGCCATTCCAGCATCCTGCCAAAATGACTTCTAGCCAAAGCCCAATGGAGCCCAATTTCCATTTTTACACATCTATTATTCAAATGCCAGTGTCTTTTCTCTGATCTCTCCTTGCAATCACTGAAGGCCTGACACAAACACATTGGACTGCTAGTTTGCTATTCTCACGCGCGACGTCAATTGCTAGCCGCACAAATGGAGACACCAATATTAGGAGTGAAGCTTAGAGAATACGGAAAATCAATCCTAGCCAGTACACAAACATTGACCGTAGCCAATACGAGCATTTAGAATATCCTGGAGAAGAACAAAACCACTTATTTCGTAATAGACTTCAATTGGACCAATCAAGAAAAACAGCAACCGTCTCTCTGAAACTGCTCCTGCTCACAGAAAACTTCTGAAACTACTCCAGAAGATACAAACAGCTCACTAGCAAGAAAAATAGAACAACAAGTTAGAATTTGCCAAAGCGTAAATTGATTAACCTAAAAAAAATTCACTCAGAGTTTTGTGGACTGCTAAAGAAAATAAGACTCTAAGAAAGTAAGCCATGCAGGGTGTAGAAAACAATTAAGTGTGCATTAACGCACCCACACACCAGCAGATGAAGCACCTTGAGAATTGAGCACTTCAGTCTGATTACCATCAGACACAATGAAGCATCTAAAAAGGCCATCTCTGAAAAGTGCCACACGGTAGCTGTAATTCAGCCCGTACATAAAACTGAAGTGAATTCCGCATGGCGACTTCAATCAATCTCATCTAAATCTCAAATCCATCCCTTATTATCAAATCAAATTACTTTTGTCATTGAAGCATAGCCTTATGGGGGACATTTGTCGCACTTACCACCCCGGGTAACCTTATATTTATTCTCTTGACATTTTTGTCTCGACACTTTTACGGCTTCAATGCGTCTCATGTGTGTCTCCTGTTTGTGTTCTTCCACAGCTGCCGATCCTGGTGTCATCTATGGTCAGCTTATACTTCCTGGAGTGGACAGATTTGTTCAAGCCAGTGAAGTCTGGCTTTAACTGTCACGACCGCAGTCTGAGCCTACCGTACATCGACCCTAATCATGAGGTCATCCCCCTGCTGATGCTGCTTAGCCTGGCCTTTGCAGGGCCTGCGATCACGGTAGGGGACGGGTCAAATCGTTACTTGCAGATATATTGGATGGAATGTATTCAACCGTAGTCAATTTGTTGTTTTAGCAATCCTATTGGATGATTCAGATCCCTGTTAACAGCCACACCTGGGAGCAATTACTCTTCCCGGTGTCCATTACATCAACTATTCGAGTCAATAAGCCTAACCAATGTCCAATGGACGAACTTTCGGCTTTTTGAAAAGGACAGTTGCCTGTTTACTTTCAAACTCGGTTTGAGTGACGTTTAAGCACGCTGAGATCGCGACGTGCGGGGCCCCCGACACTCTCATACCGAACAACAGCGATTTCAATCTGGCTTGCTAAAGAGGGGATCGAAACCAGAAGAAGCTCCTTGCAATGCAATCCGGTATCCAGGACGGTACACTGAGGAAAAGGAGGGGAAAAGCAAGGCTTCTGGAGCGTAAGAGCCATGATCCAGGATGAAACGACTTTGATCATCAGGAAGATGGCCCCCAGTGTTGAACTGCTTAGTGAATCCCTCAGAAAGCAGCAGAATGAAGATGATGGTACAAGTCTGTAGACCGCAATTACCACTGACAGGAGTGGCTGAAAAACGGCACTTTTGTGTCTCTATGTAGGAGCCTGTTGGAAAATAAACACTTCGGATTGTTTATCTATTATTTGACTCTGTCTATTAACAGATCATGATCGGAGAGGCCATCTTGTTTTGTTGTCTATCTCGAAGAAAAAGCTGCGCCGGGGCTGAGGCAAACATCAACGCAGCCGGCTGTAACTTCAACTCTTTCATTCGTCGAGCCATCCGTTTTGTTGGTATGATTGTTTTTCTTCTCAATTCAACATTGGTCATACGTTGTTAGCGTGTTTTTACTTTTTGGGTAATCTTGTCACCAAGAAAATAACAATATTACTCCTCGTAAGGTTGACACTTGCTTTGTATTTTCCTCAGGTGTTCATGCGTTCGGTCTTTGTGCCACTGCCCTCATCACAGACATCCTTCAGCTGATGACAGGCTACCCAGCCCCCTACTTTCTCACAGTGTGTAAACCCAACTACACTACGCTAAACATCAGCTGTGAGCAGAACCCTTACATCATGGAAGATATCTGCTCCGGGGTCGATTCTGCAGCTATTAACCAGGGCAGGTCAGCTTGAAATTTGTAATATTTCAAAAGCATTTAGACACATGATATTTCGTAAATAGTCATTTGAAGGTGTCCAACCATCTGGGTTTTAATACACCCTAGTTTTAGTCAACTCATTCACTGCCAGACATTTTCAGACCCTCTTTTACACTAATGTTTGAAAAAAAATTAAAAAAATAAATAAATTCAGGGTACTGAATGGCTGGACTGTGAAAAGACAAGCCACGTCAATGACAGTGAATGAGTTAACTGTCTGCTTCCTCGTGACTTTTCTTACCGCTTTTCTTTTTTTAAATTCTGCAATGCATCACCCTGTTGAAAGGAAGAACCTTGTTGTCTCTGTACAGCAAATAACAGGCATACCAGCAACAACAATTAGCGCAGCTTTGGGGTCCGAGGACATTCTCTGCCTCGTCTTCTTGTTTCCAAATTACGCTATATCACTTCCTGTAGAACTAAGTGCTGACCGGGATGTTAGGACAAAATGTGATTCTATAACTGAAGGCGCACGACTCTAAATTTGGACTTGCATGTATACCGTAAAAGCCCATCAAAACGATTTGCATTTAATATTTTTTTGCATCCATTGCAGAAAATCATTCCCGTCTCAACACGCTACTCTGGCATCATTTGCAGCTGTCTATGTTTCGGTGAGTATGTGCCCATGCAAATCTTAAAATCTCCCCATTGGCTGCTTTAAATGTTATAAAAATTATACATTTTTGTTTCTACTGGTGGGATTGGGGAAAAAGTTGCATATTTGGATAAATTGTACAGTGTCTTCATTTTTAAGGGAGGAGATGTAAAATTTGTATATTGTCTTAGTGTCACTCTGTGTTTTGTTGTTTGAACATTATCTGCCAATCAATAATGTTTAGTTGTGAAAACATTTGTCATGTATTGGCATGATACTGAGCAGTATTAGTATATAAAATATGTATCATTTGGTATAAACCAAAAAAGGAAAAAGCAGCACGGGTCATAGTTAAAGGTAAGATTACATGTCATTCCACGACTTGATATAATAATATCATTACAACAGGGGGGCAATAACAGCAGACACTTTGATGTGGAATGCACAGCAAATTTATGAACATTATTGATGTGTCAACAGATGTACTTCAACAGCACACTGACAGACTCATCCAAATTGCTCAAGCCCCTGCTGGTCTTCTCCTTCATCATCTGTGCAATTATTTGTGGTCTGACGCGGATTATTCAGTACAAGAACCATGCCATTGATGTCTATCTGGGATTTCTGCTTGGCGGAGCCATTGCTGTCTACCTGGTGAGTCTTCCTCCATTTTAGCCTAGTTGTAAAAACAAATAAATACACATGCAAAAGTGTTAGGTCACCACTAGGTTTGTTGTTATAATGACCCTTTTTCATAACAATCAATACGACAAAACCTTATAAAGGAATAGTGCATGAAGGAAAAACACAGTTACGTTTAAACAACAAATTATTTTTTTAATCTATTTTGGTGATGATCTGGATATATTTTTAACAATTTCAGTCCATCTGGTACTATTAAAACCTCCAACCCCCAGAATCATAAGTGTACAGCACGTCTGTTCTTTATCCTCCATTAACCAGGAAGTAGCCTGCTAGCTAACAAACAGATGGACAAACAAATCAACATACGAAGCTCGAAAACCTCCGCCTATTTGACAGCACGGATAATAACGTGTTATAACTCAATTACAAAAATATGATGGGTAACGTCCTGTATTACTGTTACCGCCTAAACGTTATATATTACTGTAATGTGTTATTTTTGTATCTGGTGGCCAGTCAGTGTATATGTAAGAAGAAAACACATTGGTTTTGTTGCTCACCGTTTTTTTTTTTTGTCATATACAATATATAACGTGATACCCTGACGTGTTAGCATCTTCACCATTCTCCTTGCAAGTGTTTTCATTTAGTTTTTTGTCATGTTAAATAAATGGCTGAAAGTACATCGGCTACTGTTGCTCTCCTATTTTTTTGACTTCACTGAAGTGGCTGTATGTCTGAAGTAGGCTTTACACGGTCTGGATTTCAGAGCCGATCGAAAACGAGATAAAGAGATTGGTAAATGATGATATTACAACCGATCACAGATTTTGCAGTGAATGCTAAATATTCGGACCCGATCCAGCCTATCGGATCTGTGTTAGGTCTTCTCTGAAGCTAACTTAAACATTGGCTTACAAGTCTTAACACAACCAAAATATTTACTTGAAAAGTGGGGCTCTTGAAAGTCAAGGTATCACTGTACATTGTAGGGTGCCTGGTGTGATACAGTGTGGTATTCATATATGGAGTATTTTTGTGTTACCAGGGTCTGTATGCAGTTGGAAATTTCCTCCCTAGTGAAGAGATGAGCAGCAGCCTCCCTTCCCAGCCCCACTGCCCCACCTGCTCCTTACCACACATTAGCCAAGAGGCAGTCCTTCATCACCTGCAAATGAAAGCCAGTATATCGGGGGAGCCCGGCATTCCCACCTCCCAGTCCGAAGGCCTTCTCCATCGCGGTCTCCCACAGCAGAAGGGTGACGATAGCCTGAAGTGCTCAGGCAGAGATGCGGATGGCATGTCATCCCACAGCCCACGGAGCAAAGAGACCATCGTGACATTTAGCCATACCCTCCCTCGCGTCCACACACCGCAGGCCATAGCAGCATACGAGGAAGCAGCCAGACGTCACGCTGCCACCCTTCACCATGCCTCCATGGATTCGAGCCGTTCAAAGCAGCTTTTGTCACAGTGGAAAAGTAAAAACAACCACAAATGCACTCTCCAAGTACCGGATTGTTTCCCACCGTCAGGAGACTTGTCTGTTCAGCCCGCTCAGCATCCTCACCATCACGGCAGCATGGAGGTCCGATCCAGCTCCGAACCGTCGGCTATGGGTCTGGATGCAAGCTTTGAAGCTCACGCATATCTGTCCAAACTGGCCACGGGAGCGAGTACCACTTTGCCGAGTAACTGCAGCGGCATTACCGGAGGAGCGAGAATGTTGATGCAATCCCGACCTGGCTCTTCGCAACTGGTCCACATTCCGGAAGAATCGCATGAAAATTACCACAATACCTCCCCGAAAGCAGGAGGAGGAGGCAGTGACAGTCTTTCTTCAGTAGATGGCACAGTTCAGGCTAACTGGCAAAGGGTTGCTGAGAAGACGGCAATTTGCAGGACTAACGACGAAGGGAAGAAAACCCAGCCACGAATCATGCAAGTGATTGCTATGTCTAAGCAGCAGGGTCTCCTTCAGGCCCATTCCAAAAGCTTAGATGAGAGCAGCACTGTCGGAAGTTCCCAGGGCTTGGCCAACTACAGGGCTCTTACTACTGACAAGGAGCCGGGTAGCACAACAGGACCCAGCTCGCTGGGCAGTACCACAGGCAGTATTTCAGGTAGCACCGGAGCAATTGTCAGAATAGAAGCACACCCCGAAAACAACAAACCGGTTATCCAAGCTCCTTCCACTGATGGAAGCGGATCGTGGCGGTGGCGATCTCTGGATCACGGCAACGGAGCTGTCGTAGGGCACGGGAGTACAGGAAGTGGGAGTTTGAGGCAATCCTTCGATCTCAACGATCTGAACAGAGACTCGGAAAGCTCAGACTCGATACGGGAAGGGTCTATTGACAGGAAGCATGCTTATCACGTCAATACCGCTTCTGTCACCCCGCCCACAGTTACTGTTCACACAAGTCAACCCGAACAGAAGCTCCATAATCAGAGCCTCTCGACAATAAGAGTCACTCCAGGGGATGTTAGCGGCGCCGGATCTGGTGGAGGCAGCGGCGACACAGCATCAGAAATACCCTCAGTCGCCTCCAGTCGGGAATCTACGCTACGGCGTAAAGGTCATAATGTCATCCTGATTCCAGAGAGAGGAAACAGCCCGGATATCACCCGAAATGTTTTCTACAAGGGAGCATCCATACCTAATAAGGAATAATGCACAGAGTGACTGATGGCTTCTGGGCCATATGTGATCATGAAGCAACAGGATTTTCAGGGTGCTTTCACACTTGCGCCCTTTGTTCCTATTTAATCAAACTAGTTCATTTCATCCCTTGGTGCAGTTGCTTTGGTGTAAACACTAACAAAGTTCCGGTGAAATCCGGGTGGTCTCGGTATAGTTCCCAAGAAACTTGGTGCGGTGCTCCCTTGAGCTGCTCCACCTGACAAATGGCAAAAAAAAAAAAATCAGGTTGGAGACCATACGGCATTAACTTTTAGCATGCTATCATTCAAGCAACACATGAAAACATGCTAAGGACGTGCATATAAAGTGCAGTCGGCTATTCACCAGTATCCTGTAGCCTGGTAGATTGTGAGGATGTGAGCAAAGGACAAGTTTGCTCCATGTTGTGTTGCATTCACAGGTCAAGCCAGCACACAGTCTTCCTGTCTACATTCTTGCCCACTTCACTAACTAATAAAACATGAAAGCAATGTCCCGTTGTTTGTTGAGACGCATTGTGGTTCAGTTGAAATTTTTACAGAGTGAAAATGAACAGCGCGACCAAATTTTCAACAGCTGATGCCACCACATGCATTAGACAATGTTACCATTCATTATATATACCATCAGAAAATGATTTACGTAGCATGAGGTTTTTGTAAACGTTAACTAAAGCACAACCTTTTAAGTGTTGACAGAAATAATCACTGTGTACTTTGTAGCTACTAAGGACACTTATTTTATTATCCGTGATTTACCAGTGGTGTCAATGGATTTTTAAAAAAACATTTTTTTAAACGGCTCTGTACGTTTTAAATATGAAAAAGACAGTATGGAAAAATACATGCTTTTCAGACTTTCAATACTGCAAAGAAATGATGTTGATGTTTGTGAGAGCAGTTTACGTTCCTGCACTGTAGTTGCAGTGTGTATTTGAGAAGGGTGCTATACCAGAGGATACTATTACCTTAGAAAATACTATGAAACTAAAAACAACGATGACATAAGGTATAACAAAAATCCGTTTTATATTTTGGCTCTTTTTGTGGATAAACACTCAATAGAAAACTAATTTCGAACCATAAGTGTGCTTAGTATTCCTTCTGTAGCTTTGAAGTCAAATAAGCTGTCACTTGCACTGAAAGTGTTTACTGTACCTTGTACTATATGCTGTATGACCATATCATTATATCGAATGCATTAGTATAGTAGATACATTTTTTTCATGAAAAAAAAAAACGTATATCTTTAACTTTATCACACAATATTTAAATATTTTCTGGTATTAGCCACACAATTCCATCCGAGAGACGTTTGTTTTTTACAGACAGTGTGGGTAATATTAAGGTCAGTAAAAAAAAAAAAATGTTATTATTGCTTCTAAACATGAATCCAATCTTTATGACTGATTTGTTTTCAGTTAGCAGAAAATGTTTCAGGGTGCCTTTTCCCCAAAAATGAAATTATGTACAGTTTTTATTATTTTAAAATATACCGGTAATTGATTTTCTGTAGCCTACGTTTACAGATGCAATACTAAATATCATAAACCATTATGTATGACTATCCAATACTGCTGTAGATCTTGGTATGTACCATCACTCGAAAATCCTTTTGTGTTGTATTACTTTTTGGCTTTACCATTCTATTTTAGAATATCCATTCTAAAATGAGAAATACAATTGAAACAAAATGGTACGATTGCAGCCAGCCTAACAAGTTATTAATGATATCCTTCAGTTGTAGTGTTAAATATGAATATTTTTTTGGTGAATGTGTTGGTGTACCTGTATTGTTGATGCCAGTATTTGATTTTAGGTGTATTCAGGACTGGTTTTATGATTTAGGGCAGTGACCAAAGTACAGGACAAAGTGGCCTCCATTATGTCATATTTTTGTTTATGAAAGTCTTGCTGTGCTGGACAGTACTTAAAGTATTGAAGTAATGGAAGGAAATCAAACTTGTTACATTCCAGTAAATCAGTCACTTGTTCAGTGGAACCATTCCCCAGAGTGTGTGAAAATATATCCAAACCGAAACAGCACATTTTTCATGTTTACTGACTCCAGAAAATATAGCAAGTCTTGACCATATTGTACATTATTTATTCTCTAATCTTTGCATGGTTTATTCAGCGTATCATTCAATTCATGTGTTCTCTACGTGGTCTCTCTTTTTGTCGTGCGATCTGACGAGGACTGTCATTTCTCGTAGCCGGTTTTCTTACTGTTCAACTGGCGCTGTATTATCCTGTTTTTGTCTACTATTTGGTTTAGACTTTGAATTGAAATCTATGTGCGTCTTCACTACGCAAACACATATTTGACTGCTTTCCAAATGGTAAAATACAACATTGCAAACTTTTGTACAATCTAGGTTAAGTTTACCAAAGGGACTTAGTTGGAAATCTTCAGTTTTAAATCAGAAATATGTATAAATGAAATTGTGTTCTTTTACATTTTAATTTTTGTCTAAAACAAAACTATGTGCATCATCGATATGAATGTTTTCCAGCATTTGGTTCTCCATGCAAGGCCACTGAAATTTGTTGAGTCACTAATATACTGCTTGTAGTATAGTATATGTATACCATAACAGAAGGTTACTGTAGTTTGATTATTTTTTATCCAAAATGTATGGTTTCTGTTTCCTGTTAATACGACAATTTATATGGCATTTGAACACAGGATTGTTTTTTTGCAAGAGTACAAATTATTTATCATGAGTGTGTGTTTTTTTGGGGGTGTTCAAGCAACAATTGAGTTCTCTGTGTTTTTTGGGAGAGTAGCCTACATGCTGGTGAGACAACAAACAAAACACATCAATGTGAGATAATATGAGACTGAGTAAAGAATCAGACCAAGGCAGGTTGAGGCTTGTATGATCATGTTTGTTTTTCTTAATAATTGTCTCTCCATGTACCAACATAATGACCAACATTAAAACAGAATAGATCTAAATGTTCATCAAAAATTGGGAAGAGATTTTATTCCCAAATGGAATATTACTATAAGCCACAGTAGCGTTATGCACAAGTTGAACACTGTGCTTGATAAAAGAAATGATTGCAATGTACTGCACATGAAAGTTAACTCATAAAATTCACCGAAATAAATGTTTGAAAAGCTCTAAAATATTAAATGTGAATACATTGTGCTTAAAAGTTAACTCATTCACTGCCAGACATTTTCAGACCCTCTTTTACCCCAAAGTTTGAATAAAAAACTGAAAAAAATATATAAATGAACTCCTGGGATTGAATGGCTGGACTGTGAAAAGACAAATAAATACGTCAATGGCAGTGAGATAAATACAACTGAACTGTACAGTGTTGCATTTGAAAAACTTTTAAGCCGCTCTAATTTATCTCCATCATTCTTTCACCTACTACTAGAGGGAGCCCTCTTTCCATACTTTTGGAATCACTGATCTAAATTGCAGAATCCACCTCACCATACATCCAAACTCACCAAAGGGTGTTTCATTAAAGTGCCCCCTGCCCTAAAAAACACTTTCCATTGGTGCTTAACAGTCAGGGACTGAAAGCTCCTTTATTACCATTTCATAGTTCATTTTTTTATTGACTAGAAGGGAAAGTGCACTTTGGTGTCAGAGTCCTCTCATCCCCTCTATATCCACTGTCTGGATTTTGGTTTGGTCATAGACAAGATTGATGTTGAGGATCACATCACTAGCCTTCAGTATATTGTAGTGCAAGATAATCACCTTAGCCTGACACTTCTCGATGAACAATCATCACGCCGAATAATAAGATGAGAAACGTACGCGTTACACTACCCAATAAAACTATATTCCTTCGGCAGGACACAGAAAATAACGACAACTCATTCAGAGCTAAATAGTGAATGTGAATGAAATGTCTATCGCGAAGAAGAGACGAGAGTAGCTATTTGATGTGCATCAAATGGGGGGAAAACTGTGACTTAATGCTCTCTGCATGAATCGTCTTGTGTTGCCACTGGTTGTGTAATAAATGTTTGTTTTTGAGACTGTGATCAGCTGTATGAATTCTATGCACCATGAAAAAAAAAAAAATCACATATTGAGCTGAGTTTAAAAAGGAGAAAATATCATCCATAGTACTTTTATTATATCATGTTTGCTATCCATGGTTCTAATAATAAATATATGTCTGTTTTTATGACACCAAATATAGTACATTTAGAAAAGTATGTATTTAAGCAATCCAATTTACTCAACTGAGCACGCTGATCAGGGTAGTTGACGAATTGTGCATTGTCTAAATGATTAAAGTTTGCTAATGAAACAGTCAGTGTGCTGTTATGTCCTTATTTGGCTCAAATTCAATTCCGAGTCATCCAGGTCATGCTCATCTACAAAATATGAAGTGGATGTTACTGGACCTCCTGTTTGTGTCCAACAATCCACATACACGACTAAAACGCTGTCACGCATTCTACAGAAACATTCATACACACTGCTGAAATGCTCACACACAAATGAAATGCTTTACACTCACGTGTACAATAAATGACGCACTAATGAAATAAACATTTTTGTTAACAGAACAAGAAAAAATTACAATGCTTTAAAACAAAATGCTAACCAAGTGAAATCACATCTTACATATTTACCTACGTAACTTTAGCGAAAATGTACTTTGTTTTCATCTTTGTCAATTAATATCAAACATTCATCCACATGAGCGTATAAGGGATGCGATTCTGTATGTTTTCAAAATGTCAGACACACTGAAGATTCAGTATACTGTATACCGTAACTAGATCACATAAAGAAATGCCATTCTGAAGACATACAGTTTGAGTCAGTTCCTCCTCCGTGCACTGGCTGGTAATCTTGTACAAATTTGAGTGGGTATTGTTGCTATGGTAACAAAAACCCATCCATGTTATGCTGGAAAGTGGGACAGCGTTTCTAAAACAGCACTCAGAAAGCATTGTTTCTTTTCTTTTCTTTTTTCGTATAACGAAGTAAAAGACATAATCAGAATATTCAAGTCTGTATTTAACTAACTTCTTGGTTAGCTTCAGGCATTTGCAGAATATATTTCGGTAGTGAGAGAGCAAGAGAGAGAGAGAGAGAGAGAGAGAGAGAGAGAGAGAGAGTGGGAGGTGGGGTTGTCCTATCCGCCTGCTTCTCTCAGCCTACACAATCTCCCAATCTCCTCAACACAATCCCAGACACTGTAATGATGTTGGATATGCTTTAAGAGTGACTTCTTTAAAACACACTCTGCGATCTGCTGAAGGACACACAACGCACTGGGTGAGTAGACCTCACAATTACTGCTTCTGTAACATTGCATTTCAGTTCGATATGACAGTCCAAGTGAAGATACTGGGGCGCGAATCCATATTACTTGAGCCTATGACTAGAGGCCCGAGGGTATTTTCATTCTCTCATATTCTCATGTATTCAAGTCGTGGTTTGTGGCATCTGAGCAGGGTTCTGACTCCAACTACTTTGAATCACCTGTGAGCACACACAACACAGCAACCGATATATTGTATAAGGACGTAAAACTTTCTGATTGTGTGTTTTCATCTATGTACATATGTGCATACAATCGTGTTGAATGCCCGCCCCTTGTCAGCTCAGTCAATTCCCAACATGCAGTCAGATCTCTTATATCATATTCATCACATGAATGTGGCAGCACTAGGAAGTGTCTATATATTGAACACCATGACTGCGTATCAATTTTGTATGCCTCCTATCATCAAATTAAATGTCGACAATCCTAGTTTTTGGGCTGAAACCCTCTGCTACAGGAATATGTATCAATATTTGTGCTTATACGGTACAAAAATTGGACGGATGGATGAATTGGATGATTACCTATTAAACGTATTGAGAGTTCATTCGTCATGTGAGGGAAATAAAGCATCAATAACTGGTTGGACAGAGACATAAAATGAATCAATGATTGGATGCTCCTTAAGTCTTGATTACATTATTGGTACATCAATTTCTTTAAATGATCAACTTTGCTGTCCATAATCTCATCCCAATATGGAGGAGAAAGTTGTCTGCTTGCTCATGAGGACCGCATTCATTGGAATCCGTTGTACCACAACCTGAACCTGCATGAAAAATCCATTCATTTTATGTACTTTTACACCTGCACTGATACCAAATAGACATGTTTTTGACTGTGGGAGGAAGCTATAGCACTTGACGAGAACTCAGGAAAAACATGTTGGTCAAGACGTGCTGTTGAGCTAATGTGTGAGCGGTTAATCCATCACAGATCAGATTAAGGAGGGGACGGCAGAGATTACAAATAAGGAGGACCTTGACTAAATGGCAAGGCAGACAGGGAGGTATTGAGCTCACGTCACACGTATTGGAGTCTGCCTAAGATCACGGACAGGTCAGCCAGTGATAAAAATATCTAAGCTTTACTCAAACTTTCTTCACAGATTAAAAAAGGAGGAGCATGTAATTAATCAGTATACCTAATTGGTCTGCATCACACTTACAGAACAAACCATTAGCAGTTCCAAATCTTCATACAAATGTACATTTTACCAAATTTGCTCTCAGTATGATGGATAGGCATTTTATGTTTTAATTCTTAACTGGCTGTAACCAGTTGACATTCTCTCAGTATAGACCCACTGTTAGCCATGGAGCCTTAGTATTTTTAGCGTGTTGGATCAAACTGCCATGGTGCCAACAGGTGGACAAGCAAACAGCGCCATGACCTTTACCAGCAACAACTACAATTCTCTTTCATTCGTCATCAGCTTTTTCATTCTCATTCTTCATCAGAATCTATCTAAATAAATGGATATGTTTCAGCAAGACAATTATACCAACTACATGCTAAAAAATCACATTAATACTCAAAGGTAAAAACACAAAAAATAGAAGCCCATTGCTAAAGGTTGAGTATCAAGGAACTATTGTCCCTGAAACTCAGTGTTTCCTAGTCCTGTGGAACAATTCGATGAAAAGGTGGCAGGAACCTCCAAATTCTGTCCAACAGGCTCTGCAACGCTGTGATGGGGTGCGGTGAAAACGTCGAGGCAGACTCAGGGTCTGATGAACTGGCCAAACTACAGCAAAACTGTTCAAATAATTTACATATAATCTGACATGGGCGGCACGGTAGTCAACTGGTTAGCACGTCCGCCTCACAGTTCAGAGATCGTGGGTTCGAAACCGGCTCCGGCCTCCCTGTGTGGAGTTAGCATGTTCTCCCCGTGCCTGCGTGGGTTTTCTCCGGGTACTCCGGTTTCCTCCCACATTCCAAAAACATGCATGGTAAAATGATTGGACCCTCTAAATTGCCCCTAGGTGTGATTGTGAGTGCGGATGTTTGTTTGTCTCTGTGTGCCCTGCGATTGACTGGCAACCAATTCAGGGTGTCCCCCTCCTATTGCCCGATGACAGGCTTCAGCGCGCCCGCGACCCTTGTGAGGATAAGTGGTATAGATAATGGATGGATGGATAATCTGACATTCTCTTCCAGATAAATCACCGTTTCGAAGCCCATCATGGAGGAAACAGACCTGTTGAAGGAACGTCTCCAGGCTATCACGGTAAAGACTTGAAACAGGCATACATCTGTATGTTATTTTGTTTTGCTTTAGACTTATAGTGCACACGAGTGTTTCAGTTGTATGCTTGATAAAACAGAGCATTCATGGTGCAGCCAGAAAATGGAGACTAAAAATAAACTTCATGTGGGTGTGCCTTATAAAAGGTAGTATTCTGTACAGGGACGTGCAGAACATTTTCCTGGTTGGGGGTAGGGAAGGAGGCACAGCTTTGTGTAAGAAAAAAATTGTTTCCTTCAAGTTACATTATACAGGAATGAAAGTCAAGTACAGGTGGTATGTATTTTCTGGTTCATGGAGGATGTTGAACAGATAGGTGGTCCCATTAGCATTTTAAGGTGTCGAGGACCCATCTCACCAAAATGTAATTGGTTTGTTTAGCCATCAGTGGTCACTGACAACGATATCTTTAACACAGTCAATGTCAGACAGGTCTATAAATACCAGGGGACAAAATTAAAGAGATCTCCTTTCACTGGCGCGTAGTGCCACACTGATCCTGGATCCGGCAGCTAATTTCAGGCTACAATATCCCACCAATGTCCTTTGCATCACTGACACAAACATGCCTTATTTTAATAGCATTAACAGTTTAGGGGCTAAAATCCAAAGTTGGGAGCTCACAGTAAAGGTAGATCTGCGTGAGGTCATAAAGTCTGTCTTACTTTTTTAACTTACGGTATATATGGTAGTCAGTTTCCAGCTGTCACCTCAAGGTTGAAGACATTGACCTGACAAGAACTTAACAGTTGTAAACATGTTTCACTTTCCTCAACAGGACAAAAGGAGAATCCAGGAATATATTGCCAAGAAAAGAAGACAGATAGAGGAAGAAAAACTCAAACTCCAATACATAAAGGTAATATTTAAATAATAACAAAGAGAAACCAACACCCCTGATTATTGTTGATTACATTTCTGAACTATATTTGCATATTGAGCATTTGATACACTGACTTGCCTATCGCAGGACACTGATTATAAAAATGTTAAATGTCTTCTCTCATCTGAACATTCATGTTAGTTTGCTGTACCAGAGATTTGATTAATCAGTCACAGGTTTTAAACAAATCCATGCTTCAAATGTGTGGGCCCAAAAATCTTTGTGTAGGCAAATTATCAAATGCCGAACCACAAATATGCGAAAGTTCATTGTATTTCCCTATCTTCGATTTACATTTACTTTAGGTGTAATAATTGTTCTTCATCTTTCCTTTAATTGACAGAAAAAGGCCCTGAGGGAGCAATGGCTGATGGATGGTTTACGTCAGCAATCCGAGGAGGAGCAGGAGGCAATGAGGCTTCAGGCTCAGGATGAACAGCAACAGAGTGATGAGCTGCAGAGCAACATTGACAGGTAATGCCACTGCTGCTATCTATGGCTCGGTCCCAAACACAACTTTGTTGTTGACAAGTTGACGCCATTGTTTCAGTTGGAGTCAGTTGTCACTTACTTTTCTGACATCTGGAAGTAGCGTACTTCTGTTCTGTACTGTACTGACTCTATCAACAGAAGAAATCAGTTGTTTCATCCTAGAGTAATTGGATAGTTTCCCTCTCTGGTGTCATGTGTCGTGTCACTGTTACAAAGTCCCAGTCGTGAATGGAGAGCAGATGTGTTCAATTTGGTCTTGATATAACTTTCACACAATCTCGTCCTGGTCACTGGAAGGTCAGAATGGCTTATTGGCAAAGAATTCTCCGAGAAGTTGTTGTACATAAAGACGTCTTAATGCAGCCTAGGCTACTAAAAAGATTGCCAAGACCTATACAGCGGTTTAACGGGATAGGTTCTATGGTCGACCAAAGAAGCTGAGTGCACAATCTCACTGCTCAGCTTTATATCCAGAGGCTTGCAGGCAGTGGCGGGTCAGCGTGGAAATGTTCCGACCATACCCTGCACTCTACATACTGGCAGTTATCCCAGAAGGAAGCCTCTTCTAAAGATGATGCACAAGAAAACCAACAATCAGTTTGCTGAAGACAAAGAAACTAAAGACTTAGATTACCGGAACCAGGTGCTGTGGCCTGATGAGACCAAGATAGATTTATTTAGTTCAGATATTGTCAAGTTAAGTGGCAGTAACCAGGTTAGGAGTACAAAAAGTAGTTGGTTTTGTCTACAGTCAAGCATGGTGGGAGGAGTGTCATGAGTGCTACCGCAGTGGGTACTTATAGTTGACGGAACCATGTATGGCCTCAGGGACGTTGACACTGGCCGAATTCAATGGAAGAACAGAAACATCGACACCCTGGACATGCCCCATTCTACCCCCACCCACCAAGAAAGGAATATGGAACTCTCAAATTTAAAACAAGAAGACTAATAAGCAGAGTTTTCCCCCATACTGTCAAAGCCTTTGCCCCACACCCACTAAACCCCCGTGAGATGTGACCCAGATAAGACAGCTTTATCTTTGGATCCAGGAGATACTGTATGTGGCTTCTTCTTTACATAATACATATATAATAGATTTCATAAACATTTGTGAATGACACGTCAAACTGTTCTGAATCTGTGTCACATAAATAAAACCACGCCTGCTTTTTGGTGCAGTGCATCCATCTTGTTGCGTACAAGGGTTTTTCCATTTCTTTTTTTCAACAATCAATATTTTCAGCTCATGAATTTACTCTTGTTCAACGATATGACTTATACAGTTTCAAAATAATTTTGAAGATAACCCATTTTGTCATGTCAATTTCAACTATCACACGATACCTGAACCAGAGTAATTAGAAACTCTTTGTAGCGCTATAAGGGCCATGGTAAATACATATAAACAAAAATGGGCAATTTAGTAAGAGACGTAAAAATAATCTACAGAAAATACTTTCTTGTGGGATGTTACTAAAACCATTGGTGTTTTGTTCACTAGGATAGAAAAAGAGATCGAGGCCTTAGAAACAGAGGAGCTCAACATCTCTGCCAATGAGGAATTTGTTCTGAAGCGATTAAAAGAAGTGGAGAGGACACCCGAGGACATAATCAAGGTAGGCTGAAAGAGCAAAAGAAATAGGCCATGTTATTGATTGCTTGCTTGCTTGCTTGTTGGTGCTGAAACTGCAGTGGCATGTTAACAATGTGAGGAATTGCATTTTTTTTTTAACTCAGACAATAATGTGAATTCTATCGAACCATTGATATTAAATAATTGATTATATCTGTCATTGATCATTTCTCCAACAAAAAACAGTTTATTTATATTATTGAATCTGCCAGTTTTGATGGATAATTGGGCGGGAATGATCGCCTAATAGTAGCTGTATGACAGTGTAGGGCACTGGCCAAGTTTTTCCACGCATGCCATTGGAGTGAAAGTGTACTGAACCTGATCACGGATTAGAGGACTCTTCACCCAAGCTGAGTACTAATTGCCGAGGCACCCTTAAGGTGCATGTCCTATCATCGTTGATTGTAGGTTTTTCTACACTGGGCGTGTTGTGTTCATTTGGTGTGTCGAGATCATAAGCCTGATTTCTTCACCTAAAAACCCCTTTTGGTGAAGGCAGTGTGACAGTGTGGTGTAGAATCGCCAAGACTGGAAAAATAAGGATTGCCATCAGTGAACGCAATCTCAATTGAGGTGCATGTTGGTACCTTTTAGTTAAAGAATGAAAAACTGACAATGGTCACTGCAGAGCTGACAAAAGTAGCTTAACATAAAATGCACTGAAAATCAAGGAATGAAATAATGCTTTGATTTGTTTTATTCCTTATTGACAGGTTCTGAGACCCACATGTAAACTTTTGTGGGTTGATAAAGAACCACATTCCGGTCATCTTTAAGAATTACAGAGTTTTCCTATTTTTCACTTTACAGGTACTGGTAAATTACAACTAACCAGCCGAGAGGTCACAAAAGCATGCACTTGTTTTTTTCTGCAGCAGCTAGCTGCAAGAAATCAGAATTATTTATGTTGCACAAGTGAGAAAATGCTTCCCTTGACACTTCTAGTATGTGGCAGTGGGATGCTATATCTTGCCTCAAAGGTCAGTTGTGTAATTTTACCTGAATTCAGAAGCAAGAACTTGTCTGGCATCATAATTCTCTATAGCACGCCTGAAGTTTTGATAAAGGATAGTTTTCATCATGTTTATTTTTTATTTTTTTATTTTATTTTTTTTAACGTGTCATCTGCATAATAGTGGAACTCAACAGTGTGGTCCAAGCATGGACCCCTGCGGGACGCCAAGGCCAATATTACTGATATTTACAAATTGTAAGCAAATATGGCAATTATGATTGATTATGAATTTGTGGGACAGACACAGTTTCTGAAGTGTATAGTTTTGTAGTTGCAATCATGATGTTGTCCCAGTGACCCCAAGTTTGAGTGTCGCAGTCAACACGTGCTGAGGGGTTTAGGTTTCATTCACCAGTATATTTTTTTCTTCTTTAAAAGGTACCAACAATTTTGTTCATGTGTGTAGTTTTTGACCCAAGGCTGCAAGTGATTTTCACTTTAATATCTTCTTTTTACTAAAAAGGTATATTAATTAAGCAGGGTCATCATTGACTTACACGGTGGGTGTGTAGTGAACAAAGACTAATGTATGCATGATTTAATTTGGTTGTTGTATGTCTAGATTTGAAGAGTGCAATAACTGACATCTGCTGTTACACAACCACAGTCTTGTTTCGCACAAAAATCCTTTTTGCTGCACTATTGGTTCCCCTGTGATGTTGGACTGCTGACTTCCCTCATTATTTTGATATTCAAATACTCTGTCTTCAAATGTAGGGGTTAAGTGCGGACTTTCACACAGGTAAATACAGCACTTCTGGTAGTGTGTTTGTGTGTCGCGATGGGTTTGTTTGTAGAGAACATAGCAAGTGTGAAGTTCTACCAATGAGCTACTCACTAATATGCAAACAACTGTTCTTGAGTTATTCATAATTTGTCAAATGACTAACCGCATGGTTCGGATTTATTGCACATAGTGTTTAATATTTGACCGATCAATCATTTGATAAGAATTAATTGCTGGAGGTTTTGCACATGCACGTGTGTAAGTAAATGTGTTAACCTTGAGGTTAAAGTAAATACAGACTTGGTAGATCCTCCACCAGTGTTTTGATAAGTTGAAATGTTTTTAAATCTTGTCAGTGGGGTAAAACTTTTTTTTTTAAGTGTTTAATATGGTCTGTCTATAGCATGGATTTTCACCTATTGCAGGTGGGTCTGGAATGTATTTTGTGACACTATTGTTGCCTTTTTTGCCTGCCCTGAGTTGATCTCTGGCTGTGCGTCAATTTTGCAGGTGATAAAAACAATGTGTTCTGCTAAATACAAACGATGATTGTCATGAAGGCTGTGAGTTATTTTGAGGCAGCACTATTCACTGACATAATAGTAATAGCAGCTGAGCTATTTAGAGTGGTGCTCTATTAACTAAATCACCTCGTAATTTTTTGCCATTGTGATGCAAAATTTTAAATGCCTTTATAATGTGGAGTAAAAAATATTCAGAAAATGTCTTCTCTCAAGTCATTCATCCTTTTCAGTTGGTAATTTTATTTTGTTCTCAGATATGACCCACCATTCTTCATTACGGCCCCCAGAAATTCCATTACTTTTGCCGAGGACGTCAGCAAAATGTCTGAGTCCAAAAAGTGGTAAAGGAGCAAATACAGTCACAGACATTATACACGCATGAGAGAAATACGTATCGGTAATGATTTCATGACCTTGGCAAAGCTGTTATTCTGAGCTTTAGCCGAGAGTACTCACATTTTTGTTCAATTTTATGCTGTAACTTGACATTCTAGCCATCTATCCATTTCCTAAATTTATTTTAGGGTCATAGATTATAACATGCAAGAACAAGTTTCATGTTTAATTTCACAGTGAACTCCAACTATAAAAATTTTAAGCCTCTCTCTCCTCATTGCTCGTACCCTTGGCCGAACAACGGCTTGTATCTCGAAAAACTCGTACATCGGGTCGCTTGTATCTCAAGGCGCCACTGTGTTGCGAGTTCAAACAAGAAGTCTAAGACCCTCGTCTTTTTGCTTTTCAGCAACATTTGCAATGGAGATCAGTGTGGAGCATGATAAAAGAACAGGAACGTGTCAAGTGGTGTCCACAGCTACCGTTAGCCCTGACAACATCCAGGAGAGAGCTTTAAAGGTGTACGACGATGGACGCAAATCTATATATGCTTTAAACCCTGATGGAGGCACACTGTCTCCTGGTGTAGACGGTGAAATGACACCCAAACAAGTCGATGAGCTTCTACGACAAGCCACGGATGAGAACGTACCTCGTGATCTGCTGTACCATCAACCTGTCTACTCGGTTGCATACATCGGAACAAGCAGCCTCTCAAGACCAAAGACTTCAAATCAAGCACAGAACCAAGAAAAAAGCCAAAGCCCTTCGCAGCCGACCATATCATCCACTCAGCTTGCTCCAGAACAAGCAGAACAAAATACCCATGGCCAATCCCTAAATGAAGAAGAAAAGACAGAGTCCAACGAGCACATTCAAGGCACATCCAAACCTTTTACTCCACCGATTTGTTCACTTCAGCATAGTGCTAAAACTGCACTAGGTCCTGACATCGCAAAACACGTGAACAGTCCTAAACAGGGACCTTTTGTCACAGTCAAAGTCAGATCGGAAGAGAAGCCAACACCTTTGTGCCAAGTCGAAAAATGCAAAGTTGATTGTTTGATAGACAAACCAGTTATCAAAGCAGAGAGTTTTTCCTCTACAAACATTTTCAACAACCAAACGGGGCAGCAGGAATCAACACCTGTCACCATGATTTTCATGGGCTATGAAAATGCCTTGGATGAGGAAGATGTCGACTCCCAAGCAGAACTGGTGACTGTAGGATGCAGTGACGACGATGAAGAAGTCAATTACATTGAAACTAAAAACAATGGGGAGCTCCTTTCATACCACCCTGAAGGATACACGAGCAAAGTGTTCCAACCTCAAGTGGCAAAAAGCTGCGAATGTACTAATGCCGACACAACCTGGAATCATTTAGGTCTGCACAGGCCAACATTCATTCACAAGTCAGGAAACAAAGCGCAAGTTTAAAGATGTGTGCAATTTGTGAGTTTATTCTCAGTCGTGACGCTCCAGAATCAAACTCCAAACACCATCAGATGTTTAAACTCAAATATCTTATATACTTTTGATGTGTACATTTCAGGTTAAAGGTCCATGAAACAGGAATACTGATTCCATTGGACTGAAGAGCACCTCATTTTTCTATTTCCGATGCAAAGCCCTTGTCCTTAGTTGCTTTCCTTTCTTTTTGTGTTTTAGTTGCATAATGAGAAACATGGAGAGGTGGTGGAGAGTTCGTAGTGGCATTTCAATTGGAATACTAGTATACAGTTATATAAGAGCGACTTCTTACGATACAAAATCCTGAAAAAGGCGGGACTTTGAGTTCATGTCTGTCGACATCAGCTTTCATAGTGTGTAGCAGCTTTTTACTTGATAGTGCTCACAGTTTGAGTGCTATGTCCTCTCGTAAAGTAACGTAACGTAATGCCATTTGTCGTAAGTCGTAAGCCACAAAATTCAGAAGAATCAAATCGTCAACATTGTTTCCACTGCAACACTTAGTTTGCATGTTGATGAAGTCACAATTCTCCAGACGAACCTCCTTTGGCATTTACATTTGACGTCTTGTGAAACCGGACTTTCCAGTCTTACTAGCTGTTGTTGACGGGGCCCCCTACTGGCAGGTAGTTATGTTATTTATTTTATAGCACATGTCTAATATTTAATAAAAGATAGATTTGACTAACAATCCTGTTGTCTTTTATTTGTTTGTTTGGGGTCTGTTTATACCGGGGGTGTCCAAATGCTTTGCTTCGAAGGCCACATACAGAAAATTCGAAAGGGCCACTTCGACATTGTCCAACTTTATAAACATGCTAAAACCAATCAAGCCATTATGTGTTATAGTTCCTTTTTTTTTTGTTTCTTTTTTTTTTTTGTGTTATTTTTAACAACTGTTCAAGGTGATAAGGCAAACAGTTTGGGATTTTTCATGATTTTGGTTTATTTGCATATCTAGAAAAGCTGTATAAGTTACATTTATCACGAGTAGTAATTGCCAGGTGCGTCGCATCAATAGGGGATGTGGGTGTCGCACCTCGCCCCACTTTTTCAACACACGCACACAAGCGGCACTATATGCTGAGAGTTGCTAGAAAATAGATGGCCGGCTGCAAATGGTAAATTGAATACTATTGGTTTATACAGTTTTCCCAATTATGGCTAATTGGTTGCCTCAGTACCAACTTTATGGAACATCTTGTCAGTAAAATCCTTCAAAAATGTCTGCAGTGTCATTTTCCTGCTGCTTCCATTTTGTAGCAGTGATGTCATGAAATCCTCTTTTTTTTTTTTTTTTTTTTTTTTTAAGCGGTGAAAATGAGGCAGGTGGTTCCTCTGAAGAGTCGGACGCGCGCGTGTATGCGGGCACAAAATGGAATCGTCTTTTCCTTGTGTTCATCAATGGCAGCCCGAGTATTGGTCGCCTTTCTTCCACCCATTTCGCTCGCCATCCAATCAGTGACAGCAGAAGCCAGGCAGAACTGTTAGTATGAGGCTGCTCTTAGAAACAGAGCAGAGTCTTGTACATGAGCCTGACACTCTGTCTCAGGTAGGTCCATTCATGCAAATTAAAAATAAAAAAAATAAAAAAGTTGGTGAGGGTTTAATTTTGTGTAAGGGCATCCGGTGCCAAATCTGTAGCGGTAATGCCTGTAAAAGGAAAGCATGCCGGCATGAAGGCTTGCAGATAGACCTGATCGTGTGCTGTCGCAAGCTGCATGTGTGAGGGGAATTTCAGAGTGTTTTCTGCAATGACTGCATATAGTGTGAGGTGCAGGAAATTCAAGGATTCATTATTAAAACGGCAATTTTTTACGATCATGTTTTCTCTACTCAAGTGCCTCCCGAGAGAATAAATTATTGCTGCGTAAGGAAATATGCCAAACTGGGTTGTGATTCCTACTCAGGTTTATATTTTGTAATGTGATGTTTGGCGGGACTGAAAAATGAGACAACAACAAAAAAAAAAAAATGAAGTGCAGTTTTACTTTGGGTTACAAGCCGTTCTTGGATCAATCGTGTGCTGCATTATAGGAACAGCTCCAACCGAGACAATGGAAAGTCCAGACTTGTTCTAGTTGAGTTTTCTCAGCGGTGATGATACTTAGTCCTCTCTTGAACGCTGTGCAGCTTGCTTACTTCACACAGGTTACGCGAGCACAATTTCTGTCAAGCTGTGGTCGAAGACGCTTCTGAGAGAAGTGGCTCTGCGGGTCTTCCTCAATTTGGCTAAGCGTGAACCAGAAGAGTGAACCCACGTCCACACAATGGCTCATGTCGTCGAGTGATTGAAATTGGTTTTATTCTTCCTGCGATCATCTGGGGAGAGTTTCCTGATTGTTACTCGTAGATTTCCACTGGAAGTTAACATGGATTTTTGGAAATGTGGGAACTTTGCATTGGAGTTAAGGGGTCATTAAAGGAAAAGGTTTTACATTCAGGTATAAATCGAGGCATTTTGGTTGCTGAAATGCAACTGAGTTGACTAATTTCAAGTTACTTATTTAGTTCACCAGTGAATACTATGGATCCCTGCTTTTTCACGGTAACGACATGACATTTCAAGGATGCGAACAGCAATGAACAACTAGCATTGTTACAGTTATCACCGTACTTACATTTTCTTTATTTGAATATTATTGCTACAACATTCACACAGATAACTTTTTTTTAATAGAGGTGATTCATGTGTGGTGTCATTTATTGTTATTTTTGGTGTCCTTTTCCATGCCACGTCAGTTCGTTAAGTTGCACCTGCCAGTCCCGTTCCTTGTGTCCACCAATCAGCTCCCTCCATCCACTCGCGTCTTGTCCAGCTGTGCCTCGTTGTCTTATCAATTTAGTTCCCAGCTTTCGTTCAGTCTGCCCCAGATTGTTGGCGTTGCGAGTCAGGTTTCACTAAGTTTGTCATGTTGGCTTGTGTTACTCTGAATCTTGATTTGTTTTTTTTAAAGGTTTTTATTTTTCATGCAACCCTTTTGTTTGCTTTTGGAAATAAATGCTTTTTTTTTTTTTTTTTTTTAAGCCACAATACCTTGAAAACAGTGAAAGTTGAAGTCTTATTGGTAAAATTCTTCCTATTAGTTTGGCCCTGTATTATGCAATTAAACTTTTGTAAAGGAATGTGCTGCACTAGTAAGGCTATTACGCCCAATAGTAGATGTGTCATGGACACAGTCTCATGGAACAAATGGCACAAAAATGCCCACTATTTTTTTTAACATGTAATTGTCCTACGATTGTGCAGAAATGTCATGCAGTTTTGGAAAATACATTATTAGTAACACTGAGTCATTTTACTAGTGCCAGCTCACTCGTGAGGACGAATAGAATATTACATTTCTAAGCAAAACTGTGAAAAACACAAATTGTATTATTGGGGGGGGTTAAAACAGTAATTTAAATTGGAACAACTTCAAAATATAAATTGACATTTATGGCAACAATGTTGGCACAACAAAGCAAGGTTGTTGGGTTTTTTTTTGCTCAAAGACAATTTGCTGAGTTGATCTTTAAGTTGGGGTATCAATACAAGGGACAGCAGTTCTGTAAACTCTTATTTTTTTTGTTGTGAAAGACAATTTTCACAACGGCAAAACAAAATAACATTTTCAGTTGGGCTATTCAACTAAATATCGTTTTGTTGCCTCAAAATGTTATGTTTTTTTTACTACTCATAAAATTCTACAAGTTAACATAATACAGTCGCTCTAGTTACATGAAGCTTAAGTTAGATATAAAATCTTTAAACGGCTTTTCATAGGGATTTGATAGGGAGTCTAGTATCAGTGTCCAAGTCCCAGGTGTGCCAGATTGGACACCAGTCCTCGGGGGCAGATTGTGTCAAATGTCTCATTCCCTCAATAGCCTCATTTGGGACGAGTGAATAAAGCCGTGTGTTGTTCGCAGAATGCAACTGTCCCCCGTGATTTTGTTCGTTGCCATCTGCAGCTTCAGCTCGTCCGACTTGTTGGTGAGCGTCTTTGCGTGGCTCGGACAAAACACTTGTGAGTGTTTTTGTTTGGCTGTTTTGTTCACAAGGAAATCATAACACGGCTCTTCACTTTATCATTTGAAAGCGCTGAATTATGATCGCAGCCTGACCGCGGCATTACTCCTCAGCCACAGTCCGCTGATGAGTTGGTGAGTGGGTGGCGGAGGAGGTGGCAGATGAGAAGTGCAGTGAGTGTCACTGCTAATAGTTACCATGGCTACTCGGTCTGTTACACGTCCTTGTAGGTTGTTTTGTATAGTGTGTTTGCGGTAATACCCAAATGTGGCATGTGTCACCCAAAGACGTTTGAAGCTTCCTTCAGCTGTGAGAGGGATTGATGAAAATAGCAGGGAAAAAAATAACTGACTTCAACTAGTCTTTTATGATCTAGATTTTTATTTTGGTTACTGCCCAAACGGATAAAAACCAAAACACGTGCATTTTTGGTTTTACAGCATAGCTCTAACTTTCATTTTTCTGCGTGTGATTCTGTTGACCTATTACTGCCCCCTCTGATGAAAATGAAACAAAAAAAAGGCCACTTTTTTTTTTCTCCATTATTTCAAGCGAGAACTGATCTCATCCGAGGTGTAATGCGCCTTACGTGAAGCAAATCAAAACAAAGAGAGGTTCTCGTGGTCATACTTGCTGTTAGAATCAAATTAGCCAGCACCCAACTTTAAATGCTGGTGTGAAAGTGAGTGTAAATTGTTGCGTGTCTATGTTTGCCATGTGATGGACTGATAAAGAAAAAAATCCAGGGTGTGACTGCAACAAATTACCTGCGTAAGGAAAATATGGTAACATACTGTAAGCATTACCTTAAAAATCTTTTATTTTAATTTAGTGCCTTTCAGGACACCCAATGACGTTTTAAAGAGGAAAAATGAGGCAGGACTAAACACAGCTTACAAAAGGTTGTATTGTATTAAGTAAAATTAGCACTTATCCTGTTCAGGGTCAAGGCAGATACACAGACAGTGTTCCTTTTTTTTTTTGTAAGCGTCTGGAAAAGGTAGGTCACAGGTTTGAAGTGTGTTACATTTTCTTTTTATCGGTTTTGCAGGTAACAGTTAAGACGCCTGCTCATTTTCTAAGAATGAAGACTCAAAAGGTAGTTTTAAAATCCTCGATTGATTCCCACTGGGGGAATTCAAGCTCTGGGGCATTGTTTTGGCCAAAACTTCACATGACCATTTTGTAAGACATTTGTATTTCTAAACACAAAACTGTGTAACTGAAATGAACATGGAATTTTGCTATGTTGCAGTTAGTATGCGGTAACTTAAGAGTGCATCTTCCAAAAGAAGCACTGTAATGAATAATGAGTGCTTCGGAATACATCCGCTGTGAAACCTCCGACAATGTGTGGGAGGCAGACACAGTCCTACTGTCTTACATAAGAGGACATGTAATGCTTCGAATTCTGCTGCCTTTAAGCTTGTGATCCATTTCGTCTTTCGCTGGATAACCCACTTAAATGAAATCAAAACACTGCCGCGTCCCCCCTCTTTCCTCATCACACACCCCCGCACATGCGCCCATACACACGCGACAAACAAACACCTCCATCGCCACCCCCTCCTTCGACAGATACATCAGAAGTGTTTCTATGCTTGGCACAAAGCATCCCTACAAAATTCGTGGACGAAAAAAACAAAACAAAGTGGTGCAGAAAGATTTCCATTTACAGTGTTTTGCATTCCAAATACAATGTGAGAGAGTTTCTAAATAGGACTATGTGTTCTAACAAAAACATTGTCAAAGTGAAATGCCATGCAGTAATGAAACACACATTTTGTATTTTTTTTTTTTCTGCTGTAAAGTGTGGCACATAGACAGGATTGCATAAAATGTGCATAAGTGTCTGACTCACTTCATCTAATACCAAAACTCAGTGTTCCATTTCTTTTCTTTCTTCATTTACCCAGAAAGCTACTTCGCAGACAGAAGAATCAGATGGGCAAGAACTAAACGAAGGTTGCAGCGATTCCGAGAATCCCACCTTTGACGTTGTTACTATGGAAACCACTGAGCGAGCAGAACTGGAGATGGACAGCAGTGCCGATTTCACTGCGGCTGATTTCAATACTGACAATGACCAAATGAATATTGATACAGACTTACCCGTTTTAAACAGTGAATCAAGTTCTAGCAACTTCTCGACCGACCTTGCGAGCAGCACAGCCAGTGTGTTGCCCGGCTGCCCTGAGACCGACGTTTGCGATGACATACCGATCCATGATGAAAAGGAAGCCGTACCGTTTGAGGAAGCACATGACGAGCTCAAAAGAAACGAGTCGATCACTTCTTCGGTGTCTGACACACTCTCCAGTGCTGAAAGTGTTTATGAAAACGAGGCTCATTGTAAGGCACAGGGTACAACGGAACAAGAGGAGGATTCGGGACAGAATTGTGTGCTACAGAAAGACTTCGACACATCCAGGCCTCTTGAAACACCAGAAACATCAGAGGTAGAGCAAGACGAATACCTGGTGCAATCTACAGATCTACAACAATTCCTGGATGAGGAAGAGGAGCCCAATTCTCGCAATGACGACTATGACAATTTAGAGGTAGATGAAGAGGGGGACCCGGAAGTCCCTGAAAACCGTTTTGAATCACCCATTCCTGAGGAAATACTGCTAGAGCAGAACATTCGAGAAGATGCTATGTCAGATATATCAAGCGAATCCTGCCGTTATCTTGACCCCGATGAAGTGGATGAATGCCTAAGAGTTGAAATTGCTGCCGCTTCCTCTGATAGTGAGACAGATGAAAAATGGAGGACAATATTTTCCTCGTCTATAAATAAAGAAGACGACGACTCCTATCTGGACAGTCTTCATTTAAGTGCGCAGGAGCTCTTTGTGCAGAAAGTTGAAGTGATTGACTCGGAAGACCAAGACAACCCGCACTATGACGAAGTCCAACTTAATGTTCCAGAAGTGGAGGAACTGCTGGAACAGTCAGATATGTCGTCTTGTTCTCCACCGCCGCAGGATGTGAAATGTATCTCTCCGAGCCTTCAAGGTCTGTCCAAAATCTCTGAAGATGAAAATGAAAATGGCAAAGACGACAGTAATAATCACAGCGCTCAGGAACAATACTCCCAGAACATGTCAGATCCAAACAGGAAGCTACCCAAAGACTTCTGCGTGATACAAGAGACAACCAGTGAGAATGTTAGCACAGAGCACGTCGACTTCCAATTGGCTCGGAAGCAGTGGCGGGCAATGGAAGAGCAAACCAAAAACCAGGTTGTCATCCCTGCAACCAGGCAGCCCAATTTCCATTGCAGCCACAGTTGCATGTACACACCAGTCCGAAACATCGAAAGAACAAACAGGAAATCCCAGGATCTGGAAAACTTGACTCTGGTCGGGGATTATACCCACACTCAATTCAGCCCATGCTCTGAAGATTCTGGCTTGGACGATTCCAGTTACAGATCTCCGAATGATGACTTTGAAACACCGGTTGAAAGGGAGATTCGCATATCAATGGAAAGAGAGGAGAAATTCCGAAAGGAGAGAGGTCTGTCTTGTATGGGCAAGTCTGCAGACGCTCAGTTTAGCATCCCAAGATCCATCAGCACTCCGCTGACCCCATCATTCATCATCACCTCCTCTCCCACAAAGGAGCCTTTAAAAAACGAAACAAATGTTATCATTCTCGACCCAAGTAGTGATTTCGATTCCAATCCCAGGCATGGTGAATGGTGCTCTGAGGACAGCAGCTCTAATCTGATCATTTTAGAGACCTCAAATCTGATCATTCGCAGCGCTTCAGAGTTCTCCCTCAACAAAGCTTGTGAGCCCCAAGAGAAAATGTTCATGAGCAACCCCTTTTTCAAGCTGCGCTCAAGAAGCACAATGTCACTGGTGGATGAGGAGATACAAATGGTGAAGCAAAGAGAGGAAGAGCTGAGAAAGGAGAGGGCAAATCTTTATGGCAAAGGCAGGTTCGGTGATAAAAGGATGCTGGCAAACAATTTGGGTACTTTGTCACTGGATAATCCAGGTAATTCTGTTTTGTCCGTAAATGATCAAAAATTCAATCAGTGATTTACATTCAAAGATGTTCACTTTCTTTTTTAGCTTCTTTGCCAATGAAGTGCAAGTCCTCGCCATCATCGCCAATGAAAACGCCCAAGATGGATCGTTCGACTTTATCCTGCGATCACAGAGTAAGATCTAGCAAACACTTTCATTCGTAATTTATTTTTCTTTTTTTCTGTCATTAAACAAAACGGCTTGACTACTCTCTGTTTTTAGAACAAATCAGATTGATACGTACAAAGTGAAAACAGATTTGTCAATGATGGTAACAGTGCTTTGAATATAGAAAGATAATGATTTGTTTTTGTCAGTTTCCAGATGGCTACACCACCGCAAGACGCAAGAGTGCCATGGCTCTGCGCTGGGAGGCTGGCGAGTTTACTAAAAATGACTAATGAGGAAACAATAAGACATAAATCATTCATTCTAAGTGTTAAAGATACCGTGTTGCCAATATTCATCAGATTTTGTGATATCAAATCAATGTTTCAGTAATGCTTTGGGCTAAAAAAAAAAAAAAGAAAAAAAAAGAAAAAAGAAACAAAATAGTTCAAATGTTTGGTGCTGCATTCCGCTGGAAATAATCTACAGAGCGCTTTAACAATCACCGGACAGGATGTGCAATATTCTTGGACTACTACTAGTCAAGTCGAGAAAAATAGAAAGCTAAAGCAATTCAGTTTCAGCAATTTCCTTTCATATTATTTAATCCTCAGACACGAGTAGGTCTTAAAACATGTGGACAAAAGTATTGGGGCAATTTAGCCTGTCTGTGTTGTTTGCGTTTGAATGCTAAAGGAGACAGACTGCTGTGCGCTAATAGCTAACGCTAGTCTGTGACTGGGTGGGTCAGTGTTGGTTTAAAAAAAAAAAAAAATCTTCCTTTTTGTTGATGTTGACCAACGGTCTCAATTATATATCTCCGTGTAGGATTTCTTCTAAAAATGTATGAACATATGGAAAGCCATTTTCACATTTATGTGATATCCTGGACATTCATCTTAAACTCCATGCACGCATGTACGCTCTTTGTCCTCACTAGTAAGACAATCGAGCACATTAGTAGAACAACTGTGTCTTGCTAGTCATGTTTTTTTTTTCCCACGACTGCCTTCCACTAGTGTACGACATTTCTGCACAATTACTGGACAACTTCAGCAGACTATTTAGGACAAGTCCCACTAGTATGCATACAGCAGTTGACATCTGTATGCTACTAAAGAAGCGCTAGATGTTAACAAGTAGAATTTTATAATGTTTTGCCTCAAATGTCATTTTCCTACTAGTATGCCAAATTTGCCCTACTAGTGAGGGCAAAGATGCGTACACACAAAATCTTTTTTCCTTCGGAATAATGCTTCAAACGGCCGATTAGCTTTTGCAGCGTTATTGTCAAGTGGCTTTTGTATTATGACCAAACAAACCGTTCACATAGCCGAGTTGCTGAGATGTGCGTGAATGTAAGACAAATGTATTGTTGAACTTAGTCTTTGCTAAACCACTGTTGATACCTTAAATGTGAAACATATTTATTGACATATTTTGATGTTGCTATCATATACGCTTATTGGGCAAATGCTGCATTCTGTGTGTATTTATTATTATGCCACTTTGCTATATATGACCACCCGTCCAGTGAACTGGGTGGTATAAACTCTTAAGATAAGGAAAAACATTGTTACAAAGAGTTTGCTCAAATGTGCCATGATGTTGTTTTTTTAATTTATTTTTTTAATGTCAAAGAATGACTATATAATATGATGTGTGTATATATATATATTTATATAAATTAACCAACAGGAGAAAATTAAACTAAAAGCACTTAAAGGAGACATACGTTTTTTTTTGTCAAGCTGCTGAATTACACTTGTCAATTAGTATGGTGATCCGTGTATGTGGCGCATGAAATGGACCCACGGCATCGACGATGCAGCTCTGCTTACCTATTAGATTTGATAGTATAGCATTTCAAACGGGGGGGGGGGTGCGGCTGTGGCTTGAAAGTGGCCGATCTTCTCCCAGCCTAGCTGTCAAGTCATGGGCAGAGAAACTTAATTGCCACATTTTCAGAAATCGGCAAGTGAGAACCAACTTATTTGTACACCCGCAATTAAAAAGTCTAATTTTCATAAAATGCCCCCTTTTGAATTTCTTATTCACAGACAATGAAGCTGTGGAATTCAATATATACGATCCGGTTTTTTTTTTGTTGTTGTTGTGGCTCTTATCGTATTTTCCAACAGCATAAACGAAAACAGCAAGCTTGGTGTTTCTTGGCCTAAGTGTCAACTTCCAGTGTTGTTTTACATGTCACGTTGGCTCATTGTTTAAGCACTGTATATCTCACAAATTGCTTGCTTCCGTTTGAACATTTTATTCATGTTTCCTGCTAAGGTTTTTACTGGGCAATGCTTGGAATTTCTCATGATTGCCCATGCAAGTGAGACATTTGTGCACCAATAAAATATTGTGAAATCAGGTCGTGTGGTTTTATTTGATCCAGATGATGCTCAAATGGATTTCATGTTCAAGGGTTTAATTTTGTTTTTATTGAGGGAGAAGGATTCCCAGCAAATTTTCCTTCTCTAGGCTTTCCTCGAGATTCATTCTCTTTGATGTTTTTTTTTAGCGGATCATGATGTCCGCTCAGCAGTTTTTTCCCTCTATTAAAAAAGATCAAATATCATCTTGGCAAATTAAACCAACAACATGCTCCCTTTTCAAATTTGGATTACATATTTAATGGTATTTAATCATAATTTTTTTTAAAAATCCACCTTTTATGTACAAGTTAGTTTTTATTTTTTAATACTTTTTTTAATTTAGCAAACAACTCACTTGATGTGTGGTTTAAAGGACGGATTCTTATCAATATTTATACCTATATACTTTTTCAATGGAGCCAACTTTTGTATATTACATGAACTCCATTTTTTTTTTTTTCAATTTTGTGGGAGTTAGAAGTGAACTCTTTGTCAAAACAAATCATAACATTTCTGATCCTGGTCCACAACCGTGTACATTTCTTCCCTTCCCATCCCACTCGCATGATGAACAGTGAGACCAAATCTAATCCCGTTGGAATCCCACTGGAATCACATTACCCACGGCAGTCCCGATAAATTGTCAGCTAGATGCTTTCCATTTAGCTCCAAACAATATTCTCATCTACCAGAGAGCGCATTAGAAATTCAAATGCCGGAGCACAAATACAAATGTTGAAGCACTTCTACAAATCGCCACACCACAAATGCAAATCTCCATAAGTGAATTCCCCATCATGATCCAAAGTGGCTCGTGACTGTGTTACAATTTGACAACGGATCAGCCTAAAGGCTTATACGAATATTTTCTTATCAACTTTGCATTACATTATTTATGGGAGGTTAGCAAATGAGGTGGTGGTGTTTTTTTAATCGTTCTTTTGAAAAGTTTTTTATTTATTTATTTTTTTATGGACCCGGCTGTATGATTTGCACAAAGTCTGGAAACCTTTCGCTTGACTATTTTGAAGCTGGATATTTATAAATTGCGTTCACATTAGTTAGGCAAATATGGAAAACCAATTTTCAAACACTGAGTAATTTCTTCACCAAACATAATAATCAATCCATTCTACTACTCTTCTGCCACCGTCTGGCCATAAATGTAACTGTCCTGCTGTTGCCATGACAACAATCCACCGTTCACCTGGCGACAGGCTGCATGTCAAACATCAGACCATAAGAGTTGAAAGTGATGACAAAGAAATATTGATTGTCTTGTTTTCCTGGTATGAATCTGAAATGAGCATTATTCATAAATGATAATACAAGTGGTCAAATCAATTTGATTTTTTTGGGGGCCTTAACACCATGAAGTCCTAAATAAGTCCTAAATTTCCAGTTGGACACATTCCCTTTAAAATAAAAATCAATCAGACTTGAGGACTTGTGTAACATAATTTTAATGAATTTAATCTGAGCCTTTGTACAACTTTTGAGTTCGGTCATTTCACAACATGTACAGTGTGAGGTACAAAGATGTACGACATACACGGAGAGCCACATCGTTGATACGTACTTGGTAGGTTACTGGTGGATACACATCACATAGTACCCCGGCAGAAAATGAAGCTAGCTGTGTGTTGTCCTAGTAGCGGTAAGGAAAATCGATTGCACGTTGTAGAGTACTGAGAAAGAGCTTCACATTTAAAATCGCATGTCGATTACAGAGGACACCTGCTGATCTTTCAGCGTTACTTGAACTGTTTTGAACTTCGAGAAGTCCGACTAAAAATATCTATGAATGTGGTGAACGAGGGGAACCCCCTAAATACTCTTGTTCGTCTCCAGTTCCCCTTTGGTATAACTTGACGGAGAAGAAAATGCAAAGTAAAATCATCTGGCACTGTGAACAGTTGGCATCGAGCAAAAACATATCATAGTGGAAATATATCGCGGGAATAAGTTAGATTTGTTGACGAGTCGCAGGGAGCAGCACAGTTAGGAGTCCCGAGTCCCAGTCCCATTAGTACCAGACTTGGCTTTCTCCATTAGGTTATCACCAGTTTTCCCAATTCCCTTCATCACAAGAAGCAACCTCCGTTCCCTTCTGCTTGTTCTCGTTTGCTTGCACGTATTATTTCTTAAAGGGTGTCAGTCTGCTGATATTGTGCCAGAAGGTGGAGGCTTTGCGCTTGGGTTCCTCCAGCATGAAGACGTGCTGTTGTGGTAAGGCCGTGGGGAGGGAGGGGTGCTTCTGTCTCAGGAGTAAGTCGTAGTAGGGTCTGCTCACCACTGAGGGAACGGAGAGAGAATACATACGGTATGGGTCACTTCACAATTTGGAGGACATTTTCCGATTGTTGCGCAACATGGTCTTGGCCCTCGGAGACTCGGCTACAGCTGCCTAGTCAATTGCAAGAACACAAATATAACCTGTCAACGGTTGGTTGATACCTTTGGGTTTCCCGGATAGACAGCTTTTGCAGGCGTTCAGAATGGCCTGCTTTTTCTGGTCTTCGGTGAGCGTAAAACCTTTGAGTGGAAAAAGATGATTAAGTTAGCTTCCGAATGTTGGTGCGATGATGTCAAAAATGCCTGGCACTGGGATTTGTGGAGTCCAATTGTTGCGTCATTAATAAAGAAAATGTAAAAGAACGAGTTGAGTCAAGCTGTGACTGAGTCAATGAGTCACAACAACTGAGCTCCTGAGCTGTTGAGCTTTTAAGAGGGCGTGGCCTATTGAGTGACATCAGCAAGTGAGTTGGACCTGTGTATTAAAGGGGAATTCAACCCAAATATTTTTTTCCAGAATGTTCTATGCAGGTCCACTAGTTGAAACAAGGCATTCTGATTAATTTTGCGTTTGTGGAATATGAGTTGAGCAGCAAAATGCCCACGCTTTATCCATATCAGGGGGTGGGCGTTTTGTCACTTCTGTCGACTGAAAATGACATCACAGTTGCTCAGGTAACAACCAATCACAGCTCACCTGTTTTCTGAGCGGAGCCATGATTGGTCGTTATAGAGACCCGAGCAACTGTGATGTTATTTTCGTCGACAGAAGTGACAAAATGGCCGCCCCCTGACATGGCTGGTTTGTTTTGACTCTTTGTACCCTTCAATATAAGCCTAAAAAACATTGGAAGATGAAACCGCAGGTTCTTCTCCCAAAGCATATTTAATCTTAAAAGACGACAGAAACTGTACACGCAGCACATCAGACCTGTCTCCCGGTCGGACTGGACCCGCCTCCTCTCTTCAGCGAAGGCTCGAAGCCACCGTTGTTTCTGTTCCGGCTTCTTGGCACACAGGAGGTGGGCCTCATCGCCAGACAGCGATCGCAGTTTCAGGGTGTTTTTTACACTGATGTTAAAGTGGTTCTCCTTGCCGTCGTCCACATCCACGATCTCCATGTGGTCCATGTCCAGACGACCTTTATAATACAGCATGTCCCGGCGCAAGAGATCCTGTAATGATTCATAAGAATACCACATTTCATCACAACTATCTGCCATTGTCTAAAACAACCACTAACATGACATTGAATAATATAACGGTGTGAAAACGTATTCTAGTTATTATCCGAGTTTGAATCCGTACGTGATATTCCGACCTTTTTGCAAAACACGATCTGATGGTCAAACAGGAAAAACATTCTCTGCTGACTCCTGGCATGTGGCAGAGACAATTTGGTCAACTCTCCTGAGAAGATGAGATCAGAGCTCCTGCTTAAAACATCTGCACCCTGCACAGAAATAAAAACGTGGGGAAAGTGCCACGCCACTCGACCCAACTATATTTGATATTCTTTCATCCCGTGCCGCATACCTCCCAGCCCTCGATGGAACTCTGCCATCGGGCGATCTTTTCAATATTCTCAAGGCGCCGTTTCCTCTCATTGATGAGCCTGGCCACGTTCTTCATTGCATTTAGGGCAGCTTCCACATCGTTATACTCCCTAAGGATCAAACCGCAGCAAGTTCCATATACTGTCGTCACACCAAATGGGTAAATCGTCTCCGACGAAAACCGCCATTTAATTTGCCCGTCACCTGTGCTGCGGGTTGGTATATTTGAGCAGCTCGGCTAGCTGCAACGGATACTTGCAGATCTTCTGAACCGGCGTTAGCAAGAATCCGTCCAGGGAAATATCGATCATCTTCTGGAGGAGTCGACAGGCCTCAAAGAAGAACACGTACTTGCTCGCCTTCATAAGCAAGGAGAGCTGGATGCAGGCGTTGGGGTGATTGTTGCAGTACTCGGAATAGATCTGAAAATGTACTTGCTGCGTGCGAGATGGAAGTATGAAGAGTTAGCGGTGGCTGGATAGTTCGGCTCACCTTATTTCCTCGTGTGCGCTTACATGTTCAAGGAAGCAGCAGCCGATCTCACTAAGGTGAGGTTGCTCCTTGTTGTACTTCTTCTCCAGGATCTTGAGGAACTTTCTCTGGAACTTGTAGATCTCTTCGACATTGCCGAAGATGGTGTGAAGCTGCTCCTCGGTGAACATGTCCGTCCTCTTGCGGCACTGTTTGATATAACCCTGCGGGAGGAAAAAACATCCGGATTTTTTGACTGTGAAACGGCCAATAGTCAAGTGTCATTTGCACGAGCCGAAAGCTGACCTCGCAGATGTCTTTCAGGTGCTTGATGTAATCTCGCTCTGTGCTCATGATCTCTTTGATGACGTTTGCCCTCATCTGCTCCTTGCTGGGCAACCCGGGTCCCAAGTACAACCCAAGGCCGAGCCATTCTTTGCCCCTGGCGGACTCGTCCACCTCCAGGTGGGCTTTGAAGTCCTCTGTGGGCTCATCCTGGTTCACACGCAACTACCAAGGGAGAGATGAAGAATATATTGGAATTATTATATATATGCCAAGACGGAAACAAGGACATGCTTGATTGTTTTTTTTTAACTGACCCGAACAAAGCAGGCTGGAAACCATCCCTCATTGTCTACGATACGACCCCACCACCACTCCTTGTTGGTGGCATCCACTACTTCGATGACATCGCCGGCCTTAAAGCCGAGCTCCTGGTCATCCATGGTGACGTGATCCCAGAGTGCCTCGGCGTACACCACGCTGCCATCGCTGATAAGCTGCAGGGAAGCATCACAAGAGAAATCGTTTTGACGTCTCCTCGACTGCCAACAATCGTCCGGCTGATTTAATGTTCCGAGGCTAGCTCTTCACAAACACCGGCTGATTTTTCTTTTTCTTCTTAACACATACATATTACAATATAAGACAAACATAATGACGGTCAAAGATCCACCCCCCCAACCCCCCAAAAATCGGCTTGATTTTCGCCGATTTTTCATTGTGTTGTTAAATATTAAATGACAAAGTATTGTGAAATGTCAAATGTTCTGCCTGTAATTCATATCTTTATTGCAGAAAGTGTTAAGGGACCAAGAAATAAGTTATTTTGTTCACTGTATATTTCTTAAATTAATTAATGAATCGATTATCGGAATTTTCTTGTGTATGTATGTCGGGAAACAAGCTTCTTTTGCATTTCTTGCATCTGTCAAATGTCTTTTTAGAAATGGATGTAGTCTACACGAAAGCCTATTCATTAAAGCTGAATTGTATCATTTCAAATCTGTGTGTTAATGTATGAAGACGAAATGATAAACAGAACTGTCGCTGTACTAATACTACTAATACTGGACATAGTTTGTACATGAAGAACATTCATTACATTAACTTGTAACAAATGTTCAAAAGTAGGTCAAAAATGTACATATCTTGCACACATACCTTCTGTAGTTGAACAGGTTTCCTTAATTTGGAGTTTCGGATTTACATACACGGCACTTGACAATTAATCTTGATCAAACAACCACTTGGATTTGCAATGGAACGCTAACAAAATATCACAAGACGGACACAAGACAAATAGCTTCAAATTCTTTTTTTTTATTGTTTAAACACATCAAAACAAGTTTGAAATGAATTTAAGTTTCTTCTTCTCTTTCAGTCACGCAAGTACAAAGATGTGTCACACATCTTGAACGAAAAAGTGACGATTCAATAAGCACATAGAGTCGTTGAGCCCAAGACAGGTTAGTAAACAACAGCATATCTCCGAGAAACATTTCAAATGCTTTGCAGTGATTCTTCCATGTTATAAAAGAGTGCCTATTTGCAGTGTCTTAGAAAACCTTGTTTCGGATTTTTCTTGGGAAATAATAAGACATTGAGGCTGGTTTTTGTGGAATTTCTTTCGGGGTGTGTCGGACAAATTCCAGGATTTGCATCACAAAAGAGAAATTCAAACTACAATTTGTTCCCCTTCAAATTAGTCAGCATGGCGTAGTTTTTCTCAGCCAGGAACTGTCAGATGCTCAAGGCAATGTGAGCAGGCGCCGTGTCATGGTGACGCGGCCTCGAGTTGTCTTACTGCAACTGTCGCCTCTTCTCGCACACTGACTGAAGCAAGCGCCTCAGGATCTCGTGGATTGAAGGGGAAAATTTGTAGTTTGTGTTAGAAATCTGTTTCAACGGCAGTCCTGCAACTTTTCTGACACACGTTGTGTATTACCATTACGTTTTTGTCACATAAGCAAAGGCAGAAGGACATACACAGGCAGAGAAATTGTTGGATGTGTGTAAACATGAATCTTATATGTTTGGTATTAGTGAACATAAGCAAAGCCATCATTAACACGCCCCCCAAAGGTTTATAATAGAGACCACACGATGGAGGCAAAGCACAATTTTTTTCTAGGAGAAACTCAAACCACATCAAAATTGAGTGATGCCTTGAGATATGAGTGACTTGGTTGTTGTTCTGAGATTCGAGCCTTTGCTTTCCAGGTTTTTTTTTTGTCTTGAGGTACAAGCAAAATTTTGAGATACAAGTGCACTTCAGACCCCCACCGCTAGATGGCGCCAGCAGATTTTACAACATCCGGTCACCATCAGTGAAGGACATTAGCTAGCATTTTTTTTTTAATATACTACAGTACAGTTGAGTGCAATTTGTTATGGGAAAAGTAAATTAAAAAATAATTGTTATTTTTAGGAGTAGTAATAATAGTTACAATTCATTTCAATGGGGAGCAAATGAAACCCGTATCTCAAGGCACCGCTGTAGTTCCATGGCACAAAGATGCCACAAGATGCCGGCAGAGCACTACTTTTGTCTAAATGGAGCTCTTCAACTCACTACAACATGGTTGCTTGGCAACAAGATGCCACAAGATGGTGCCGACGTAATACTTTTGCTTTGCAATTGCTTTGGCCTGGGCACAAAAACAGCAAATCGGTGAGGTTTTCAGGCAAATAACAGTGGATAGGTTCATTTAAAAAAAAAAATGTGAAAAGATAAATTTGAGAAAGTTTCAACAGTGCACTGTACTCAGATTTTAATACAATTCTTCCTCGGCTCTGCTTAGTAAGTGTGTGTGTCTGTGTGTGTGTGTTTTTTTAAGCTGATTATTACAAGACCGCGCTGTGTTTTTAGCAGCTCTGAGCATGGATAAGAAAAAAATATCTACGCGATGTTGAGCATTAGCCAGTGAAAAGGACGTTACATGTATAGGCAAAGTGTAGGTCGGGTCGGCCAAACACCCAAAGTGTGTTATGGACGCAAAAGCACATCCTCCCACCTCCAAATAAAACATCTTCATTCTCTTCTGCCGCGTTTCACCATTTTGAACAGCCACCGATCCCAGAAGCTGCGCTCCTCAAGAAGGCGTCCGCCCTTTGATGGTGGAAACATTCTCATTTTGGTTTTGCGAAAACGCATGAGGCGTGGTCCTTGTTCTACTGGAAAGCCAACAGGAACATGAGCACCACGTTGATGATGATGAGCAGCATCATGATGAAGAAAACGACCACTTTTTGCGTCTCTGGCGGGAGGTTGCAGCGCAGCACGGTGTTGACAAATCCCATCCTCTGCCTGCTCCACCTTCCCGAACCGCTGCCCCGAGCCATCAGTTCTGTGGTGTCCGCCTCCTCCGGCTTCGGGGCTCCACACCTCCTCCTCCTGCTTCCCCTCAGCACCGACCCCCCGCACCACACCGCGTCCTCGAGCCCCTCTTCTTGTCTCTCTTTGTCGTCGGACCTCGAGATGTCTCTCCTCCCCCTCTCGGTTGTGGCCGATGCCTCCTCTTCTTCCCCTCCTGCCACTTTGACGACGTTCGCTGGAGCCCCCCCGGCCTGCTCGTGGAGGCTTGCTGAGAAAATGCGTGTTGTGGGGCTATTTGTGGCTAAGGCGCCGCCCCTCCTTTTCCCTCTCTTCTTGCACCGTTTTTCCTCAAAATTTCATGACATAGCAGAAGGGGATGCTGCGTTTTGACAGTTTATGCTCATATCTCCTCTTACTCTCCATCATGTGCGTCTCTTCTTGTTTTAAGTGGTACTCCGCTTCCCATTCCATTGAGAGAAAAAAGCATCCAAAATCCCAAAAATGATCACTTGCCGTCCCCGCCCAGCTTTTCCCGGTAAAAAAGGATGCTCTGTGGTCTGGCGGGAGAAGCTCTGTCTGAGCCCTCCAGGATTTTCCTCTTTTTTTTTTTTTTTTGCCTTCCTGTCCTTTCTTTTTCTGTGCACACCCTTGCAGAGCCAGCAGCCAATCAGATGGAGAGTCTGATAAGCAGAACGGCTGAGGCTGCGCCTTAGCAACCCCTGAAGAGGAGAGGTGGGAGTGGGGGTGGGTTGTTGGGCAGACAGGCATATAAATGGAGGATGGTGGGGAGGAATGCTGAACAATGAATTGAATCTCAAAGGAAATAAATCACAGTGCATCGGTGTACAATTTGGCATTTCAAATCCGTGTAAAAATGACTGGACGCAACTCGATACAGTATTTGGTTCCGCTGTGAGTATGTAATGGAATTGTGACTAGTCATCGGAGGGATGCTAGTGTGCTTCCTGACGACTGTCGAGCCCTTTAGCAATGCCCACCATTCTGACGGTTGTCTGCATGCTAGCAGGGCTGTATGAGAATGAGGTGTAGTGTAACACAGAAAATACAGACTTGTGCAGCAAAAATGAGATTAATACATCTTATTATGAAAAAAATGCTAGGTACAGAATGACTTTTCCTTCTATAACTTTCCTGAGTTTCCACACAGGACACTGACAAAGTGATCCTCCCTCCTGAGTGCTTAGTTTGGCGAGTTGTCAGAGGTGTGGCAAATTCGTAACGGGCAATGACAACACATATTTGTTGAGGCACATGCATACACACCTCCTCACTTGCACTGAATTAAAAGGGAATGATGGGAGCCGCTTTTATTAGAAAAGAAGGCGGTGTTCACTCCCACAACGGCGCAAATGGGATTTTACTAAAGAAACTCCAGGTTGGACAGGTAGCTAATACTAGCATTTTTTGAGCACAAAGTGGATTCGGTTTGCAAGCTTACTCTGAACTTTTTAACAAAAATGTCAAACTTCAGAGAGATTTATATCAATACATATTTCACTATGACACAGTGGACATGTTAAGCTTGACAACATCCAACCATACGCATAATATGGTGAAAATCACACAACATAGGCAAATATTTACTCCATGACCCTGCTTTAGTTTTTATCGAAGAAAGAAAGTGTCTTAGTGCTCAAGAGAATCTGAATGTTGCCAGATAAAATTCCATTATCACTAAATTCAGAGCATAGGTTTTCCAGCTGTTTTTTTTTTCCTTAAATTCTATTGCTATGGGCATTTGTTTGGAATGGTCACATGGTATGGATTCCTTCAGTCCCCATGTATGTGCTTGCTGGTAGTGCGAGTATAATTTTAAAATTGATTAGAAAATACCTCATTGACAGCCAGCTGCTCTCCCCCACCTCCTCCTGGATGTCCAAAACAGTGGACAGAGCTGCAGAAGTCCTCATACAACAAGTCTTCCTCACTGCCCAGCTCTTCTCCAGACCTTGACTTCTGCGAGGCGCCGTCAGGCAGAGGCGCTGCGGAGTGAAACGGGGTCGATGGGACAAAAGGGCCGAAACTTGGCAAATTATAGTGCGATCAAATGTGTGCGACACGTCAAACATTGCATGTAGTGTTTGTTCTGAAAGATTGCCTATAGCATATGTGATCACCCTCACCCCTCAACATACATGTACTGAAACCTTTTTAGCGGTCAAAAGGAAGAGGGAAAAAAGTGATCTTAATGACTCAGAAATTACATCACCACACGAATGACATCATCAAGCTAATTGCGCTGACAATGGGCGTAGACCGCAATAAGTCCTCTTTTGTGGTTTTTTTTTTCAGTGTTTTCAGCTTTGATGGAGCTTTTATTATCATAAAGCAGGGGTGTCAAACTCATTTTTGTCGCGGACCACATCGGAATTGTGATTTCCTTCGGAGGGCCATTGTAACTGTGAGCTCATAAATAAATGTATGATAGCCTCATATTACTACAAACTGTATACACAACAAATTGATGAATAACTAGTTCTGAAATCAGAAGCCAGTAAAAAACATACTTGTGCAAATATTACTTACTTACTAGTCGACAAACATGAGTTGCGGGCCGAATCTGACCCCCGGGCCTTGAGTTTGACACATGTTATAAAGCATAGGATTCTTTTTTTTTTTTGGCCAGTTAGCATGGTAGCTAACAACACCTAGCATGTCCTCTGACTTGAAGCCCAGTTATTTCCACCCTTTTTATTTGTAATTACAGTAACAGGGTTTTTTTTAACTTGAAAACGCAACAAAATAAATGCTTTTTTCAAAAATGTTAGCGCCTAAATTGTCCTCCAATTCTGGAGTGACCTAAATGGTGTCAGACCTGTGACTGTTTATGTGTCCAGAGTGAAGCCTCCCGAGCCCCCTAAAAGCACCCTGGTCTGCAGAGCATAGGTGCAATATAGTCTGAAATGGATGGAAGGGGGGCTTGATATTGTGGAAAGCAGATCTAATTTTGCAGAGCTATTATTGTGTTTTATCACGACATCCTATGAAAACGCCTGCGTTTTCTGGCTACCTATCAAAGGAGCTAAAAATACTCTTGCTGTCACACCTCATCATCGCCATCACCAACGAAATGCCTCAGCAGTTGTAGCCACGGGGAAATGTGTGGACATTGTGGGACGAATGAAAAGAACACAGAATATTTGGTTTATTCTCGTACGTTGATCGTTTGACCACATTTATCCCACCAGGCAATCAAATTTTGTAGTCGATTGTTAAGAAAGGGTTACGGAATAGTGATTTGTGTATGAACTGCTGCCCCAGTAAGTTCAAATGCTTCCATGTCTTGAAGGCCACTCACTTTTTTTCTCTCCACTCTGGGCTCTACTTTTGCAAGTAGAGGCAAGCAAGCGACGCGGAAGAAGAAACGGCCAAACGCCGGCGGGAAGCACTCAAGACTCACTGACCAAAATGATCTGTATGAAATGGAACCATTTTTGCAGTATTTTTTTTTTGTTATTCTGTCACATTTCTATATTTTAGTGTTGGTTTGTCATGACAGCTCTTTTCGTGTATCCTTATTTCCTGTTTTACCGCAGCACTATGTTTTAATATTTTTGCTGTCGGTTTCAGTGAACAAACTGAAACAGAGAGCAAGAGACTTTCTAAAATGTAGGCTTAAAAAGTACAACCAATTTTGCAATCTAGTTCCCAGAAACACACTTACAAGTATGTGCTTCAGGGAGTGTGTTACATAAAAATATGTTCTTCTTTTGGCTTGTCATTGCAAACTTGAGTCCTCTCCAGTAAATTCAGTAGAGGTAGAGCATGAAGTCACCCAGGATGAATGGCTTTTCTACAATGACCTATATCCTAGAGAGCCTTGTGCATTCCTTTTTTTTTTCTGATTGATGCTCTTGGACATGCTTCCCTTCCATCCCTTAGTTCTCCACGCAGAAATTGTTTTCACGAATGCAAAGTTTAGTTGCATATGGAGCCTATACTCCTTGATCAACGCAACATCTTATAATAAATACTTTTTCCACTTTCAGTGTGGTTCAAATCGAGTTTTATTTTTTATAAACCAAATCATCACTTCAAATCTTAACTTCATACTTTTCTAATTTCTACAGATTGCCACCGCCTCTGCTCTTCTCTGGAACTCGCCTGCAGACTGCATTTCAAACAAACAAAATGAACTTTTTGGCCATCATTTCAAAAGGCATGTTTGGCGCACACACAACATCGCCAGAAGGACCCCATGGCAACAGTGAAACATGCTGGTGGCAGCATCATGCTTGAGGGCTTTTTTTATTCACCTGGAACTGGGGCCTCAAAGGCATTATGAATAGAATCACAGTCAACGTTAGCATAAAACATTCAGGCCTCTGCTAGCAAACGAAAGAAAATGTCAGGAAAAGGCTACTGGAAAAGCTGAAGTTTAGATGGGATTAATAAGAGGCACTTTACTGGTGGAAGGTGTGGGCTGACTCCCTTTTAACCTGAGCTTGAATGTGACTGGCTAATTCAAAACACGGACACACCCCCAGTTATATGTAAGTCTACACAATTATAGTATCTCAGTACTAGTTTATTTTTACTTCCCCTCTCAAAAATATTTTGTAATAGTGCTGGTATTAACTCACATTAATGGTGATTTTTTTTAAATGTTTATCTTGGTCTCTTTGTATATACACTCTGTGTGCTGCTGTTCCATAATAACCGGAACATTTATGCTAATTTCCATCTTGGCATTATATGTTAGCATTAAGCTATCATATTTTCTAGCTAGCTAGTTTTCTTTGCGTTTCCTTAAAAGTGATTTTAGACGCTAGTCTACTATTTCTTGACAGAGTGAATGTGAAAGTTCTTTAAAAAGTGTTTTTTTTTTCATATGTGTAAATGTTTTTAAAGCATGTGGGGAGGCGGCGTGGTCAAATGATTTATAGAAAAAAAATACGATCTCTATATCGTCGATTTTTTTTTTTTCCCTCCCAATTGCAGGTAGGTCTGGAACGATAAACAGAAGTTGACCACACTAACTTTGACATCACGGGTTATCGGTCAACCGTAGTCTGCGAGAGTGTTCACATGCAATTTGACCTATGACCTCATGAGTACCTAAATCATGAGTACCTAACGGTAAATATCCGTCCCATCACTCAAGGAGAGACATTTCTCTCCATCTATTCCGAAAGAAGACACAAACTTCATGACATGTGAACCTGTTGCCACATTTCGACATGACGAAGCGCAGGTTGGGTGAGAAATTGGAATTCATTAAAATTTCAGATGTTGAATAAGCGATTGAAAGAGAAAGGTTAATGCGCCTTTACCTGTGGTGGAGTGGAGACTCTCCAAGCTCCAATACCGAGACAGGACACCCCTCAAAGTGCCGCTCAGGCTACCTTCAAATCCCCTGATACATCCACCAACCCCGAGACCAGTGTCCACCATGCTGTCCATAATTCCGCTTGTCAGTGATGCTCCATGACAGTCGGAGCCAGGCGACTCCCCTGAGCTGCCGCTGCTCCCGCAACTGTCCTTGGGCAGGGGTGCGCTCCCTTCTGAGCTTTGATGGGTCCGCATTTTGATGCGGACACAAACAACAAGGGAGGGAATTGTAGTGAGCGGCGCAAAATGAAGCACAGCGGCTGAACAAGTCGTTTATTCTGCCAGCGTGGAGACTGCGCGAAGACCAAAGACTCGGCTGCACTATTGGCCGAGGTGAGCTTCAGCTGTCGGCTTGATTACGTCGACTCCCGTGCACATAGCAAGAGTTACAGCAAGCCATCCTTGCTTTCATTCCGCTCCCTGCTCCTGTTCCTGTGTCTCTCTCCACCCTATTTGCACACTGCCCTCTCTCGCTACCGCTACTCTCACTCCCCTCGCTCTGCTTTTCTAATTCCACAGTATAGCATGACATCACCGGGGTATTCACAGGGGGTTTCTGAGGCTCGATTATGTCAATGGCTGGCAATTGCATGCGCAGACATAAAAACAGCAGCGCCGGTGGCGGCTGGTGCTGTTTTCTCCAGGGAGGTACACACGCACACACACCATATAGAAAAGCCATTTATAGTCTTCCAATGCTAAACTGCTGATGAGCATCAACCTTACGAAAAATACAAACACTAGTTTTTAATACTTCTGGATAGGGAAAAACATGCGATATGAATGTTGACTATAGCGATATTGTTGCAATACATGTGCCTGAAGAAATGACTTATTTTTTCATGCCGCCAAATAAGCAAGCTCAATGTCTTCTTAGCTAATTAAAGCAGCACTGGGCAAGAATTCGACCTTCATAAAAAAAAATTCGCAATTCTTGTGATGAAACATTGACTCACAAGTAGCTGAATGGGACTTCTGTCATGCCCTGGGGGGGCGGGCCTGTATCGTTTTTACTGGCACTAAGCAACTTTGAGGAGGATGGGAGCAACCCTGGCACACAAAAAAAAAATACAAATGTCCTGAATTGCTTTACGGCACACTCACTTCCTCCTTTCGCTATAAGGACAGAAGTCGATTCGAACGTCTACGCGCTATTACTGGTGTCATGGCGGAAGCCCCAAACAAAAATTTACATTCACTGAGGGAGTCTACTGAGGGAGATGCAGCATAATACGAGAAGAAGACAAGAAGTACCTTTGTTCTATTACAAAGTCAATCGAGTGAGTGAATGAAGCGATACTTACAAAAGTTTGAAATGTGTCTTCTCCAGCCCAGACAATCCAGACCAACCGGGGTGCTCTGTGAGAAACAGTGATCCTTGAGGGACAACCGTCCAAACACCTTATTGGGTCCAGTGGTAACTCTGGTTTTACTCTGTCAAAATGAGAAACATATTTGTTGAAAACTGTCCTCTTATTAACTCATTCACCGCCATTGACGTATTTATTTGTCTTTTCGCAGTCCAGCCATTCGATCTCAGGAATTTATTGATATTTTTTTCAATTTTTTTCCAAACGTTAAGGTAAACGAGGATCTGAAAATGTCTGGCAGTGAATGAGAATATCATCCATTTATACAACTGTGTGGAATAACATATAATTTAGGAGGCACCACAAATGCCTGACGGTGGCATGACATTTTTCACAACTTTTGTGGATGAGCGTCAAGCATGATGGTTACCTTTAAATGAAAGGTTCCAGATTTGTTTGCACTTTGCAAACGATTTGGCCGCATTATTTCGCTGCCCTCAATGCAAACTTGATTGGTACTTGATTGCTGTTGGTCTTGCGGTGATTTGGGCTTCTCTGCTGTAGGAGAGCCTCGCTTATCAATCGAACACACATCTCCGGAACTGAACTTCAAAGGTATCGAGGAATTGCCTGAGTTTTTCTTCCCAGACTTTGTTTTTTTCACCGCACACATGGCCAACACCTTTCTGTGGTTGTGCTGAAGCGATAGTGATTTCATCCTTCTGGCGTTAGTCTGAACTGCGCAGAAGCTGTCACATAGCGCAGGCGGAACTTTGATGTTCTCAAGTCGCACCAGGGCATTGAGAGGATCCTCCAACTCGGGGCGAAGATCTGAATCGGAAACTTTTTGGCTCACCCTTGAGTTGCTGCGATATTGCGAAGCGTAAGCTCCTTCTGATGTTTTGTGGATCAGTTTGAAGACATTGTCACCTAAGCCACGGTCTTCGATTCCGCATCCTTTAAATAGCCGAGGCGGTTCTTCAAGGGATTCTTTCGGCTGAGGAGATAAAAAGATAGGAGTGATATTCGTGCAGTAATGCATTTGAGAATCGGAATGAATTGTTAGACTTAATTGCAAAGTGCGAAGTGAGGCAATGAGCATGGTTTTTATTTGTTTGTTTGGAATTGAACTAGTATCTATTTTCGCAAAACCTTGTAAGCCCAGTAAGATATTTTGAAAAACGGACAAGGATTTTTACTTCCATTGTAATGGCCGCAGTGACCCATGAGATCCGGCAGATGAAGTTGCATCTACAGGCTGGAAGTGGAACGTTGTTGCCTAGCAACATGTCAGACAGGCAAGTTGAGGATTGTTTTGCATTGGCCTGTGCTCTTTTATTGTATGCTATTGTAATTTGATACCCACACAGTATCAGTACGGTTGACACAGTGAAATCTGCTTACATGAAATAAGTTCTTTCATTCAAGGACGCCTAGTTTGAGACTAGTGCCACATTTCCCGGTTGGCACTACAAAAGGGAAATGCAGTAACTCGCAATTTGATTGACTTTTTCCTTTGAGGTGGGTAAAAAAAATAATAATTTTGAAAAAAAAAGTACACTGAAAAATGCTTTACCCAATTTGCAATACAAGAAAAAAATATGCTCAGCCTGGTATCAGCGAATCCCAGAAAATAATACAAAATTTGTGTTTTTAATGCTGCTGAACACTTTCTTGTCATATCACAAATGATTACTGCGCAACTTCTGCACCAGTCTAAAAAAAACAAGTCTATCCATACTTGCAGTATTTATACATACTTACTTTTCTGTGTATCAATGTGCAGGCTGTATCCAGCACCAACATGTAAAAGTGAGTAGAAAACCAGCTTAGCACTGCTCCCATGGTGTCTCTCACACTTCATAACCAAACAACACGAGTTCAGACTGACTGGTCAGTCTTAATCCAGACTACATGCCTGTAGCGTTGTCCGTTCCTCACTAGATCCCATTCCATAAACTCTCCAAATTTTAAATGAACGGCCCTTTTCTTCTTTCATCAGCAGCGTCGACGCTTTTTTTGTACGCAAGGAAAAAAGAAAAACGTGTCCCTCTATGGTAATGCTGTGATCCTCCTACAGCGGCTTAATCCAGCCTGGAAAGGCATGTACACTGTGATCTCTGTGATAATAAGGACAGACACTAAGATGCCTTGCTATAAATACAGAGCCGTAAAGTCGAGGAGGGAATTACGAATCACCCCATTGAAGAAAACGCACAATGGACTGATGAAAAAAAAAAAGGGGTACAGTATATCATCTGTCAATCAGCTGCAAACTATATGACTGGGGAAAAGGACATTATTTTTTCCGTTAGTAATGCAGAAATTTATTTTTGAAAATATATTCCTTGTTTTACACACAATTTTTTTTTTAATCATTTTATTATTTTCCTCGCCGCTTATTCTCTTCGGAGGAATACAGCGCATTGCCACAAATAGCTCAGTTCTGCAAGTAATCAGCAATTGTTGATAGATGCTAAAAGATGGTGGCAAAGCACTACTTTTGTCGACATAAAACTCCTCAAATCACTCCAACTCGTTCCCTTGGCACCAAGATGGCGCCAAAGTTAACCTAGCCTCCATTATTTACTGAAAAACTCACTTTTGGTGCCACCTGGTGGCAACTTAGTGCCAAGGACACAATAGGAAGTGGGTTGAAGGGCTTCATTTAGACAAAAGTAATCCTTTGCCACTATCTTGCACAATCCAAAGGCGGTGACAAACCCTTTTGAGAGGGTGTCGATTATTTACAGATTTTTGTTATTGGCAGCAAGGCTCGGTCTTTACCCCTCACGGATAGCAGGTGCTCAATGTCATTCAACATGTCCTTGAGAATCAAACCGTCCGTTATCTGGACCAATGTGTCAATGGTCAAAGGGATTGTATTAACTGGCATTGGGAGAGAACATTGAAACTGAGCAGACTCCAACCAGCAACTTTCTTGTTAACCAAAGGATTTGCTTTTCAAGAGCTGCTCTGTCAGCAATTTTGAAGCAGGAGGCACAGAATCGAGACGGGAGTCCAATTTTGAAGCAGGAGGCCCAGAATCGAGACGGGAGTCCATTTGCAGGTCCTCACCGAGACAAGAGATGCCGCCCGATGACACACATTTGACGGACTTGATAGGCCAACCACCTGGTACAGATCCGTCGAAGAACTGATGAAGATGACCAATTGCCTTTATTTTGGATATCAATCTGCATAAAAATGTCATGTTGTGGTTTAGAATATTATACTGGGTTTCAGGTCAAATTTGCACAAACTAAAAGTCCTCACCTGTCAATAAAGATTATTGAACATATCCTTTGTTGTACTGTAAGTGAAATTTGGGCACCACCCCTCCAAAAAAAAAAAAAAAAAAAATTGATGTTTGTGTTTGGTAGAGTACGTAAGTCATGTTGATTTAGTATTTGACCTCAAGCTTCTTCAAACAATTTTATTGTACAACACACAGGCAAGTGCATTCATTTCCACAAAAGAAAAAGGATGAGATGTACATCATTACGATGCCACGACATTGTTTGCAAAACTCATCCAAACAAATTGCTCCCATCGTTTCTTCGTTTTCACTTCTCCGGTGCAACGTTCCAGCAACATCAGAACATACGTCAACCCCCCTTGGGTCTCTGTATCAACTTCGTGGCTCTTCAATATGGCTTCCCTCCAAGAGCAGAGAGAATCTCCTGCCTTTCTGTCGCAGTGGGCATGTCAGGTTTTACACCCTCTCTCCTCCTGTGCAACATTATGTTGTGCTGAGGGGGAAGAAAGACAAGAATGATCAAAAACACAAACATTTCCTAGCCAAACTTGTGTTTGGGGCTGCTCCGGTGTAGTATGTGTCATGCCAGTAGATGGCAGTCTAATTACATACTGTACATATCACAGCCCAGGTACGACAGTGTACACTATATATTTCTTTAGATTGGTTTGACCCAGTAAAGCTTTGTAAATACATAGAGGTAGATACCCAATATTTCCTACAGTTCTTGTATCTCTGGAAGTAGGCCATGCACAAGTTCTTATCATAGTTGCAGGAATCCAAACACTTCTGTGATGCGTCACTTTCCTACCAAAAAAAAAAAAAATCATACAAAAGAAATTGATCAAACATGGTTACAACAACAACAACAATGTGGATAAGGTCTTACTTCAATGCAAGGATTGATGTCTTGATTCCGGACTTTTCTGGTATTTTTGTCCATTTGTGTCTGTGTAGATGCAGAAAAATAACTTTGTAACACATCCAGCAAGGTGACAAGTAAACTTTCTATGTATTTTTATGTTGTGTGACGGGAATTACAGTAAGTTGTTGTGATGTACTAATTTAGCATTTTTTTAGTCCATGATGAGCACAACTATAATTGGGATCATTGTTGTGCTCATCAGAGGGACATCCAAGGTTAGATGTTTTGGGGGAAACGTTAGACAGAGCCAACTTAGATGGTTTGGACACATCCAGAGGAGAGATGGTGAGTATATTGGTAGAAGGGTGATAAGTATGGAGCTTCTGGGACAGAGAGGAAGAGGAAGATGTGAGGAAAGTCAGTTAGTGTGTTAGAGATGAGAATGCACAAGATAAAATTCGGTGGAAATGTATGACACACATTGTGGTGGTTATTTGGGGGAAACTGGAATAATAATAGCATTTCAATTCATTTCAATGGAGGACTTTTATTCATTATTAAGTTGCAGAATTGTAATCATTAATACATACATTAAATCTTATTTATTTGAGCATTGCTAAGCATTGACCTCTACGTTTAATATTGGTTCATAGATGACGTAAAACGACGGGTAGAGATGCAATTCCTTCACCTTACCCGTGAACAATCTGTGCAAGTGTCTTCAAGGGAGGGCTTTAATTAAGCATATATTTAACAGATCCCAGAATCCATAGTTTAGTGATATCTTCATGCGAACGGAAAGAGAGTGTGCAGCAGGAAGAACAACAACGAAGTAACACGTGATTGACACCAGAGTCAGCCAATTGGATCCTCTGAATGTTGTTCTTTAAGAGTGACAGCAAAGTCAGCCAATAGGATGTCCTAAATGTTGTCCTGACAGACTGGCAACTTAACGACCCTATGAGTTTCTTGGCAGGCGTGTACATTCTCCGAACATTTTAACTTCAGTGGAAATCCGTTTGAAACGCCTGACATCTTAAATTAGAAGTCTTACAAATATGTTCCGCCAAAAGGCGTCGGTAGGTGAGACCAAAGTGAAAGTGGCAGCGACTTATTCAACATAGTGTAACCTTAAATGGGCGTGACTTCGAGCCAAGTGCGGTTGCATTGCAGCGCACATACAATGGCTGCTCGAAAGATAGGAAAGCAAACAAATTTCAGGCCCGCCGCGTCTAGCAAAAATATGAGAAAAAAATTATTTAAAATTCGGAAAATAGTTGAAAGTCAAGAAAAACACAGCAAAAGGGATGTTGAAGCGCCCAGGGTAAGTTTCATGTAAATTAAGCATACCGTTACTCATTTCTTGAATTAAAATATCGGGGTTATTCAAATTATGAGAGACGGGTGAGCTCGGGAAAAAAGTTTGTGTTAATCTCTGCCCAGTTTGTGACCACAGAGAAGAACCCGGCATGCCTTCGGTATAAACACCTTTTAACAAATTGTGTCCAAGACAGTGTTACCGCGCACCTCTATGAACTCTAATGACTTTATTAAAAAAAAAGAAAAAAGAAAAAAAGAGTGCACTAGTTAAGGAGTTGATTAAAGTTGTTCGCTGACGATATTCATTGTTAAGGGATGATAATATTGAGCCATTGGTTTATGACAAAAACAATAAAGTCTTATTTTCTGGTGTTTCCTGGTGGCTGCGGTGAATTGTGTTCACGCTACGGCTTCAGTTGAGCTTGTCAATCGATCATCATCGATGCAAGCCATCTGTTGTCCGGTCTTTACAAACACCTTCATCGGCTTGATGTCATTTTCTACCGCAATCACAATATTTACAGACAGTTCGGGTAACTGACGTTGGTTTAATGCCAGTAAAGATAAGACACCGCTTGATTTAAAAAAAAAAAAAAAAAAGGTAAATAGAGGTAGTAGATATGTTGGCATAGGATAAGGCTTTCCTGACTTGTCTATGCAACATGTGTCGTTGACAGCATCCAGCAAAATCCAACTTGTAGCGATATTTTATTTATTTTCGTAGTGTTGCAAATGACAGTGAAAGCAACTTGGCATTTGCGAGCTTGCTAAAAAAAAATTCAAGCGACTCTCTGCACGTGGGCAGCCTTACATCATTGCATGCAACGTTCATATCTTTGTATTGATTGTTTTGTGTGATATTTTTTTGCCGTTTTCCCCTGGGAAGGCGTATTTGTTTTTTATTTTTGATACTGCAATTGTAATTCAAAATTGAGAAGAAGAGCTCAATGTTGTAAGGTTTCACTTCATTGCATAAATTAGAAGTGTCCCTAATTTAAAATAATAAAAAGAAGCAGTCCTTAAAAATGAGTGCAGATGTATTGAAGTGAAATACAACCGAACTGGCTATAGGCAGTGATTCTTTTCCATACCACTAGAGGGAGCCCGCATATCACTGGTGGTACCACATTCTGGCAATCACTGAACTATACTGAACATGATGTTTATAGCATATCCATTTTCACAGCACAGTGATGAGAGTATGTATAAAAATATTTTTTACATAGTTTTACAGGTCCCTCATGTTTCAAACACGGTTAAACTTCAAACACACTTTTTAAAGTGTTCCATAACGCCTGTTTTCACTCTGTGACTGTCGGGTAATGGGAGACTATTGTATAACATCACTTTAATGAAGTGAAAAGAAGACTGTAGCTTGCAAATTTCTCCAAATAATAGGCATAATATGCTTGCATCAAGATGATGATTTGTCACTCCCAGTTTGTTTGCGGGAAAGAAAATTAAACACTGTATATTTAAACACCCACATTTTCAACCAAAGCATACCATTTTATTTAATTAAAGTCTGCTAGGTTAATGTTAACATGTTATAGAAAACCTCATAAATGTGCAATTTGAAATTAGCATAAATGTTGCTGTTATTTCAAAATCTGCACTATAATGGGGGTGTAAAGGAGAAAGCGCCATAAAGTAGGGGAACACTTTATAGTTAAAGATCACTATAACTTTGTTGTAAAATGTATGCATATAAAAAAGTGCCCAAGAGCCACATTAGATCATCTAATAGGGTGTAATTAAAATTCCGTCACTTTGTTAAATTTATAATTCTGTACAGAGTTGTTACTCACCTCACCTCACAAGTTGTGAACATAACAAACAAAGAAACAAACACATAGGATAACATAACAAACACACACACTTAGTGACAGTATGAACTTCGCCAACAGAGCTGGTTGATTCATTGATTGATCGAGAATTATGTCAAAAATCTGTTGTACATATTATGTCGGTTTGTAAGAAACATTTTTAAGACATGAAATCCTACCATGACATTGTTGCACATTTTGAGTGATTTGAAAGTAGGTTTTCATTTGTTTGTTTATGACAAAGCATGACTTGAGTGTTTATATAAGTAAGTCATACAAGTAAAAAAAAAAAAAAAAGAATACTCTGCAGTACTCATATAATATAAATGAATCCAGTAAATGTAAAGAATTTCTTATCTCCTGAAAAAAATGATGAATAAATATAAGAAACAAACTACAACTAGGCTAGAATTGCATAGCAGTTCTTCATTCACAATGTTAATATTTGAAATTAAGTCATTCAAATGTACTTTAGTGGCCATTGTTTGATTACTTATTTAAGCATGAGTAGTTCTGAAAATGTAGTCCTCGTTGGCGATATCCCTCTTTAGAATGGGCAGTTAAACACCCCACCAGAATTGGCATGCCCTTCTACCAAGCATCACAAAATCTTTGTGAAACAATAGTAAATACACGTTGGATAAGGTAAAACAACCTGCAATTTAAGCGAGCTTGTATAAATGTTGATTTGATTGTTATTCAGCATTTTATAAACAAATATCCTCTTTAAACAAATGTTTCATTGTCCTATTCACCATTACACCCTGAAGCCATTTTCTTCCCAATACAAAGTATTGGGTAGAAAAAACACAACCACAACAGTAATAGGTGTAATAAAACATTTAGGTAGGAGGCAGTAGGGGAGGCCCCAGTTGTTTAATGTTGCCTGATATGAGTCTGACTTTTTCCCACATGCCTAAAAACAAGACTTGTGCAGTGAACCGACATTTATCATGGGGATAAGTTTGAGACTCACCAACGGTGAAAATCTGCACTAAAAACCATTTAAAACACTACAACTCACCTGCGACCCTAAAGTGGACAGGTGGTGTAGGAAATGTTTATCTGTGCATACATGCACAAAAATACTTTGTTTTCTTCAGTGTTACGTCAAACCTGTTATGGACCATTATTGTTGAATCGTGATCGGCAAATGACAGTCTTTGAACACGTTTCTTTCAATTGTAGTACATCGCTTTATTGTTAGTTACTCATTTCAAAATAATTTGTTGTTTTTCAAATAGTAATGTAGTGTACTACTTCTGTACTTATTGAACATTGCATGAATTAGAATTTTGGACAGCAGTAAGCTTATTTGTGAAGCTCTATTTTCATGCCGAGCACAAGTCTAGCACAAAGTGTGGTCTAACTGCGCTGTTGTGGGCGTGAACACGGGAAACTTGCTTTCCGGTCAATAAAAGTGGCTTGTCTCATTCCCTTTAAAGTCAGCGAGCTATAGGTACACAGTCGTTGACATTGTGGAAGCAGAAATAGACTCGCTGGAGTCCATGCAGAAGATCGAAGTTGGTTAGACGGTCTAGTGTTCAGTCTACTTTCAGCCACCAAAATGCCAGGTATGCCCAGAGAGTGTAAAAGAAGTCTGGCGGAATGTCCATCTTGGTGCAGCACGTTCGGCCAAATTCCCGAAGGAGACTTGCACTGGCACGAAAACCAAGATGCGCTATTTTTTTTTTCGCCCGAACTTGCTCTGTCTACAATAATAGAGCCATGTTAGTTCAACTTAGCAGAATAGTTAAAAAAACTGAAATCTGTCAGACATATGTTGATTAATTAGGTGTTGTTTTGCGTCTGATAACAGGAAAATGTGAAAAGAATAATGACGAGGAGTGTTTAAATCCCAATTCTGATTAAAGCAGAAATTGTATTGGTGGATTCCTGAATCAAACCCCTGTTGGGAATTTTGTCATCTAATTCCTTGTTAGAGTTGTGCAATCAGTACTGAAACATTGAGCAGTTGGACATGTGCATTCAAAGGTTTCGAGGTCAAATGAAGTTTTTGGTTCATACTGAAATTTCACCCGCAAGTCCAATATCTGTAACTTTTTGTGACTATTACTGTGTGTCTCTCTCAGGCTTATGAGCCCGGACGAGGTTGAGGACGAAAAACTGGCTAAGGTACTTACGTCAGCACAATTTGGGAAGTGCACCGCTATCCATGTAACTGGTCTGCCTTAAGGTGCCATGGCCACAGGAACCCAGGGCCACCTTGACCAAGGTGTGGAGAAAGCAAAGCTTGCACCGCCCATGGGGAGGCGCAAAAGAGCCGAGGGAAAGCCAAAAAGGAATTTCCCTTGCCAAGACTGCCAGAAAGCTTTCAACAGTCTGGAGAAGTTGAAGGTGCACTCTTACTCTCACACCGGCGAGAGACCCTACTGCTGCTCCCATCCTGGCTGCACCAAGGCTTTTGTCTCCAAATACAAGTTGCTAAGGTACAGAAAAGCAGCCGTGGGTCACAGTTTTGCTCTTTACTGTTACTGTCGTAAAACTGTGTCGATCTTTACATAATGTCGTAATAGGTACTTCCGGGGGGCAGAAGACGATTGATTACCGCTGAATTGAACTGAAAACAAAATCGTGTTGTGTTTGGGGTTGAACCACCAGGTATAGACCAGTTTATAATGTTTGGAGGCACTTGGGTACTTCGGGTGGCAAACCATGACTGAACCTGAGGGCGAGGAGGCTAAATCAAGTAAATGTTGTAATTAGTTGTACTGAGAAGATAACAAGGCTGCCCAAAGGCACCTTTTAAGAGACAGACGCCAAATTGCCATCATCAGGTTTGTGGAAGATGTTTTCTCACAGAAATACTATAGCAGGGGTCTTCAATCCTGTTCCTCCAGGTCCGCTGTCCTGTCTGTTTTTCATCTCTCCCTGCTGCAACACACCTGATTCCAATGATCTGGATCGTTATAAAGCCTCTGCAGACCTTATCTGATCATTTGAATTTGAAGGAGGGATGGAAAAGAGCGAACCTGGAGGAACAGGATTGGAGACCCCAGCTGTCTGTGACAAAACAGCTTCCACAAACCTGATGATGGCGGTTTGGTGTCTGTCTCTTAAAAGGTGCCTTTGGGCAGCCTTGCTATCTTCCCAGTACAACTATATACAACATACACGTAATTTAGCCTCCTGACCCTCAGGTTCAGGTGCCCTCGAGGAACAGGATTGAAGAGCCCTGCTTTCGACATTCAGACTACATCCCTACAAAAGTTGCTATTTTCTCAGTCATCCCGCCTTGGTCAATATGTAAATGTTGGTTTATTGTGATGGTGCCATCTGGGAGATCTACTTTTTTGCCACCTGGAAGTACGTGTGACGTCACGGTGAAAAGGTCTACAGTTCTTCATTTCTTAACTTCCATTATCAGAATAATCCTGAGTGCTCATAGATGGTGTCTCTTTCCCAAGGCATATGGCAACTCACTCACCAGAAAAAACCCACAAGTGTTCATACTGTGAAAAAATGTTTCACCGCAAGGATCACTTAAAGAATCACCTCCACATCCATGACCCATATAAGGAGGCGTTTGCATGTCAGGAGTGCGGTAAGAGCTACAACACCAAGCTGGGCTTCAAGCGCCACCTTGCCCTTCACGCTGCCAATAGCGGAGATCTCACCTGCCAAGTGTGCCTGCAGCCATTCCCTAGTACCGGAGTGCTTCTGGAACACCTCAAAAGTCATGCCGGCAAGTCCTCTGGTGGGACCAAAGAGAAAAAGCATCATTGCGAGCATTGTGAGCGGCGGTTTTATACCCGTAAAGATGTCCGGCGCCACATGGTGGTTCACACGGGACGCAAGGACTTCCTTTGTCAATACTGCGCCCAGCGGTTTGGTCGGAAGGACCACCTGACGCGTCATGTTAAGAAGAGTCACCCCCAGGAGCTGTTGAGGGTGAAAACTGAGCCAGCTGATTTGCTGGAGCCTGTTGTCTATGACTTGGTGCCTGGGGGCATTAAGGGAGAACTCCCAGACGCGCTGACAACTACGCCACATCAGCACAACTTCTGTACCGGCCCCATCCTGGACTCGGAGCCTTTCCCCAACGCTGCACACCTGCTCTCTTTAAAATACCCGTTGGGCTCCAACATTACCTCATACGCTGTCTCCTCACAGGAACGGGAGCAGAATCTAAAGGGAGAACTGGAGAGCTATCTATTGGAGCTACAGAGCGGCTTGCCCTCCTCGTCCTCCGCAGTGCAAGATCCACAACTCCCTATCTGCAAACTTGAGAGCGGGGATCATGTGGACATGCTGGAAGAATCAAGTGAGGAAAGGTCCTTGTCCAAAATTGCCACGTCGGTGGCAACCGCTGCTCTGGCAAGCGACTCACTCGCATCGTCCTCCTCCCTGATGGACTTCTCGCAGCTTTTCAATTTCTTACCGCTGCACGGGCCCCTATACAACCACGCGGGGGGCAGCGAAGGGCAGCATACACTGAACGACGAGAACGTACATCTCCACCTGCCCCCCGAGCCTTCCGAAGGCCCGGAGGCTGCGCAGAGTCCGCTTCAAAGCCAAGCGTCCTTTATTTGCAACTTGAGCGCCCCCACCACATTGCCTCGCTTTCATCAGGCTTTTCAGTGATCCAGTAAGGTTGGAGCATGACACACGCATAACACACCGTCACGTATCGAGCGGTACAGTCAACCTCTGTTTATCGCGGGAGATACATGACAAGACCGACCACGATAGGTCAAACTCTGCAGTGTACAGAGATCATATTACTTTGAAACCTTTGAACTAAATCAAATAGGGAAATCAACCAAAATGCTTTTTTTTTTTTTTTTCAAGAATATGTTCCCAGCAGGCCCACTAGTTGAAACACGGCATTCTGATTAATATGGCGTTTGTGGAATATGAGTTAAGCAGCAAAATCCAGAAAACTGGTCAGCCGTGATTGGTTGTTACCTGAGCCCTGAGTAGTTGTGATGTCATGTTCAGTCGACAGAAGTGACAAAATGGCCGCCCCCAGAGATGGCTAAAAACAGGTGGATTAACTCTTATTCCACAAGCGCAATATCTATCAAAATGGCTTGTTTCAACTTGTGGGCTTGCATAGAACATATTCTTGAAAAAATATATTTGGGTTGACTTCATGTTTAAACGTTTTAAAACACACTATTCAAAGAATTATTTAGCACCTGTTCTCACTCTCTTCCTTTCAAGAAATGGGAGACTTTCGTGATCACTTTGATAACTTGCTTACACTTCTCCAAATAGGAGGCAAAGCGTGCTTGCTTTAAACTGTTTATTCATCAGTCCCAATTTAAATTGAATGTAAAACTGACACATAAAACAAACTACAATTAAACTTTGTATATTTGGACATGTACATCACCCCATTTTTAGTAGTGAACACACCATAGACTAAAAACACCCGCTGAACTTTTTACTTGATCAAGATAAACCATTCCTGTGATTCTGCTTTCATCTGCATCAGTACACGTGTGCCTAATTCTGATATATTAATTATATCATCCAAGTAAAAGCAAAGGCATCTTTCATGTGGAGGAACATGACTTCCAAAACTGTATAAAAGAAAACCAGAGAATGCTCTGTTAAATGGAAAGGAAAAAAATGGGAGTAGTAGTAGTAAAAAAAAAAAAAAAATCACATTATTAAGGACGAAGTACTAGGAACTACTGAGTTTTAGTATTAGTATGAAAGTTATGCATTTCATTTTTCATTTTAATAGATTTATTTTTTTCATACTTTGGCAGTTTGAAAATAAGTTGTCCCCTAAACCAAAGAAAATCAAACATGACAGCAGTAGATGTGGCTGCTAGCTGCTGAAACATTACTGTAGCCTGTAGGATGTTTCGAGCTCACCTCATTCAGCTAATTTCTTAATGCTACCCAAAAGCACTTAAACTAAAAAAAAAAAAATCTTAATTTTTATCACCTTATCGGTTGATGAAATAATTGAATCACTCTAACATGCTTGATTTTAATTTTTTTTAAATGTATTTTATTTTATTTGTCTTATTTTTGAAAATTAGGCGACTCTTTCGCATACCATGGTACCACAATTTGAGAATCCCTGGTACAAACCTGCCCATGGTTTTGTTTTCCTCTCTTTACATTATCTCTACACACTTAATGAAAATGGTAATAATAGGTTCTTTGAATTTAGCGTTGTAAATCAGTTGGCTTTTTTTCACAAGGATTATTTTACATTCTCTTGAATTTTAGGGAAACGTTGCAAAACTGCAGCCAAAAAAAGTAAAGGAATGTGCGCCACATTCATCAAAATAAATGAGGTCAAAATCAGTCGCTAATCGCGCGTTGCCAGATCTGCCTTTGCTGTCATTTGAAAAACCAAATGTGCACAATGAAATCTGTTACGATAGATGCCTTAAAATTTTATGCAAACTAACTTGTTTCCCACTGGTTAAGCATGTCAAGTACATCACCCGCACTTTTTAAATATAAATGTCAAATTAAACAAAAAGTATGTGAAAAAAAAAATTGACTTCGACTGATGTCAACATATATATAAAATTAAAGCTCAAAGTTTTGCACTCTTGTACATGGAATAGTTGCAAAGTAGGAAATTTATAGAACAAGCACCCACAGAATGTGTATATTAAAAATATTTTTCTATCTGCGAAACATTGTTGTTTTGATTGTCAAATTATTGTGCAAACTATGCTTAGCTCTGTCACAATGTGTAATATATTTTTGTAACCACATGACCTCTCGTTCAGTGCATTCACTCATTGCTATTGTTACTGTATGAAGTAACTCAAGACTTTGAAGGTGTTGATAAAGACACTAAAATCATTTTGTAAAATATGTATTCAAATGCATTTGCCATCAATTGTTACAGTCAAATCAAATCATATCTTGTTTACCAATTGGTTATATCTCAAGATATGAAAAATAAAGTGGGAGTAAAACGCTGTCAATAAATAAGTCAATGCCTAGCTTGGCAACAGTAACAGTGTTCGGGAAATTCATAAAGGCACTTATGGTGTACAAATATTCTAAAAGGCAACAACAACAAATGTAAATGCAGATAGCATTGATATAGGTAATCTTTCCGTTTTATACTTTGGACTGCAAAAAAAAAAAAAAAAAAAGATTTATACCTTTCTTGTGTTACCAGCTGATATGAAATGCTTGACTCACAATTAACAGTGTTATCGTTTGCTGTACCTCACAAGCATCTTGTGTTTATGCTTAGATGCTTCAGTGATTCACTTGTTTGTGTCCATGACCTTCCTCAATAATGGGATTTGCTGAGATGGGCTTTTTCAAATGCGGATTTCAATTTGCTTTGTTTCAAAGCATTTGCAAAACTTTGCCCTGATTATAAGCTTTGTGGTTTTGAAAGAAATTTTAGCAAGCTGCTTTCTCCCCCAAAACTTCATTTTCTCCAGTACCTTTTGACAGATGAAACTTTTGTCATGAATGTATATATTACATTTGGAACAATAACATGTAAATGGAGCATAAGATGTTTTACTTTTACAGGTACATTTCGACAGTGTTTTTTTTTTTTTTTTTTTTTTTTTTCAAAGTATCATTTTTGCTTTACTTGCACATGTTATTTGTGTGTATTGGGGGGGGGGGTCGAAAATTAAACCTTAAATAGATTTATTTTTCTGCCAGGTTTGGATCTCAGTGTGACAAAAGTTTTTGATGACAAGTCGATATTTTAATTTGTGTATAGTATTTGTATGCCTAAAAGCTGCTATAGGAGAAGATTACCAAACAGCATTTGGAGGTGGCAGGGATGAAAGACTTAATTGCTGATGGTGAAAAAAAAAGCACACTTTAAAAAAAAAAACAATGTGGATAAAATCATTACCATAAAAAATAAAAGCAGATGCTCCCACAGTCATTTGTGAAAACTTCCCTCAGCCTTTCATGCCAAACCTCTTTAAAAGCCTCAGTGGTACCAGCAAAACGTTTTGAATGTGTATGGAAGAAACACTGCAATATTGCAATATATTTTTCTATTGGATCAAGCTGCTAACATACTTCTAAAGCTCCTTAAGGTGCTACAGACCTCTGTTATAGTTTTAGAATGTATTGTTTTTTTAAAAGTATTCATTTTAGCAGAGCAGCTGGCATGTGCATGACTGGTTGTACGATATATCTTCATATAGTTTGACTGTACTGTGACGAATTTAGCCTTTGTTTTTACAAACTGTATCTCACAAACAAAACCTTATATTTGCCCCACCTTTGTGTGTTTATTTTCCCCAAAAATATATACCGTATATTGGGAAGCCTTGTCGTTGGGAGAGCTATAGCAAAAAGTGAAGTTTTTTTTTTTTTTGGGGGGGGGGGGGGTATATGTGACAACATTCAAAATGAGATGAAATCTATTCAATGAATGCATTCCAGCCATGTTAGTATTTTTATGTGTTGCATTTTAACAATGCCATCCCATAACAGTGATGGAATTGACTGAAGGATGGTAATTGTCAATATTTAACTAAAAATCTATTTTACAAACTACTGTTATATTTTTATACATATAGGCAATGTATTTATATACATATGTGTATACGATGTATATAGATACAGTATAAATGTTTATTTTTACTGTATATGTATGCACATATATATGTATGTGTATGTATAAACCTGTGTGTATATATATGTATATATGTAGGTATGTGCATATATGTTTACTGTATATGTACAGTATGTATACATGTGTATATATGCATATATGTACTTATGTGTAAATACACACGTACATTCAGTATGCATATATCTAAATATACAATACACACATATATGAACACTCCTATATTTGCATATTTGTGTGCATATGTATATAGTACTGTATGTGTATATAAAAAATATATATTTAGATATGTTTGTAGTCTTTGTAAAATAGAAGTCTTGTTTTTTAAAACACTGACATAATCCAAAGAGGCAGATTATTTATTGTTTTGCATAATAACCTGATTTTTATTTACATACCTTGCTGCTATTAAAAGGGGGATGACATTGTCAACTCCAGTGTTTCCATGCAATGTATTGAAAGTTCAATAAACATAAGAACATTGTATGTTTTACTTGTGTTTTATTTTGTCTCTAATCATTTTATTACCGAGCGTGCTACTTTGCCACATTCAAAATGGCGGTGATGTTGACGTACCATACGACACTAAGGTATATTCTATTCAAACATGTCTGTACAGAAAAATCTGCGTGTTTGACCATAGACTAGATTTTTAAACTTTATTTATAGCAATAGGCATTTTCTACGGAAATGTGTACAGAGTAAAGCTCTTCCACAAGTCATCAATACAAATGGAACAGTCATTCAAGAGAAAAATGATTTACCAAAAGCAGGAAACCTTTACATATGTGGGCTCTGGCACCTATAATTGACGTCACAAACATGCGCCATTGTTTTTTTTAAACAACGCCATATACCTATAGTGCATAAGGTGTGCTGGGCACATGCATACAATTGTTGATCAACATAAATTGTAAGCAGTATTTTTTTTTAATATTCACATAAAGGTGTCAACATGCAAGACCAGGGCGGTTCATAGAAGCCATTTTCGGAAAAGAGGCACACAACTGTGCTCATCGTGCCAGAGACCATGCCTTCTCCAGTACCCCCTACCCGTTTTCTTCCCCAAAACATTTTCCCTTCCGTGGACATCGGGACTTGCAGCAGCCCTTTATCCAAACCCTCGTTCGGCTCCACTTTGCAAGTCCCAGCCCATCGACACCAAGGTAAAGTTACCAGCCGCCTGTGGTCCTCTGTCATCTACTGGAAGGAACTACACTGTGTCCAGCCTGTCGGCTCCGGGGGGTTCGGCTCTGTCTACAAAGCGAAATACCTCGGGGAGACCGTCGCTTTGAAAAAAGTCAAGAAATGCACCAAAAACAAACTGGCATCTCGCCAGAGTTTTTGGGCCGAACTGAACGCTGCACACCTTCGTCATCGGAACATTGTGCGCGTCATCGCGGCCACTACTTGCATGCCGACTGACTTCGGAGACGAAAGCAGCATCGGGACGATCATGATGGAATATGTCGGAAGCAGGAATCTCCAGCAGATTATTTACGGCTGTGTGGAGGATACACTGGAGCCGGACAAGTGGGTCAGTCACTCTTTGGATATCGCGCGTGGTTTACAGTTCCTTCACTCCCACCTGATCGTTCACCTGGACATAAAACCAGCCAACGTGTTGGTGTCCAGTGAGGGTGTGTGCAAGATTGCAGATTTTGGTTGTTCTGTTCAACTGGATAGTAAACGTCAAGCTTCAGATGTGGTTCCAATGAGTCACACAGGTGGCACGTACACGCACACAGCACCAGAATTGCTCAAGGGTGAAGGTATTTCTACTAAATCAGATATATTCTCCTTTGGGATTACCATGTGGCAGCTGATGACAAGAGAACAACCCTACACGGGGGACAGGCAGCATGTCCTCTACGCGGTGGTTGCGCACAATCTGCGACCAAAAGTTGAAAATCAAGCCGTGTTCCAGTCGGAGCAAGGGAGGCTCGGCAAGATTTTGTTAAGCAGATGCTGGGCTGCACAGGCTCTGAGTCGATTCAGCGCCCAGGAACTGATAGCGCAACTGGAGAATCTCCAAGCGAAATTGTGATTTGTGAAGATTTTAGAAGCATTTTAGTTCGCAGCTTGGAGAACGTTTTATTGTGTCACCGCAAGTGTTGTAAGGTATGTCTTTGTATAATGAAGCTACTGCTGAAAACAGTGTAGCAAGATGATTTATGGAGGAGTCATTATTTTAAATGTCTGCCTGTCATTTTTCAATGTCTTATAACTGAAGTTGTTTTTCATTCCTACCTCATAGCAACCAAAAGGGGTTTGTAACCATATTTACATTTTAACCCAATGTCTTAATCTTTAAATGTTTTGAGAGTGGTATTTGTTTGTACTGGGATTTTACTTGTATACTTTAATTAAAATGGTTTCACAATAGAACTTTTTGCATCAAGCCCCTATTGTAGGATTTTTTTTACATTTTTTTAAACGTTTAAACAAAATGTTTAATGTAAAAAGAGTACAGGTTAGCTTTAAGTTAGCAAACTTTTGTTTTAGGGGGAGAAGAGAAGTGACAAAACAGGCCTAAATTAAGGTGTCATCAACAGGGTGCAACAGAGATAAAAAAACTTGAAGAGCCAAGTTTTTTAAAATGTGCTTATTTTTCCAAAAAGCAAGGTTGAAATGTACCTCAACAGTTTTGTTACTAATATTTTTATTGTATAATTTTAAGTAAATTCAGTTCAATGCACAAAGTTTGCAAAATTATTTATTTTAGTAACATTTTATTATTTACACATCAACAAAAAATACAATTATTTAATTAGATAAATGAATCAAAAGTACAAAGGGGTCATCCAGTCACTGACAGGGATTGGTCACCTGACCGGAGTAAACGTATAGACTGTGACCATCTCACAGAAGGTCACCGTTTTCTTCTCCTTTTTCTTTGGAGCCTCATTCTCTCCTTTTTCTTCATCTTTCTTTTCACACACATTTTGTTTGATTGTCTTTCCCTTCTTCTCATGCTCCTTCTTTTCTTTCTTTTCCTTCTCCTCACGCTCTTTGTCCTTCTTTTCTTTCCTCTCACGCTCCTTCCTCTCTTTCTTCTCCTTCACTTCACGCTTCTTTTTTTCCTTCCTCTCGTGCTCCTTCCTTTTTTTCTCCTCCTCACGCTCCTTCTTTCGCCGCTCCTTTTCGATCTTCTCTTTGGCAGCAAGCTCGTTCTTATTGTTCTTTTCTTTCTCCACTTTTCTTCTCCATGTCTTTGTCTTGTCTCGATCGCTCATGCCACCACTCTTAGGTGAGTTCTGTTCAAATGAACGAGAGACACCAACTCGATTAATCAGGGGGCGGCCATTTTGCCTTGTACTGCCTCTTGCCGTCGACTGAAAATGACATCACAGTGCCTAAGCGCTCAGCTTGTGAACGTCACATTGACCAAACCTGGTGAGCCATGACGGTCACAACCTGAGCCCTTAGATGCTGTTATGTCATTTTCAGACGACAGCAATCTGCAGTACAGGCTAGTTTGCTGCCCATAAATCAACCAAAAGAAGAAAGGTGAGGCGCAAACCGTTAAGTTGCAGTTTTGTGCCACGAAGCTTTGGATGAGGCTCTCAGGGTAGTCGACATAGTTACAGAGTTGCTGCTGGGTCCACACGGCCTCCTTGTAGGCCTCCAGATGCCGCTCAAGCTCCTTGGCTCTTCTCTCCCACTTTAGCCGCTTTTGTTGCTGCCTCTCAAGCTGTGAGGCCGTGCAACAGAGCAGCTGCGCCAGGTGGAGCTTGCGTGGGTTCCAGTTGCACTCCTCAACCTCATAAGCTGCCTCCAAATTCTGAGCAAAGGACAAACGAAACATCAGGAGGCTGTATAAAATCTACAGATAGCACTGTATCTAGAAACCCCGAAACATCATCATACCCTCATACCCATTCATCTCCGCAAGTTGTGCACTTAACCACTATTATTTTTGTCAAGTACAAAATGACCCTGTCTCTGAGTTATATTTTCACATGTTTTGGGTCTTAATGGGCCATGCGTTACATATATGGAAATCTGTGTTGGTACAACAATATATATGTTTTTTTGTTTGTTTTTGTTTTTATAAAAAGAGCTATCTGAAAATAATTTAGGAACAAAGTAAAGTAAGAATAGAACACAATAATACCTATTAAAAATAAATACCGGTTGTTCCTGCTGTGAGCGCGTTGGCCTCTAAAAGGCAGTGTGGTGCCGTGCATACATTAAGTACACACAATGCGACAGGAAGAGTAGAATAAAGTTGCGAAAGCTATCATATATAACTCGTTTTTCACAGATTCAGAAGAATGTGTGCTTGAGAGTATTTTATATTGCCTGTGTGTTTGTGTTCCCACCGCATCCTTGTGTGAATATTCGTTATTTTAAGAACTATCACTGCCAGAATTCGATGCTAATTTTCCGTTAGCGTGCCAATGGGACGTTACATTAGCACTGGCAATGTTTTTAAAGCGAAGCGTGTATTCTATTTAAATACACGATGGGTGTAATTATTTTTTTGTGTCTTTAGTTTTACAGTAAACTCCAACTGGGGTGTCATTAATAAAGCACACTCAGAGGTTACACACACAAGTGCATTCGGGGTACTTTTACGACGCCGGGAATTTGTACACACGCAGACATTGGTCGTTTTTCTTCGATTATAATATTTTTAAGTTCAAGAGTAGCCAAAATCTAAATCACGATTAAAATTCGCTTAATTAACCAGCATGCACCCACCATAACATAATTGATCTTTCTAAAGAAATGCAAGCAGTAGATTTTTTCTTTAAAAAAATACAAATGACATGATGTATAGTAACTTTTTTACGGTTTGAAAATAACATGATGTGAACAAAGACTCCCCCCAAAATGAAAAGATGTACAGCATATAGTAACGCATTTAAAACATACACAGTAAATCCCCGATTAAATACATAATGTACAGTAAGACTTTTTATTCCCAAAAGAGCAACATGATGCATTTTCTCACCATTCATGATGCTGCTCAAAAAATGAAGCAACAAAATCGCCAATGATCATGCATAATGTGGTCATTTAGAAATATCTTTAACTTACCATGTTGATGTCTGCTCGCTTTTCTCTGTGCTCACTTGCTGGCTGTCTACAGGTGCAGAGTCTGAAGTGAGTGTGAGTGTGATTGCAAACCGTCCCATTTATAGTTCACACAATATCAGTTAATCAAAGAGCAGATCAGTTACTCAAAGAGCAGACATGAAAGAGACCAAGCTCCTTGATGGGGCGTGGCCAAGATGCGGATTGGCTGTATGTCTGTGATGTCATTGGGAGCATGGGCAAGATGTTGCTATGTCTGACTTAAAAATAAATAAATAAATAAATAAAATATATTTCTGACTTTCTTTATGAATAAACCAAAACAAAAAAAATTTGGGATTGCTGATATTGACACCAGTTCATTTTGCTTAGCGTGTTCTGAGACTGTATCGTATCTTTTCTGGCATTGTGAGCTCACTGTGAACCTATGGAAGCACTTTGCAATATTTATTTGTGGTAAACTTATTGCAAATGTATTGTTTTATGGGCGTGTTATTTTTTGTAAAGAAATATTTGTCAAATAACATTTGTAAATATTGAATGTTGTGCCAGCACGGTTAAAAGATCAAGCTCCAAATATTTAATATGAAAGATTTTTTTTTTTTTTTTAAGAAATATCACGTTGACTGTATCGTATTGCATTATAAAATTTGTCCTGGCCCAATCGGCCAGCATCAGAGAACCTCAGATGGCACGACAGTCATGCAGTGGCCACGCTAAAATAAATCCAAGTGAACCATGGATCATTATGCCAGGCAGTTTGTTTATCTACGTTAGTTAGAGTTACTAACTTACTAAATAAAGACTTTGATTTGCAGGCGTTCAATAAATTAAATGACATCCATAGTGTGTAAAGTTGCTTGATGAAAACATATTTTAACATTTACAAATCATACATTGGACAACTATTTAATGAGGCAAATGGAAGAAGGAACAAAAGAGGCTCATCCAAATTGGCAATGTGACAGGTTGGTCACCTGTGAACAGATTGACAGAAGGACAAATTCAAGGCATACTCAAAGCACAATCAATACCAGCAGGTGGCGGTAAGGCATCGAAACGTACTTTGCCAACCGTCGTTGAATAGAGAACATCTCACACCGGTGGCTGAGGAGCCCCGGGATGAGATGTCCTTTGCTCGTGACGAATGTTGGGCAGACGGAAGTTGACAGTTGTTTATTAGCCGACCTAGCGAAGCTCTTGGCAATTCTGCCAGGACGGCGAGAGGTACAACTTGATGGTTTGGGACTTGTCATGATGATAGTTCCTACGAGACCTTTCATAAATGGGGCGATAGCGGCGTGTGGGTCCTGGAGCAGCATTGGCTGTGGAGGCTTAATCGGATGACAACGGAACCGAACAAATTCAGCACCGCAGCCAGGATTGTGGTAGATTTGGTGGCTGCACGCAGGTAAACTGAAGTTATAATAAATACGATGTCTTACTAAACATCATGTCATAAAATTGATATTTTTCATTAATTATTTATTACAACTCAGCTCCTACTATACAAAACATTTAAAAAGATTCCTCTCACAAACTTAAAAACATTCGCACACACTTTGGCCACGCCCCCATGCCATCACACCGAAGCACAGCGACGTCATCATCTTGGCCACGCCTCATCAAAGAGCTATCAGTTGCTCTTTGATGTGTGATCTTATATACTGGACAGTTTGCAGACCTCACTCACACTCAATTCTGACTCTGCACCTGTCGACAGCCAGCAAGCGAGCTCAGACGAGAGAAAAGTACTCATCAACATGGTAAGTTCAAAAGATTTTTGAATGTGTGCATAGCCTACTAAAAATGCAATTTGTTTTTTCTGTTTTGTTGTCTTGTCTTGTTTGTGCAGCAGCACAAGCAGTGTGATGTGGTCATGTAACATTTTGAGAATAATTCTTACTATGCATCTTGGAATGAAGCCTTACTAGTTGTTTAACTGATATACGGCTTTACTAACTGCATCATTTTTCAGTAATGCATACTTGAAACTCGTACTTTTATTAGGATAAGACCGTTATTGCATCTGCAGTACTACTTTTTTTTTTAAATCAGAGGTGGATGTAAATTGTTCTAGGGGATTTTTTTTATGTTGATTCTGAATCTGCCCTTGTTTTTTCTGTAACGCATCAGGTTTTCTCCAAACCCTGATGTATGTGCTAGGAAAAAAAAAACATTCTTTAAATCAACTTCAAAAATACACTGACAGACACATAAATCCAGCTCTGATTAAAAGTTGTTGTTGACCAGATTCATCAACCCATGTTATTTCCCCTTGCAAATAGAATTTTTTTTGTTCTATTGGGTTGTATAGGTTATTTGTTACATGATTTTGCTTGGTCTCATTTTTTTATATCACAAAAAAATGACAATTGGACAGGGGTGTGTAGACTTTTGACCCTGCTCACCTGAGACAGTAACAATGAATCAAAAACGGATAACTGATGAATTGACAGTTGGTGTCTCTTTCATTTCAACAGATGTCACTTTTGAACGACGACATGTGCGATGCAGACGGGTGCGATGCAGACGAGACAAAGCGAGCGGCACTCGAACTGAAGTCTTGGAGCGATATCAAGCGGTGTGTGGCCCTAGAAAAGAAGGAAAGAAAGCAGCAGCTCAAGAAAGAAAAGGAGCGTGAGAGGAGAGAGAAGAAGGAAAAGAAGGAGCAGGAAAGGAAAGAAAAGAAGGAGCAAGACAGGTTGGAGAAACAAATGAAGAAGCACGTGAGGCGAGCAAGAAAGTTCGGACAAACAAAGAAAAAAAGGAACTTGTCCTTCTGTCACGTCACCATCTTTCTGTTCACAGGTGACCAACCAGTCACTTTGCCAAAAACTGGTTGAGCCTCTTTTGTCCTTTCTTCTGTTCACCTCATTTAATGACTGTCCAATGTATCATTTGTAAATATGTACATATTTTTTCATCAAACAGTTTTACGGATTGTATGGATTTCGTTTCATTTATTGAAAGGCTGCAAGTCAGTGTATCATTTATAAATATGTACATATTTTTTCATCAAACAGTTTTACGGATTGTATGGATTTCATTTCATTTATTGAAAGGCTGCAAGTCAGTGTATCACTTGTAAATATTAAACTATTTTTTTCATCAAACAATTTTACATGTTGTATGGATTTCATTTCATTTACTCAAGGGCTGGAAGTCAAAGTGCATCATTTGTAAAAATTCAAAAAAAAAAATTCATCAAACAATTTTACAGGTTATAGGGATTTCATTTATTGAAAAGCTTGCAACGCAAAGTCTTTATTTAGTAAGTTAAAAACTCTAACATAGATCAACAAACTGACTTGCATATTAATTCATGGTTCATTTGCATTTATTTTAACTTGGCCACTCCGTGACTGTCGGGCCACCTGAAGTTCTCTGATGCTGGCCGACTGGGTCAGGACAATTTTTTTAATCAAATATATGTATTTCATATTCAATATTTGGAGTTTTATCCACTTAAATTGATCAATCATAATTGATCTTTTTACCGTGCTGGGCACATTTTTGTCCGTGTCGCGGTAAAGTGTTCCATAAGGAATGGCTTGAACAAGATATAAAGCTCATAAAAAATCAAACATTAAGTATTTACAAATACTATTTTACAGGAAAAATAACATTCTCATAAATCAATACATTTGCAATAAGTGTACCACAAGTACCGGTAAGTATTGCTACATCCTTCCATATGTTCATAGTGAGCTTATAATGCCAGAAAAGATGCAATATAGTTTCAGAACACGCTGAGCAAATGAACTGCTATCAATAGCAGCTTGGAACATTTTTCAGAAAATGTTTTTATTTTGGTTCATTCTTAAAGAAAGTCACACATAGCAACATCTTGTCCATGCTTCCAATGACATCACAGACACACAGCCATTGAGCATCTTGGCCACGCCCATTCAAGGAGCTTGGTGTCTTTCATATCTGCTCTTTGATTAACTGATCTGCTCTTTGATTACTTGATTTTGTGTGAACTCTATATGGGACAGTTTGCAATCCCCCTCACACTCACTACTGACCCTGCACCTGTAGACAGCCAGCAAGCGAGCACTGAGAAAAGCAACCATACGTCAACATGGTAAGTTTACTAATACGGTCGAATTTAATGCTTCGTTGTTTAAGCAGCATCATCATTGGTGTGAAAATGCATCATGTTGCTGTTTTGGGAATACAATTTTTTGCTGTACTGTACATCATATATTTTTAAGTTTTAATATACAATGTCATTAAAATTTCGTAAGAAGGGCCTTACTATGTTTCAAATGTCTTACTATATGCTATATATCATCTTATTTCTTTCTTTTTTGGAGGGGGGGCTTACTCCTTGCATTTATTTCGATTTTGGCTTTTTAGAACTTATTAACATTATAATCAAAGAAAAAAAACGATGAATATGTTGAACGGTGGTTTGTGTGTGCCAAGTTCCCGACGTCGTAAAGTACCCTGAATGAACCGCTACTATGTTACTTGTGCAGCAATATATGCGATTCTTCCTTCTCTGACCAATCTTTAAACAGCTCGATGACCCCCCAGTTCGAGTTTACTGTAAAACTAAACACACAACAACAAGAAATACAAAGGTTTTGTATTTAAATATAATACATGTACACACTTCGTTTTAAAAACTTCGCCAGTGCTAATGGGAAATTAGCATCGATTTCCGCGAGTCGGATTTCTTAAAATAACGAATGTAATGTGTAGTGTACAAACGCCGACGGAGAACAAACAAACAGGTATTATAAAAGTACAGAAAGACAACATATTCCTACCTATTGTGAAAAATTATTTATATTATATGATACCTCAAGCGCAACTTTATTCTTCTACTCTTTCAATGTCAGTGTGTATTCTGTGCATGCACGACACCACACTGCCTCTCAGTGGCCGACGCGCGCACAGCAGGGACAACCTGTGTTTATTTTTTGCTATTATTTTAGTAGTCTTATTTTGCTGAGTTACTCATTTATTTTCACAGTGCTCTTCAGTTACATTTAAAGTTGAGTTTTCAAGCATTCAAGGAAGTTTTTATTTCATGTATGCTAACACTAATTTATATGAATATTAAGTTTTGAAATCAATAAATGTTTTTATTGTTATTTCAGCATCAATCAAAATAATCATGATTCGCATTTTTTCCATAATAAACCCAGTATAATACAGTGCATACTATCTGTAGAATTTATACATCCTCTTAATACTTTTTTGTTGTTGTTTACTCAGGATTTGGAGAATCTTGAAGACATGAAGGTAGCTTTTGAGATTGAGGAGGGAGACTGGAGCCCACGTGAGTTCCACCTGGCCCAGCTGCTCTGCTGCACGGCCTCACAGCTCGAGAGGCAGCGACGAAAGCGGCTAAAGTGGGAGAAAAGAGCCGAGGAGCTTGAGCAGCATCTTGATGCCTGCATGGAGGCCGTGTGGAACCAGCAGCAACTCCGTAACTACGTCGACTACCCTGAGAGCCTCATCAAAAGCTTGGTGGGACAAAACTGCAACTTAACGGTTAGCTCCTCACCTCCTTTCTTCTTTTTTTAAATTTTGGGCAACACAGTCGAGTACTGATTCACATTTCTGAGTACTGAGTCAGCACTTGTTCTAGTAGGCTTTTTATATCATGATGGTGGAAGGAATTTTGACATTATTGGTGAATTGATTGATTAATCGACAGTTGGTGTCTCTCCTAAGAGCGCCGAAGACGAGACGAAGACCGAGAACAACAAAGAAGGAAAGACATGGGGGAGAAAAGAAGAGAAAGAAAAGAACAATAAGAACGAGCGTACGGCCAAACAAATAAGTGAAAAAGAGCGGCAAAAGGAGTGTGAGGAGGAGAAAAAAAGGAAGGAGCATGAGAGGAAAGAAAAGAAGGAAAGGAAGGAGCGTGAAGTGAAGGAGATGAAAGAGTGGAAGGAGCGTGAGAGGAAAGAAAAGAAGGAAAAGAAGGAGCGTGAAGTGAAGGAGAAGAAAGAGTGGAAGGAGCGTGAGAGGAAAGAAAAGAAGGAAAGGAAGGAGCGTGAAGTGAAGGAGAAGAACGAGTGGAAGGAGCGTGAGAGGAAAGAAAAGAAGGACCGTGAGGATAAAAAGAAGAGAGAATGGAAGGAGCGTGAGAGGAAAGAAAAGGAGCGTGAGGAGAAAAAAAAGAAAGGAAGGAAGGAGCGGGAGAAGATAGAAAAGACAGTCAAACAAAACGTGTAAAAAGAAAGATGAAGAAACAGGAGAGAAGGACGTTCACTGTCCATACGTTTACTCAGGTGACCAATCAGTGTCAGTGACTGGATGATCCGTTTGGACTTTTTCCTCCCATATCTCAACAAATAGTTGTCTATTCTGTTGATTGTAAATAGTAAAATATGACTAAAAGAAACAATTTTGTAGACAGTATGCATTGGACTTAGTGTACTGACTAACAAAAATGTCGATGTCCATTTCAACCTTCTTTATGAAATTGGTTATTTTATCTATTGCAAAAACTAAAATAATGGAAAAATTATTTTAAACTACGTCTTTGTCATCGTGCTGTGTCTTTGCATTTCGAACGTGCTTGTGAGGATATGCGGTTTGGTTAATGGAGGGACGGATGTATGAGCCCTCCAGTTTGGAGATCTGGGCATTAAGCTAGGTTTCATTTGTTCATTTTTTATTTCTATGTAAACATAATCAGTTTTTATGAGTTATGTTAAAATACAGGCGCAAAGACACGACATGGTGACAAAGTGGCCGTCATCAAATATGATCACCGTTTCCTCCAACAGTTAGGTGAGTATGCACTCATTTCTTCTTCTGTTTCAACATGCAGGTGAACGATAGAGGCCAATGGAAAAAGTGACAAGTGGTAAGATAGAAATTAAAGATGATTTATTGATTAAATGTCACTTAAGCCACAGCAAATAAAACAAAACCCTGAAATAACTCATATTTGGCAGTTACTATGATAAATGGAAAATGACATCCATTTTTTAAAAGAATAATGCAGTGGAGCTGAGGGAAAACTGCAACAACAAGTTTAGAAATCTTTGTGTTACCTGTCTTGGAACATTAATGACAACATAACCTTTATTTTGTCAACAATGTGGGCGGACATGTTGCAATTTAGAGTTAAAATATTAGGTAACTCTTGTATCAAAAACTACTGCGGTTTACAAAAAAAATAGCTGCCAGTGCTCTGTGTAAAGGACAAACATCTCCAATTCAAGACTTATTTAAATTAATTTTGCCTTAATTTAAAACACAGATCATAATAGCACGAACACTTTATGTTTCTAGTGCAGCCAGGTTATAAACCCCCAATGTAGAGATGGGACAAACCAGCAAAGCTTAGTAAACATTGCTATTACTATGGATAGTAGGAAGCTGGACTTCTGATATGCAGCAAACGTCATACATTGAAAAAAAAAAACATTGAGAAATTTAAATAACATTCAACCCTTCAAATCAGTGCTTTCATTTTCTTAATACCCGTTTTAGTATTCCTTCAATCAATAATCGCCTTTTTGAGGGCCTAAACATGCCTGAAAAGTCTACGTCGTGTGTGTATCCTGGTGAAAATGGAAGCACTGTATTTAACACAAACCCCACAAAACTCACTCAAAAGCGCCCCTCCCGGAAAGTTACAAAAAAATTTGCCCTGGGCACAAGATTCACCGATTGACACGGAACTGGATGGACTATCACAACAGGATGCACGGGATGAACAACAGGTCGTCTATCTTGGTTAGAAGCAGCCATTTTGTGTGAGTTCATCAAATCTTACTTTTGGGTCCAAATGACTCATTTAGGTCTCGAGCGGCACACTTTGACTTCAAAAGTGTAGCGCGAGACAAGAAATTCCCTGTATAAAAGGTAAACAAAGTGCAATAGAAATTTATTGGCGAATCAGACCCCGCAGTCGTGGCTCCTGTCTTGGACTTTACGTCGGAAGATGAGCGCGGTGGACAGCGAGGCCACGCTGACGTGGAAGGCGATCTGCCAGGCGTTCCTCGGCCCGTGCAGAAAGACGTTGCATAGGACGATGGCGCTCAGCAGGCCGAGGGACTTGGCTGCTTTTAGGCGGGAGTGGAAGACGTACAGCTGGCACTGCGGGGACGGGGGGAAAAAAAAAGCGTTTCAGGGACAACTTTGAGATGTGACATATTAATGTGACTCGAGTGCATTTACCTGAAGCAGGCAGCAGAGGAATGCCACGAGGAATGCCACGACGTTCCACATGCTGTCGTAGTCATCCTGCGCGAAGAGAAACACTGGCGTTTTTGGTGCTTTAAGACCCTTATAAAAACTGCAGTTGGGCACTGGCTAATACCTGGAATGTATATTCTATGAGGTGCACGCCTCGGATGACGTTCAAGGACGCACACATGATGTTAAGGACCAGCGATAGGATGCCAGGGGCGGTCACTGGTTCCAGTTTTACACTCTGGCCTGGAAAAGGAATAGTAAATCATATCACAAATCAACATTAAATAGTCCAGCAATAGGATGTGTAGCAGTGGTGGGGAAGCATACCAGGAGCAGCCGATTGCTCCACGTGGCCATTTGCAGAACCGTTAGTGAGCTCGACCTCCTCCAGGGTGAGAATCTGTGGCGGGCGGAGCCTCAGGTCCTCCTGGACCTCCGCCAAGGTGACCTGTAGGGCCGGGCCGCCCTTGTGGTTGTACTGTTGCTTCAGCTTCTGAATTGTGCAGTCTGTGTGGGACACAGGGAGGATGTGAAGAATTAGTACTAATAATGATAAGATCATTTCTAAAAAAATAATAATAATTTAAAAGCTTTGACTGGAAAAAAAAACTTGAATATTTGAATATTAATACAATATTATTAGGATGAAATATAAATACTACATGTATTAAAAACAGTACTAAATTGTTCAAACTACATACACACACGAAACAATATTATTTGGATGTAAAACGTATTACTGGCCACACAAATAACCTTCATGAGGTTAATATTTCATTTGTTTCACCAGCTTTGAAGAAGGTCTTTCTACACAAAAACAGCAAACACAAAGCCCCAAATTCTCCTCCACACTTACCAAATTCCAAAAATGGATATGGTCTGTCTGCCAGCGACACAACGCTGTGATTGTAGCAAGCTGTGAATTCCCAGCACAGATCTTCAAGGAAGCAGAAGGCCATCGCGACGGGAGTGCTGCAGTGGCACACGCTCATGTAGGATACGCCTTCGGAAGACACCAAGCTGGACAGGCATCACGAGCACAAAAATGAGGTGTTTAGTCAAAAAAACAAAAGAAACCACAAAACAATTAAAAAAAAGTGTTTTTAATATTTGAAAAAGAGAAGATATCAGTAAATATGCAAATCTCCAGGTGCAATTGTGAATTTGCAGGGGGAGACTATAATTAACTATATTTATAATTTCAAATGAAAAAGCGAAGCGTGGGGAGTCTTTATCACCAAACACATGCGATCTTTTATGACAATTATTACATTTCCGTGTATGACGCATCATCCAGTTTACAACTGCTAGCTTGGCAGTTGCGCCACGCCATTACAATACAGTTCTTTTCTCTCTTTGTATTAGAATTACAGTAGCCAGAGCAATCTGCCTCTTACTTGACAATTGTCTAGCAGTTTTTCCATAACAGTGAGACAGCATTTTTTTGTGCAATTGTCCAGCTAAGTGGCTTTGCCGCGTCGCTTGGTGTGTAACGGGCCTTACTATATATTGAGCTCTTGGCCCTTGACTATGGCTCTTTCTGGGAAGAGGGCCAGTTTCTTGCTGATGGTCCTGAGCTGCTGCTTTCTCTCCTGCAGCTCTCTGTTGTGCTCAAAGTCGGTGGAGGCGGACAGGGGGAGGCCATCCCTCATCCGCACCACGAAGGCAAAAAGGATCAGAGACATGATCCATGGGTGCTTTTCTGTCTGCATAGTTGGGAAAAGAAAAGACAAGACTGACAAGAGTAAAGGCCATCTTAAATAATCCTTTTAAAGTATATTAATAATAACACTGCAATAATACTCAAAATAATAATAGTAATTGTGTGTTTTTATTTAAAAATATATAGTAAAACATGAAAATATGAATGAACATGGTAAAAAAACATACATGCATGCAATAAAATACAGGAAGAATTTCAAACATCATGTCGAGGTGCAATTGGTATTTTAATTTAAAAATGTTTAAAGAAAAGTTGACTTGTATTTGTTTGGGCAAAATTACCAATACAATGTCCTTTAACTTTGTCCATAGACTTAATACGAGGCCTGGTAATCCTGAAGCACCGTTGATGACAGCCTCTTCAACTAATATATAAAAGAATATAATATAAATCAAGCAAATTTCAATGACTATCCAACACATTAATTCGTTTGCCACTTCATTAATGGGGTGTGATCCATGATGTCATCTGCACATGTTTTATGTAGGTTATTGAAGTAAAGTGGAGCAAAGTGACACCTTACCTCATGATAATAAAGAATTTCATTCTGCACCTTGCCAGTTAGCTTACTTAGCTGACTAAGCCGCCGGTTTTAAAATAGCCCAGCAATAAACCGAGTTACGTGTGTAATAGTACGTATTTTTAATGATCAAAAATCGAAATATAAAACCAGCTAAACCTGTTATTACATGTTATTAGAAGCTAATAGGCTAGCTAGACAATCAGTGGCTAGCACAACAAATAAAACTACGTAGTACGGGATCCTGAGAGGGACAAAAGTGGTTGTCGCTACGCTTGTGCAGTCGGAAGCTCCTCAGATGCTAACTAGGTAGCACAAGCTCCTTCCGTCGGTGACTGTATTTGGTAATTCAGCTAGTTAGTGCTGCACAGGTTTGTGGCTACTCTTTTTTTTTTTTTTAAATATTGTGTATTTTGAGCTGCCGCGGTGTCTTGGGAGATACGCAAATAGACGCAAGGCTAGTTAGCATTGACTCGCTTAGCCGTCATTTTGAACTGTCGATTAGCTTTAGCTCGTGCAGCATCTAAATACGGTTTCGTCACTGCTAGTCGTAACCGACTGCAATTTATACAGCGTGTTGACAGATTTTTAATGCGTGATTGTGTCGTGATTGTGGATTCTCGGGTGACGTTAAAACGGTCAATCACCGCGCAGCACTTGTTGATTTGGCGTGATAAATCTATTTGTAGCCTGTATGTGTCTTCATTCTAAAATGGAGGTCCGTTGTTGTCTATTATTAGAAGGAATGGGTGTTAAGGAAAACGGAATGTGTTTTAGCTATTAATACAATGCATTGTGGTTGGCCGCTTGGGTGCTTCATTTTGCTTCAATTTTAGGGGTGCTTCCCCACTAGGTAGCTTCTATGGGGTGTCTCATCCACGTCACTGTATGGTAAACTTCAGCTTGCATTCACGGTGCTAAATCTGCAACTGTAATTGACGTGACTACATTGCATTTCATTAAAATTTCAGTAGTATACGACAGTGTTTATCAACCTTTTATTGATGTCACTGACATGATGGTCTCATCGGATTTTCTGACAATTTACTTAATACTCCATGTGAACTCTAGCCTATTAAGTTCAATGCAACACTATTCTTCTGTTGTATGAATGGCATCAGGTACATACACAATACAAAAGCATGTTGTTATTTTGTTTGTCACTATCGCTGATATAGACCAATTAGGTGAAATTGGATAATTTTCTGCACCACACCTTATGACAGTGATTAGGATTCACATGCAGTGTAAATCCAGCCCTCTCTCTTTGCATCATCTATCTTCCTCCTCCCATCTGCTTCCACCTCCTCCCTCACTCTAGTCTGTCAGATCTTTCAAGCTGTTCCCTGTCGGACACGGACAAATCTGAATGCACACAAACATTTTTATATTTGCTGTGCTTTTACACCGTTTTAGGTCACCGGGACTTTGATCACAATGGGGGTGAAAGATCGCCCTCAGTGTTACTTTGATGTGGAGCTCAATCGGGAGCCAGGTGAGATCATTCTTGTGTTTCAAATGAGTTTAGTTTCCTGAATGCGTTGACTTCTGGTTAGGAATGTTTCTGTTTATTTTTTTCCTCCAGAAAATTGATACATTTTACGAAGTGCGTGTGTCATGTATTTTAGTGGTTTCCAAACTTGATGACAGATGGCACAAAAAAGTCCCAAAAGACCCATACCCTAACTAGAACAGGAAGTAGTTTATTTTGATTTGAAGCAGCCCTCATCACAACTCCCAACTTTAATTTCTGTTGTCTATTTTCCGTATGAATATACTAACAAGACCAGTTCTTCACCTCAGGCTAAACATGTTTTGTTGCAAAGGAGGAACTAAGCTACCTCCAACAGTGTCATTCACTTGTTTGGTGTTTCTCAAGGTCAATTAAGGATTTTACAACGCGCCGTTCTCCACCTATGGTTCGATTTTATTGCGACGTAATTAATGCAGATGAGTAATAATTTACTGTAAAAGCGGTCAGGTTTCCACCGTTTTCTCCCTCCTTTGTGTACTGTTCTGTATAAATCAGCAATTTGGTGGTCGTATCAGAGACGTAATAGAAATTTAATACCCAACACTCACTTCTCTTGCCCTGTTGTGCTTAAAGCAATTGTCGCTGTCCAACAACTATTTTATCAGTCATAAGCATGCAGTGGGGCTGGTGTCATCATTATTCGCTGGATTCTGTGTGAAAGGCAAGGAAGAATAAATGCTGGGTGACCCATTTACGGGATATCTCGTCCCTTTCACACTTTTATGTTGCCGTGTCTATCATACAATGACACGGCATCCCAAAATCAGGTAGTTAGTTGATGAGTGTTTCACGCAAAATTGTCGTCTGACAGCGACCAGCAGAAACAGAGAACTGAGTGTCAGGTGTTCTTCATACTTGAATTCCCCTTTACACAGCCGTCATTTATCTGTCACGCCTTTAATTCTCCCTCCCCCTCTAACACGGATCAGCAACACAGGATAAGCTGGTCTTGACGTGAAAAGGTGGCTTTTGTGTGGAAGAGTCTAACATTACAGCTTTTCAGAAATTGATTAGTATCTTTTTGTTTTTGCTTTGTCCGACAGTTGGGCGAATTGTCTTCCAACTTTATTCTGACATTTGCCCCAAGACCAGCAAAAACTTTCTCTGTTTGTGCACTGGTGAGTAAATAACCTTATTTTTTCATATAACGATTCAGAAAGATCTTAAGCGTCATCATCAGCTGGCTATGTTTTTTCTGATTGGAAATGTAAAATAAATAAAAAAATTATAGTTAAAAAAAAATATATATATAAGCAACATTTGTAACTGTTGACTGAAAGTTAAAAGCAATAAATGTTTTTAACGCACAGGAGATGGATAACCACGTGTGCCTGGGAGGCAAGTCTCTTACGTCAAGACTAAACATGGCTGACTGTCATCACACTTGTCATCACATTTCTCCTTTTTTTTTTTTTTTTTTTTAATCACAGGACGATTACTCTGGGATTTTCACTTTTGCAGCAGGGCTCAGTTGGTTATCTTAAGCGTCAGTAATATCCAAGCTCAAAAGCTAAACAAGCAAAAGATGAGCAACCTAAAACTTAATCTTGAACAACCAGCCCTCTGTCCTCTTCAAATGAAATACCTGTGAGGTGGGAGGGTCTTCGTCTCAAATTCTTTCCCCTCATGAGGAGTACGCCACGTAGATCTGCCGTGCGAGAGCTTTTCGTTGTGTACTCATGGACAGTGCTCCTTTTCTCCTTGCAGGTGAAAAGGGAGCCGGCAAAATAACAGGGAAAAAGCTGTGCTACAAAGGCTCCACATTTCACCGAGTTGTAAAGAACTTTATGATCCAGGGCGGCGACTTCACTGAAGGTGAGCGACATTTTTTATTTTTTTTTTGGTCTCAACACAAGCACCTCACTTATAGTTGGATGCTGCGATGTGTTTTCAAATTTTCCTCAACGCATGAGATCACATGGGGGACACGTCAGCAGCATGTGATTTGTTGGCATCCATGTAACTTGTAAAAGTAGAGTCTGAAACATTTCACCGCTTCACAGGAAATGGAAGAGGAGGAGAGTCCATTTACGGTGGCTACTTTGAAGGTAATTGGCACTCAAATGATCAAATCACAGGATTTATTTTGTCTCTTAAATGTTTAATTTAAACCAACGCAGTTTGAGCATGAGCATATTCTTGCATGCAAATATTAGGTCATACTGATGTGTGTGAGGAATTCCCTTGTTGGAATCGTGCATCTCATATGTCCAATATTCTATGTACACTACCGGTCAAGAGCAAGCCGGAAGAGACAGTCCAGATTTTCTAGGCGTGTAATAGTTTACCACAAATCTTGATTCTGTATGTAACTTGGTTTTAGGTCACGGTTCAGTTAAAATTGAGTATGGTAAGAGAACAAAAGCTGAAACTGAGCTGATTTTTAAATGCAATTTCAAAATAACCCGTGAGCAGTAAATTCTCCAATACATGGAAGCTTATCAGATAAACAAAATATGTACTGTAAAATATTATTTTTTTTGTGATATATATATATATATATATATATATATATATATCTATATCCATATCAGTTTTTTCTTTTTACCATACCAGTGCAAAATAACCAATTTCAACGTTCTGCATTATTATGCTATAAAAACACCAATGGCATCATTATTGCATTGGCCCGATGTCTGCTTGCCAGAAGCTGAGCTGCACTGTATTAGTTTTCTTAGTTGCATGTGACTACACGACATACCCAACATTCTCTGCTGACAAATCTTACCGGGTAAGGAAATCGAGAAGCTGTCGCAGTCGTCTACTTCTGACCGGTAGTGTACTCTAAATTCCCTGCTGGCCTTACTGTCGCCGCCTCTGAGGTACAGTTTTGTGTGTAGTCAACCGTTATGGGCTTTTCTTGACCAAAATCAGCATGGAGACTAGGCGTTCTCTTTCTTGAATCGTCTTGCCTAAAATTCTCCACCGTTATTCTTTTATTTGTAGAGGGGTCTTTTGCAAAAATGAGAAGGTAAGCCCATGTACACATGCCCACACTGTCCCCTCCACCACCACCACCACCTGCCCTACAACCATATTTGTACTGTGAGTGGGACTGACGGGAAGCTTTTCTGTTCCCGCACAGCTGACCCTTCCCAATGCCTCAGCCCGCTCACGTTTCTTTTTATGTTCCATTGTTCAAAGCTGCAGTGCCCTTTACAAGGTTGCCACCACAAACTCCCTTGAATACCACAATGGCACTACTGTAATTGATTTAGTTGCGCAGCATTGATATTTTTATAATGTGTCCTAAAGCCTTTAGATACACTTATTTCTCCCCCATTGACAAATCAGTTTTTTTTTCCCCCCACCTTACTGATTTTGAAGCTATTTGCTTCCATGTGCAAATGCACAATAATAACGTGAAGCAGCAGAGGGTTGAGCCACTTTTTCGTGGAAGGGCTGGTGGGTGAAGCGATCACTAGGTTTGACCGGATGACACGAATGCTTTAGCTTTTGAGCATTCTGTTGCACATTTTGCCGGATTGCGCTCCTCACACAACGTCCCGCTCCCCCCCCCACTCGCCCCCTCCTTGTTTTTCTCTATGTGACAGATGAGAATCTCACTCTCAAACACGACCGGGCCTTCCTGCTGTCCATGGCCAATCGTGGGAAAGACACCAACGGTTCACAGTTCTTCATGTGAGCGTCATTCTTTGACCATAAACCAAAAATCCGCATTGTAATTACAGATTTAATAGCGCATCGTTATCATTGCTTCTGAATAAGTGCCACTTTTGCTGTCTTGTCCCTTAACCTGCTTGGGCATCGACAACCCCCCCTACTCTTCTGTTTGTAGTTTAGAAATGAGAAACATCGATTCAAACCTTTTTTTACCCACAAATGTGTTACATTTCTTCTCTTGCCGTTTTTTGTGTAAAATTTACAGAAACTCTAGCATCCTGCCCTTCCAAGGTAATGTGTCTCCAAGGCTGTGCTTCTCTCTCTTCTCTTCTCTCTCCTGACTATTACCATGTAGTAGTTTGTATCTACAAACATTTTGCAGAGTGTTTACTTTGGTTATGAACTGTAGTCACAAATGGCTTGAGGTGACCTATTACACAGGAACCTCCAAAAAAAAAAAAATGAAATTGAACCAAAATTCTCCTGGAAAAATTGTTGAAAATCTAATTTGTGTTAAAATCCGCAGAATAAATTAAGCTTCTTACAAAGGTTTAATTTGAATTCAGCAGCCTAAATTCACAATAGATTGGCAATGAAGTCTCCTCGAGCAAAAGGTCTGTGTATCTTTTCCCATCGTAAAATAACACCTGGCTCTGTCGAGTTTCCTTTTTTTGTTCTCATTCTTGTTCTCCTTTTTCTCTTTTGTCACGGTCCTCATCTCGCTGTCGATTGGCGCGCCTTGCTTGGCTTTCGCACCAGCAGCACAACAAAGATGGCACCTCATCTTGATGGGTATGTTTTTGTTTTTATTTTTTTTAATCATTTGCTCGCGACTGATGCATGGATCGTGATCCCCTTTCTGCATATTTCAGAGTCCATGTCGTCTTCGGCCTCGTCATCTCCGGCTTTGAGGTGATAAAGAAGATCGAGGGGCTGAAGACCGATTCGGCGAGCCGGCCGTATGCCGATGTCAGGGTGGTGGACTGTGGACAGCTGATCATCAAGTCAGCTAATGATGGTCAGTCAGACGTTCTGATTTAGGGGGAAATAATTATTTGTATGTTTACTCACTTAACAAAAAAAATGAACAGTCGACGTTTTTTTGTTGTTTATTTATTTATAGTTATAGAGAACCATTTTCTGCATTTTATTGAGTTAATCACATCCAATCACTAAAACAGTTTTTTTCAACTTGTCATTTGTATAAAGAACACCTGTTCTCTGAATCTATTGCTTACTTTCCAATCGCTATTCCCCCCATGGGCAGCATGAATGCGCTGTCAAAAAAGGTCAGGTTGACCTGCACAAGGCTGGAATGGGTTACAAAACCAAAAGTTTCACATCTCGATTAGTCAGAGAAGGATGATTCTCTTCATAAATGTGCGGTATTTTGGACTGTAGCTCGATGCCAGCTTCTTGCCCTCCTCACTGGCATAGGGCTGCATAACCTCATGTTCCGCTTTATGAAGATGAATGAGAGGCTGGATTGGAAGTATTCTTGTTTCAATAATGATAAAAGGATTCTATTTTTATTTTTCAGTTCTGGAAGGCAAAAGAATTAGGGCGTCCCATTCTGCTGACTCCTCCCTCAACTCCTTTGACTCGTCATCTCCAAGCTCCTCTTCCGAGGACGAGAGCGACTCTGAAAAGTCCACACATCGCAAGCACAAGCGACACAGAAAGAATAAACGCCCCAAAAAGCGGAGGAGGCTGCCCAATGCAGAGAAGAACTTTGACCTTGAGTCTTCCAAACAAAGGTGATACCGTCTAATTAATTTTTACCGTCACATGAAAAAAAAAATCACTGTTTGCGTGGTTGGAGTTTGCATTTGAAAAAAAAAAATGCGTTCAAGCTCTCACAAGCCCGCCGAAGAAGAGATAGGTGATGCTGATATGGAAGGCGAGAAGGACCACTGCGGGAAGAGGGAAAAGCCCGTCGTTCGACCGGAGGAGATCCCGCCTGTTCCAGAGAACCGTTTCCTGCTGCGGCAGGACATGCCAGGCCAAGAGCACAAAGTGGAGACGTCAGTTAACGCTGGATTCATTTCTCCTCTTCAAAATTGCCCACGGTGCATGTGTATATATATAAGTGTGATTTTTCTTTTCGGGTTTTTCAGAGTCGAGAAGCAAGAATCCACACTTGAAGCTGAACAGAAACCAGCAGTCTCAAAGTCTGGACGGAAGATCAGAGGCAGAGGAACAATTGTATGTTGGTTCATGTGGTCATCATAAAAAGCTTAGGTTGCTATTAAATCCATGTAAGATATCAGTACCTCCCAGACATTTTCAGCACCGCACCCCTTTTAACTTCAATGAGTTGGCACAACACCTCAACTCCACCTCCACTCTATACAAACACTTCGTGCAGTGTGGCGAGGGCGCCATTTTGTTCATACATGAAGATCTTGTTGGTTTGTCCGCAGAGGTACCACACGCCCACCAGGTCTAAATCTCGATCAGCATCGGCGGGCGAGCGAGGCAGCAGCGAAACTCCGCCCCACTGGAAAGAGGAGATGATGCGGACTAAAGCGTACCAGCCGCCCAGTGTTGAGAGATGGAGCAAAGGAGACCAGTATGATTCCATAATAAAACATGAGACGTCTTTGAATAATGTTTGTGAGCTAATGGACTGAAATGGCTGTTCCTTACGCAGATGGGACAACAGAAGTGAGTCTGCGTGGTCGAGGTCCTCCGAGCGTTCGTCAGGCCGTAGTTCGGAGAGGTCCAGCCCGCCGCGGCTACTTAAAAAAGAGAAGAAAAGAGCCAAACATAAGAAGAAGGCCAAAAAACGTAAGCACGGGAAGAAGAGGAGCTCCAAAAGCAAACATCAAGCGTCTTTTCCATCAGAGAGGGAAAGATCACCATCTTCAAGAAGGTCCAATTACAGAACGTCTCGCTCTAAATCTCGTTCCTCTTCAAGTCAGCGTTACACGAGAGGGCGGTCCTCCATTTCCAGATCTTACTCCCGATCGCACATATCCAGTCGATCCAGATCCAGGGCAAGGTCTTATTCAAGAGCCAGTTCTTATTCACGATCCAGAAGCTCTAGAAGTCGCTCCCGGTCTCCATCTAGGTCCCGGTCCTATTCTCGATCCAGATCCAGGTCGTTCACGCCAAGCAGAAAGAGGAGTTTATCCAGATCTCCAAGAAAGCAGAAATCCAGCAAGTCGAAAGCAGACGCCACGATCGTTATACCTGGAAAGCTTTCTGATAGCAAAGTCACACCGGCATCCAGAATGCCGACTGTCCCAGCCCCGGAGAACGTCCCTGTGATCCCACTCAGCGATAGCCCACCTCCCTCCCGATGGAAGCCGGGTCAGAAGCCTTGGAAGCCATCCTACATCCCTCCTCAGGACAGCAAGGCGCAAATATCTTCGGTGAAAATTTCTTCCATGGGACAAGCAGCTTCAGAGATCCCTCTGAGTTCGGTTCAGGAGAAATGTGTGCCGGGTGACTCAGAAAGGGACAAGCGCGTCACACAGCGCTCGCCCAGCAGATCCTCCAGAAGCAAGTCCTACAGCCGCTCGAGAAGCCGAAGTGTCAGCAAGACCAGCTCCAGATCCCGTAACAGCAGCAGATCAGACTCTGCAGACTCGGGGCACAAGAAGAAGAAATCCCTCGACAAACATTGGAAAAAGTATTACCGCTCTCTGAAGAGGATAAAGAATATAGACAAGTACATTTCGGTTCCTAGCGCTCAAGCTGTAATGTCGGAGAAGAAAGCAGGCGCCGAGCCAAGTCCCGATAAAGCTGTCCCAACAGTAAGTAAAGAGCCATGGGGATCTCAGGATGAAGAGACAAAGAATTGTAGTTCAGTGCAGGTGGATAGCTTCAATAACAGATCTGGATGGGACAGTGACAGCGATAAGGTGAGCCAAAGCAACGGTGATTTCCTGTCAAAACATCAGAAACCATCCGGCCACGTACCTGACAAGAAGAGTTCCGGTCTTACCGGGTGGAATTCTGACAGTGATCCCGAAACCATAGCCACCAGGGCACTGCCGCTCTCAGAGAAAGAGGAAGGTGAGGCCAGTTCTGAATCGGAACGCGAAACCTACAAAATAGCCTCGACTACTGCGGAAGCCGCAGCTGCCGACGCTACCGTCCTGGCGCCGGCAACCCCGGAGAAGGCTGCCGAGCCAGAGAAACACAAGAGCAAGAGGAAGTCCAAACGGAAGCGCAAACACAAGAGTAGAGGAGAGGGCAAAAGCGGATCCCATCACGCGAAGGAAAAGAGCAAGAGACCCAAAAAGAAACGTCAGAAGCTGAAGGAGACTTTTCACTGGCAGCCGCCTTTAGAGTTCGGCGAGGAGGACGAAGAAGATGACTCAAAGAGGGAGAAACGTAGCCCAATCGCTGCAGTTGTAAAGCGGGACAAAGACCAAAATGCAACCTCTTCGAACAAGAATCCTAACAAAGAGGAAAACAGGGTTGTGCTAAGAGTAAAAGAATGTAATAATAAAAACACCAAACTTTCTGAGCCTCATCAGCCGTCTAACAGGAACAGTAGCAACACATCCACTATCAAAGAGCAGAACTCGATGGATGATATGGACATCTGTACTCCCGAACATGACTCTGAGACCACAGTCGAAGCTGCGGTGGTGTACAGTACCACCCCGGAAAAAAAACTAAAAACTACCTCCCATTTTCCCGCCAAAGCAAGTAAAGGTTCCCTCCCACAGCTGCAAAGCCTAGAACAATCCTCTTTTACCACCACGGATACGGACAAGCCAACCGGCACTGTCATCAATTTCAAATGGAGGCCCTTGAAAGGAATGGCGTCGCTACACAACGTGAACGCAGCGCAGCTCATGACCCAAAGCGTGCACGCCCAGCACAGCCAGATGTCCACTGTCCAAGGAGTGCGAATGGAGATCAAGAGCAAGAACAGGGTCCGACCGGGATCGCTTTTCGACGAGGTCCGCAAGACCGTGCGGCTCAACCAGAGGCCCAGGAACCAGGAGAGCTCTGGCGAGGAAAGCTCCCCCTCGGCCGGAGTAACCAGAGACGACTCTCCGAGGAAGTCGCGCTCAGCCACCCGGCGCTCCCGCTCGGCTTCCAGCCAGCGGTCCCGCACCAGAGACTGGTCGCACTCCTACAGCAGGTCCAGGAGTCGCTCGCGCAGCTCCAGCTACTCCTCCAGGTTAGAGTCAACATGGTTTTAATTCATCCGTGAGCACGAGTGTACCAGTGGTAACTCTGAAAAATTATTTTATTCTGTAATTTCAAGTTTTAAGAGGAAGTTCATAACCGAGATTGTTCCCATTTTCAGAGGTCGTAGCAGGAGTCGACGGAGACACGGGCGCGAGCGCTCCCGCAGTAGCACATACAGAAGCTACAGGAGCCACAGGTACGCCCTGATTTCATCAGTTGTGATTTGTTTTGTTGATTTGATTTTTTTTTTTTTTCTTTCTTTCTTATGCTTCATCCAAATACCTGCCTTTCTCTGCCCTCATGTCAGTCGGACATACAGCAGAAGTCACACCAGAAGTCGCTCCTATAATTACCGCAGGAGATCCAGGTAGATTTGATTCATTTGTATGAATTGACTAGAAATGTTTTTCATGCCAATATTTACGAGAATTAAGACATGACTACTGCGTTAGTGATGGACAATGCAGCATTTAACTCGCATCGCCGCCATAGGAACCATACTCTGTTATAAAAGTACTTTGTACTTGAGATGGGATTAAACAAAAATCTCCTCCCCGACATTTTCTACTGTACAGTCCATGTATAATCCCAAACAATGACGTGATTTTGGGATCTTTTCCCAAAGGTCCGTCTCCTCTGACAGCTATTCCAGCCGGAGTCGAAGTGGGAGCCGGAGGCGAGGGCATCACAGAAGCGACAGCTACCAGAGTTCAGACCGCAGATCTCGGTAAGAAGACTGCAGCTCCTCAAAGAAATGTGACACTCACTACTTACACCTCGGAAAGCCCTTTTTTTTTCTTTTGTCATAAACAATAAGGATATAAAATTGTGTTATTAAAATGGATCTATTTTTGTCTACCAAAAGCACGGGTGGAAAAAGGTATTACCTTGATGCTAATTTTTAACAATGAGTCAGCGTAGCGAATGCTGCTGAAAATACAATTTTAAAGTTTTTTTTTTTTGTTTTTGTTTTTTTCCACTATTTACAACAATTTTTTTTTTTTACCTCCTCCAACAAAGACGCAAAAATGTGCCGTTAACACTGCGCAGGTCCTCGCGCTCGTCCAGTCGCAGTTGGTCCAGACACCGGAGTCGCAGTCGGAGCAGCCGCTACAGCTGAGACAAATCATCGTCAACAACCCACCTGCTCTGTTACAGGCCAGTTCTTAAAGCTCCAAGAGGAACAGAGGCTATTTCGCCATTTTGCACAGTGCTCCACGACTGTGCTAACATGCTTGGAAATGAATGTAATACATCAAGAAGAATGTACTTTACATAAGACCAGCTAAGAATGGATCAGTCATAGACAATTTGTATGGTCATTTTACTTAAAGGGAAGATTGACCATAAATGTTTTTGTTGTCCTTTGTTAGTGACCTTTTTACTTTAAAGTTCCAGTTGTCTTGTGTTCAGATTAGTTGGCAATTTTAATTGATGTTGTTGTTGTTCGGATGACTGTATCACGAGTGTAGTAACTGTGCTGAAAGTATGGTTAAGCTTTTTGTTATGAACAATGTTGATGCTCAATAAATACCACTATTGCTCGTGAATTCTTAAACTGTCCAATGCTGGTCTCTAGTGGTTCAAGGTAGGCAATACAAGACAATTTCATCCAACTACAGTCATTTTGCACCCTGGAGCTATCTTTGGTAAGTGTGTTTTTTTGGTGTGTGATTTATTATAATTAACTAAATATGTTTTCTAATATTGTGACCTGTTTGCTGCCATTAAATTCTCAAGATATAGACTCGTATTTTTTTTTTCTCAAATCATTGCAGATATTGTTAAGCCTGAATGTATGAATATGAGCTGTACGATTTATTTTTAAGTATAACAGTATTGTTGCTATTTATGGCCAGTATTAGAGTTTGCCAAGAGTTTGTGACTGGTCCACAGCTGACGTGATTGTTGCCCCCCACACCCTCCTCACCCCAGGTTGTTGGAGTAGACAGTGGGAGTAACGATGCACTCCAGTGTGATCAACAAAGGCTTGAACCGATCCTGAAATGCCACAAAATGGAACAGGTGACGATTCCCATTCTCTTAATGAAGTTTGAAGGAATGAAATATCAATCACTGTATATCTTCTAGGGCTCCAACAAATTATTATTTTAAGAATCGATCAGTCTGACAAAAAATGTATTGAATTGTTCCACTTTCAAGTCGGACTGTCTGTGAATCGTTTTGCACCCGATGTATGGAAAACCGAATTGAATCGGCTTTTGCGGAGACACGCACACCCATCAATTATAACCCCACCCCACCCCCCCGAAAGTGTTCTATCGTTTAATTATTTTTAAATATGTCCAATTTCATACTAAATGCGAACTTAGTGTTTTAAACTATTCCCTACACTGTGACTTCTGTTTACTTCTTTATTTTTTTATTTGTATGAACTTAGTAACCCGTGTGACGTCACAACCTGCGCACTCTAGCGGAGGAAGCGCACCAGGTCCTTTTTTGCGCCATACGTCAAATATGCGCATTCTGTTTGAAAACGCCCAAAAATAAAAACAAATAATGCAGATCATGTTGTCGCGTGTGCGCGTATAAAGCGCGCCGCCGCGTTCTACAACGTCCAACGCTTTTAAAACGGCGCTGTGTCCCTTTAAAAGGCCAAAAAAAGAAAAGCGCCCATATGATCCCCGAGCTCCAATCAAAAAAAAACAATTCCTCTTGCAAAAAAAAAGCGAAGCAGCCTCTGTAATTTTTTTGTTCCGTCTGCTCGCTTGCTACAGAGAACACGGAGGAGGTCCACGGGCTGCAAACACACACACGCAGACACACGCACAAAGAACCGCTCCAAAATGTGACAAATCCACGCTTTTTGTAGGGGGCGTTCATGGCGGAGTGGAAACTGGCGCAAGAGGAGTTATTGCGGGACTCCTTGGAGCCTCTGGCCGCTGCTGGATCAAAATGGTAGGCTCGCTCTCTCCGTTCACACACACAGCAGCGTCACATTTTGTTTATTTTTCAGTTTTGTGAGTGAGATGGAGAGAGCGGCTTTCTCTTACTTGGCGCACTTTCACGCGTCATTTTGTTTTCTGGCGCCTTTCCTTTGCGTGGAAGTTTGTGGAACAAGTTAGAGGAACGCAATGGCTGCAATTTGCAAAAGGGGGGGGAAAAAAGTGAGGACGTTTGTGCCAGACTGAAAGTGGAAGTCCAGTTCCACGACAGTGCTTTCCCTCGCAGATTCCGTCTGCCTCTGCGGTCTGGGGTCATTTGGGGATGCCTCATTAGGAAAGCATGTGGTGGTGCTTGATGCAGCAGTGGTGCTGGAGTAATCCCAGCCAGTGCGTTCACATCTGGAGGCTTGGGTTAATATCTGGGTCAGGTCACTTGGGGTGAGCCCTGTTGCTTGCTTGGTGGCTTCTGAGTGTGTAGTTTTGCCGCCTTTTTCATTGTTTTGGTTCAATAAGTGTAAGGAGCCAACTATGACAATTGCAGTTCTACCATTTGTACCCACCACAACAACCAAAGCACCTGTGCCACTCCCTGAGTCTCTTGCAGCAGTCCTTCCACAGTTTTAGACATTTTAGGGACACTGTACGCAAAGGCTGGCAAAGGCCGGCTCGTGATTGCAAAGAGCCCGATGCTTGTCTCGGCTTTGCCCAACAGGGACTCTTAAACGGGTAGTACGCTTGACAGTTTGTGGGCATTGCAATTCACTGCGTAAGATAGGTAAGCAAATCAACTCAGACGATCTATTTCTTATTCGTTTTTCAAAAGTTTACCGTAAACATGGAATCCTTTCATGAAATGTGTATCCAGACAGACGCTGAAATGCTGTAGTAAATATACCAGGCCTGTAGTGACGCTGTTACACTCCAAAAACCAAAGTCACCAAAAAGAGCCTGTGCAGGGGCAGGGACAGGGACTCTTCAGCGGCTAGCACATTTGACCATTTAGGGCCACCGTTCTTCAATGGAAAAGTGAGGAAATTTAACCAGTCGTATTCATTGCATCACACATCATTCTGTCTACTTTCAGATCTAAAAAAAGACCACAGAGCTAGTCTCAGCCAAGACCAACATGGACTCCTAAAATGGTAGGGCTTTTGACAATTTCAGGTCGCTGTACTTCAGTGCAGAACTGACCAATTTATATTATTCTAGTCATTCTGTCTCTTACTTAATGTCTCAGAAGAAAAAAAAATACTGTGATCCTGACCTCAAAGAACCCTTCGCTAGCCATGGCCATAACCACAGATACTTTTCATTTGGTAGCGCATTTGACCATTTGGTACCACAATACGTCAGTGCGGAAGTGAGAAAATCGAATCACTCGTTTACGGTGTCTCATGTCATGCTGTCACTTTCCGAAAATATGTGGACAACACTATTATAATCTCAATCCCAGCTGGCCTCCGCTAGATGAATAGTTTTAATTGTTAGAAGTTGCAGGTTCCTAGGGCTGTTGTGTTTCACGTGGCATTGTCACCTCCTGTCTCCATCCTCACAGGGTGATGTGAGTTTTTATGTAACCGCCTATTCACGGCATTCCTGCCCGCCCTTGACTCGTGTAGGCTTTCGTTATCTTCTGGTGCCAAGTAAGGGGAATTGTCTGCCTCGTGAAAAGTGCAGCCATTCCAAAGCCCGGCAACAAACTCTGCTCAGCAGTCGGGAGTCCACTCGCCGTGGAAACCGTGCGGCTAATTTATGCCCCAGAGATTAGGAACAGTGGACATTGTGGCAGACAGTAGAGTCTAAGGCACTTCAAATGGCACTGCCTTATTTGTAAACCCCCTATCTTTTTTTCTTACACTACAATCTTGTCTAATTTCACCCCAATAAAACATTTAGCTTGTGTTTTAATTATTATGTGGCATTTGAAAAAGAAAAACCTTCAAAAAAAAAAAAAAAAACCTCACTTATGGCGAGACTGGTAAGTCTAAAAACTAAAACACTGAGTTTTGTTTTTCTAAATGTAAATTTACTAGATGACTAGCAGAGGCTAAAGTGCTTCCAACACCCTTGTAAAGGAGGCTAACGTGTGACAGCTAGAATCTTAGGCATTGTTTAACTAAGGTTAACAAACACCCGTAGTTGATAGCACACTGGTACTTATGGTAAGCACACAATCATTTGAAGCTAATCCCTCGTAGCAAGTGCTAACAGCTGCCTGAAGTTGCTTAGACACTGGTAATGAGAGGCTAACACACCATGGGTAATAATTACCAGAAGTTACTAACACACTTGTTGTTGAGGCTAACAAACAATGCCTTGTGGCCAACACCTGACAACAGGTGCAAATAGATTCCTGAATTTCCTAAGAAAAAAGGCTAATACATAATGTGAAGAAGCTAAAACTCTACGAACTATCGCTAATAATAACCAGTGGTTGCCCATACACCGGTGTTTGAGGCTAACACATGATAACAAGAGGCACCGCTAATGGTGGCTAATAACAAACAGCAGTTGCCAAGATACTTGCAGCTGAGGCTAAACACACACAAACAAATACCTTCGATTCATGTGTTACTAATCCCCGCCCCCACCTTCACAGTGTTGTGACTGATGTTTTTTAGTCGAAGGGGAATTATTATGAGACACAAAATTCTGCAATCACTCATGTTTCTTAAATGCAATGGTCTTGACTCTCGACTCCTCAAAGTGTTGGCCTTGTCTTGGACTTGGCGAGTTCTGGTCTCAGCCAAGTCTTCGTCATGGAGAGTGTGCTCTTGAGCACAACGCTAGCTAACACACTGGTAGTTGATGCTAATGTGATCACAACTAAAGCACTGCAAACTGTCACTGATAATGACAAGATTTGCTAACTCGCAAGTAGTTGAAGCTAACACAATATGACTACAGGCTAAAACACTGCTAAGAGTGGCCAGTCATGAGCAGTATTGCTAACATCCTTGTAGCTGAAGCTAACGAATGATGAAAGGCTAAGAACCACTAAGGCAAGAATAACCAGCAGTTGTTAACAGGCTGGTAGTTGAGGCGGACACACAACGGCTAGTGGCTATCACCCTGCCTACATGTATAACAGTGGCTAATGCACTGCTACATGTTGGTAATGTCATGAGTAAAAATGGTTGAATCCTTGGCATTGTTATTGCAGTACACAAAATAATAGCATAGCTGTATGTGGGATTACATCAACACATGGAAAACTTGAAGTTGTACTCATCTTTCCGATTTTTCACTCCCTCCCCCTTTCCCATGAGGCTGCTAAAGCTAAATGTCGGTAGCTTAATTGGTCCGACATGATTGGTCAGCATAATTCTCATCAAACTCTCGAGCAGAAAAGAGAACAAGCGCATTCCCAAACAGTCCTTTAGGCTTTTTTTTCCCCCTCCCATTGATTGGTTGCGGGTGTAGAAAGCTGATGCTCTCCCCTTCTCTCTCTCTCTCTCTCTCCCACTCTACCTCGTCTACCCTTTTGTCCTCTCTGACCTTCTCATCAACAGCCCACACACACGCACACACAGCAGAGAGATCCCTGCGATAAGAAGCTCTTTGCAGTCTTGTGTTAGCCTCTCGTCTCTTTGTATTCAGCTATGAAAGGTATAATGAACATATCTCAGTATCCTCCCTGCCAATGGCCCCGGGCCATGTCTGCACCTGCTTGCCGCTCAACGTCACAGAGCTCTTTTTGTCTCAAACATCCTTCGTCAAAGCACAAATGCCATGTCACTTTATTAGGTACGCCCGCGCTAACCTAAAACAAAAACAAAAAAGCTTGCTTTTGATCGACAATCTTTGTGGGGGAAGAATGGATGGATGAATAGTACTTTGATGTGCTTATACAAAAAGTGATAACCAGTTGCAGTGAAAAGTGAGCCTTGTTAGTCGGTCAAGGCAAATTCTGTTTGAAGAAATGTATCGCATAATGTTAAGAGCTAAGGAGTCTTTTTTTAGGAGTCTTTTTTTTTTTATACTTTATTATAAAATTGAATAAATAGTTACAATCAAACGGAATCAAAGTTAGTTTTTTTTTAAATATTTCCTATTACTTATTACTATAATATAAAACGCGAATATAAAAAGTTCATAGTTAGATGTAAAATAATTCAAACATTTTTGAATATATTTTCTAAATATATATTTGTTGTCCCAGAAAAAAAATCACATGTAAAGGAAATGGCAAAGATGTAAAAAACAAAATAGACACTTACATGGATAGACCAAAATCCTCCTTACAAAATACACAAGTCACAAGATGTAAATACAAAATAATTAAAATTATTATCTAGTGTCATCAAAATACCCCAAGGATCAAGAATTGCAAAACATTGTACAACCTCTCTCCGACAGAAATTCTGAATTGAATGAAAATAATGTACCCTTGCTCATCTGTCTATGCCAGCGACATATAGTGACAAGCCACTAATGTTAGAAGTTACAAATATCCTGTCATTCCCACTGCTGCCATTTGTACAACAGAAAAATCAACTCAACACACCCAGATTTCACACCAAGTACATTTTTGAGTAAAATGAAACGAGATTATCATTTGTTCAATCCTTCAGTTCATTTGCATGCGTGTTTGCGCGTGTACGAGAACACCTCTCCCTTGGCCAGCCTTCCTGAGTCAGCGCTTCCTTTCTCAGCTCGTTGGCCCAGACGCAAACTTCCTGGCACTCATCGACGTGGCCCACCAACAGTCTTATATATCTCAGTGTGAATTCTGACCTGGAAACGCACACTCACGCACACTCTGTGCCCTGAAAAACCTTACCCAAATGTCACCCAAAGCAGTCTGAGATCAAATCTTTGTGTTTGTGCATCCCAATTTCATGCTCGGCTAAACGCGTATCACTTGTAGATTGGCTTGTCACCTGTGCTGGAATTTACACATAGATGGAAATGTATTCACATCTAGTGGTAGAAATGAGGCGGTTGTACCAGGGAAAGGATTTATAGTATTTGGCTGGCTGGGACCCTCCCAAAACTGCAGGATCAGGCGATGGGATGTGTGGGATTAGAGGAGATAATATTGCCTTTATTAATTTTAGCGTTGTGGTGGGGAAAGAAGCTCTGTTTTAAGAGGCTGTAGGGAATAAAAATGAAACCGAGCGACTGTTTTCCTTGAGCTTCTGCTGCAAATTTTGCCTGAAATCTCATTTATATTGTTTTCTTCCCTTTTCATATAATGTATCTGAACCACCATCAATGCAGGGCTGCTTGATTATCAAAAAAGTATTTATCACGATTATTTTGGTAATAATTGAAATCACCATTATTCAAAAGATTTTTTGGTACAAAACAAGGAAATGTTTCAACGTAAAAAACATAAAGACAAATACATTTCTTTGAAACACTAATTATGTAAGTTACTTTTGTACCAAACAAAATGTATCAAATTTGTTATTATAAAATAACATAAAAAGTTGCAAATGTGTGATTTCCCCGTGTGAGCAATGCGTTGGATATAAATGCGTATTAATAATAGTTTTTTTACGATTATGCCAATTTTGTAATCGTGGAGTGTAATAATCATAATTGTAATTGAATTTCGATTAATTGCACAGCCCTACCTCAATGTTTTGTTTCTGCACTCGGGGGTTTATTTTGGAATAATCTTTGAAATAACCTACAAATGCATACATTTTTTATAGTGTTACTTTTTGTGCAAATCCTGCTAAATTGTCATGAGACAAGGGGTATTATTATTATTATTATTATTGTAATTTTTCCCCCCAAACAACCTGAAAATGTTAACTAAATACTTTTTGACCTAATCTTACAAAATGATTTCTCCGATTTTTGTCGTCGCTGTCGACCTTTACTCTATCATCTCAAACTGCCTCCTCACAACCAAAGCTTTCAAATTCCCGACGCTGCTTTCAAATTCCCGACACTGGCGTGCGTGCGACCGTCATGACCTTGGCGGCGAGCCCGCAACATTGATTTTATTTGCATGTTTTTATGATGCAGCCGTAAAGAGCACTGCGGGCCTTGTTAAAAGGCCTGCCCGGCCACATTTGGTTACGCCCTCGTCATCTGTTTGCCTCTGCGGCGTCATCGCATCTGCAGCCTTTCAGGTACGCGTGCAGACGGGGGCATTTGAGGTTGCGGGCACGTGGGTGGACGATGCTACTTTATACGCCGCTTACGCCTCAAGGTCAGCGCGGGTGCCGATTGAATTTCAGGAGGCGGAGCTTGTGCCGACGGGAGAAGTCTTCGAGACGATTTGCTTTTCAATAATTGTGTCACTTGTACCACATCACATACACAGGAGTTGAGATTTGACTTTAAAATGTGTACGGTAACTTGACAATACGATACGTTGATGAAGTATCGATACATTTGATACCCAATTGGGACAAAAGTGTATCGTCCCAACCCGACCGGGTACTTTTACGAACTGTTTTGCTTTCCACAAGAGCCCATTTAGGTGTCTGCTTTGGCTGCGTATTTGAGCCTTGTCACGAACGCTCGCGTCTGATGATTCAGTGATGGTACGTTTGGGTCCTCCTAGCATCTCCCGGCTTGTGAGCAAGATGAGAAGTGACACCAGTGCCGGTTGCTCTTCATCCGGGTGTCAGTCACTTCCTGATGTCTGCCCCGCCCGTCTTAGTTGGAGGGCCGCGACCCATTTTTACCCTAGAAGTCTATATTACGAAAAAGCCGTCATAAATTGTTACATTTCACTTTTTTTTGTTGTTGTTATAATCTGGTAGGAACATACTTATCCGAATGTGCTGAACTCCTGTTTCAGAGCTACTGCGCCAGCATATCAAGAGTGCTGATTCAGTCCAGCCATGTTCTCACTCTTATTTTTTTCTCGTTACCGTTGGCTTATAGGACTCTCAACCCCTATAAAACCTAAAATGGTCCCTGATGGCGGGGGGGGGGGGGGGGAGGTTCCTACGGTCTCAGCAGACATTCTTTTCTTGGTATGGGAGTCAACGCCTCGCTTTTAAATCTCCCGTGATGCGAGGTATGCACGGTGGTAGTTACGGCGGAGTAACACGCATTGTGCAACTCGAGAAAGATTTACATGCGCTTGACAGCCTGAGGAGATGCAGACTTTTTCACACAGTAGTAAATTGAATTGGGAGAGAGGACATGGTGACCAGTTGGTGTCTCCTACATCTTTTTTTTTTTTTTTGTCTGTTTAAGAAGTGTCCACATCATTTCCGCCATTGTCAATGCGCTAACATTTTACCCATCAGCAGAACGATATAATATATAAAATGACAAATAAAATGTATATAAATTTATAAGGGTAACCTATTTATTATGTGTAGTAATAATATAAAATGTAGTTAAACTTCAAATAAACTAAAATCATAATCGTCAGTTGGTCAGTCCGTCCATTAGTTAAGTCCGTCAGAAGTCTGCTTGTCCTTCACTCGGTTCCCCAAAAAAACGTCAGCAAAACGTAAATCCACTTCCGTTAGTGCTTTGTCCTTGTCCGTCACTTTTAAAAAAGTGTCCCATCATAAGTCAATCATCAGCAAAACGGGCGTCCCCTCAGAGACGGACTGGCCCATCAGTCTGATGGAATGCTCCCTCTGATAATTACCATATCATTTGTGTAATATTTCCACTTTTTTCTTAAAAAAAAAAAAAAAGACTGCATTGTGGTACCTGCACAACACTTGAGTCGGGTCAGACGCATCGCACGCTAAAAATAACGTATGAGAGGCCGCGTGTGTCTGAGAGGCTTGTCGAAGGTGGCGTTCTAATGACAGCAAACAAAGCCTGCCTGCCATTTTGGAGATGAACGGGGAGGCGAGACGCACAGGGATGATGACAAGAGACGAGAGCGGGGGAGTTCATCAAACTCAGTCTATCCAAAGTGCTTTTGGGATCAACCGTTGCGAGATTGGTTTGCAACTTCAGACGGACTTTTGGAGCACATCTGAGGTGGTTCTTGGAAAGTCTCGTCACATACCTGGGGCGTGTTAGAGTTGAGCCAACCTCCATTTTTCATGAAAAAAAAAATGGGAGGTGTGTTCCCGTTTTTTTTTCTAAAATATTTTTGCGGTATCCCCTCAATGCATTTATAATGAGCATCATCGCTATCGACGGGCTTAGCTGGTTACCAACCTCCGCGAATAGCGTTTCACATCTGTTGACATTTAGGACACATAAACAGAAGCCCTTTTCCTGCGTCGTTGCATTTTAGGTCCGGGACGAGGACTGCGACGACAATGATGATTATGGCTAAAGTGGTGTAACTTGCATTCGATCTGATTAAGGCTGCGGCGCTGTGCCCTTGGGCGATGTCTGCTGAGAGCCGGCGAGCGAGCGATATGAGAGATAACCCCATCTCAACTCCACTCTGACTTTCCAATTTAGCAGCTCCAAACTATGAATAAATCTAACACCCCTCTAATTGAATTCTTCAAAGAGACCACTTTTTCAAGGTTAGTCCCCTAAATGCAAATGCATGTTCCCGGCTGAACAACGACAAAAAGAAAAAGACTTCCATTGATCTTGGAGAGGATTGCGGCTGCATTCTCACTGTAACGTACAAGCATAACTGAATGTGGCTTTACCACATCCCTCTACAATTCTCTCATAATATGAATTTTTACTAATAATATTTTGACTTTATTCTTGTAAGATTTGGACTTTATTCTCATACAAACTACAACTTATCCGGTTAATTTTACGTTTCAATTGTTGTCTTGTAAAATTAAGACTGAAAGATGTTATGTAATGTGTCAGGAATGATCGTAAAATTATAACTTAATTTTTTTCTACAGTTACGACGATTTAAGTTAAATTAAGATTTAATTACCATACAAAATTTCATGTAATTTTTGACTTCATTCTTGGAATGTTAGCACTTCATTGAGACATTTTTATTTCACTTTTGTAGAAATTACGACTTGTAGAGTCAATTTAAGACCATTTTCATGTTTACATATAATTTCATGTAAAATGACTATCACATCTTAAAAACTGCACAAAAAAACATCAACTTAATTTTCATAAAAAAGACCCTGAAATATTTTGACTTTATTGTGATATTTGGATTTTTATTCTCAAATCGAACACACAGGCACCCCAAAATATCCTTTTTTTTCTATACTTTTTATTCTATTTTTTTTTGCGTTCGAATGAATTCACAATGTGTTTAAAAAAATGTTTTAATAATATTACATGTGGCCAAAGCGTGTAAGAGGAGTGAAACTAAATCTGAAATGTTTTTCCACATGGTCCCTTTCTATCGCGGATTTTCACCAATAGTGGGTGGGTCTGGATCACACGATCCACACAATGAATGGAGGTTTAGTGTATATATATATATATATATATATTTTTTTTCCCAGTCGTGTCTGTTTACAGCTCTGCATGTCTACACTGCACAATCAAAAGGTGCAACAGTCAGCGCTCTGTGCAAATCCTTGCACGTCCCTCCCCAAGGTGTGTGTCTGTTTTAGCACAGGAAGGGTAGGGTTTCGATCCAGACGGGATGTGAGCAAGGACGCGCGCACGCACCCACGAATGCAGTACATGACAACGTGTATTAAAAACACACACAAGAAAAAGCAAATGTCTGTGAGGACTGGCTGCTTTGGCATTCGCGAATGTCCCCGCTGACTCCATTAGCTGTCTCCATTGCTCAGCAAGACCACAGCATCCCAGGGGAAGCGCAAATTATTCACAAGACGAAACGCGCTCCGCGGGAACAATTAGCGGCGGCAGATAAAACAACCCCGTCGACGATTTATATAAAGAATACATCTGAGGGTCTCTTGAAGGCCCGAGTGAAGAGAATGCATCTCGCACACCGGAAAAATTTCACGGGAGTTTATTCTGCAAGACGAATTGTAAAATCCCATTATTTTGTAGAGTGCCTTTTTTTTCGGATTAAAATGGATTTTTGGAGAGTTAACACTGATAACGTTCCCCGTTCAGCTCATAGTGGAGAAGACCACCGACTTTCCCTCTGCTGAGTTCTCTCTGGTGGAGGATGTGGCCCTTCACTTCACCTGCTTGATGGACCGGCTGAACGAGCAGCGCCTCTTCCAACCCGACCTGTGCGACGTGGACATCGTGCTGGTGCGCCACCACAGCACCTTCCCGGCCCACAAGGGGGTGCTGGCCGCCTACAGCCCCTTCTTCCACTCGCTGTTCGCCCGCAGCAAGCAGCTGCGGCGCGTGGACCTGTCGCTGGACGCGCTGACGTCTCAGGGCCTGCAGCAGGTTCTCAACTTCATCTACACGTCCAAGCTTTTGGTGAGCAGCCGCACGGTGGCCGACGTGCTCAACGCCGCCACGTTGCTGCAGATGAGCGACATCGCCGCCTCCTGCCGCCAGCTCATCGGCAGCCGGTCGCTGCGGAGCGCCGACATGGACGAGCAGCGACGCGGGGCTGCCTTCGGGCAGCTTTACCGGGACATCAAACAGGAGTGCGGTGGCGGCGAGGACCCCAAGACATTGGATCCTCACGCGACCTTCAACAAAGATCAAATCATCGTGGAAGTCAACCTCAACAACCAGACGCTCAATGTGTCCAAGATCTCCGAAGGCGGCGACGAGGCGAAAGTGTTCTGCGGTTGCGACGGGAGGGGGTCCGAGGACGACGAGGCGGAGAACGACCCGAGGAAAGAAACCGATACGTTGGGGCAGAGCACCGAAGAAGAAGAAGAAGACGAGGACGAGGAGGAGAACGTCCTTGACGTTCCGGCGGTGGAACCTGAGTCCGGGCACCCCCGCAGGGCGCTGTCCGTGGCTGTGACGCTGGCCCACCGGCATCCGGGCGACACGGAAAGCGCCGGCCCCAAGGCGAGGCTGGAGGAGAAGCAGCAGTTCTCGTGTAAGAAGTGCCCGCGCGTCTTCAACAACCGCTGGTACTTGGAGAAGCACACCACCGCGACGCACAGCCGCTCGCACGCCTGCGCCAGCTGCGGCAAGAGGTTCCTGCTGGAGAGCGAGATGCTGCTGCACCAGCAGACCGACTGCGAGAAGAGCATCCAGGTAGGCCGGCATTTGGAAGCTGGGAAAAAAAAAAAAAAAAAAATCTGAATCCCAATTTGAAAACCGGTCTTTTGCTGTCTGTGGATTCCGGGTAGTGCGTGGCGTGCGGAAAGGCCTTCAAGAAGCTGTGGTCCTTGCACGAGCACAACAAGGTGGTCCACGGCTACGCCGAGAAGAAGTTCTCCTGCGAGATCTGCGACAAGAAGTTCTACACCATGGCGCACGTTCGCAAGCACATGGTCGGTGAGTGGCAAGCCGCCGTCGTTGGGTCGCGCTTACTGTTGCCCGTTGTGGTTTTTTTTGGGGCCATTCCGTTGGCAAAAAAAGGAACTTCAATGGAACTTAACAGCCTCAACAAGGTCAAGATCTGTGTCACAATACCGCAATGTGAAATTCAGTCGGCACGCCCGCCACGATGATGAAGTCTCAAGAACCCACGACTGAAAAGAGATGAGCCTGCTGCTAATCTGTACTCACAACAGCCAACCATACACTCGCATACCCTGACTCCCACATCACTCACCAGGCCGTGCCCCGCCTTTTAACTCATTCACTGCCATTGGCGTATTTGTTAGTCTTTTCATTTTATTTTTTACATTTTTTCAAACGTTAGGGTAAAAGAGGGTCTGAAAATGTCTGGCAGTGAATGAGTCAAAGGCGCATGCACTCAAAGTCACACACACGTTTGTATGAATAAAAATCTGTTTTGTCTGCGTTTGTGCATGCGTAGCTCATACGAAGGACATGCCGTTCACCTGCGAGACGTGCGGGAAGTCATTCAAGCGCAGCATGTCCCTGAAGGTGCACTCTTTGCAGCATTCCGGAGAGAAGCCCTTCAAGTGTGAGGTTTGAGCTCCTTCTCCACACCACATTGAACAACTTTCTTCGACAGTAAACGCATGATTCTTTTGTCCATTTTTATTGTTAAAAAAAGCAACAACAAAAAAAAACAACAACATGTGCTTGGTTGCCATTGCAGAACTGCAGCGAACGCTTCCAGTACAAATACCAGCTGCGCTCGCATATGAGCATCCACATCGGACACAAGCAGTTCATGTGCCAGTGGTGCGGGAAGGACTTTAACATGAAGCAATACTTTGATGAACACATGAAAACCCACACTGGTGAGTGCAGCAAAGTTCCGTATATATTTGCAGTTCGACATTCACAAATTCACATGTATGCAGATTTTGGGGGGAAGCTGGCCAACATTATTTGCTAAAAAAAAAAAAAAAAAAAAAAAAAAAAGAAAGACCAAAGCAATACTGGTATTTTTTGGGTGGTGCCTTGGTCCCAAGTAACTATGTTGAAGTGAATTGAGGAATTAAATAATTACCAGACAAATTAAAACTCAAACATTCATCCAACTTAATCATTTTTTGCCCCCCCCCCTTTTCCATTTTTTCCCCCCTCACCGAAAGGAGAGAAACCGTACATCTGCGAGATTTGCGGCAAGAGCTTCACGAGCAGGCCCAACATGAAGCGTCACCGCCGCACACACACGGGCGAGAAGCCGTACCCGTGCGAGGTGTGCGGCCAGCGTTTCCGCTTCTCCAACATGCTCAAGGCCCACCGGGAGAAGTGCTTCCGGGTCAGCCAGCCGCCGGAAGACCCCCTCGACTCGTCCGGCCCGGCGCAGCCGCAGTGGACGCCGGAGCGGCACCCAGAACAGACGCCATCCGGCGCCTCGGAGCCTTCCCTGCTTCACCCCAAGGGGGGGTTACATCCCACCACGCACGTACCCCCTCTTCCACCACCTGCCCTCTTCTCTGGCGGTAGGATGAACTCCAACATCTGAAGTATTGAAAGGTCACTTTTTGATTTTTTTTTTTTTTTTTTTTTTTTTCCTTTCTTCCCCTGGATTTTCTTGCGCCTCAGTAACACTGCCACTTGGTGAAAATAAGTAATAAGAAATCCAAGTTATTTTTTACAAATACTTCTGGTGAGCTGGTTTTGTTTGGGGACCAGCCGCGTTTCCCTTCCCCGGAGTCTTGCACAAAACGCAGCGATTTGTAGCAGCTCTCGTAACAACAAGCAAGAAAAGTTGGATTTTTTATTTTTATTTTTTTCCAAACTCCGCACACGCGTAGCGGCAGCAAGCGGTTCGGGTGCGACGCAGCAATAATAACCAAAAGCTGACGCGTTTTGAAAAATGTGCACTACTCACAAAGTTTGGGATAACGGACTGTGAAATTTTAGTGCGAAGCTAAAAATGCGCACGGTGTACTCCCGCCTATTTGCAATTTGCTTCTATTTGCCACAGAAAGCCCAAACGTTTTGTGAGTCTTGGAAGTGTGTGTTTGTGCGTACACAATAACCAAATCAAATCTCATTAGCTCATGCGCTATAGCTACATCACGTCATCGTGTTTGTAATCCGCCTGGCACCTTACATTTCATGATGTAATCAATCTGTACTCCTAACTGTTTCCATTCTTAGAACTGTGCGTGTAAGCAAGCAATTTGTGGGACAATGCTTTGCGGTCAAGTCCTAAATTTTGCTGTTTTAATAGTTAATTATTATATATATATATATATATATATTATATTTATGTATTCAATTGATTGATCACAAATTATAAAATAATGACAACACAGTATTAGAAACAGAATTATCTTATTTATAGTTACATTAATTGAGATAAAATTAGAATGAATGATCTTATTACAATTATTATTATTATTATTTTTATTTTTTTTTTTTCCACAAATGACCAAATCAATTCTAGAGCACAAAGTTTGCCCGTCCCAGTCCATAGGAAAAATTGCTAATCATGAAGTCATTGTCATCTTAGACCTTTTGTGCAATAATCTTTTTGAATGTTCTAAGCTCCTGTTTCCATGTGGCAAGTTTGCGAATCGGCGATGGCTCGCTGTAATTGTAATTCTTACGGCCATCTCTAGTTGAAATCGAACAAGACCAAATCCATACTGATGATCGCTATTCAAAGGCTTATTTTTTGCAGTATTTGCACTTTTGACAATTATTTCTTCCAAAATCGACTGCGCCTGATGCATGAAAACAATATCCTATTGAGTAAGGTCCCTCATAAGTTAATAAGTCCTTTTGAGTGTTATAAATGATTATAAATGTCTTTTAACTTCCGGTCCGTTGTGAGTGAACACAAAGGAGGTGTAGAACTGAAAAAGAAATAGCCACTGCTGCACTAACATGACTTATTATTTATTTATTTTTTTTGTTTTTTTTCTAACAATTTCAGTATTTTAATGATTTTAAAGTTAAATCCCAACAATAATGAAATAAAGCATTGTGCTAGGAGGCTAGCGAGCTCGTTTTTTTTTTAAACAGTCGTTGCTACTTAGCCAGTTTGGCTAAACAAAATCAAAATACAGTAACTACTGCCACACCAAATATCACGTTGTTGTTTGGGTATTGTAAAATCACATTAGTCACAAAGTCTCATAACACAATCTAACAAAATTTTTGTAAATTGGTTATTTCCAAAACTGCGACTTGTATTCGAAAAAAATGTACAATTAGCAAACTAAAGTGAGTGAGTCAAAAAGTTATATTTTTACGACAAAAAATAATTTGTTTTACGAGAAAATTAAGTATAAATTCTTTTAACATTCTAGTGCTGTTTATTCTCATAACATTACAACTTTAGCATTGACATAATCGCGCTACGACGTTTTCTCATATTTGTTTTCATTGCAGTGTGGTGCGGGAGTACGCCTTTGTACAAAAACAATCCTGACATATTTTGGTTGTAGTTTGCCTTACAATCGGAAAGGGTTTGAACGTCGTCATATGGAACGCGAGAAAGACGAGTAGTTAACACTACTGATTTTTGCACTTTGAACTTGGTTGGCCGTGGACGATTTTCGACAGGAGCGCACGTACCATCACAGTACAATGAAAAGTGTTGATGTCCAATTGTTAATACGAAATTTGAAAAAAAAACAAAAAAAAAAACGTTATCGTATACAATTGTTATGGTTAAACAGAAAATTTTGAACGAAATTTGAACGTGCGATTTACTTCCCTTTTTGTTTTGTGCTGCTCGTATTCACGACTTTGCGTGAGTGTTTTGTAGCGATATTAGTGAGGTCGTACCACTTTCAGTGAGAGATGGGATCTGATGTGTGTAATGTGAAGATGATTGAATGGTAATGGCGAGCACTTTATTGTCCATTTCGACGAATGTCTGATTTGGAGTGAGTTTAAAATGTGTACAATTTCTACCTATAGAATATTACCAAAATCACACTTTTTAGTGAAGACCACAAAGAATAACATTAACACACAAGTATTAACATGTTTAATGCTGTGTTATACATGACAGGAGGAAATACACTAAATTGAGATTAAACAGAAGGTTATTTCTTTTTTTTTTTTAAGAATATACTAAATTTAGCAGCGTTATCATAAAATGTGCTGCTTGTATTACATGACATAGAGACTCTAATGTATATAGAGCTGTTTAAAGCAAGTGTAACCACGCCTGACATGTACAGTATATATGACCATATCTATTTTTTTTTTTTTTAGCAGTCAGATGTTAATGTGGTGTTATCACTCTAAGTGGCAGTAAAAAAGGAGAAGGGACTTTTCTTTTGCACAGTGTTGTGGAGGACTCATACTGGATTCCTGGCAGGTAGGCTTTTATGTCTTTCGATTAAGCGCCATTCTCCTTCACTGAGGCTCTCAGCCAAAAAGTTTAAGGTGGACGTGCCCTTGTCCTTAAATAAAGGCTGGCTAAAAGGAGATTTTCTACCAGCCCTTGCTTATTTTGCACATGAGGGTTTATGTAGCTACTTCTAATAATCATAATAAAAAAAGCTAACTTTCCCAAACTTTAAAGCAAACATTTTTTTTTTTTTTTTATACATTTTTTAAATAAAGGTCTCAAACATTCTAAATTCAAAATACACAAAGCATAACAAAGACTTAACATCCACTTACTGTGTTTTGGGGGCGGGGGGGCGCTTCTGTCTCATGCAATTTAGCCGCTGTCAATCCTGCCCCATTACGGCCAAGGACGTTGGGACTATGCGATCAGTTACTTGTGCTCAAAAATAAAGTCCAGAGTCTGAAGAGAAAAAAAAAACGTGCTTTCATAAAGACCAAGTGGATTGTATTTTCAATGGTGGAGGCAGCATTTCATCACCAAGCCACTGAATTGCTGCTCATGGATCCTCGCTTTATGATGGAGCTCCGTCCCTATGAAATTTGTACGAAAGTCAGAACGCACCATAGTAACCAAACACTAACCTAAGTCATAATTACAGCATTCCACGGCTATTCTTGGGGGACAGAGCCCGAGCCCTACCTGCGAGTAATTGACACCGCTCCAAAAATACTGTTAACCATTTTCCATCATATGTCCCCTTTCAACTCACATACAGTATATCTCTCAACCGTGATGTGCACTGTTATTTGCTGACTGTCATGTAGAGCAAGGGGTGGGGAACCTACGGCCCACAACTCTTCAAAACAAATCCACCTGTTATAAAAAGCTCCCTTAATGGCTCCCCACCTCTGCCGTATACACTTCATTAGAGTATGTCTTCGTTAAGTGGTGTACAGAGAACTAGTATAAAAAAATTTAAAAAACGACGAAAACAGAAGAATAGTGTCTAGAGGTGCTAATAACAATAGACTGTATTTTCTGTCCTTTCGTGGCATTATTGACTCGCGTGGGTGTGTGTGTGCGCGTGCGCGTGTGTGTACTGTCTGTAAAACAAAAGCCCAGCGGCATCACGTCAACATTAAAGCGTATCGAGATATTGCAAAATGAGCTGTGTCTTTTGTTGTTATTAGGGTACCCTCTTGGAATAAAAAGTCTACACACCCCTGTTCAAATGACAGTTTTTTTTTTTTTTTTATCTAAAAAAAAAAAAATAAGAATCCTAAATTATGATTTCCACTGTTAATGTGACCTACAGCCTGTACAATTGAACTTAACTAAAGTATATCTTTTAGAGAGGTGAAGTGAAAATAACACTTTGAGCCGTGATAGTTTGGTTTGCAATTTATTTGAAGGAGTGATGTCAGTGCAAAAAAAAAAATGGTTGCAGCATGAAACTCACAATAAAAATGTGAATGGGGGAAAAACAAGGAGTAAGGGAAAATCTGAAAAATTTACAATAATAAACACCTTACTCCTAGTAAACAGAGGCTATAAAACATTTTGGACAATGGTGAAAATAGTTTTGAGAGTGCCGTTATTTTAATGACATGCAAGATATCCTTAAAGCACATCTTTGGATGCCTTTAGTGTGGAAGAATTTTTTTTTTTTTTTTTTTTTTTTTTACATCTTGGTGAGCCGCAGCGTGTTGAGTCGGACCCCCAAAATAGTGGCGCCCGAGGCGTACTGAATCTCTCTCAGAATCCCAGTCCACTTGTTCTCTTTCTCATTATACCTGAAGAGGAGAAGAAAAGGATTAAATGAAACTTTGAAGCAACATTTTCACATCGTTGAATGTTTTTTTTTTAATATGTTCATTATTTTTCTTTTAAAGTGTATTCATGTACCATTTAAAAAAAAATTTTTTTTAAAAAGTACGTACTTGGACGCCGGGAACTTAAATAATAATAATTAAAAAAAATCATCCCTCAAAAAAGGTGTACTATTACAAGAGAAAAATTGTACTGTATCAAAAAAACATCACATTCAAATTTTATTTTTTTCAACGAATTACTCAGAAGCAAAAAGTCATTTTTTTGTGTAACTCTTGTAATAGAATGGTTGATTTTCTTTTTTTAATTATTTTTTAGGGAAATTAAATCTTTTTCCCTGAAAACTATAAAACGTTCGCCAAAAACTTTTCTTTGAAAACGATTCAAATCAAATAATTTTTCTTTTTACCCTTAAATTCCCTAAAAATATAACTTTTTTGCTTAAGAAATAATATGACTTATTTCACATTGAATTCATATAACTTTTTCCTTTAAAAAAAAAACACTTATTTGCTTGAAAATAAGACTTTTTTTTTTCCTTGACAAAAGCTATTTTCACAAAAAATATAAATATATATTTATTAAAAAATTAAATATTCTTAATTGAAAAGGGTAATGAATAAACTATATACAACTATATTTTCATAATATTATTTTCTTTCCTGTGTGGCCCTAATACTAATACGTTCCAGTTCCGATGAACTGTATTCCAACTTATATGGGCTTAAGTTTCTTCACTTGAATGTGAAGCATGACCTACCTCCAGATGTCATTCATCTCTTTGGGAATAATGTCCTCGCTGTCCTCCAGCGGCATCATGGCGAAACCCCCCACGGCAAAGAGTGAGCCGCCCAGAGACACTAAATTCAGGGAACTGCGTTCTTGGGGAAACTGCTCAAAGTCGGACCACCTGTAGAATGATCATACGAGGCCGTTAGTACTTTAGGCCGCAATAAATAGACCTTCGATGTTTTATCTGAGGAACTCACTTGTTGGTGGCGATGTCGTAAACCTCCACGGAATCGGTCAGGCCCGTTTCGGTGACTCCGGCCGCCACAAAGATTTTGTTCTGATGAACGGTCGCGCCAAATAACGAACGTGCGGTCTTCATGGGAGCCAGCTCCTTCCATTCGAACCTCCTGGCGTCGTATGCGCACATATTGCTCAAGCAATTCCTTTTCGTGGAGAAAAAAAAAAGAAAAATATTTTTGATTGTTTTTTTGTTTTTTTTTCCCCCCAAGGACAAAGTTAACATTTCATGGGGGACAGAAAATTCTCCAGTGAAAAAAAAAAAGTTCTATTTTTGTATTTTATTTCTAAGTGAGTTTTTCTATGGAAATATTCCACATTTTCCCAGAAAAGTTTGAAATTAAATTTGAGTAAAAAGATGTATTTTACTGAGTGAATTTCAAAATACATACCCACACATCGGGCATGATTGTTTTAAACCTGTGCAATGCGGTACCTACCTTGTGCAGTGTGTTCCTGGGCAACATTCGTGACCATGAAATGTGGTAGAGTTTGTCTCAATCATAAACTGAGGATACCACATACTCACTTGTCGTTTCCTTTTCCTCCAATCACGTAAACCGTATCGTTGGACGATACGGTCGCGTGTCCGTAGACTGCGTACGGAAGCGGGTCTGACTCGCCCCATTTGAAAGATCTACGAACAAAAGACCACATGGGTTCTCTCTCCACTTTGCTGAGAATGAGGCACTTACTGTCTGTCGTAGACCATAACCGAGTCCAGCGTGCGCTCCTGGTCCTTCACTTCCTTGCCTCCCATGACGAAGATGGAGTTTTCTGCCTCGCCGAACCCAAACAGGAAGCGGGGGGACGGGAGCGGCGGCATGCCCAGCCAATCGGCGTTGACCGGGTCGTACTGAAGATTTAAGATTACAAAATGATCAGTACGTGTTTACCTCACTTCAAGGCATCTAGATCACCCACCATACGTGAGAGCTCACCTGTAGGAAGTAAGAGCAGAGTGGATCCTCCTTGTTCTGCTCGTCGATGAACAACCCTCCGGCCACGAAGATCTGGTTCTCCTTGGTGACCAGGCTGACGTGGTTCTTGGGAACCTGCGTGGAGACTGACGCCATGAAGCAGTCGTTCCCCGTCGGGTCGTAGGCCACCGCCCCCGCGTCGCCGACCATCAGAATCAGCTCGCGGACGAACATCCCAAAGCGCATGTTGTCGTTCAGGATACTCGGAAGAAGATTTTCTTCTTGTTCCTCGTCCTCCTTTTTCTCTGCGCCATCCTCCTTCTTCTTGGTGGTGGGTTTCACTTCGGGCATTTTCCCCGCCTGAGCATCCCTGACCAACTGAAGCTTCTTTTGCAACTCTGGATTTTTCGAAATGAGTTTGTTCTTCTCAACCTTGTCCCTCAAGTAATCCTCGCCTACCAGACGTAAGCGAACGCAGTCCAGCAACCCGGGCAGCTCCTTCTCCCGTTCTCCTAAGTCTCGCGCCACCCAGTTCATCAAAGCCTCGAACACGACTTCCTCAGAGTCCACGTCCAGGTTGTCGTTGGCCAAGATGGCAGCCAGCTCGCCGGGCTGCAGCTGGAGGAAATCCTCATCCCTGGAGATGAGCCGGAAGCGCTCGCAGGCGAAGTTCCGTGCCGAGACAGCCAACCTAGGGCAGTCCAGCATCAAGCCGAGTCTGAAGACCGCCAGGCAGTTGCTGAGGCTCAGACGCTTCTGGAGGAAGGACACACAGACCGTAAAAATGGACGGGATCTGGTAAATGTTGGCCACAGCAAAGATGTCCTGGACGTTCTGCTCTGTCACGTTGATCCTGGAAGTATACAAGTACTTGAGGATCAGCCCCATCACCCCCGGCTCAACGTCCTCCAGAACCACTTCACGTTTTTTGCTCTCATCCAGGTCAGACAGAAAGAGAGCGCGGAAGTAGGAACTGCAGGCGCAGAGGACCAAGCGGTGGCACGGGAAGTCCTTGTCCTTGATTTTCAGAACGCAGTCCACCAGCTTGTCGTTCTCCAGGAGGTCGTACAGGCCGTCCTGGAGAAGCGTCTGCTGGTACACCCGGGGCTCGTCCATGGGGTTCACCGGTAGAGCCATTCTTCCTGGCCTGGCGGTGGGGAGTCTGAAGATCCTAACGGGAGTCTTCGAATCCAACGGGTCGTTGCGCTCAGGGAAAGAGTCGGGCGCCAACTGAAGGCCGTTCACTCCCTCAGCTGTCCCCACCTTTCAACTGGGCTCCAACTGCCAGGCTATTTATAGCCGGCAGTGGGACTCATTCTGGAACATGACAGGCGCTCGCCACCCTAAAACCCGCCCGAGCTCCCCTCCAAGTTATATCCCTCCTCACTCCCTGCTCACAGTCAGCTGACACCTGACTTCATTGCCCTGAAATAGACGATACAAGGTAGGCTGTCGTCCTCTTGAGTCATCCGAAATTATTTACATTATCATGACATGGCATGATGTGACTTTATTGTTATAGTAGTACGACTCTTTTTATTTTAATGTTCTGGGGGGGAAAAAAAAAATCACCTTTTCAGTTCAGTGAAAGTTCCCAAAAAATGTAATGTGATTGTATTTTCTTGATGTATTGTATTTTCATTAATATTAAGAAAACCTTTTTTGTCTCTGTCTAAAACGTAACCTTTAATTTTAATATAACTGTTTTCTCTCATAAGAAATCTAAATTCACAATTTTCTTAAACTATATAACTATTTTCTTTTGGTGACTATCTTAGAAGTTCATTAGCTAAAATAGCTTTTTTTTGTTTTGTTTTCATTTTTAATATTGTAAAATGAAGTACTTTTTTCCCATGGAAAAAATACAACAATTTTCATCATAACTTTTTCCTAAAAAAAAAAAAAAATTACATCGTAAAATATTTTTAAACGAAAAAATTTACTATATAAATAACTTCGTAGCATCAGGACTTTCCTCTAAACCAGGGTTCTTCAATCCTGTTCCTCAAGGGCCGCTGTCCTGCCTGTTTTCCATCCCTCCCTGGTGCAACACACCTGATTCAAATAATCAGGATCATTATACAGCTTCTGTATACCTTGCTGATTGTCTGATCATTTGAATCAGGTGTCATGGTCAGGGACAGATGGGAAAAAAGGTAGGACAGAGGCTCCCGAGGAATAGGATTGAAGACCCCTGCTGTAATCTATGACTTCACAAAAAAGTAATTTTCTGTTAATTGAAAAAAAACTCGACTCATAAGTTTTTCCCCCCAAGATTACAAGTTTTTTAAAAACTTTTTCTTTCATTTCCGATGACTTTTTGTAAAAAATGACTTCTCGTAGCATGAATTTTTTTTTTATCTTGTACTATTGTCTACAACTTTAATTTTACAGGATGATTTATTTATTTTTTTTCATAAAAAAAAGACTTTTTCCTTCTTGTACTTCATTTATTTTCATGACAGACGTTTCACAAAACTTCACTCACGTCATTCAAAACAATACGAAAATCAAGACTGCATGCGTGCCCATGACTGTACTTAATCATCTACTCTGCTTTTTGCTTGCTGGGATCGGCGGCGGGTTGAGTGGCGGCTGGCGCGGGAGTTGCAGGGTCTGCCGGAGGGGCGGTCGGGGCTCCTGCCGGCGTTCCGTCCGACGTCGTGGGAGGAAGCGGATCGGGGTCGTCGATGAGGGCTTGTTTCCTCTCCCGTTCCTTAATCACTTGAATCAGGCAGTAGGTCACAAACATGACGACCACGGTGGTTATCGGGAAACCTGGCCAGTTGGGAGAAGGGCTAAGTTTCCACATCATGGCTGGATTTGGAAGTCGGTAACGCATGGCAATATCTCAATTGTGTCGCTTGAACTCCAGCCGAAGGGCTCACCTTTGAGCAGCAGACGCTTGGCCACCAACTTGGCAAAATCCAAACTGTTGAGAATCAGGGTGTTGTACAGCACGATACTCCAGAAGTTGAAGACACAGACGACGGCTCGGATCCGGCGCGACATCGCCTCTGACATTGCGTTCTTGAAAGAAACGGAAAAGGGAGATGATTCAGCGATGGGATAAAGCCAGCTGCAAATCTCAAGTAAGTTTTAAGTCGCTCTAGTAAGTCTCAAGTCAAGTCTTTGGTTATCTCAACGTCAAAAAGTCACCGTGAAAATAAATACTGAGGTTATGTACAGACACTGTACCTGAAACATCCAACAAGAAGTCAAATCTCACCTCACAAGTCCAGGCCGAGTCTCACGTCTTTTCAAAACAGTGACCCAAGTTGACTTGAGTCCAAGCCATAATGGTTCCCCGCTGCAAAACGGACGCACAAACCTCGAAAGACGCAAAGGGCTCCATGGAGAAGAGCTTGGCGGCCCACAGCTCGCAGTTGAGGCCGAAGCAGTTGAAGAAGGCCCAGACCAGGACCACCTTGCATGGTCCCAGCCACAGGATGGTGACGGCGTAGGTGCATACCGTGGCCAGCAGCTCCGCCAGCACGTCGTCATGCTTGCCGCCCAGTCGATCGTACACGTACCTTTTGATGGGGGGGGGAAAACACAACAGGATCCGACCTTGGGCATCCATTTTGTAGAGCGCTTGGATTGTGGCATATTCTATTTTCCAAATTATTATTTCCATTACAGGTCCTCCATAATACGGTGTCCCCCTAAATGCCACAAGAATTAAAAAGTTGCCCATTTTCAAGAAAGTAAACATTTTTCAATCACAAATTCCAAAGGAATAAGAAGTTGTAACGTTGCAGCCCACCAAGCTACGGCTGCCGGACCCCGCGAAGGTTGTGGTGGAGCTACTCACTTGCACAACCAGTCGTTGATGCCTCGGTCAAAGTGTCTGAGAAAGCAGATGGAGAACGATGAACAAAGAGCGTCTGGCGCAGAGGAAAATACGCTTTCCAAGTCTCTGAAACTCACGTTTCGGCAAAGACGTAGAGCGTCGTGATGCATTTGGGCGGCTTGGGCGGGTCCAGGTGGTCCAGCCTGGACACGGTGTTGATGACCCCGAACATGACAGCGGCTTTCACCCAGTCGTAGAGCAGGTTAAAGTAGGCCACGCCAACTACAAACAAACACATTCCACAGCTCATTCAAGTTCAGATTCTCATTCTTTACGTGTTTTTTTTATTTATAGTGTTTTTTAAAGTATAGACCGACCCAGGGCCCAGTCAGAGAGGTGCCTGAGAAGCTTCAAGTCGCCGGGGATGGTGAGGACGTACAGGAAGTGGAAGAGGAGGTCCACGGCCAGGATGAGGGCCAGGTGGGTTACGGCCTGCACGTTGATGTTCCACATCTCCCGCTCTTTCCTGCTCAGGTCCGACTTATTGGCCTGCAGGGGGCAGCGCATACAAAGCTTTTGTAGCCGATACATAGCATGGACTCTTACTTTACTGAACGTTTATATTGGTAAATTGCATTGCGTTAGTAAACATGTCAAAGAGAGTGCGGTAATCTGTCGAATTTAGCTAAACCTGTAACTCAGTATAATTTAATAAGATACACATAATTATGTGCAGCATTAATTTGATCAGCAAACTACAGAGGGGAACATGATCAGTAATACAAAATGATAAAGTGCACAAATTTACATTAAAAATATATTGTATTCTCGTACTATTAAAATGAACAGAATTTGTCTAAAAAATGTCTTTTTAAACATCGACAATTCTCGAACAAAAAAAATCCTTGTGAGATTTTGACCATCTGAATTGTTGTATGATTTTTAACTAAATTTTCCACGTTATTAGCACGAGTACCTAATGTTGTGGCTGGTGAGTGTATACGCTATTATGTGCATCTATGCAGCTGGTGAGCCGCGCTGAGTCATAAATAGCCGTGCGTGTGCTTTATTGGAAGGTGTGACAAACCGACAAGGCTGCGGCTAAGTAGACTCGGGTTACAACCGAAACGGACCTGCACGTAGAACTTGTCAAAGGTCATGATGGGCCCGAAGTAGAAGAAAGGCAGGTAGAAGTTGTACTTGAGCAGCTCCAGGATGCTGTAGTTGCCGTCCTTGCGCTCGCAGTTCTCCAGGGCGAAGCTGATGCATCGCATGATGGTGAAGCCGCAGCCGCCGTAGAAGAGAAAGTGACGCAGGTCGAAGTCACCCGCAACGAAGCCCGCCTGGAAAATCATTGGTGGACATAAATGACATCATCTATTTGGAAATTGCAACAGATGCACATTAGGGGTCCCTGACACCAGTTTAAAATCGAACAGGAAGTCGGCCATTTTGGTTCGAAGCTCCAAAATTGATTGTAGTCACTCATGAACATACCTGCCGTTCAGGTGCTTCTGTTCAAGCTAGCAAATATTTTTCCCTACGTACATCTCCTTAACATACCTCCCAGGACAGGAAGGGCTCACACTTGAAAGTGGCCAGCGTGAAAAAGCCCGTGACGAAGCACAGCCAGCGTATCTTAACCAGTGAGATGCTGTAGAGCAGAATGCAGTGGGACAGGATGAGGGTGACGTAGGTCCAGCCCATGCTGGTCCACACCGCCAGGATCCCGTACGCCATATACACAAGGGACCTGTACTGTAGAACAACAATCACGGTGTCATTTGATGCTAACTGCTGCTAAGCGCTAACGGTCGCCATCTTTTTGTGAAGCACCTGAGGAGCCAGCATGGAGCAGAGCTTGGCGAACAGCACATGTCCAGACAAAGCGAAGACGATGTGAGCCCGGAAGGTCCAAATCCACATGGCCCATTCGGAGTCCGCCGTGTCCTTGGAAGGACCAAAAAACCCCACAAAATTAAAGGTATGGATTGTTATGTTTCAAGAAGGACTGCAAAGTGATGGCTTACCATTTTCCTGCCAAAGTAGTGCCATCCTGGCTTCACGCTGGACTTGAATGCTTTTCTGTTTGTGTTTGCTGGTATAAAATAAGAAAAAGAGCAAGAAATTGAATCCAAATATAGATTTAACAATTACCAATATTAGTACAAAAAAATGAAGGCGTATGAAGCATTTTATAATTGTTTCTAACATTTAACGAGGTTACAATGTACGAATATAATTAGGAAATAAATGCAGTTAAAATTATTTAATTGTAAGTACAATAAAATAATTATTTAGATATACAAATGCTTTGTTTTACTACAATTATTTTAAGTGATTTCAATTTATTATGATGCTATATTACATTACAATTTCTAAATAAGTTAAAACACTTTGTTTTCTAAATTAAAGTGTACAAATATATATAAGATATTTTTATAAATACCTCTATGATTTATAAATAATTTGAATACAATGTATAAAATCATCTACAGTCATACAATGGTAAATTACACACATTTTACAATTTCTAAATACAACGAATAGATTTATAAAACCGTTTGAATCATTTGAAATTCAAAGTTGTGCATTCAATTGACCAGTTTCATACATTGTGTGTGCGAGGGTGTGTGCGCGTGCAATTGTACATGTGTATTTACGTGTGTCGTGTCATACTCACACGTGGATGCGTCAAAGACCCAGCAGGTGGACCAGAACAGGGCCAAGGCCAGCACGGTGTTGTAGAAGTACAGCTCATATTTGGGAAGCGCCGCTTTAATCGCCATGGTGACACATACATACACACACAGACATGCACGCACACGCACACCAGGAACTCCGGCAAAAAAAAAAAAAAAAGCACCTAAACACACAAGTGTATTTAAACACCCCGAAACTGGTTTTACCTGTGTAAGTGACGCCAGACTTCAGGCCATTAATGGTGTTAACCACTCTCGTTTCCAAAAGCATCGAGACACACCCCTTTATGCACAGTTTCCTGGTGTGTCGTATAGACACGCTTGGATGAGTGGTGCGGAAGAAAAATAGGGGTCCCAATACTTTTGTCCATAGTGTATCACAAAGTGGCATTTTATTGTTGTCATGCAGCACGCGCACAGTTGAAACTTCGCAAGAGTTCTACTAGAAATCCAGCGTTTCCGATACATCCCTTGGTTCTTCATATTTTGACCCTTCATAAGACGCTCAGCAGGCTAACCAAAATATTAGAAACACCCCCAGTATGATTCGGCTTAGGTGTACCCCACTTCAAACAAACAACCATAATTATAGGCTATAATTTAAATTGTATCTCAATCAAAAGTGAGCATTATTATCTTTTGTAAAAGGGCACATTTTTTTGATACAACTCTTGTCTTGATTTGTGCAGGTGTGCGTGATGTTTATCTATCCATGCATGTGTTTATCTTTGTAGTTTTGTCATTTATTTAGTTATGATTTCTTTTGGATCCATCATTTGATTTCTAATCTCCTTGGCTTCCTCTGCTCCATGTTTAGTGTGGCACATACACACCATGTCACCAAACGACTTGTCACCCTTTAAATAGACCGCCTGACTAACGGCAAGTTTGAAGACACCTGCGATGCTCATGAGAGGACACACCTTGGTTGAACATGGTCAAATTATTGTCAATCTTTTCTAGGATTACCATCACTTTTGTTTTTTAAAAAAATCATGTTGTTGAATCACGAATCAAAGGGGTTGATTTTCACTGGTCCATTATCATTAAATGTTTATTTATTTTGACACGTTTGTCACATTCAGGTTATTTCTGAGACCACTGTGGGGCTTTCATGAGCAGATTATTATTTCTGATTATAATAGACACTCAAGTTTCTGCAGACAGAAATGCCTTTTTGTTTGTTTATTGGCCAAATTCCATTTTAGCTGCAAAATGAAGCTGCTTATTTATGACTTGACATTTATTCTGTAACCTCATCCTGGTGATTTAGTCTTCTCCTGTGATTCAAAACAACAAAAGTCACTTTGTTTTTATCTGAGCTGCCAATCAAGGGAATAAGAGTGGCATTTGCACTCATTAGACGTCAACAAAGTACAGCTGCTGGCTTCTTTTTAAGGCACACTTCAACTATAAGCTCTCCAGTGAGAAGCTTGACTTTTAAGACAATGAAAGTCTTTTTAAAAAAAAAAAAAAAAAGTTAGAGAACATAATAGTGTTTGAGTCACATGCATGCCTCTAAATAGCAACACGGTCATGCACTTTACTTTGTCCTTTGCAAACACCTGTTGTCGTACTGACCTTGAACTCAGCAGAGGTTGCTTCAACAAAACGTCCCAATTATTGTAAATATTCAAATGAGTTGAAATGTGATGAGAATTTTTTTGGGGGGGCTGCAGGTCCTGCGGACTCCCTGAAAGGGGAGCTGCCAGCAGTTGAAAAGGTGACTTGCTGTATTTCTACTTTTGCTGACAAAGAGGGGCGGGACGCAAGGGGTGGGTGGGCCTAATTGCCCCCAGGGGACACTTTTTGGCTGCCAAATAATGCACAGTTAGAACATTAACACCGTGCTTTAATTTAGGAACATATAAAAGTTGAATTAAATAAGTTTACCTAAATAAAAGTTTCAAAATAAACGGTTCTAAATATGAATGCAAATGCAGTGTACTAAAAAGTTAAATGCAACTGAACTGTACTTGGACAGTAGTAGTGCATATACAACATTTTGACATTTTTTAAACAGATTTTTAAAAATATTTAAACAGACAAAAATATATGATAAAAAATGTTTATTTCATATTTTTTTTTATGTCTATACTTCAACTGTTTTGCATTTTTAATGTAACCACTGCTATACTATACCTTTCATGAGTCATGAGCCAAACACTTAAATTAAATTTTAACAGACAAAATATGCTAAAATGTGTTTTAATTAAATTAGATACATTGTCATTAACATAATATAAAAAAATATTTGCTTTCTTTTCTTTTTTTTACACACACACACACACAAATAAACAATGAAATAAAATGGCGGCTATGCTATTTTCCATGTTCCGAAATGAGACAGCTGTTTTGGGATGGTAAGCCCGTTGCAATTTTGAGCCTTGTCCATGCTTTGCATTCCGCACACGGGTGCCACACAACAACACACCATACAGTGAAAATAGATGCACGACTCAAACATAGGACACGGTGGAGGGAAAAAAAACATAATTCATTTATTGGAATAAGGGCGAATGTGAGGTGTAAAAAAAATAATATAGCTTATGTGAGTTCATGGCAACAACAAGTGCTGCTGTTGCACTTGTGTCATCACGAGTAATGTACCACAGGGGACTTAACCTGCACACTTGGTGTGAATGCCAGCTCATATTGAGTTTACAGTTCCTTTCATTTGTACTCTAGCCCTTTCAACGATATCTTATGGCTGTTATGACTTTTTCCTGAAGATCGCCAGACACTGCCCATCACTCCTTCTTGCTGGTCTCCTGCCCTTCAAAGAGGGGGTACTGGAGCTCCAGCTGAAGCCAAGTGGACACACCGTTGGCCAGCGACCAAATCACCCCAGGTAAAGCATCCACCTGCACCGCCATCGGTTTTTGTTATTAGTACAACAGCATCACAATATGGACATTAAGTGAAGCAAGAAAATCTGCAAATAATTGACGCCCTCAATTTGTCGCCACAAGGTGGCAGCAAATTGGCTATAACGGAGAGAATTATCATCAGAATGTTTATTGATGTTGTGGCAAGACGTACCTCCACGCGGATTTGTCTCATGGAGTCTCGGTCCCTCAGGGTGGCGGTGTGCGGCGTCTTGTTGACGGTGTCGAAGTCGACGGTGACGCCGAACGCCACGCCGATCTCGTCGGAGCGGGCGTAGCGCCTCCCGATGGATCCCGACGAGTCGTCCACTTTGTGGGACACGCCCTTTCGGGTCAGCGCCTCGGCTGATGAGGACATAAAGGACAGGTTATCATTTCATTCATTAATATAATGTAATACTTTTCAAAAAGTGTTTTGAATTACTTCATATTTCATTTAAATTCTTGAACTTTTTATTTTGTGATAATTTTGGTCAAATTGTGATCTTACTATACAATCTCAGCCTTATTGTATTTCAAATGTAATGTAAGACAGTTTTTTTTAAAAGATTAATATACTTACATGATACTTTAATATCGTGTAATACTTTTTTAAAACTACTTTTCAAAATGTTCATTTTAACTCTTGATTTTATATATCGGTAATCTCAGCCTTATTGTATTCAAATCATATTTTTTCTCATGAATTTACTTATATAAAATGTTTTTTTAATTAAAACAACTAATTTGAAGGAATTTATGATTATTGAATGTCAAATATGGCTGTTTCATCAGTTAATCTTAATTTATCTTATTAAACTGTTAATTCGCTTTTGAATTGACATTTTTTAATTCAATATAAATTATTTCAATCTGTAACGTCAAAACTATAGACGACTCAGCAGTAAACTCACATAGTTGTTGGACAAAAGGAGTAAACTCTTGGTTTTGGCTCAGAGGAAGGATGCAGCATTTGTACGGCGACACGGTGGCGGGAAAACTGAAATACTGCAAATCAATCATATTGAAATAAGAAAATCAATCTGTGGAGACGATTGAAACAAACAGCAAAAAAAAAAAAAAAAAAAAAAAAAAAGCCCGTGGTCCCCACCGTTCTCTGCTCGTCTCCTTGCCGCATGTGGAAGCAGTGCTCAAAGATGGAGTACATGATTCTGCCAATGCCGAAGGACGGCTCGATGACGTTGGGCACGATTTCCTCAACTGCGGGCAAACGAGAATTGAGAGTGTAACGCTGCAACGTGAAATTGTGATTGCCATTTTTATTTATTTATTTTTTTTACCATGTAACGTTTTCTGGAATCTCTTGACGGCGACCATGTCTTTGGAAAGCTTAAACGTTTTGCCCTCTGTTGACACGCTGAACTCTCTGCACAAAGCAATTTGCACTTATCAATACAGCGGATATAAAAAATCGACACACCTCAATTCAAATTCAAGGTTTATGCAACATGTGGAAAAGGTAAGACAAAGACAAATGTTTTCAAAACCGCCACCATTAATAGGACCTCTAATGCATTTGAAAAAAAAAAAAAATAGTTTCAAAGCATGGAAGTAAGAATAAACTGAGAACTAAAGTGTGGCTGTGTTCACAATCGCATTCAAACTCATGTTTAATGGGAGTCATCCCATACATGCCACAATTTAACCCGATTACAAAAACTTGTCGTTAGAAATGCACTGGACATTGTTTATCTGAAGAATGGCCGATTACCCGCTTCCGTTGAGACGTTTCTCCTGGTCGCCGATGAAGCATTCGTCGCACGCGTCCAGGTACTCGAAGATCAGCTTGGCGTCTTTTTTGTACGCCGTTCCGATGGCACCCCGGTTGGGCTCGAACTTCACTACGTTGACCACCTTGTGTCAACGAGTTAAGGACTAACGCACTCCCAATTAAATACCGTATTTTCGCTAAATGTCGTGATAGGCTTTACACTGCAGGTCCAATTCCAAATAAATGCCTACATAGATCTTTTTTTTTTCAAGCGACACAATTCGTAACCGCATTTGAATTCTGTTGCTAGCCAAAACAGCAGCACCTACCAACGGTGGCATCTCACATATTCCAGATGATTGTTTCGTATTGAGCAAAAAGAGCTCAACCTGTTGAATGAATATTGTCTTAATTCAATGATGAATTACGTTGGTTGGGCGCGTTAGGATATGGGCTCTTTGAGGGGCTTCTCCGCCACGAGGGGCACCTTGGTGGCTCGGGAGTGACACGAGAGGTCGTAGCAGGAGCGGTCGGCGCACCCCACGATCTCGATCCAACCCTGAAAGAAAGAAAGAAAGAAAGAAAGAAAGACATTGCGTGACGACAGAGCAGCCGTTACGGTCCAAACCGGGTAGAAGGACAGACGACTTACGTAGGAGGTTTTGGACTCGGCGTCCCAGCAGTCGCAGGCGTAGTGAGCCATCTCGTTCTCCATGTGCTGACGGAAGCGCACTTTGTCTTTGCTAAGACCCACCTTGAGCAGGTACAGGTAGATCCTGCCGATGAAGTAGCCCAGCACAGAGTTGTTGATGATGCCCTGCGTGATGAAAATGACGCCGATGCTGAAGGGATTGGTGGTACTTGGTGCTGGGGAGGACGGGTGATTTAGGCCCCACGTGAACCCCCGTTTATTGCGGGGTATACTTGACAAAAACCGTAATATTTTGACTTTTCCGTACCTGCTCCACAGCATCCCCGAGCCTCATGACCTGCGCCGACTGGCCGCTGGTCTGAGCCTTGGAGGAGTACAACAGGATGTCCAGGTCGGCCACGTTGGAGAATTTGGGGTGGACTTTCTCGTCGGGGTCCACAAAGTGCTCGATCTCAGCCATGGTGAACTCTCTGCAATGTGAAGGTAACAGTTTCATTCTTATTCCAACCACGAAATGAAGCACCCGATGCAAAATGGAGCACGCTCGGTGTTCAAACCTGACGCGGATGAGTCCGGAGCGAGGCGAGATCTCGTTCCTGAAGGAGTTTCCGATCTGAGCGGCGCCGAAGGGGAGTTTTCCCTGATTGAACTCCAGCAGTCGCTTGAAGTTGAGGAACATTCCCTGAGCCGTTTCTGGTCTCAGATAGCTGCCAAAACAAACATGCAAGCATTTGCATCACCTATAGTAAGCAATATTACTAGTAAGAAGAAATAACATTAGTTGTGACAATAGTAAGTAGTGCCTCTACTCCTTTTGATTTATAAAACTAAAATAAAATTACAAATTTTTCACATAGATAATGATTGGCTGAGTCAAATTGCCGCTATATTGCATAGTTCAACTACTAGAGGACTTGTTTGATGTCCGATTTTTTTTTTTCCTCCGTCAAGTATCGGTGGCTGGTATCGTCAGCCTCCACAAGCACCCGATACCGGATTTATTTTAAGATATCAGGTAGTGGGAGCACATCAAGGTTTTAGCAGTAGTAATAGCAATGACAGTAGTAACTGTATGCATATTAGTCATGGTAGTCGAACAAGAATTAATATCAGAACTAAAAAGAAGTACACCAAGTAATAGTTGTTGTGGTGGCCGTGTTACTATTACTACTGTAGGAAGAGTAGTAGTAGTACCCGGGAGTGTTGCCTCCTGGCCCGATGGAGGTCTGGAACATGAGGTTGAAGGAGATGGGAGAGGTGAGGTCATTTCCTGTGGAGGGGGACTTGACGTTGTACTTGACAAACAGTTGGCCCAACTCCTGCTGGGTGTAATTGTCCATCTAGTGCGCACACGCACATAGAAAAAGTGAAGGTAAGAGCAGGACATGATTGGCACGGGACAGGATGTGACATCATCTTGGCATCTCACCTGGGTGATCACGTCCTCCATCTCCGCCACTTTCTCAGGGGAGCACGTCTCGTTGGACATCACTTTCTTCAAGTGGGCTGTGGACACCAGACACGCCATCAGTCTCGGATCAAATTCTAGATGCATTTTTTTAAATTATGCTTAATGCGGATTAAAATGATGTAGTGATTCGATTTTAGGAGGAGGCCCGATTTACGTATTGCGTCTGAACGCAGCACTTAATCAACCAGCCTTATAAATGCAAAAGTGTTTTTTTTGTTTTTGTTTGTTTTTTTGTCAAGGATGTTCTAAGCAGGTAGAAAAAAAGTTGGTGTGTTAATGGACTTCATGTTAAAAAATGACCTTGTTTTTTTACATTGATTCTCTAATTACATAACTTGCCAAGGAAGCACAATAGGAAACATGAGCTTCAATGTTTGAATGGCTGGTTAAGAATGACGTAACGCGTTTCTCTGAATTGGCAGGAGGAGAAGTTTCAAGTTGCCTCGTGTTCCCCAACGCAACGCTGACCCGACAAGCCTAACATGTGCAAAAGACACCAAACAATTAGTACCAATTAATTCATCTTGAAGATGTTCGAAGCAGGCACAGTATATTGAAATTAAGTCATGATTACTTGTTGGTGTTTTGAACTTTTGATGTCTACAAACTGAAAGCCGTTGTGATTTTCAATGTAGGATTTGATTTGCACAATATTCCTGAATGAAACAATCAATGAAAGCAATTATGTTGGAGCAACAAAAGGGTCCGGGCTATCATTTGGCAGATGTTGCAGCAGTTTGCTTAGGCCTGCTTTTATTATAACCAAAATCCTTTTTCGTCAAATCTAGCTGCAAGCAAAAGAAACAATCCAATCGTTTACATGTACCAGAAAGACTAGATACCTCCTAGGGACGCAAATTCCAGCCCCACCCATCCGCCAGATGTGTGACGGACGGGTACAAACCTGTCGTCAGGTGTTCGTTGTGAAATTCACTAAATTGCACTGACACAAAAAAAAAAAAAGATGACGTGATCACCTTTAAGGAGGTGATCAGCACGAAAGCATTCTCCCGTTTTGGTGTCCTTCACCATGTAATCAGCAAACTTATCCACGTGGCCTGACGTCCTGATTGAGAAAATAATGAATGAATATTTACTTTTTTTTTCTTTTTTTAAGGAAGGGGGAGAGCACTCACTTAAGGACGGGCTCGGGGGTGAGCATGGTGCAGTCGATCTCTAGGATCTGCTCCTCCTGGATGAAGTGCTGCCTCCATACCTGCAGGATGTTGTTCTTCAGGGCGCACCCCACCGGCCCAAAATCGTACAGGCCAGCCACCCCTGGCGAAAAATTACCATCGGCCGATATTTTGAATTTGATGCATTTATTTTGTGATCGGCCACAATCCGTCTTAATTCACCGATCGATCAATGACATCACGGATAAACAATTTAAACTGATATTTTGCTCCATCTTTGATTGGATTAGCTGTAATCTTTTTTTTTTTTTAAAGATTCTGCCCACCATTTTACGTTACCCTCCAAGAACCAGGAAGTACCCTGCTATCTTACAAACAAACTTATTTGGGGGCTTATTTAATTTGACCCTACCTCCATAGATAGCAAAAGACTGATCGTAGAAGAACCTCCTCTTTAATGCGTCGTCCATCTTTACCCGGTCAACGACATCATCTTTGGGTTGCAAGGCCAGCTCCTGCAAGTCAAGAGTGAAGTTTTGGTTTTACTGTTACAGGACAGCTGCGGTGGCAAAGTGGAAGCAAAAGTGAAAGCCAACGGCAGTGGAACAAAGAAGTCGAAGTCGTACCTTCATTTCCAGAGTTCTCTTGCGGGCTTTCAGCTCTGTGACAGCCTGGTTCACCTCCAGCTCGGGGGCTCCTCGCTGCTTCAGCTGGGCCACCAAGTCACCCTGAAGACAACACACGTACGGTACGTTATCCATTATTTTTGTGTAAAAGGAGACATAGCATGCCCCCCCCGCCCCCGACTAAGAACATTTAAAAGTGAAAAAATAAAAATAGGATTCTAATATTCCTAAAAGCCCATACTGTGAAATTCATTTAAAAACGATTTTTTATTTTTTAAACTTTATTCAAGGTATTTGGAGGGAGCAAAGTTTTTAACCTGGATTTAAAAGCATTTACAATCGGGTCTGACTCCACTTCTGTTTATCTTATTCCACTTGCGTGCAGCATAACAGCTAAATGCTGCTTCACCATTTTTGCTTTGAACTCTGGGGCAGTGCACACTCATAAAAATAAATCAATAAATCAATGTGGATTTGAAACCGGCATTTAACATCAAAGTTAGTGTTGAAGTCCATAAAAAACACCACTTGAAGGTTTAAATGTAAAAGTTTCCACGCCCTTAGCTCAGAATGTGATTGGAAAAAGACAAAGTTGTGGCAACGTCAGACTTGTTTCCTCCCACCCTAAGTAACTCACCTGCTCCCGCACAGCCTCCCTCAAAGGTGCCAAAGCTTGTTCCATGTTGCCACGTCGAAAAGCGCAGAGTGAAACCGCTTGTGAGTGTGTGCTCCCCCCGCTACAAGCAGCGCAGATGTTTTCTCCTTGGTTGCTTTTCCTTCGCCCGGCCCGGCCCAGCGGGAGGAGCCTGTAATGCTTCACTCTACCTCAGAATTGCTAGTGAGGTCTGAAACCAAGGCTTTGAGTTGCATCATCCAAACTCAGTCATGCTGCTTTACATACAAGCGAGTTTCTAAGAATGTGTCCAAGTGACTTGCTAAAGGCCCCACCCCACCCCACACCTACCATAAATTGTACAAATATGACTGTTGCATAAATGGACTATAACTTACCATTACACCTATTGTGTTGTTTTTCCTAGTTTATACATGTCAAAAATTCCCTTTAGTTAACAAAAACTCATCAACTAAAACTTAAAAGATAATCAAGTATTTTAAAAAATCAACGGAAAGGAAATTTAACATTAATGCAATTGAAACTGTAATTATAGCACAATGTGTTTTTGTCCAATAATTCCATACGTAAGCTTCCAGAGTCTGGTTTATTTTGGTATTACTGTTCAACCATATGGAAGAAGGTCGAAAGGTCGTTTGGGAATTACTTTACGACGGTAACCTTTTTTTTAATCATGCACTTGACAAATATAATTGGTCATTGTGAGCGGTCGTGATGTCATTTTCAGTCGACAGAAGTGACAAAATGGCCGCCCCCGCAGATGGCTAAAAACAAGTGCATTTTGCTGCTTAATTTGTATTCCACAAACGCAACATTAATCAGAATGCCATGTTTCAGCTAATGGGCCTGCTGGGAACGTATTCTTGAAAAAAACGTTTAGGTTGACTTCCACTTTAAGGTCTGAGGTTCAGTGTTCGAATCTCAGCTAGGGCCGCCTTCAAGTATGGAGTTTGCTTGAGAGAACAAAATGAGACAACGTTGCAAGTGGTATGCACATGTCCAGTAAGTGCTGGCTGTTTTTATTGAGAGCGTTAAATATCTCAATCCGGTCGGCCTGGAAAGCGGAATAGCGTCGGTCTTCCTCCAGTCGGAGACGCAACCAGTTGCCAGTTTCTCCCTTTTAAAAACACATAAGACGCGGTGTTCATACATGGTTGAAATGCAGCTCCTCCTTGTGGACGTGATCAATACGAGCTCATCGTGATGTTCTTGTGGTGATGCAAATGCAACAAAAGTCTGGGGGTTTTTTTTTTTTTTTTCCCTGCAGGCGGAAAGAGCGAAGGGAGGGACTTCACTCCTCCGCCGCGTCCCTCTTGCTGGTCTCCTGTCCTTCAAAGATGGGATACTTGGTCTCCACTTCCGCCCAGGTCAGAGTACCGTTGGCCAAATCCCGAATAATCACGGGCAGCTCGCTCACCTGAGGAGAGCATTTTTTTATTTTATTTTTTTTAAGTACATGCCTACATAATGAGGACTGTATCCCCACCTACTGCATTGCAGATGTAGTGCAGTTAGAAAAAAAAAAAGCATCAACTAGTCTGGAATGGATGTACCGTACCTCGGCTCGGATCTGCCTCATGGAGTCTCGGTCCCTCAGGGTGGCGGTGTGCGGCGTCTTGTTGACGGTGTCGAAGTCGATGGTGATGCCGAACGCCACGCCGATTTCGTCCGTCCGGGCATAGCGCCTCCCGATGGACCCCGCGGAGTCGTCCACCTTGTGGGAAACGCCGTTTCTGGTCATGGCCTCGGCTGAGAGGAGAGGAAAGGCGTGAGCGCGGATGGCGGAGGGATTTCTTCACTTCAGATCAGTGTTCCTACAGCTTAAGGCAAGTTCAGTTCAAGACTTTTAAAATTATATTTGATGTTCCCAATGTTGGGACATTGGGAACAGCAAATATAATTCAAAAGGTGTCCAAAACTGGTTCTGCGGTCGTGATTTTGCGATGTTAGCATGAATGCCAATTAAGGCCTTGTTTTTAGATTGAATGCCTTTTAAGTCTTACACTTCTCCAAAAATGGGAAAAAATGTATTTTGAAAAGCAATACTTACAGAGCTCTTTGACGAAGGGAACAAATTCCTGGTTTTGACTCAGAGGCAGAACAGAGCACTTGTACGGAGCGACTGTTGCTGGGAAGCTGAAGAACTGGAGGTCGGGGGCGGGGGGAAAGACAAGCGGTTGTTTGGGTAAAAAATGAGCCCGTTGATTCATTTAACAACCAAAAGTCAAACAAATATATTAACTATAGGTGCCATTTTAAAGTTGACTGACTCATACTATACGTGAGTATTTCATAATTTACATAATCTATTAAGCAGGAAGATGAGTGAATTGAAAAATAATCATAAACATGTTTTGACAAACCAATTGACGGAGGAAAAAATTTAATTTAAAAAAAATGAATGTACCATAAATGAATGGCCGTACTTACCGTCCTTTGCTCGTCGCCCTCCCGGACGTGGAAGGTGTGCTCAAAGATGGTGTACATGATCCTGCCAATCCCGAACGACGGCTCAATGACGTTGGGAACCACTTCCTCCACTGCGGAAAACAAGACGCGTGAAGCGCGCTCACTTCCGCGGGGGCCACTTGAGGTATGATCTCACCGTGCAGCGTCTTCTGGAATCGCTTGACGGCCACCATGTCTTTGGTCAGTTTGAACGTCTTTCCCTCCACCTCGATGGTGAACTCTCTGCGCGGTTCAAAACGAACTCCCCGAGTTGAAAGACAGACAACCTCGACGTTTGGTTTTTCTTGCGCTTTTCCAACTCACCCGGTCTCGTTGAGGAGCTGCTCCTTTTCGGCGATGCGGCATTCGTCGCACGTGGCCAGGTACTCCATGGCCATCTTGGCGTCCTTCTTGTACGCCTTGCCGATGACTCCTTTGTTGGGCTCAAACTGGACGACGTTCACGACTTTGTGCGGCGACGTTAAGGAGCCTCTCCAAGGACGCGCGGTGCGGGAGAACACACGCAACGGCGTTTTTGAAGGATATGGGTTCTTTGAGCGGCTTCTCGGCCACCAGCGGCACCTTGGTGGCTTGGGCGTGGCATTTCAGGTCGAAGCAGGAGCGGTCGGCGCACCCCACGATCTCGATCCAACCCTGCGCGGGGCAAAGGCCGCGATAAGCGCGCGCGGAATCGCGAGAGGGGCCGCGTGAAGGTGTCGGGACGTACGTAGGAGGTTTTGGTTTCGGCGTCCCAGCAGTCGCAGGCGTAATGGGCCATCTCGTTGTCCATGTGCTGGCGGAAGCGAAGCTTATCTTTGGCTATTCCCACTTTAGTGAGATAGAGGTAGATCCTACCGATGAAATACCCCAGGACGGAGTTATTGATCACACCCTATGAGACAAGAAAGAGGAATAAAAGTGACATGTTCTGTTCTGCGGAACAGATTTGGAAAATATCAGAAAACGTATATACACAAAAATAATAGTGTCTCAAAGACAAAATCCCCATCTCATATAAAAGTATTGCATTGGCGCCATTGTGTGGCTCCAACTATGGTGAGGTGATGTTAAAATTAAGTCAGTAAATCATAAATCAGATTACAACAATAATGCGAACAAATCTGCAGTTTTAATCCCTTCATTTTTTTTTTATGTACCAACACGACAGTATCCCAGTGGATGACAGCAGCTGATTTTCTTTCCCAGGTTGAAGAAAATCCCAATTATGAGTCTAGCGGCACTAGTGGAACAAATGTCGAAACAGCCAATGTAGTAAACGTTTCAATCTGTCCTACCTGCTCCACAGCATCCCCGAGCCTCATGATGTGTGCAGACTGGCCGCTGGTCTGAGCCTTGGAGGAGTACAACAGGATGTCCAGGTCGGCCACGTTGGAGAATTTGGGGTGGACTTTCTCGCTGGGGTCCACAAAGTGCTCGATCTCAGCCATGGTAAACTCTCTGTCGGGGGAGGTGCAAACATGAATACGTATAGCAGAGGATTTAATCAAAAAGGTATGTTTTCCCATTCTGGGATAAAAAGGATAAAATAGCCTTCCAGTACCTACGGCGAAAAATACAGATCCCCTCACCTGACGCGGATGAGGCCGGAGCGAGGCGAGATCTCATTCCTGAAGGAGTTTCCAATCTGAGCAGCAGCGAAGGGCAGTTTTCCCTGGTTGAACTCCAAAAGTCGCTTGAAGTTGAGGAAGATTCCCTGAGCGGTTTCAGGCCTCAGATAGCTACAGATCAAGACAATCATTAGACGATGTTAACACTGACCACCTGTTGGCTTTTTTTTTTTCTGTACCCTGGCATGTTCCCTCCTGGTCCGATTGAGGTCTGGAACATGAGGTTGAAGGAGATGGGCGGCGTGAGGTCATTTCCTGTGGTGGGGGACTTGACGTTGTACTTTGCGAAAAGGTCGGTCAGCTCTTGCTGGGTGTAGTTGTCCATCTGTTGAATATAACGTTAATCGTCTCATCCAAAGTAGATCCAATTCGGTAAGGTTCCGGTCGAACCTGCGTGATGACGTCCTCCATCTCGGCCTTCTTCTCTGCGGTACATTTCTTGTCAGCCATCATCTTCTGGAGATGAGCTACAGAAAAAAAAAAAGAATCACTGAATGCAGTTCTACCAACGTGGTAAGTACACACTATTAAATGACCATTTAGAGGTTAAAAATGTTTCTTTCAAAGAGGATATTGAATTTGGTAATTTCATTAGCCTGTCTATATATATATAATGCTCATAATTAAAAATAAATAAATAAATAAATGCTGAGTGTACCCCCAGTTAGGCTTACCTTTAAGGAGATGGTCCGCCCTGAAGCACTCGCCATTCTTGACATCTTTCACCATGTAGTCAGCAAACTTGTCAACATGTCCTGATGTCCTGTTGACACAAAAAAAAAAAAAATGGTTAATGTGTCTCCAGGTGCTGTCACTTTGAAAGCATGTATCTGCAACCGGGCTATGGAAGTCTGCGATAATGACAGCTCCCATGCATAAAATCGCAGAGTCAATGTGCGCCTGTCAAAAATAACCCACAGTCCAGCACTTTGGAGCTGACTTTAGGAACCACCAGGCGGCAAAACCCACAAGGAGAATGTACGGGAGTATCGTTTTGGCTCACTTGAGGACGGGCTCGGGGGTGAGCATGGTGCAGTCGATCTCCAGGATCTGCTCCTCCTGGATGAAGTGCTGCCTCCACGCCTGGAGGATATTGTTCTTCAAGGCACAGCCCACCGGCCCAAAGTCGTACAGGCCACTCACACCTGAGGAGAATTAACATGCGGTCAATGATGTCTGTCAATGTACATCAACCACCGCCCCCCCCCAAAATAACACAACCGCCCATTTATCTTACCGCCATAGATGGCAAAGGCCTGGTCATAGAAAAAACGCCTCTTCAGGGTGTCTTCCATCTTGCTTCTGTCCACAATGTCATCTTTGGGTTGCAACGCCAACTCCTGCAGTCAGTTTGATCAATTAATCCTGGGCAAGATCCCAGAGGGTGTTCAATTGTCATACCTTGGCCTCCAAATTCCGCTTCCTTGCTTTAAGTTCAGCCACCGCTTTGGTAACGTCCACATCGGGAGCGCCGTCTTGCTTCATTTGGCGGACAAGATCCCCCTGAAAAACAAGACAGGGGGCAGCTGTTAAGTTGGGTGACTTTTATACTCATTCTTGCACGTCAACAGATCATTTCTTGTCGGCCACCAGAGCAAGGTTGAAATTGAGAGATGACAGAGCCTTTTCTCCTGCAGCACCCACATTCTGCAAGGAGAGCCTAAACCCCACTCTCCAAGTGTTTAAAAAACATTTGTTTTCCTTGGCGTTCTCAGACCTTGTATGACAGCTGGCAGTTTGTTTTTGTTTTGTGATTCTACTTCCTTTTTGTAAACAAGGTGTTTATCCCTTCTTTTATTGTGTTTAAACTATGCGACACGTTACTTATTTCATGATATAAAGCACTTTAAATGAGTTCCATATTAGCACTGGGTTCTTTCAACTTGCTAAACAGAGAAACCGAAACTTTAGTACCGCAAACACGAATTAAGAAAAAAAAGTGTGCATGTTTTGATGCTGCAAAAAATAGTTACACTCCCAATTAAAAAAGACCAATGCAAGTTAGGGACTACTTCAAAACAAGCTATTTTGAAAGAATAAAATAAAATGACTTCCCCATTCTTTGGACCACACCCCGTTTAAAAAGCCTCAGCAGTGGCTGCGGCTGAAACGTGGCAAAAGGGCGCAGACAGGACTGCTAGCCAGCGTTAGCATCGAGTTCGTTGGCAAAGCCCCATTCATTGACTGCGCTATGCTGTACTTATTGATGCTAAACGTAGCGTCACTATAGATATACTTTATTGCACGTATAAACGAACGTCTTACCTGTTCCTTGACCGCAAGCCTCAAAGGGGCGAGGATTTGCTCCATGTCACCGTCCATGGTTATTCGTCCTTCTTCCAGCCGCTGCTGCTGCCACAGGCTCTTATTCTTGTTCCTCTTGGAAAGGCGGGCCGACGTGGAAAAGGGCCGGTTCCGGAGGCGATCTAACCGAACAGACCGGACCTGCAGCACCGAGCAGAGGGAAGGAATGTCGGGGGTGGTCCTCAGCAGTGCCGATGCAGCAGCCCCGCGGAGAAGAACAAGCATGGACAGCCAGTAATGCGAGAAGACAAGAATGATGAAATCGCTACGATGTCAAGTAAATGTCCTTTGCATACAACGCCCGCACTTTCGTCTCACTAAAAAAAGAGGGGAGGAAAAAAAATCAAGCAGAAACGCGCGTCCGCAGATTCGTCACAAATAAACAGACATACATTATCTGAACCGCTTATGTTTAAAAAAATGAAAATAAGAATATAGAAATTCACACTCTTTTCTGTTACTCAACATCCGTTACCATACGTGTTTTCCAAAACGTGTTTTTTTCTATTTTCTTGGGAGAATTCGTTGGCTGTTGTTTGAATATTGTCCACCAGATGTCACTACAGTTGCATGCTAGGCGCAACGAATTGACAGCCTTGATTTTGAATAATAATGAAGTTCAGATTTTCCTTAGACAACCACAATTATGCCATTCTTGATATTCAATGAAATAAAAAACACAAATTCAAAAATATTTTAATCATAATTTACAAAAAATTCATATCAACCAGCCAGCAAATGGATTAACTTTTAAATGGAATTGTGTTCTTGCATTTAACTTTTGCGTTAAAAGGCCACAGCAGAGGTTTTGCACTGAATTACACTCATGTTCATAAAACATTCAGGGCATCTGTGAGCATGCCATTGGTGCTTAAAGATAAAGAGCCTGATCATCTATGTCTTATCATAGCAAATATCACAACCGTATGTATTTTAATAATTCATCAATGGAGACGTAAGTAAGCGGCTCCAGGCAGGGCGGCTCAGTTAGCGCAGAAAAATAAAGTGAGAGGCCAACAGGCTGGTAACGCAATGACTCAGAAGCGAAACTTTTATCTTACTTACTAAAGATGATTACCACTCACGTGTTAAGAACACAAAATAAATTCATCCAACAAAAGTGAAAAGAATCATAGAGTCCCTTAGTTTGTTTGGTATGAGCTACCTGGACTTCAAATTGGATGCTTGGGTTGGAGTCAGTTGTCCTGGTCATATTTAAAAGTGACCCAGACGTACAATTGCACCATGTACGATGTTACGCATTAATGGTGTATGGCAGCAACAGCGTCCTCCATTAAACGCTCAGGTGGGGTCAGTCAGGGTGGGCCTGAGTGCCATAAAAGTGACAGACAGGGAAGGTGAACTTGGATGTTGTCCCTGCTGGCAAAGGACCAGGGAAGCACTTTGGACTTGTTCTCCCCCCCCCAAATGAGCCTGCGTGAATAATGTTTGTTGATCAGCGTGGAGGTTTGACTCTCATTGCTGGAGGATGAGACAAGATGCTCTGTCATAGAAGAAGAAAGCACAAGTTGTGCTTCAAATGTTGTAGCTGAAGTATGTATTTACAGGGTTTTTTTTGTAATGGCACTCATTGACAGATGTGCAGTGATATTTGTAATTTCACATTTTGTTTCATTTTATTATAATTGTATCTTTTATTTTTGTATTTTTCATGTTATATTTAGGTTTCCAGAGAACAATATGCAGTGATTTTTGTAATTTAATGTGTATTTATTTATTATTATTTTAGGTGGCATCCAATGACAGATTTGCAATGATTTGTTGGTGTTTTAAAATGTATTTTATGTATTATTTAGAAAAAAAAATAATCCGGGCTTTTTATATCAATTCCTCTGAGGTTTTGCATTAGTATGGGCTTAAATGGCCCACTAGCCGCAGGTTGCCCACCACTGTCATAGTGGGTGGGTGTTTCCTGGGAGGTGTGTCTTTACACCGTGGCTGTCGACACGGTCGCTCTATCACAGTGTGCGTGGAAGGAGCACGGGAGTAGCGCACTCGTGACCGACTCTTAATTTTTTTTTCTCTCCCCCATGTAGTCCCCCCAACCCACTCAACTATCGCCATGTCCCCCGCTTGTTTGAACGTGTCATGATGCAGCGGCCGGAGCGCAAAGCCTCCTGGGAAGTGTAGTCGACTGGCTTGAACAAGTCATGTTTGCCGAGGAATAACACGGTGCAGCCCCCCGAAGGCGCACCACATCTCGCTTTTTCCATGGACAACACGTCCATCATAACACAGGTTGCAAATCCCAAAGAGGAAGAAAACATTTCTGCGAGTCAAGACAAAGGTAAGACGTACATTTTTGTTTTATTATGACGCGCTTCCATACCCCCCCCTCCCCGCGTCACCGTGTATAAAATATTGCACGGTGCAGAGGACACCGAATACTGCAATAACAAATGATCGGCGGCTACACCTCCGTTGTTGACATGAAGCCTCCTGTTACATTTATTATTTAACAAAAATACGCTTGATTTTAACGATTTCTGCCATGTTTTCTCGTGTGATTGCACATTGCTGCTTCCTTTGCAACAGGGGGCGGGTACTTTCTGCCCTTGTTTATGTCGCTTACTGACAAAACATTGCTGGATTTACCCCGAGAATGGACCAAAATAAAACAAGTAGACGCACAAATACATCTTATCGACCAAAGTGCTTAGCTTCTATGCTTACGTTTTTTTTGTTGGTTTTATTTATTTATTTATTTATTTATTTATTTATTTATTTATTTATTGGGGGGTAAACTGCAAAATAAATAATATCCTACTTTTGGACTGTTTATTATACAGCGTTTAATAAAATTGTTTTTACATTAAATTCAAAATAATATATGCACCCCTCCAATTTCTATAGCGCTTGTCCTCATTAGAGTCGAGGTTGAGCTGCAGCCTGTCCTAGCCGACTTTGGACTGAACAACATTTCACACTTCGATTCACACCTATGTACAATTTAGAATCTTTAAAAGATACATATTTTTGAAACTAGACTAGCCACAAACATTTGCTGCGATTTGCTGGATTAAAAAAAATCAGGCACTAGGTATGGTGGCAGCACACTTCACAACAGAAGCAGACAGTGAAAAATTACTTTAAATAATAGGCCGAATGATTCCTTCTAGCTCTTTATTGCCACTCCCTGCTGAAGTTTTCTTGAACCCTAAACACAAAACAAAGAGAAGTATACAACAGTGCGCAGTTAGCCAATGCACATTAACATTGACCTATGAATCTAGCATCGATGTCACAATAATTATAAACTTTTAAACAATTTGATTACACGCACGACACAAGCAGTAGCAACACATGCAGGCAGAGCATAAATTATGCAAAGTATATATTCTTTATCCTCTGCAGCTCAGTTTGAAACAGTCTTTTTGTTTTTCATCATAAAATCTATATGAAGTTTTTCAATACCACCCCCTGGTAGCCAAAGCACACTCACAAGAAAATACAACTTAATTTATAAAACTCATTTCGCCACAGCTGCAGCTAAATGAAGGATAAATAAACAAACATTTTCACAACATGGACCTATTTGGCTCAACCCTAAGTTTGGTGAACCCCGGAGCAGCGGATTAGTAAAGGGAAAACACTGTTTCCTGCTGTTATTTTTGCACTACAGTTCACCATGTGTCAGTGACAAATCCCCGAGTGAGTTTTTTTTGGGGAGATTTTCGGTTTTCATTAACTTTGTCGCTAATCTGCTCAGTGCAGTCGACTGAGAGTTAAAGCAGACATTTCCCGGCTGTTGATTTTTTTTTTTTTTTTTTTCCTTGGCGTAAGTGCAAAGCCAGGCTTGATATGTCGGCCCTTGCGATTGGAACACTTGCGTGGATCCCTTCTTCAGTTACAGTTGATAGAGGTAATTGCCTCATCATGTTGTGTATGCTGTATTATCTTAATTTCAGTGGCAGCAAATTGAAAACTCTCCAATTGCCCTCACGCCCCCCAAAGTGATTGGTTATTGAGTAATCGTAATATTATTAAAAAAAATATGAAATTATCGATATTTTGTTCCGAAATCGAACCCATTGGGTTTCCAGTGAGGGTCTTCTGCATACAGGTCACATGTCATACCCCGTCCTGTGTGGGAGAAAAGGTCACCCTGCGGCAGTCACCCTCCACTGAGCTCCAAGTGAATCACTCTCATGACTCAGCAAATTCTCAGTTGGCAACATTAAATAGACTTAATAATACAGAATTTCAATGTCTGCATCAACATGACCTTTTTTCCCCCGCCCTGCCTTTGTTAGCATTTGTGCAAGAAATATTTAAGCGAGGGGCAAAGGAAGAACCCATTGAATTCTTGTGCTGGCTGGTGGCCCAAAATAAATGTTTGGATGTTGTTGTTATACATAATTCCCTGCAAATAATACATGCTAATGAAAACTGCAAAGCATATGCAGAATGTATTGTATAGTAAAAGCACAATTTGCACAGGATGTGCAATGTACCCTGAGTCACCATCAAGACTAAGAAGGAAATAAAGTGCTCACTTAGAAATGTCTTTATTTGGCGTTCTACTACAAAAGTGACTCAAAACTTTTGAATAATAGGGCTTTATATATAACAACTTGCAAATCCTATTGTCGAAATGGCCTATTATCAGTGTCCCCTGCCCCAAATTTAGATTTTTTTTTTTTTTGGTAAATCAAAACATTTTCTCAGTTTTTGAGATAAATAAAAAATCAACTGCTTTTACTGGACTGAAATGAAATATATTTAAAACCTACTGTAGCCCTCTATTTTTGACACTACATACAGTGAAAATACATGCACTTAATATTTCACAGCAGGCTATTTCCAGAGTCCTATCAGTTTCATTCTGACCGCGGACGTAGTAGTATAAGACATTAAGGGGCGAGTTTTATTAGACGTTTGGTCAGGTGGAGATTCTATCTTCTTGCATTATGGATGACGTGAAATGAAGCAAGCCTGTGAATGATAATGCGCTTGGTTACACTCGACAGAATATAACAACCTAGAGTCAAGCCGAGGCCACGTTTTGCGACGGACAAAATTATATATGGTGGGTATTAAAAGTCTACACGCCCCTTTTCAAATGTGCTTTCTAGCAGAAGCCTGAAGATATGTGCTGTCCATCTTGCTGTCATTTTTTTTGTTATAAATCACAAAAACCTGCCATTTGAACTGGGTCGTGTAGACTTTTTTTTTTTATCCACTGTATCATAGCCTTAAGCAGATGTTGAATTTTCTTCACAACTTTTTCTTTGGCATCCTGTTCTGAATGATGCTACGGCGTGCAATAAGCGGACCCTCGCACCGGCTTCAAAGGCCTTCTTCTCGTCGAGAGGCTTTTGCTGTGATAGCTCCGCACGCGCGGATAGCTTTGAGTGGATGAGCCAATTACTCCGATCAGATTAGCCTTTTAGCTCCCCAAACCTGTCGGCTTGACATTGTGATGATGACAGACCATAATAATGTGGTCACGAGTGCAGCAAGCAGAAGTGGTCTCTTGCGGGTTTTCTGCTTTGGGGATTTGTGGCACACAAATGTGTGTAAATAAAGTGATGATTTGAGAATTTTCAATTTTCTGTTTCACTTAGCAAACTGAAATTTGGTAAGCATGCTCAAAAAGACTGAAAGTCTGCCATTTTGTTTTAAAGTTGCCATTTTATTGTCACTTTGGTTGGTAAGCCCAAGCTTGATTCCGAGCAACCCCTGGAATGTTTTGAAAAATTCACCCCCCTGTAGCTAGTTTCAATTAGCAGCATGAAATTTGGTAGGGTTGCCCATCATGAGTAGATCCACAAAAAAGTCTCAATTCATGCTCGAAAAAACGAAGGCAGTCTGCCATTTTGGTTCCAAGTGGCCATTTTTATGCATCCTTCAAAGCCAATCTGCTGTAAATTGCAATCAAAATTGAATCACGTACGCTAACTGGGCATATGAGTGACGCTAAACTGTAATTAATTTGAGTTTCCATCATGAGAGGCGTGGCAATGAGGTTTGATGACAGGATTAATTTAGGGCGCTGTTGATTTGAAATGCTCGCTGGATTTAAGATAGCACATAGGTCAAATCTGCATCGTCTTTTGGCTTTTCAATCAATCCTCACATTCAGGGGAGCAGAGCACCCTATTGATTTCAAACGATATCTGATTCCAAATGGCCATGGTACCTGTGATAGATAAAAAGGTCACAGCAGCACATGGAGGTTTAAAAAAAAAAAAAGCGCTATTGATTTTAAAGCTTATCTGACTAAGTGAGATGCATGTTTTTTTTTTTTTTTTCCTTTTGCGTTTCTGGATGCAAATAGTCAAATGGTTTTCATCATGTGTACTATCCACCAGGCAGTATAGCCCCCGCCCCCTCCCAACAGATGCAAAGTCATCTCTGAGGGCGTCTCAAGGCTGCAAATGAACCTTCAGCCTTTAAGAGAAATTCAACGCGCTTGGTTGGGCCTGAGCAGCGAGCAGTTTATTCATGAATTTTCTTGGCGTCTTTTTTTTTTTTTTTTTTTAATGTGTAGGTTACCCCTAAAAATGCCAGGTGTAAATAATGAGGTGTCACGTCGGCGAGGAAATGATTCCAGGATCCACTGAAGGGAGGCTAAAAAAATGAGAATGGTTCAGTGTGAGAGAGGTTAGTATTTAGTATGGAAGGCGGCTGCATGTCAGTCCAAAGCTTCCCCCCCCACTAACGTCAATATTCCGATGCAGCACTCCGCTTGACAGCCGGCGGAATAGCGGCGCCCCTTATTCCAGATTTATGAGTATATTCCAGAGGAGAACATTATCTGCGCCTCAGTGGGGAGCGTGAAAAAAAAAAAGAAAATGTTTTTTTTTTTTTCTAGTGGCGTACCAACTAGCTGATTGTGAAGAAGTCAACGTGTGTGTCTTGTCAGCTGCGTGACTGATGAGCTTGTTAAGCGACAGTGCGGGATTGCTTTCCGCCGCTGGGAATTGTTGCTATTTATATCTTTTTACATGAAATTGAGTTCCACGATCTGGAAGGAAGAATCTTGTTTGTTGTTGTAACCACGTTGCCCATAAACCCTCACTGGTGTTGCGTGGCTTTCCTCTTTTGGCCTAGTCTGTCTCTGAGAATTATTCATGAGGCGCAGCACTTAATCAATAAACGAATCAATCAAAGGTTGGTCCAGCCCACAGTTAAAACAGTTCAAAGATGTTTTAATACCAAAATGGGGTAATAACTAAAAATATAAAAATTCGACGCACAACACTCCAAAATAACAGCATGAACATAAAATGAAGCGCAGGTGTTTTATTTTTCCAGTTTGCAGCCTTTCGATTTGAAAATCGTGTTCTACTGCATTGTGATTTGAATTCAATTAATTGCTCAGTCCTACTCTTACGTAACAGCGAGTATGAAGTGCAGAACGGCTCGCTCACAGACACATTCAGGAATAATAAGATAACCAAAGATTTACTTGTTGGATTTCACACTTGATGGATGGGCCGGCACAACAGAGGCACAACTATTTGTATCCGAGCCATAAAAAGAACATTTGTCACATGATGTTCCCCGTAAGTCGTAATCTTAGCAAGACCATTTTACGCCTCCGGCTTTGTTTCCGGGAAGGCCCTTTTCAATAGCTGTTCTGCTTTTGTTGATTTGGTTTGAGTTACATTGAAAACACTTTTTTTTTTTTTTTTTTTTTTTTTAAAACAAGAACAGTCTTCTTTCCATTTTGAATATTAATGGCCTTTTGCTTCAAAGGCAAAACTACCTCAATGAAGTGAAGTGTATGTTTTCCTGGAAGTTGTGCAGAGGGGAGGAAAAAGGATTTGGAAGGTGGTTTCCTTGATCTCTTTTTATGTATTTGCTCTTTGGAGTGTGTTTGATCGGGAAGTTTGATGTTGCTGAAACGTCTCGCAGATGGGAATCATTTCAAAATATCCTTCTCAGGTCTTTGAAGAAACTGTATCGCCGGATTCCGAGCACATTCCAGTCATCAGTCAATGAAGTAAAAAAAAAAACATAACCTCACCTCAGCTCAGCACAACTTTGTTTGTATCGCAGATGTAACAAAGTGTTGCACACAAAACAAAAAAAGACTAATAGAAATAATAATGCTGCATAAATAATAAATCTATTCTTAACCGTCTCGCTAGTGCAAAAATAAGTTAACCGCACACAGTCTTCCATCTTGCCGTCAGTTAGGAAAACAGCAGAGTGGATGTCAGGCGCCGTGGGTGGGGAGGAACTTCACAGTCTGGTTGCGTAACTCCGGCAGCACAGTCTCATCGCGCTCATTATTTCTTCCCTGAGCTCTCAGTGTTCTAATCCCCCCCCACAACCCTCCACCCCGCCCCCACTTGTCATCCCCTTCATATCGGGCGCTCAAGAAGCAGCTGCAGCACCAAGCCCCCCCCCACGCCCCCTCCCATCGTAAAGCCGCAACGCAAAACACGCAGCCGCCTGAATTGTGATACATGTGCGGTGAAACTCTTCCTCTGATATGTCTAAGTATGTATTATACTGCCCCCAGGTGGCCAATGTGCACACAACAGAAGGAACAGCACAATGTCTGTTGAATTGAATAAAAAACTCTTTAATTCTATGATGTTATATTTACACACTTATTTTTGTGTTAAAACCCATCACACCACTTGACTTGTCCCAGCTGTGAGCGCGCCTGTGCGTATTGTGATGATGCACAGATGCTCTTTGATGTAAATACTGCTCCTGAAGCCAATCTGGTTACGCAATTAGCATCAGTGGGAGAGGAAATCCATTAAAAAAAAAAAAAAAGTGAAGCAGCCAGTGCAAGAAAGACTTTTATCTTGTTTGCCTCTTTTTATGACTTCATTCTTTTGATTCGTTTTCTCTTCTATTAAACTACATTATGTTTGTAGCGATTGTTTTTTAGCCGTGTGAAAGCAGTCTTCTCAAAGTAAATAAAGTGCTTACTTATCTTAGTTTTTTTTTATCCCCTTTATTATCATTATAAATTTCATCACCCACACCTTTAGTGTCTTCTTTCTACTAATTACATAATGTTAGCAAAAATTCACACTGACTTTTTTTGAAAATGTAAACTACAGGATTACGATTATTATCTCTGAAAACGGTGGCCACTGCCTGAGGTCGTTTGGCATATACGGACTGATGTTGTGCATCAAATACAGCGTTGGAATCCCTGCGGCGCCGCTGCTGTTTTACTTTGCTGTTTGTTAAGTACACAACACACACAGCCGTGCCATTTCAAACCGACCCTGTTTTTTCCATTTGAATTATTAAAGCGGCGGCTCTAACTATTAGCACCACGCACCCTCCGGGTACTGACCTCTTTACCTGCATGGCCGCTCAACCACGGCTGCCAGGCGGAAAAATAGATTTGCTCATTTTTTGGGGGGGAATAACTGAGGATTTGAGGGCAAAAACAAAACAAAACATGAAGCTTAAGTAGAAGAGTAAATTCAACCTATTTTTTAAAAGTATATGGTGTACATGTACTGTTAAAATATGTTTTCTAAATTTATGGATTTGAATTGTTTTTTTATTAATAGTCACGTCCTCTCTCACCAATACATTTCATGTCTTGCCATCAGTATATCCTAATCGTTCTTCCGTGGATTATCTTGTTGTCAGAATGGGTAGGCCTACATAGAAATAGAAAGATGTAAAATTCAATCTACTCTATAATTAACTCGATTTAATGTGCTAAACATAAACAAGTCATGTCTTGTGCTTTTTAAAGCGACTGTAAACAAGGCCACCTGAGCCAGACATAAGCCTTGGATCATATTCTGCTCTCCCTCTCGGAAGCCTGGCGTCATTCCAGGCTTCGGGTCACGGGGGTGATTATCTCTTCCTGTCAGGAATGCTGAGAATTTCCTGCTTTTTTTTTTTTTTTTTTTTTTTTCGGCCTTGTCGGTGGTTTGCTCCGATCACGTGACGCCAAACCCGGGCTGCGATTGGCCGCTTGATTTTGTATTTTTTTTCCCCCCGCCGTCGTCGACATTAGGTAACAGGGCCCTCGAAGGGAGTGTTTGCTGCGCTCGTTCGAGTGTGTTCACGGGAGCGCACACACACAGAGGCTGTAGTGTGCACCTGCTCTGAGGAGGCTTTGAAATTGACTTCATAGGCATTAGTCGAAGTAATGTTTTAGTTTTGAGCTGTTTACAGGAACATAAGGAGGCTCAGTAATGTTTGTGTGCAAAAGGCAGAAAGGTTAAACGAGGAGAAGGAGGAGCTAACCACAGGAACTCTTTCCGCCCGCCTATTTTGGAGCCCTCGTCCGCCCACCCCTCCTAGCGGGAAATATGCAAGTCGCAAAAAGGGAGACGACAGAATAACTTGAGGCCATCCGAGGGGGAAGCCGGATTCAAATGCCCTGAGCGGGTTAAGTCACACCCCTTGGAAATGTAAAGTGGCCAATCGTAGCGCAGCGCTTTCTTGGCGGGGTTGATATATTTTGGATCTTATGTTTTTATTTGGAAAAAAAAAAAAATGAAACCCAGGCGGCAGTCCGCATAGCTAGTTTGATGACTGACCATAAAACATTGCATTGATTTAAAAAAATAAATAAATAAAAAATTATGTAAAAATGTATTTTTTTTTCATGTTTTAAAAAAAATCTGATTAATTATTGGAGTAATGTAGAAATCAAAAATCAAGCGATAAATAAAGATTGAAAATTATTTTTAAAGTATTAATATGAACTCATTGAGAGGCTGACTCTGGATAAAAAGCTTTGCAAAGTTGTTTTGATGAAAAAAATACTTGAGGCATTATTAACATGGTTTGTTATGTTATTTTTATGCCGCGCTGGTTCCGATATCGTGGCCGCTGTATATTTAGTCGCTTCGTGGGAAGGATCCGAATTGAGCTGTAGACTTCAAAGATGCCGAGAACAAAGACGGCGGACTGCCCACGTCCTGTCGGATGCAGTCAGAGCGTCAATCTGAAGGCGGCTTCGGCACGCACGGCCAACTGGACCGCGTGTGTCACATGCTTGGTTGAGCACGTTAACTAAGAGGGCGCGGGCAAAACGGATGAGTCTACTCTGAGGTGCAGTCGTGTTGATTCCAGTAGAGTTGTCAAAACTCAACAACATTAAATTTTATTACACCGGATTCAACTTTAATATCGTTATGCGTCACTAGCACAAGGCAATAAAATGTGTGTATTTTTTTTTTTTTAACTACACTCTGTTGCTCCTGCTCAGGCTAAGCAACAACAATATTGCTACATCACCATTTTCGTGCCAAGCAACTTTGTTGACATGAGTTGAGATGCTTCATTTAGATAAAAGTCGTACTTTGGCACCATCTAGTGGCATTATGGTGCCAAGGTACTATGTTGAAGTAAGTTGAGGAGCTTCATTAAGACAAAAGTAGTCATTTGGCACCATCTTGTGGCATCATTTTGCCAAGAAGCTGCATTTAGAAAACAGTAGTAATTTGGCACTAGTGAGTTGAGGAGCTTTGTTAAGACAAAAGTCATGGTCTTGGACCATCTTGTGATATCTTGGTGCCAAGGAACTATGTCAAAGTGAGTTGAGAGCTTCATCAAGACAAAAGTAGTAATTTGGTGCCGTCTTGTGCTGAGGAATTATGTTGAAGTAATTGCTTCATTTAGACAAAAGTGGTGCTTTGATGCTATCTTGAAGCATTTATAGGCAATTAGGTACGCTTAGAGGTGGGTGGCACAGGGACCAAGCCCTGCTGCCAAATAATAGACCCCCCCAACGAAATGGCTCTGTAATGACATATCTGTGCCTCAAGATGATAGCAAAGCACTGAAAACGGAGAGGATCAGAAAACATCCATGCATTGTGTATGTGGCTGCTCCTGGAGATTTTGGATTTTGTGGGTGGAGAACCATAAAGAAAATGTGCTATTAAAATTAGCTAGTTGCCTCCAACATTGCAGGTAAAATACATGCTCTGTAGGGTTCAAGTCTGATGATTGATTTAGCCACACCTCCATTTCATTGCTCCCGTTTGTCTCCCAGTCTCCCAGTCCAACAGCAGCCTCAAGAAGCACCGTAGTCGGAGCATTTTCAGCCCCTTCTTCTGCTGCTTTCGCAACTACAATGACTACCGCGTGGAGCCGCCGCCCGCCAACAACAAGTCGCACGCCCTGCCGCCGCCGCCGCCTCCCGAGGAGAACGGCGCTCCTCCCAAGGTGAGAAGCGTTTGTCTCACGACATGATCTCTCCGCTCGACACTTACTGTTGCCAGGAGCTTGTTGATGTGTTTTTTTAAGTCTTCCCGCCGCAAATGTTTCCAGCTGCTTCAAACTCGCTGAACCCAGGGGTTGTTTACCATTCTCGGTTTGCAAGAACAGGCACTCCCGCTGCCCGTGTAACTTTCCGTGCTGTCCCAAAGTGCCCCCTCACTTTCAGTTTCTAGACGGCCCAGCACGTCACATACGCTACACACAAACATTTAGGGATATTCGGCTTTCGGGGAGAATTTCAGGATGAACTGAAATTGCACTACAATTTTTACAGGTGAACTGAATTTGACTTAAGTGTTTAAAGGGGGAAATCAACCCAAACATTTCTTTTTTCAAGAATATGTTCCCAGCAGGCCCACCAATTGAAATATGGCATTCTGATTGATAATGCGTTTGCGGAATATGAGTTAAGCAGCAAAATCTACCCCTTTTTAGCCATCTCAGGGGGCGGCCATTTTGTCATTTCTGTCGACTGAAAATGACATCATAACTGCTTAGGGCTCAGGTAGCGACCAATCACGACTCAGCCTCAGAAAACAGGTCAGCTGTGATTGGTCCTTACGATGTCATTTTCAGTCGACTGAAGTGACAAAATGGCCGCCCCCAGACATAGCTAAAAACGAGTGGATTAACTCTTATTTCACAAACGCAATATTTATCAGAATGCCTTTTTCAACTTGTGGGCTTGCGTAGAACATATTCTTGAAAAAATTATGTTTGGGTTGACTTTCTTTTTAGGTCCTTGCGAGTGTTCTCATTTTGTTTTTGACTGCTCTTCCCTTTCAATAAATGACTGAAAGTGCAACAGCAGTACCATTTTTGTTCTCTTCACTATATCTGCTCCGAAAAATACAAATGACCGAGTGACAGACTTAGGATGGCCTCGACGCCCCCTTTGAGCCACAGTTTGACCAGTGTAGCGTGGACGTGCGAAGCCAAAGTTGCAAGTAGCTGGCGCAAAAAGCCCCTTAAAATGCTCAAAACATAGCGAAAAATAACCTGACCATCCCTCCTGGTGTTTACGCGAAACACATCTCGCGTCCAGGCGAGGAATGCGCCGGCCTCGAACCTCGCTTTCCCAAAAGTGGAGTTTGTGCCCCTCCCGCATGTTTGTCCAAGTCCAATCCAGCTGTATTTGTCATTTGCAGGAACGCTGGTTGTTTTTTATTGACATGCACCCCGCTCCCTTTCCCTCTCTGTGCATTTGTTGATTACAATATTGATGTTCTTGCAGTTATTTATTTATTTATTTATTTGTTTTTTTGCTCACCGCTCTCCTCTCCTTCCTTCTGTGTTTACCTCCTCCAGTGTGACCAGGTGCAGGCTGACCACATCCCCAGTGTATGTACTATTATTACTATTACTACTATTATTATTATTGTGTTATCCCATCTCGCTTCAGGCTGCATGTTTACAGCCATCCATTCTGATCAATCGTCTGCTCTCAGGAGACCGGCCAATCTTTCTTTGTTTGGTTGCCATTAAACTTTAGGCGAGGGTGTGGTGTGAGGAAAACAATAGAATTGAATGAGCCTTTATTAGTCCCGCAGCGGGGAAATTCCAGTTTGATAGCAGCAGCATGCAAGAAGAATAACATCAGATAATAAAATATGCAAAAATATCAATATGCATATTCAACGCCGCAGAATGAGAGCAGCAGTTATACGGCGACTTAATATAAATAAAAGTTATATATGTAAAAATGAAGCAAGAATTGTTTGAGAGTACGGTAGTAGTGTTCTTTATTACACAATACTTATTACTGACCTTTTTTAAAAAAAAATTTTTATCTTGCACTCATCAAATACTCCATACATTAAAAAAAACTAAGACTAATAAAAACAAAACTAAAATGAAACATTTTTGAAAAATAAAAACTAAAAGAAAATAACAAACCTGCTCTAAAAAATAATTAGATATAACTGTAGTAAAAAAAAAAAAAAAAAGTACGGAGCAGTTGAAAATAAGATAAACAGCAGTATTTGGAATGACAACTGTATACCTGAATAAATATCATACATACAAAAAAAAACAGCAATGTTAGTTAGTGGAATTGTATGTGACAGTGATAAATGGATCATCAATACTCTAATGTAGTTTGGGAACAAAACAGCAGATGTCAAACGCTGTTGTAAAACAGGACGCTTTGGCCTTGGCGGAGGTCTGCACTCTAACTCGGTGCCATTGTAGTTATTATATGATCATATATATTGATTTTCCTTTGAGCCCGACTACTGTCTGGCCTCGCGTTGCATCAACAAATGGATCTTCTTCGAAGACTTGATTAAATGAGATCGTCCGTCTCTTACACTACAATCAATTGCCGATACGTTGCGTTAAAAGCCGGTGTCATTTTTTCCCTTTAAATCACATGGCAAAATTATTTTCCCACTCCCATGTGTCAATCGCATTCATCCCGGTAAACGCAATACCATCCAGTGTCATTATTGTGAAACGGAATGGAGCGATTCCCTCCCAATAAAAAAAAATACATCACAGATTCCTATATTGCTTGTATGTGCTTGCGTGCCCCCTGTGGCTGTACCATCTGTCCCGTCATGCTTGTCCGTCAGTCTGCAGCCTGTTTGGCAGCCAACCCGAGTGCTCCTCCTTTTTTTTTTTTTTTCCTTCTTTCCCGCACGGTCCCCGAAGGCATCGCAGTCAGAGTCAACATGAGGTCACTTGAAGTAGCCACTTTTGAAAGTAAAATCACAACAAGCACTCGAAGCTTTGGCGGCTTGATTCTGTAGCCCGCTTGAATACAGTATATTGGCATATTTGATAAAGAAACATTTCATATTTTTCACAGCGTTCATATAATATGTCATCGGAACACATGATGTCACCGGACTAGTTGTAATTTCCAATGAACAAAATGGACAGGAGTCCAGGAGTTGCTTCATGTTCCAATAAATTTACTCTTAATTCGAAAAGAAAAATGTGCTGTTCCTGTCACCACCGTCCAACATGAAATGCTCATGCCACATAGATTAGGTTAACACATTTGTCCACTTTTATGTTCACTCATAAAAGTCAGATAATGGATATATGGATGAAAATTATTATAATTGTACATTTAGAACAGATATAAAATGTGCGATTGATTTGTGATTAGTTGCAAATTAACTATGGAAATCATGTGATTAATTATTATTAAAAAATGTAATTGACCGACAGCCATGTACTGTATATGCACGTATGCATGTGTATGTGTGTGTTTATGTGGTAGGTTGAACGTGGGCATAAAATTGGTTTTAAATTGCATAAAAAGTTGGGATTAAAACATATTAAATTAGACTTGCAGAAACTGTGTTGAGCATTGTTTTCCAAAGTAAAAGCGAATTTCGCATGTGTTGTTTTGAAAGGACACAAATATAATCACTCTGTTTTTGTGGAGTAGTACAGAAATATTATCAGTTGAAATTGCAACGATTTGGACAATTTTCAATTCAACAGTCTTTAAATGGTCAACGGATTATCAAATTAGTTTTTGATTAATTTGATATTTGTTTCACTTCTAATAAGTTCCTCATGAACATACATCTGATTGATTAGATTAACTTTTGACCCATTTTAAGTGCCTCTCTGAAATATCTATTTTCAAATAGATTTTTTGTACTTTTTTTGTCGTTTTGATTTTAAAAAATCAACACTTTTTGTATTTTACCTTTTTGTTAAAGCACCGTAATAGGCAGGATCATGTGCAAGATGCTATAAACTTGGGGGGAAAATAAAAGACCATTCAAAGCAGAAAAAGCTCCTGTGTTCATTAGGACTTTATTGATCGGATTTTTTAAAAATGCATTTTTAACTGCGTTCAAATGAACAGCTTAGACTCATTTCTCTGTGTGGTTTGTCAGTGTGTGACAGTCGTTTCCTCTGATGAAACTGTGTGCATAATTTATGAAAGTGTGTGAATGTGTGTGTGTTGCCTTGACAGCCTCCATCCAAGTTCCTCCTGCCAGAGGTCAGTATAACAGACTATGGCAGGAACTGCGTGGTGATCGACCTGGACGAGACGCTCGTTCACAGCTCCTTCAAGGTATGGACGGTGCCATTTAAGTGCTTTTCATCGAACTTTTGACATATATGTCTTCTATTATTCTTGTTCGCTGTTTTGCTATCGTTATTTTTTACGTTATAACGGCACACTATTATATTTGATGCTGTGTTTTGCTGAAGACAATCCTCTTTAATCCTGCTTTATACGCCGACAGAACACGACGGGTCCACGTTCATTTTACAATGTACATGTTTGGGCATGATCGTTGATAGTTAAGTTTGAAAGAATGTGATTTGTTTCCCGTAAGCACTTTTTTTTTTTTCTTTTTTTTTTTTAGAGTAAAGGACAGAAAAAAATAGACAAGAATAATGTTTGTGATTTTACTCCCATTTCTTATGACGTATATTATAAGACACAAGCGGCGAATACATAAGGCTCATTCTTATAATTCTTCTCTACTCGATGTTGACGTTCTTTCTGCAACGTCTCAGTGGCGGACGGCCGAGAAATATGTCCGCACAGTGTCGCGGGTCCGCCCATTAGTCACAGCCACATGCGAGCAGCTCGAGGTCACGCGCAAACACACATGGGAGCGTCCAGCTGACTGTTTTGCCATACGGATCCGTCAAAAATCACCCAAACAAAACAAAAGGATGCAAGTGACTCACGTTGCAGTTTCTTATTTACACAACCGTGCCCAAAGAAATGCTCGCGTTTCATAAATCAACAGGAAATGCTTTCGGGCCACGCTATAAATCAAAGCCAAAAAGCCCGCGGAACTTCCTGTTGATTGACATCTCGTTGGGAAGGTTTTTAGGTTGGAGCCATTTCAAAGTATGCAAATTAGACTGCTGGACAAAAGCCACAAGTGTACGAGAACGGCAGACAGAAATAGGCATGTTACATAACACACGTATAGAGAGTTATACTGCGTGTTATGCATGAGAATGCAGCTGCTTACACTGGATAAGCTTCAAATATTATGTAAGTGATATTGTTATGCATCAACTTGTCAAATTATCCTGAATTGCAGGCAAAATCAAGGCTAAGAGTCAATGTCTGTAGATTTGATTTTTTAAAGTATTTATTTGTACTTTTCTTATGTTATTGTTTTTTAACGTATTTTTACTTAGAGAATGGCATTAATGAATGTTTATTACTACTTTTTAAATGCACGCTGTATTAATATAAGGCATGACATACCTTAGGACAAATTACGCAAGTGGAGGCAGGAGAGCTATTTTAAGAATATCTCCTCAGATGCAGCGCCCCCTGCTGTCTGGGTTTTAATCTGTAGTGCCTGCAAGTGCTGTGGCTGCATGCAGGAATGTACATGTGGAAATTATGATCATCAGTTGAATTAAATAAATAACTGACTATTTTTTTTATTATTCTTATAATCATTATTTTATATTACATATTTTCCTTTAAAAAAAAAACTGCACCAGATGTACGTACCAGATTCTTTCAATTTCATTTTAATTTTGCTATTAGAATTATTCTAATCAGGGATGCTGATACACAGTATGTGTGGAAAAAAAATGCTCCGATACAAACACACTAATAACACCTTACCAGCAAACATAACTTCTGGGCAGGTGTAGATAAGAACCCCAATTTGGGGTATTGTACTACTGACGAATGGGAATCCGTATTTCGGCCTCATCTTTTTCTCTATTTCCATCAAACCAAGCGATCAGCTCACAGCTCCCCCGTCCATCTCTTCATACTTTGATCCCCTTCTTCGTATGTCCCACCCACGTTCCCGCGCTGCGTCTCCTCCACTTCCTCCGCGGTGTCTCACTGGTGTTTTTTCACCTCGGCGTGCCCCCAACACTGTGCGATTGATTAGATAACTCCATGTCTTCTTGTGTCGTGTGCCCCGCAGCCTATTAGCAATGCCGACTTCATCGTTCCGGTGGAGATTGATGGAACTGTTCATCAGGTAGGCGCTCACATGCACAACAAGTGCGCGCACGACCGTTTTGTTGTTTTGCTGCGATACACAAAGTCGACGTACGCGCGTGGTGAAAAGACAGCGCTGCATTTCTTTGTGTATTCATAGAACTCTTTTATTTAATTTTTTTATTCATAATTGTAGTATTTTGAAATTGTATGATGTTTTGTTAGTCATTTATTTTATATGTATGCTTTTTCATCATTTGTAAGAAAAAACAATTTATTTTTATGATTACATTTTTTATTTGAACTTTTAGTATTTGTATATTTTTATGTTGTCACTATTTTTAATCTAGTCAATTAATACTTTAGATTATTTTATGCTATTTGTGGTTAAAATATATATATATGGTGTTTTATTTTTCATTATTTGCAATTCATTTACATAATTTATTTTTATTTTACTTTATTTTTATTTGTAATTTTATTTCATTTTTATCATGTTTTATTTTAATGTATTTTATTTGTATATTTAATACAGTATATGTTTTCATTGTTTTTCATTCTTAATATAATACATATTTTAATTTGATTATTACTATCATATTATTGCAAATTTTTATTAGTTAATGTGTATTTGAATTTATTTGTAATTTAGCTCATTTAATTTGGTATTTTGTACACAGATTTTTAAATGTTTTTTGTTACTTGCTGTTTTTTAAATAAAATGTTGTTTTAAATATTTTTTTTATGTCTTTATCATGCAGCTTTCAAATTATTATATCTTTTTTTACACTTTTTATTATTTTCCAACATTTTTAAGTCACACATGTTGTCATTATAATACTTTTTTAGATATGTTTTTCAATTGTATTGAATTGTCACGAACTACTGTATTGAAAGGTTGGTCATTTTTCCGGCCGCGCGTGTATAAGGAGCATCCGTTGACGTGTAGCTGCGACCTGGTTCAAGTAATCCAGGATAGGCTTTCTACGTCAAACTCGGCCTTTTCTCGATTACTTGCACTCGGGCGCAGCGGCTATTCCCCGGAGGACAGCTGAAATCTCCAATATTATGAAAGCTCGATCAATATTCCCATTTATGGTATGAAATGTAAAACAGTAAAGGTGTGTTTCAGGTGTACGTGCTGAAGAGGCCTCACGTGGACGAGTTCCTGCAGAGGATGGGGGAGCTGTTTGAATGTGTCCTCTTCACTGCCAGCTTAGCCAAGGTCAGCAGTCCTTGACCTAGCCTCACCAAAAACGTCTGGAAAAATGTTACTTTTTCATATTTCAACTCAAAATGCCCTGTCGATATTCAAATATGAGGAAGGTAATATGTATAATATTAAGGTGTCAAACTAGGGGTAGGGTTTCAAAGTAAGGTTTCCAAAACAAGGATTATGATTTCCAAGTAGGGTTTCAAAGGAGGGTTTGGCTTTCCAAGTAAGGTCACAATTTTTAACTGTTTACAGATTGCCATTAAAACATTCAGGTGTCAGAATGTGTGACCTCAGGTTTTTAGGGTTTCAAACTTGGGTTATGGTTTCAAAGTAGGGTTTCAAACTAGAGCTCGCGTTTAAAACTAGGGTTTCAAACAAGGGTTAGGATTTCAAAATAGGATTTCAAGCAAGAATTGGGGTTCTAAACTAGGGTTATGGTTCCGAATTAGGGTTTCAAACTGGGAATCTAGGGTGATATTTTGGTGGAATTTGAACCCTACTGTATATACTGGCCCATTTGGAAAAAAAAACATTAAAGAAATAAAAATCTAGATTTAAATGCCAATGAAAAAAATACCCAACTAAAATTAATATCACTACCAATCATAAAAATAATACTTTAAAATGTTTTTGGAGGAGTCATTAGCACCATCTGTTGGACAAATAAAATAAAAAGCTAGAAAGCCGATAGTCCAGTTTGAAACTCAAACAAAAAGTGGTGTCATTGCTTAACTTTGTGGTAAATGGCTTGAAAATGGCCCCAAATGTGGTCCGATCTGACTGCGCCGTGTGGCCTTTTCCAGTACGCGGACCCCGTGGCTGACCTCCTGGACCGCTGGGGGGTGTTCCGCGCCCGTCTCTTCAGGGAATCCTGTGTGTTCCACAGAGGAAACTACGTCAAAGACCTCAGCCGGCTGGGCCGAGAGCTCGCCAAGGTCATCATCGTCGACAACTCACCTGCCTCCTACATCTTCCACCCCGAGAACGCCGTGAGTCAATTATAGTAGACGACAACTGATTTTTGAATAGTGACAAATGATATGGATTTTTTTTTTTTAAGCCGATTCCAATATTTGGCAGAATAAAATTCTGATAACCGATTAATAAAAAAAAAATATAACAAAATAACTTGATTTTTATGTTGTAATGCAATCATGTGTAAAATATTTTAAAAAATTGGCGGATTATTGCCGATTATTCAGTCGGACCCTAATAGTGACTGATGTGTAATTTTGGCATGGAGACTGATATCAATCAATCGGGAATTGTTTTCGACTCTAGTGACTGATGACTTGGCTCTGTCAACTAACCACAGGCTTCCTATTTTTTGGGATGGGCGGGGTCTGTCCCTCAGGTGCCGGTGCAATCGTGGTTCGACGACATGGCCGACACGGAGCTCCTGGAGCTGCTCCCCATCTTCGAGGGCCTCAGCAAGGAGGACGACGTTTACAGCCTCTTACAGAGCCTGAGGGACAGGTAGCAGGGTGCCCCCCACCTCCATCCCCCACACCTGGCTGGGGGCCTCCCCCCCTCCCCACCCAAAAGACTCGATGTACATACTCCATGTTTCTAAGAAGAAGAAGAAATACTTCAAACAAGTACTTTTTCTATCCAAATCATATTTTAGTTACCAAAAAACAAAAAGTTGTGTTCCAGAGTGGGTGACTTTTTTTTGTTTGTTTTTTTGTGGTGCAGGACGTTACTTTGTCTTCTCTTTCAGAATGAAGTGCCTTCATTACTGTGCTGGTTTCCTCATGCCGGGTAGGGGGCGCACTTTGTTACTCCAATAACCCGCCCCCCCCCCCAAAAAAAAACATAAGCTAACTGCTAATCTGAATTATTGCCACACCATTTAACAAGAAAATGTGATTTTGTTGGATTCGATTAATGAGGCGTTACTGTTTTGAGTGACTTTGATGAACATCAGCATCCACTGATTCAATGTTGAGAAGGAATATATTGATTAGCCTAGATGATGAAAAATTCTATTTATTGGGGGGGGTTCAGCAAAGCGTCCCGGTGCATATTAATATATTGAAAAAAAACAAAAAAAAACAACTGGAAATGGTACTGTACAACATGATTAAAGCTGCAAGTTTGCACACACTCACTTTGTGTCCTGGTGTGTTGCTGACTTTGAAAAACGAAGCATGCCGCCATTTTTCTTGCAACATTTCCATTCTCAAAGGAGCAGAAAATTACAGTTTTATTTTTGTCAAATATCACATTGTTCATAATTATAGGACTTTACAGCATATTGATATTTTGACTGACTTTCCCATAAAATTACAACTTTCCTTCATCTTTTTATTTTATTCTTGTAAATGTTTCTTTAGTGCCCCTGCAGTAATACAACTTTCTTTTTGTAGAATTCTGACTTTCTTAGAACCCCAAAAAAGAACAAAATTCTTGTAAAAGAGTTTTTTTTTTTTCTCATATGACGCTGTTCAAGTAAAACTGACTTTATTTTTGTTCAATTGAACAAAATTCTTTCACTATACTTCAATTATAACCTCATATTGGAATATAGTTTATTACTACAGCGTTGGATTATGTCATGCGACTTTGTTCTTGGAAAATTCTGTCTATATTCTTGAAAAATTGAGATTAATTTCATTGTTGTGAAATCATTTTTTTTCCCCCTTTGTTTACCTATTTGTTTTAAAGAAGCACGGCTTTTTTTGATGGTTTCTTTTTTGCAGGGCTTGTTCAGCATTTCGTGAGTATCCGTTAATTTAAATGCACTCCTTCGAGGCAGCTAGAACAACAACAACCTCAGAACATGAACACAAACGCACCCCAATGTATAATTTGAAGAATCCGCCCGAGTGCGTTGAAGGTGACGCCGCCCGCCGTTGAATGATCTGCAAGCCGGCCCAATCAATTGGATGCCGAGTGGTTAATGTGCAACCCGGAGGAGCTTAAACTCCTCATGTGATATGCGAGGTGAACTTTTAGCTTGGGCTTTGCTGAGCCCATTGTTTTTTTTTGTTGTTGTTGTTCCTCAAGTATTATTGTGCAGCCTTTTCTCTTGTGTCTCAGACATGAAGTGAACGCACCGTCATAGTGATGACGAGGACAGCATCCAGGAAGGACGAATCAGCGCCGAAGGTATGAAATTTTTTTTTAAATTTGTTTTTTGAGTCATTGTTCTGTAATGCCGTCATCTGACTTCAATATCACAAAGAGCTCTGGCAATCTGGAATGAGGTCCGCTTTGGGAAATTTTCACTTCGGGGTCTACTCACGTTTGTTGCCAGCGGTTTCGACATTTTGTTGAGTTATTTTGAGAGGGGTCAGTAAATGCACACTTGTTCAAAGTTTTACACTGATTATTTGACATTGTATTGTACCATGATAAAATTATGGATATAATAAAATATTTTTCTGCTCCACGGGAAAACAAATGTCTCCCCCTTATGGGCCCTCAACGTAAATGTCCAATTGTGATTATTATTACTGTTAGACAATATTTTTTTTTGCCAAGCTTGCAATTTGCAGCACCTTCCCGTTCAAGAATGACAGGACAGGAAATTGCAGGTGTGTTCAGGGAGTGGGCGTGGAAGAAAATACACTCAACCCATGCACACACACGCACATACACACATTGTGGCTGGAACACGGCTCAGGAGGTACAGCCAGTGGTTGTTTTTTTTCCAACTTGCACAGCTCCTAAGACAACAAGGTAGGTTTTGATTTTTCTGGTACAATGAATATTCAGTTCGGTTTCTAAGAAGTCATATTTAATTGTATGTTCATATACCGTACTTGCATATTGCGAGTACTTTTCTGTTGATTTATGATTCTAGCGACAAAGATGACAGGTTTGTGTGGGTTAATTGAAATGGAACCAGTCCTTCCTGTTGCACGAATATGGATTTAAAAAAAAAAAAAAAAAAAAAAAAATGTTTTTTTGTCCATGTGTTTTCAATGAGATCTGTTTACAGTCCCAGCTGCTCTTTTGTGTGCGCTAACAGTGAAGGTCAACACCACTTAATGAACGGCTAATGTTGTTTACATTACTATTGTGGACATTATATCCCACTGGGAACGCCAAGTGGAGAGGGGTAGACAATTTGTACAGTATGCACTTAAGACTGCGGTTGGGAAGTGAAACAAATACATTAAAATACGACAATAATAATAATACTGTAAATACATTACTGACTTGTGTATCATTTATCACACGCCGTACATATATAGAAATTTAGAAAATGCACACATGCTGTATATGAAGACTACATTTGAATGCAGTCCTATCATCAATCCTTCATCTCAAACAAGCATATCGTAGGAAGGGTGTGTCTGCTTCTTATCAAGTTCAAAGTGTGTGCGAACACTGTCATAGACACAATTAATATAACAAGTCGCCACACCCCTTGTGACATGCCAGATTTGACAGCACGCTCAATTATTTCAAAACTTTTTCCGCCATTAATGTGACCTATTACTTTTACGACTCAATCGATTAAAAATATACTTTTTTGAGAGTGAAAGTAAACTATTGTGGTTGCACAAATGTGACAACTGCCGCATCCTGCTTTGGGATTGCTTTGTTCTGCTGGAACTGGAGCCATAATCATGGCGGAGGGAATTTTGAGCAGTTCCAAATAGTGTTAGCACAACATGTTCAGGCTAGAAAGCAAATGCCAGGAAAAGCCTATTAGAACAGCTGAACTTTATTCAGGGTAAATCGGAGTTAAGTGGCTGGTGTGTGCTGACTCTTAACATGAGTTTGAATGTGATTGGTAAATTCGGAACACGTTATAAGGGAGTGTGCACACTTTTGCAACCACTTTATCTCAGTTTATTTTTACTTCCAGGTCATAGGTTACTTTAATGGTCTTTTTTCTTTAAGTAAAACAAAAAATGGATATGAATTAGGGGTATGTAGACTTTTTGTCTCCACACTGTACAATTATGACCAAATGACACACAATGCACACATGCTAACATAGGAAAAAAAGAAAAAATTACATGCTGGTATGGTAATAATGCAATTTTTTTTTAAAAAAAGTGGTTAAGTAACTCCTTTCATCCTTGGCTTTCGCCTTTGCTTCTTATCATTCCATTTCACTTGGCGCCATTTCAGTTTTTTTTTTATGATATGATAAGACACCACCTCACCTTGTGACGCAATATGCACAATTAACGCGCCCGCTGCCTTCTAGTGGCCGCATTTGCATTCCGACTTTGCATTGAGCTCGTTTGCTTATCGACGTTGCCATCATGAGCGAGCCCAGCGGTCATCGGTGAGGATGGCAAGGGCGTGTGTTTGTCAGGACGCTATCGCTCGTCTTCATCTCCACCATCTGTCTAAGCCAGGCGATGATGATGATGATGATAATGATGATGCTTTTGCTAGTTCTAAACACTTGCACAAAGCAATTCTCAACAAAGAAGTGATCTTGTATTATTTGCAGTATGTACAATCGCCGATTTATTCTCTGTAAAAAAAAAAAAAAAAAAAGTATTTTACCTGTAGTATCACAGATTTTAGTACCTAAAATTCTGACTGTTTTCATAATGTTACAGAATCCAAAAAGTTTTTTCGTTGGCTTCATTCTTTTTATATTAAAAACAAACTTATGATTTCTGGCGGTATTTTCCCATTTGATAATTTTGACTTCAGTCTCTTCATATTAGTGTTATGTTTGTAAAGTTGCATTTGAATTCTTCATAATACTGCTTAACAGCAAATTTTAATCAGTGATGGCTTTGTGTCCCTGAAACTAATTTTGAAAATGATTTCACTTTTATTTTCTAGCATAGCAGGTTTTTGAGATATTTTCTTTTTTTTTTTTCTTCTTCTTCACTGGCCCGAACCCTCTTCCATACACTACTTTTTTTTTGTGTAAAATACTACTGTATTATTTTCATAAAATTACTTTTTTATCCTGGTAATACATGTCATTATTTTTTTGTTCACACCATCAAACTTGACTTAAATGAACACACCATATTTGAACTCTTCTGTTCGGTTTGTTCATATGGGAAAGTCTCGCACCTGGCATAAATCCAACATACTGTACAGTAAATGTTGTGAAATTGTTGTTCCTGCTTGTGCGTGCTTCAGTCCACAGTACACCTTATGATGAATGAGGCCAATAAAGATGCGTTTAGGAGTGTCAACAGAAAAGCTGGCCTGCAGATATGGACCATTAACGTGAGTCATCCAAAAAAGCAAACATCAGCCTTCTTTTATTTATTTGATGTGGACTTTATCGTGGCTTCTCGTTCAACATTTCACTTTGACTTCTTCTTTTCGACGTCCAACAGAAGCTGCAGATGGTGCCCGTGCCGGCCCAAAGCTTCGGCAACTTTTTTGAGGGCGATTGTTACATTGTGCTGCAGGTGAGTACGTCAGGATCCCACGTTTACAAAAAGTTGGCGCACCCCCTTATTCTTGTACATCCACTTTAAAGAAACAAACCCGCCAGAAAAAACTAAACAAAATCCTGAAGAACACACTTCATGAAAAACATGAAAATATGGTGACATTTGAATATCAGCAACCGAGGGGTGCGCACACCAAACAACATCAACAGCCTCAAGGGCGATTGATACATTTTTCTTAGCGTGAATACTAAAACCTTCTGTTAACATCGTGGGAGAGTTGGCGCACCCCCTCTCCCCTGAACACCCCCTTAATATATATTTTTTTAAAAAGTCAAACCAAATTCCTGAAAGACATCACACTTGAGGACAAAAAATAATTGTATGAACATTTTAATCTCATGCACCCCAAGGGGTGCGCACACCAATTTGGGAACAACCCTTCTCGAGGGTGGTGGGCGATTGTTGTATTTTTCTGATTTATCATAGAAACATGTGGCGGTAGAATGTACATATGACAAACAATTTAATATCACACCTCGCCAGTGGTGCGCCCCATCACAATTTGTGAATTCCTCCCGTGTTTGGTCCCCCAGATAAGTCAGAACTTGAGCGCGGTCGACATCCACTACTGGATCGGGAACACCTCGTCGCAGGATGAGCAGGGAGCGGCGGCCGTCTACGTCACCCAACTGGACGAGCACCTGGGGGGTGCGCCGGTGCAACACAGGGAGGTGCAGGGCTACGAGTCTCCGCGCTTCAAGGGCTACTTCAAAAATGGAATCATGTGAGTAGTACAATGTGAAAGAAGGACAGGTTTCAGCTATCTAGAGTTTATGTTAAGCTAGCATCTGTATAATTATTGGTTGGAATTTTCACTTGTTGCCGGGTAATAATATGCAGCTGCAAATGCAACTCAGGAAAATGCATCCTTAAAATTATTTTGATCAAATGTGTTTTGTGTAATTGAAACATATGTTGTAATTTAGTAAAATGTAAATATTTATACTGATTGCGGTCACGAACAAAGCAGCAGCAGTGGTGCACGGAGCCGCTTGTGTGTTTAGTTTTATGATACTTGAACTTTGCTTGGTGCGCTTCTTTTCTCTTCCCTCACAGCTACAAAAAGGGGGGCGTGGCCTCTGGTTTTAACCACGTGGACACCAACGCCTACAACGTCCTGCGCCTGCTGCACGTCAAAGGGCGCAAGCACGTCACAGCCACGGAGGTGCGCAAAAAGCACATTGCAGGGCAACAATAAAAACATAAGATTCTTCTGTGGGGAATTTAATGGGATTTTATTTTTTAAAATGCAATTTTCTTTCAATGTTAGCATTTTATAGAAATGTAGTGTGTGTGCAGGTGGATGTGGCGTGGAGCAGCTTTAACACAGGTGACATTTTCCTGCTGGACATGGGCAAAGCCATAGTGCAGTGGAATGGGGAGAAGAGCAACAGGAGAGAGAAGCTCAAGGTAAACAAATTCAATCGGAATATTTTGTAGTAAAAAAACAAAAAAAAATTCCTGAATAAATGTAATTAAAGAAAAAATCATTTCTGTAGTAATCGTACCTGTCATGATTACTTTTTGTATTCGACTGAAATCTTTCTAATTTTGTTTACATTTTTAGCATGTTTACTAGTGTTTATATATATATATATATATATATATATATATATATATATATATATATATATTTTTACATCATTTGATTGAAAATCCCCCAAATTCATCATATCATGTCCCTTTTAAATTTGAGTATTCAGTCCACATTGATTTTTTTATTTTTTTCCCCCCCAGGCCACCTTGCTAGCACAGGAGATCCGCGACCGTGAGCGAGGCGGCCGGGCTCAGATCGGCGTGGTGGAGGGCGGGGACGAGCGCGACTCGCCCGAGCTGATGAAGAGCATGACGTCGGTGCTGGGCCAGAGGAGCGCCCCGCTCAAGGCCGCCGTCCCCGACGACGACTCCCGCCAGCCGCCCAACGCTAACGTCAGACTCTACCAGTAAGGACTCTCTGCACTTTTTTGCTGGCTTTTTAATATATAACGAACTTACTGACTTGGAAAATGTGGGAAAGGAGAGCCACAGTCACTCACTATTTTTGTCCAAATAGAAACTCCTCAACTCATTTCAACATGGTTCTTTTCCACTAAGGTGCCACAAAATAGTGACAAAGCGCTACTTTTGTCTCAATGAATCTCCTTAACTTTTGATGTCATTATTGTTCCTTTGCACGAAGATGCCACAAGACTATGGCAAAGCACTACTTTGGTCTAAATAAAGCTCCAACAAAGTACTTGTTCTTGTTATTTCCTGCTTCTTACCACTGCTAGAATGATAGAATGACTTAATTTATGTGTGTGTGTGTGTGTTTCTCCCCAGTGTTTATGATGTCAGCGGGAATCTGGTGGTTCAAGAAGTGGCCACGCAGCCTCTCACCCAAAACCTCCTTCAGTCCTCTGTAAAAAGTCTTGATGCATTATCTCTGATTTGTAGTCTGTTTGCTGGTGGTTTTATTTGCGTCCGTCTATCTGTCAGGACTGCTACATCTTGGACAACGCGGGCTCCAATGTGATGGTGTGGAAAGGAAAACACGCCTCCAACGAGGAGAGGCGGGGCGCTCTGAACCGGGCGGTGGTGAGTGACGTTGCCGTCAAATGTTAATCATTCATCAATGTAAAAAAAGAAAAAAGTCTCTGTTCCATTCTGGATTTGTGTCAGGGTTACATCAAGGCCAAGAACTACCCGGCAAGCACCAGCGTGGAAGTGATGAGCGAGGGCGGCGAGTCGGCCATGTTCAAGCACCTGTTCAAGGAATGGAGGGATAAGAATCAAACACAAGGCATGGGCACCACGCACAGCGTGGGCAAAATAGGTAAATGTCCAAGATAGTAAAATTTAAAATTCAAAGAAAGAAATTCTGTGGCTCGTTTTTTAATGAACACTTGGGTCTACTATACAACTGTATTTTTTTTTTTGAGAACCACCAGAATAGATGCTTACCCTATTCTCCGTCCCTCCCAGCAAAGGTGGACCAGGTGAAATTTGATGTGCTGGAGCTCCACGCACGTCCCGAGCTGGCGGCACAGCAGCGCATGGTTGATGACGCGTCGGGGGAAGTCAAGGTGGAATTTGAAATTCAACCGAAAGCAGTGTTGCCAGTAACATGTTAATCGCTGATGACTGCTATTTCAAGTAACTAGTAATCTAACAAAAGTACTGTATGTCTACAATAGTATGATTCAAGTTACTCTTAAAAACGTTAATGTGCTCATTTTATGTCCCCCAAAAATTGGCAGTGTCGAGGTTCAAAGAAGGCAATAGCAGGCAATTGCCACTAGGCTGCAGAAGAGAGTAACATGGTGTGTTAGAGTAGAGTAAAATTGTGTGAAGCAGAGGTGCGACTAATGCAGGAGGTCCCTGAATTTTTTGTTAGATTTATAAAAATGCACTTCCAATAAAGTATTGGTAAAACTAGTTGCCATTATGACGTTAAGCAGGGTTTTCAGCGTCTGATCAAAATAACTAATAAAGTAACTTGTAATCAGACTTTTTTTACTTTTAAAATCAAGTAACGAGTAAAGTAATTACGTTACTTTTTCAAGGTAACTGAGGCAGCACTGGTCGAATGTGATTCTCCCAAAATTGGATAGAAATAGTTCATATTTACATCAGGTGTGGCGCATTGAGAATTTGGAGCTGGCGGAGGTCAACCCGAGGACATACGGACAGTTCTACGGCGGAGACTGCTACCTGGTGCTGTATACGTATCACGTATCAAACCGGGAGCAGCATATTCTCTACATGTGGCAGGTTTGTTTGTTTGTTTGTATTTTTTTCAAGCACGTTCCAGCTTTTGTTGTTCCAACTGAAGTTATTTCTGACCCCCCAGGGGCGTCACGCCACCAAAGACGAGGTGACGGCTTGCGCCTATCAGGCCGTGCTCATGGATAACAAGTACAACGGCGCCCCCGTGCAGGTCCGGGTGGTCATGGGAAAGGAACCCCGCCATTTCCTGGCCATTTTCAAAGGCAAATTTATCATCTTTGAGGTGTGCCTAATCGCCCTGGAACTAATTAGTCAGTGGTGTACTGTACTTGAGTCGATTTTTATTTTTTATCTGTAATTGATTTTACATACGGAGACGTTTTTTGTTGTTGCTGTAATGCTGTTGTGTGTAGGGCGGTACCGGTCGACCTGGCGTGGTTAATCCTGTGGGCGGAGCCAGGCTCTTCCAGGTTCGGGGGACCAACGAGCTGAACACCAAGGCCACCGAAGTCCAGGCCAGGGCGTCGTCCCTCAACACCAACGACGTTTTCCTGCTCAAGAGCGACCACTCGTGCTACCTGTGGTACGGAAAGGTCAGTCGTTTTACTGCCGCGTGGTGATTATCATTAACGTGAATGGCTCTGAATGTCAACTGCTTGCGTCTTTCTGTATCCAGGGTTGCAATGGGGACGAGAGGGTGATGGGCAGAGCTATTTCTGACGTGCTCTCCAAGCAGGACAAACAGGTGGTGATGGAGGGTCAGGAGCCGGCTGAATTCTGGGTAGCCCTCGGAGGGAAGGCCCCCTACGCCAGTGACAAGAGGTAAACATATAAATATATACATATACGTATAAGTATATGGATACGTAGACGTATATGTATACGTATACGTATAGGTATATGCGCAGGCCGGGAAAGAAAGAAACTCATTTTCTTGAGTAAGTCACAATAATGTCACCATCATTTTTTTTTTTTCCAGTCTCCAGAGGGAGGAGCCACTTCACAGCCCTCGCCTGTTTGAATGCTCCAATCAGACGGGTCAGTTTCGCATGACCGAAGTGGACGACTTTGCGCAGAGGGACCTGGACGAGGAGGACGTCATGCTGCTGGACACCTGGGAGGAGGTGACCCATCACACTCCATTTTGCTTATTTCTTCTTTGTCCACCAATCATATTCAGAAGAGCCCTTAAAAAATGGCTTTACATGCCATTAAAAACTCATATGTTCCCTTTAAATTCTCTGATTCTAAGTCATATGCCCTAAAAAGGACTACACATTAGGTATTGTTTGAATCTCCTCAGATTTTCTTGTGGGTGGGGAACTCCGCCAACGAGTACGAGACCAAGGAGGCATGGAACTGCGGCAGGGAGTACCTACGCACCCACCCGGCAGGCCGCAACCTGGACACCCCCATGGTCTCCGTCAAACAGGGCTTCGAGCCCCCCACGTTCACCGGCTGGTTTAACGCGTGGGACCCCCACAAGTGGAGCGTGAGTAAACAAGGAAGCACGACATGGAGTCAAATCATGTCCACCTATTTTCTCCGTCGTTTGAGTTCGCTTGGATTTTGTCAACAGGCGGGGAAGTCCTACGAGCAGATGAAGAAGGAGCTGAACAGCGATGCGTCGTTCTTCCAGATCAATGTTGTAAGTGATTGATCGATGTCAGCAATTGTTTTCCCGGTGGATGTAATAGCAAGTGATCTTAAAACCTTTAAAATGTCTACAGGCCATCTTTCAAGTCACATTTTAACATCAGAGTCAGGCTATTTTTGTCACAAATTCGCCGCTGCCATATAAGGTGGTGTTTTGGTAATTATACGTCACTGGTCAACATACTATATTTTTATTGTTGTAAGCGTTAAGGGACCAAAAAAAAATTATCATATTTTTCGTTAATTGGCTATCTGAATTTTATTCACCCAAATACAGGACTCTGCATCGGCCTCAAGAAATCCATACCGGTCAGACTCTAGTTTTTCTATTATGTTTAACTGATAAGAGGATCTTGATTTAGTCAGGCCATAGCCTTGTCTAGTAGACAAAAAATGACTTTTTGTGGCATCTACAATTTTATTAGCCGCCTAGTCGTGTTTTTTCTTTCAAAAATTGCTCATTTCAAAACAAAACAAAATTTCCACTAATTCTCCTTCCTCTCCCATGCCCCACAGGAGCTAAATAATACCACTTTGAATGCGGGCAGCGGTGGTTACCGGGCTCCCGGAGGGCCCATGAGCCCGCCTTCATTCTACAGAGGAGATTTTGTTGATTCATCCTCTCACGCTACCAGCCCGAGTGCATCTCGTCCACCCTCTACAGTCTCCGGGAAACACGTGGCCGCCGAGCTCCTCATCAACAAGCCCGCCTCGGAGCTCCCTCCCGGCGTGGATCCTTGCCACAAAGAGGTCAGAGGGCAAATATTGTTTGCATAGTAGGGGGCAGCGCAAGTGATCTCTAACTCCGTGTTTTCGATCTCAGAACTTCCTGTCGGACGCCGACTTTGAGCAGCTGCTCGGCGTGGGCCGCTTAGAATTCCAGCGCCTGGCAGTGTGGCGGCAGAAGGAGCTGAAAAAGAAGGCGGGGCTTTTTTAATGCCGCCGAACGTGTTTCTCTAGGACTGAGAGTGAACTTGATTACAAGTTTTACAAGTAATTGCAGATGGGTTATTCTGAAACAGGGGTGGGCAAATTGGGGCTCGCTCAGTAATATTTGTTATATTAATTTTTTTCTAAAATTGGTTAATTTCAATGTATTTGCAGTAAACCTGCCGCGATTTGAAAAATCGCTAATAATCGACTGAATTTTTATTATTATTATTATTATTAAAATAAACTATTTTGCATCCACATTTAGTTTTTTTTTTTTAGTTTTTTTACCTAATTTATGATTGTGTCCATTTTAGAAGTCAGGTGTGACCCTTGCACACAAACATTTGCCCACCCCTGAGTTATAAGGAGACAAATATTGAATTTAATAGTTAATTATATGTACAAGGCATTAGCATATTTAAGGAAATAGGGCCACTTGGAATGGGTGGTATGGGCTCTATCTTATATCATGTTAAAAGAATGGGAAGCCTATTTTTATTTATATAAATAAATATGAATAAATCACTCATGGAAAGTGACGCTAATCGCTTCAGTTCATGGACGCTGCCATTCACACCTTGACATGTTGCTAACCAAAACAGCAAAACTGAAACGTCCAGGAATAATGTGTTGAAAGCTACTGGCATGAATTCGTTCCACCAGGGATAATGCATATTGAGAAGCATTTTGGGAAAATCACAGTTGGAAATTGCAATTATGTGATGGGTGATGTGATGGAGGCTGTTGAACGCCCTTGCAAACCAAAACAGTAGCACCTAAACCGTTGGATTAATTTGATGTTCAAGTGAACTATGGCATGTATTAGTGCCTATGTTTTGGAAAATAATGTGTTGCAACTGTAATTATGACTGATTATAGAGGCTATTGTGTTGAACTCCCTTGCTAACCAAAACAGCAGTACCTAACCGTCTCGCAGAATAATAAAATGTGGAGTCTTACCGCATGTTGTAAGGGACTCCGCACTGGAATAAAGATTAGCCTTGTTGATACATAGTCCCTGTGCAATGTTGCTGCTTAGCCATTTGAGCGCGGTTGCTAACCAAATAAGTGGCACCTAAATGACAACTGCAATCATATTATATTGATGTACTGTCATAAATACTCATGGAAAAGATCAACAGGAGGTAACTGGAATTACTTCATTCTATGTATGCTATTCTTCACATGCTGCTGAACTCTTTTGAACTTGGTTGCTAACCAAAACAGCAGCACTCAAGCAGTCCCGCAGATGAATTCACATTGTTCCATCTGTCATATTTAAGGATAAATAAGGCCTTCATTTTTGGAAAACGTCCTATTTCAGTTGATAAATAATATTGTGTTGGTAAACAGGTAAGCAGGGCTGCACTGAGTTTTGTTGGATGCATTGATAAGTGTTAGCTTCTCATAAGATTCACATTAGTTAATTAGTAGTGCAGTGCATGAAGTGCTGCCTCCGTGAGTGAAAATGCTTCCATTGTTGTCGGTGGCCTACTTTAATGTAAGATGACAACACCTTGCTGATTCTGGTAGTTTTATAAGAGACGTAGTGTAAAAGCAAAGTGACACATGTGATTGTTGAATGATCAAAACAAGAATTTAACATTCAGGTTTTAATGCTGTTGATTACTTAACACAACTTGACCGCAAAAATGTTGCCTTGTGTTAGATGACAAAAAAAAAAGTCACATTATGTTTCTTCATACAGTCTCCTAACGGACAACTACCAGTAGATTTAGACAAAAATATATGAAACTCCGTAAAAAGTCAAGTCGTAGCTTGTCAGAAAAGACCATCCATATAAATTAAATACTATCTTCCTCAATGTTCTCCTTCCTTGTGAGCTTATTACCACCAGTAGGACAAATATATTCGAATACGCTCATTAATCGTTCACCTCGGCTGGGTTATTATGCAGACGTTGTTGCATAAAAAAATAAACAATAAAATAACTGGTAGGAGCGGCAAATTTTGTTTTCCTTTGCGCTATTCAGCGTCCAGGAGCATGATATGCACGAAGAGGCCGGCCGACGCGATCAGGTCACCATTCTTGTTCAGGAGTGGAACGTGCCTATAACCTGGGAAAGAAAAAAATAATAAATAAGAGGATGTAAGATTCATTGTCACGTCACATCCACCAGATGGCACTCAACATGCAGTGTGAAAGTGAAAACAGCTAATTTAACACACCTGCTCACGTTCACACTTGGGAAACGAGTCACATGAAACCATGGAGGGAAAATGTCTAATTGGGCCTGATTTGGACAGTTTCACCAGTAGGTGTACTCACTTTTGTGATGCATTTTCTAACATTTTAATCAGAAACTTAAAGAAAAAATATTTGTATTCAAAAATATAATTTTTATATTTTTATCTGAACCAAAAAATTACATATATGTTTTTTTAATATAAATCACAATCAAAAATGTTTGTCATTTTTGTCCATTTTTTTTTTTAGCTTTCCACTTATCTTTACATACAAATAAGAAAACATCTTGAAAACACTAAGAATTAAAAACGCTAATAAACACATTTGTTTGTATTCAAAATGAACTCACAAAATTTGAAGAGTCGTTTTGTTTATGGCAATTTCATCGGTGACACATGTATGGGAGTGCGGGTGGGGCATGCTCGTTACCGTTCTGCACGCAGGTGAGCGGCAGGCAGTACTGGCCAATGAGATCGTTGGCCGACGTGGCGTCGTAGTCCTCCACAACCAATCGCAAGATGGCCAGCTCGGGGACGTAGATGTCAAACTCGAAGCGCTCGTTCCACATGGGGTTGAATCCTACATGATGAAACATGTAACACACGGGACGCTTCTGCATGTGTGTGTGCGTGTGTCAGCCGCTCACCATTGTTGGTGATGTAGTGCGTCTCCTTGCTGGCATTGTCAGTCCGCACGCCGTACACCTCCAGCCTCACCAGCGGGTCCACGATGGATTTCTGTTTGTCCACATTGAGCTTGGGCAACTGTTGGGCCGAGATCACCTGCAAGGTAAGCCATAATACAAACCCGGATATTATTATTTTTTCCTAATACCCCAAAATGTCTCTTGTAAAGTTACTTTTTTTCACAATTTTACAAGAAATATAATCGAATGACAAAAATGTTATGCCCAACAAAAAAATATGAAGGAAAAAAACCCTGACTTTTATGAGAATTTTTCTTTATACTGGAGTTCAGAAGTCTAGGAGAAAAACGTATTTTACAAGATGTTTCTTAAAGCGAAAGTCAACCCAAACATATTTTTTTCAAGAATATGTTCCCAGCAGGCCCACTAGTTGAAACACGGCATTCTGATTAATTTTGCGTTTGTGGAATATAAATTAAGCAATAAAATGCACTCGTTTTGTGAGCAGTTGTGATGTCATTTTTAGTCGACAGAAGACAAAATGGCCGCTCCCGGAGATGGCTAAAAACGAGTGGATTAACACTTTTTCCACAAACGCAATATTTCTCAGAATGCCTTGTTTCAACTAGTGGGCTTGCATAGAACATATTCTTGAAAAAAAAAAGGTTTGCGTTGACTTCCACTTTAATATTAGAGGTGTCTTCATTTTATTATTATTAGGAGTTAGACCATTTTATGTTATTTTAATATTAGGGGGGGAAAAGTGTTCATTTTTATGAGTAAAAATGTTATTTTTCTTTTTGTGCTAGCAACCTGACCATGACATGGAGAGTCTTCTGCCTCAGCCAGGGTCCGTAGGAAAGGACGTTGGGGTCGAACTGAGAGGTGGCATCTCTTTGGAATTCCGGCTTGAGGATGTAGCCACACATACCGTTGGGTAGGAAGCGGCCCTGGTTGATGTGCATCTCCTTGCTGGGCGTCTGGAAGTTGAGCGCCACTGCCGAGACAAAGGTGACGTTACTTTTTGTTGTAATAATGAATAGGGGGATGTAATGCGCGGGACGCACCTATCTGGCAACCGGCGTTCCACATGGGCACCGGGTTGTAGTTGGACGAGTCGGTTCTGGAGCCAGCCGGGTAGGTCCGGCTCAGCTTGTCCATGTTGTGGTGCATGAAGGCAGTGGCTGCACACATTTTGTTCAAAGGGGACACATTATGAAAAATTCACTTTTCAAATGGCTTGTATACTTTTACAAATCGCTGCCGTCGGGCGGAATCCTTATACCGGACTTTTACGGACACCCCCACAACGTCATGTTTGTTCAACCAATTAACAGTGCATTTTCAAAGAGAGCAAGCCATTTTCAAAAGGAACTGACTTTTCTTGCTACTCATTGGGATGACTATGAACTTACATGAGCTCTCAGCCAAATTGAAGGCTTTGCTCTCCTTGAAGGAGGACATCTCGTTAAAGTCCAGCTTGTCCCTGGCGTGTTCAAAACCATTAAAGTGGACGCTCTTGCAGTAGACGACCACATCTGACAGCATCTTGGCCAGTCTGATCTTTGATTTCTGAGGGGAAAGTGGCGCGCGTTTTAAATGTGTGAAAAATTAAATGAACAAGACAAAATTACAACTTTTGACGGGTAATATTACAACATTTTCAACTTTTAATATGACTAAAATGTAAAAAGTAGGAATTTTTTCTCCTAACATTGAAAACATATTGTACTAAAATTACCATTTTGTGTATGTAATATTGCAAAATGTTTCTTGTAAGATTAGGACAAAAAGGTCCAAAACTTTTTCTTCATATAATTGCGACCGGATGGCATATTGCACCGTAGCGTACATTTTCTGTGAATGGCTTCTGACGGCTCGACACACCTTTTGGGGCGGTTTTTGTCCATTCTCTTGCTCCGCCGCCTCGTCCTCCTCGGACACCGTGCCCTCCGAGACTGTGTTGTTGTTGTTGAACAAACCTTCCAATTTGTTCAGGCACTTTCCCTTGATCAGAAACTTGCCCTTGAGCTCCTGTGGAACACGACAGCTTGTCGGAAACTAGCCTTTAAAAACAGTAGTTCTTAAAGTAGGGTGTCTTTTAAAAAGTGCATGTCTCATACGGCCAATAAAACAAAAATACTAACCCAATGGCCCTCCCCACCTTAGCTTTGGGCTAATGAAAAGCTCCGATGTGATTGTGTGTCATACTGCAGTGTCGCAAATAGGAAAAGACTACACATGCTAACCTCTGGTGAGGGGAATTTGGTGGGCATAAAGTCTTCGAGCGGCTTGGTGACCAAGGCGTCCCCCAGGATGGAGATGATGTAGTGGGCCATGAGCTTCTGCTGGTCCAGGCTGCAGTGGTTCTCCAAGGACAGGATGACTGGGTAGTCCGAGGTCTGGGTGAAGAAGTGGATGCTATGTTAGCGTGCGAGCAAAACAAACTGGCAATGCTACAAATCACAGCGAGGTAAGACAACGCTTATTAAAACTATTCATGTCCAGTATAAATAATAAATGCCCCTGGCCCTATTACAAATGAACGCCTAGGAATGTGCCGTTGAAAAGAATAAACGCCTAGTATTCTGTACTTGGGTAAATAAACGCCCCATGTCTCACTTCAAGTAAATGCCGATATCACTACAGCTTGAGTCTGTAAATTTCCGCTGCCTTTCTTCAAACACAAGTGGCCTGCAGTTGAGCATTGGAGCAAGTAAAATTCATAATGAAAGTACCCTGAAGGCGTAGTCTTTGATGGCCTTGATTGCGTCCCTGAAGAGGATTTTCGAGGTGAGCGTGTAGCCGTGGTAGATGACGGGTTCGCCGTTGGCGCCGTCCCAGGAGTCCAGCTCCACGCAGCGGCAATTCTTCATCAGAGCTCTGAATACAAAAATAGAAACCTTACTTCAAATAAAAGCCTAATCATTTGCAGTCTTCACATCAACACCTCTTACTGTCTGCAGTTGGATAAATAAATACCCTGGTGTTGAGTATATAAATGCTTCTGGCCTTACTTATAATAATTGTGTCACTAAATGCCCTGCAATTTGATAAGTGAAAGCTTGCGGAGTTACTTAATTAAAATAAATGCCAAATACTTTGCCGTTGGGTATATACAATAAATACCCCTGTCCTTACATAAAAAAAGTAAAAAGTACTCTAAATTTGAGTAAATGAACGCCCAGTACTTTCTGCAGATAGTAAAAAAAAATATATTTTTTTTTGCCTGATGTAGCCTTCGGTGCTGCTGGGTCCTTTGAGCTGGTCATGGGTGAGATACGTGTTATGTGAGGAAGAAATGTAGTAATGGTTGAGAGGCTGCGTCATGTCCTGGTAGATGTTCTTGTAGGCCGGGTTGAAGATGTTGCTGTCTTCGTGTTGGAGGTACATCTGGAAGCCGTCTTTGGTCATGTGATTATTCTGTTTGGCTGAAGAGACAAAGAAAGTAAGGACGAGGAAAACGCTTCGGTTCAATTTTCCTCGCGTGAACCGACCCGTTTCGTCCATCTCGTATTTTTCAATCAGTCTGAGAGCATCTGACACGGTCGCGTTCTCCCTCTGCTCGTTCAGTAGGAAGTTGAGCAGGTCCCGAATGCTCAGCTGACCATCCGTTTGAGCGTAGTTCTCGTAGATGACGTCTATCTCCTCTCGGTGGGTCAGCAGCTCGTAGAAATTCTTGATCTCGAAGTCTTCCAGGTAGCCCGAGTTGGACTGGTCACATTTCTACAAGACCAACGAGGATTAGCGAGATGCTCTCTGCTGGCCGAAAGATGATCAGAAACAAAACACGTGCCCGCCACTTCTGAAGTGCTACCTTAAAAAGTTCTTCGGCGTACGAGTCGTCCACCTCGATGTTGACGTGTCGCAGGAAGCGCTTGAGCTCCTTCAGGTTCATTTTGTTGTCGTCGTTCTTGTCCGCTTTGCGCATGCAGTCGATGATCCAGCTAGCGATCGGATGCAAGGATTTCATTTCCACTTGAATTCTCAAACTTAATATCTGCAGCCATTTTTATCAAGGATACTGCTCGCTCTTCTGTTCCCGGCTGAGGTTGCGCATGTTGTTTATGACCTTCTCAAAGCTTTTCACCCACTGATTGGCCTCTTCCCGATTGCTAGCCATCAGGTCCAGCACCTTCTTGCGGCCTTTGAAGACGATGGAGAAGCATCGTTCGTCCTCGCTCGCGTCGGTGTGCTTGTTCAGCCCCTCGGACTGGCGGCCGTTGCGCACAGAGTCGATGTCTTCGACGGAGACTGTGCGGGGAAAGACCGGAGCTTGCTAAGAGATGGTGGTGCAGATTTTTTAACTGTCCACTTCAAGGTGCTTAACGATTAACAAAACGGCGAACAACTAAACATAAGCAGCTGCATACGGTGAAGGTGTCACTGGAATGGGGACAGAAACCTCTACATTCCAGATGATGCATGCTAATCTAGCAAGGCTAGACACAAAAATAAACCTCATGTTTGACTGTAGCATGGAGTTAGCTTCCTTCCTCAAACGGGACAATATCTGTCATGAGTCCAGCTCAATGTGCCAGAAACTGGTTGTGTAGTCTATCAACAGGAAGCAGTTTGTGTCTGTTCTCACTGCTGTGACCTTCCACTTAAAAGACACGTCTAAAAAGAAAAGGCATGTTTTGGTCCCCGAGTTTATGTGAAATAAGCAGGATGTCCCAGCGTTTTAAAGAACGTACAGTATATAACAATGAGTTTAAAATGGCATCCTATAATATATTTTGCATTCATTTAGCTTTTTTGAGTCAAAAGATTGACTAGTTAAAATGTCTTCATTTGGTTCATTTATCTCGTTCTGTAATTATTTGTATACAATAAGATATAAGTAAATATACCATTTTAATTTAGTTTCTAAATATAATTTAGCAGATGAATTGCAAAAAACTACAATATTTTGTGTATATATATACACAATATTTTGTGTATTTTCTTGCATTATTTAATTTATTCAATCGGTTAATTTATAGTTAAATGAAATATAAAATAAGAAGTAAGGATACTTTTTTAAAAAAAATTATTATTAAAATAAACACATTTTTACCTATTTTATCTACATTATGAAATCCAATGTGGCCCTTGCGCGCAAAAATTTGGACCGCCCATGGTTTACAGTGTCTTTTTTTGCTCCGTTGCCATGTGAACGCCATCCAACAGACATCTTTCTTCATGTGAATATTCCACAAGGGCTTACATAACAACAGTGGTTACATCCATCGGTAAACAATTACGCCCCAACGGTTGATCTTATGCAGCAGCCCCTCGAGACGTCCACTTGTGGTCAAGCCGGTAATTAAGTCTCGCACATTCCAGGGACAGATTTTATTACTCGCCCAATCTGCTGCCCTCATTTGAACCACTCAAACGCAGACAACAACAAGAGTTGACATTTGCAGGGATAAAAGACATTTTTGTTCCATCTGCAAGAGAGGCCTTTGCGAGGTGGTGTTGGGGGTGCGCTGCAACCCACCCAAAAAGTTGGGCGGTGTACTCGCTTTTCAGCTGACTGCTCACACACTTGAGACGCTTGAAGGGGAGCGTTTGTGCAACGCTTGGGAATTTGGACGGAAAATCTTCATCTGGAGGCAGGGAAATATGCAAGGGAAAGTCAGCGGTAAAATATTTCCCCTGTGCCACGTGAGACAAAAACAAACACGGCACATGCTTTCGCTAGCAAACTTACAAGCCCCTGTTTACCCTGCTTACATAAAAATTGCGGGGGTTTTTTCCCCCCATCTTTTGTTGGTGGCAGAAACAGAACATTGAATGAGAGCGGATTCAGTCTCAAGGTAGTAACAATACATACGGTACATCGCAGATTTTTAAGGAATATTTTTACGCTAGCCTGTCTGTGGCGTTTTGCATTATATGTTAGCATTGCTCAAACAGGAATCTTATTGAATTTGTTCATTGGGTGCCGTTTTAGGACCTCGAAACCACAAGGGGGTCCCCTTGTATTTGTCTTTTGATTTCTTGTTTTTGTTTTTTTTGTTCAAGGTTGTAGAGTGGGACAGACGATAGTTGATAAATTTCAGTATCCCACGTCAACAACTACTCAGGTCACAAACAACACACCTGTGTGTGTCCCCCCTGTTTCGATTTAACAAATGACATATTAAGAGCGCCTTATGTGCTCTAGAACCCTGCAATTAAGTTGTCATAGGACGAGAGCAGTACTCACACGTCTTCTTGCGCTTGAAGACCTTCTTGGAGTCATGCCACACAGTCTTGCAGTCCTCCTGCAGCCGGTAGAAGCGATTTTTCTGCCAGGAGCGGGATCGAACTTTGGTCAGCACGCCGCCGACTAGCAGGAAGTTTAGATCCGGGTCGCCATCCAAACCTAGGGGAGAGGGGGAAAAAAATGTCAATTGTAAGCAATATATTCCAGATCCTTTTCTTCGGCTTTGTCACCATAAGAGGGAGGATGTGTCTATAGTGCTTGTTTGTCCTCATCAGACTCACAGATAACTGATAGCTAACAGATAACTTTGGGCGGGAGCCGATGACCTTCGCTGAGAAATGAAGTGATAAAGCCACAGATTTGTTTGTGTTATTGTTTTAATCTGATTTATGATTTACTAATTTATGTTGACGACACACTTGTTTGGTTTAGCAAGTTAGCAACTCTAATTGAAGTAGCTATAATATTAAGTCATTCACTGCCATTGACGCATTTATTTGTCTTTTCACAGTCCAGCCATTCAATCCCAGGAATCTATTTATATTTTTTTCACTTTTTCAAACGTTAGGGTAAAAGTGGATCTGAAAATGTCTGGCAGTGAATGAGTTAATAGATTCATGTTAATTAATGGTTAATTTTCCTTTATTAGTGTCAGCCTAATGTATAATACATTTGATATTGTTTATTGTAATATATCATCACTGCCCTGTGAAAAACACTTTTTCAATGTTCTTATTTTTACGTGAATTGTGTTTCTGCGGTCCAGACATTGAATCAACATGAAAATTATTATTTTTATTTTTTTAAATTGGACAAGTGTTTTTCACAGGACAGTGACGCAATATTAATTTATTGCTTCTGTTTGTAGCTCTTTTTTATGCAAACACAAGCAATAAATGAATGGAAGCACAAGGGAAGAGGAACTTGAAAAAAACAATAGCATCTAAAATCGCAATATTAAGCAATAAAACCGCCCTTCAATTATTTTTCAAAATCATTCTGCCGTATTTTAGTTCTCAAGATCCTTAGATATTCAAACAACTTGGAAGTCAACCAGCTCCAGTCCCACTTTGGAGGTTTCACTGTTGTCACTTTTTCAGACTGGTGTTATGCATACACGTTTAAATTTGAGTCCTTTCCTGCTACTGAAAAAAAATTTAACAAAACAAACCGCACATCCAGCCAATTGAGCCTCAATTTAGTTCTGCATTCATCACGGATGTACTTTTAATGTGGATTTAGGGATGAGCAGCGACTTACGCTCGAAGCGCTGATCTCGGCGCTTTCGCAAGGGCTTCAGAGGCGTCGGCCCAAAATGACTATTGACAAGCGTCATGAGATCAACGGGACGGAATGGTTGCGTTTGAGTCAAGTGACACAATTGGGATGAGTCAAGGGTTAGCGTGTAATTAGAAAATCACCACATCCAATTGGTGTCACTTGAAATGTATATGGAAACAAACATCAGATATAGATGTTGAATTATAATTGCACACTTGGGCCTGCAGAGTAAATCAATTTTAAGATGAATGGATGAGTTTAACACTGTTGATTTTTGGTTAGAAAATGCAAGCATTGTCTCATGGCGGGCACGCCAGGACTGTAACGCTCTCCTTAGGAAAAAAGACATCAGAGTTGTAGGCAGGCATTGCTGACATTTTCCCTCCCACCCAGACTGACCGTTGCTCAGATTCTCAAGAGCTTCAAGACATCAGATTTTTTTCAGTTTACGAAAAGTGGGCCTCATCACACAGCTGCAGTGTGTGTGCTGGAGGAAATCAAACAAAGACGTACGACCTCAATGTTGTGAGAGTTGCATGCCTTACTGCTAATGTGATTCATAGCTCATAAGAATCATATGAGGGCTTTTTTTCTTTCTCAAAATGACAGCAGATGAGGAATCATGCACTTTCAATTTAACAAAGCCGAAGCCTTATTTACGACACGTCTTGACTTTTACTTCCGCATTTTAGTTTTATTCCACTTTGAAGCCTTAAAAGAAACCCTGAGACTTTTTTATAGATGAGGCAGCTTTTCCAAAGGAACTCGGAAAATATGATTAGACGACCTCATTGAAGGATGTTCAGTCAAAAGTAGGGATGCATAACAGCCTCTAAAGTCGCAATGGCTACCAATTAAAGCATGATTGCACTTTCTGGTTAACTGTTTATATCTTTTCATCTGGCCAATTTAGATTTTTCACTGAAGCTAGCATGCATGAAGCCAGACTGGATTGGTTGCCAACCAAAAAAACCCACATATGTGCAACTTTGGATTTTATTTTTAAATGTTCACGATAATGCGATGTCTCTACCGCGGCAATACCATTCATGTAAAAATAAGAAAAATGAAAAAAAAAAAAATCAACATAAGTGTTTTTCACAGGACAGCGACATTGACAGATGTGGGCAATTTACAGTCAATTTATTTGAAGTGAAGGACGGAGCTTCATTTAGTCAAGCCATAGCCATGTCTAATAGAAGAAAAAAAAAGCTTTGCCACAATCTTGTGTCATCTACAGGTAATAGTAAAAACTTTGTGAATGTGAATTATTTGTACTTTTATTACACTGGCGTTAACTTCACTTTGGTCTCACAAGACCTGGTAAAAATTGACCCCGGATTAATTGACTTTCCAACCCATTTGCCATGTTTTAAAATGAATAGTCAACTGTTGTTCATGTGGTTTAATCATATATTTTCAATGTGTACCAACATAGTGTGTGCCTTTGTAAGTAGACTTAAAGGTACAATGAAGAGGTCTTCTGTTTGCGCAAAGATGGAATGCGTTGCTCGACTGTGGAGGACGCTTTTAAGAATTCTTAAAACTAAACTGCTCCCCCCTAAACCCCACCCTGCTCCAAAAAAAGTCCCTTTACTTGATTGTGTGACTTGAAAAGTCATGCACTGCAAACAAACATAGTTGTGCGTCTTTGGGGACTTGGAGGAAGGTGGTGTGGTGGTCCGGGGGTGGGGGTCACTCACCGATAAGTTTCCCGTTCTCTTTGGCCACTCTCCTCGCGCGCTCCCGGCGCGCCAGCTCCGTCGATGGACTCCTTTTCGCTCTTTTTTTCCAGCAAGACATCGCGCAAGAAAATGTATTTTACGGCTACCCGCAAGGAGATTTAAAATTGATTCTTGGACCGAGGGGGAGAAAAGGAGCAAAGAGCACGGACAAGAGTAGCACGTATGCGCTCCGTCACTGGGCGGGTTCGAGTTTTTGTCTTATTGCCGCTATTTAAAAAAAAAAGGAGTAATGAAACCTGGCCAGGATCTGAGTCCATGTTTTTTGGAATCGCTTTGTTAATGTTCTGTACACACGCGCCAGCGAGATTGAGGTAGTCTTGTGTCAACTCAGTACAAGAGCATAAACAAAAGTGTCACGTGACCTAAGAGCAGACGACTCACTTGTGATGACGGACGGTGGACTGAAGAGGTCGAAAAATGGACCGATACTAAAAACACTGTCATAATTAGTAAAATCGTAATATGCATTGAATGATCAATCAAATTGTTTTATAATATCTGCTACCAGAAAAAAGCACTTGAAATTATGTCTCCATTGTGTCTCTAGTGTTCTTAAATTTCATTTTTACTCGTTATCCCGGACATATTTTTGTTTTGTTCTTAGTGATTTAGTCTTTTGTTGTTGTTTGTGTAGCTTTTGTGAATGTATATTACAATGGCGTGTTAAATAAATGGGGGAGAAACGTGATCCGTGGGCATATTTTGCTTTTTAATCTAGGCTATACTGTTGTATGGATTTTTTGGGGATATATTATATCGTTATTAAATGTATTCCAACAATGCCTATAAAACGCTCTAAGTGGTAAATCAGTGCTTATATTTAATAATTCCATATTTTGTTAATAATTATAATAAACATAATGATAAACAGAATAAAATAAAAATGAAGGGTGGAAACAATACTTTTTATGCCATAAAATAAAAATGAAGGGGGAGGATACTTTTTCTCTGCTCTTAAAAACCGTCATGTCGGTTGAATGTGTGAAACCACACCCTTTCAAATGTCAGCGGTCACATCAATCAAAACAACCGTACTAGTCTTGGAAAAATGGATGCTACTTCATCTTGTGTATTTGCCTAACTGCTTGTTTGAGAGTCAAAAATATAATAAACCCAGTGGCAGGAATATATTCCACTCCGTTGTTGCGGGGCTTTTCCATGAGGCACTCAAAAGCAGCCACACCAGCGTGACGACCCTGTCCACAACATGGTTTTCAAGTCGGACTTAAAAAAAAATAATAATAATGATAATAACCTCTTAACCTGGTCTCTATGTCATGCGCACACTCATGGCCAACAATGAGGCACTCTAAAGCCGCAAATACTAGTGGACAATCCAAAGGGAAGGTTTATTTTTTAGGTGTAGGCATAGCTATCTAGCTAAATGCAAATCGCAATTGTGCCAGATAACCGCTGATGCTAAGGAAGGCACTCACGTGTGGCAAGTGTGTCACTGGGCCTAGTTTTAGTCAAAAAATCAGGAAAACTGCAACCATGAAAAACAGTTTGAAGGTATTTCCAAAATTGATTACTGCATAGTTCTCAGTCTTTGTACATGTTTTCAGCATTCAGCATTACAACATGTATTTTGCAAAAAATCAAGTTTAAATTCAATTTAAAGGGTCTAAAATCTCCCTTGGAATGTCATAATAATAAAAGTTATGGAGGAAATGCTTGGATAGGAGAAGTACTTCAATGCCTCGCTAGGACCCAATCTTACTAAAATATGTAGTATGTTGCCATTCCATTCCCTCAAAATCATGACCTTTGTTTGCCCATGAGCCTCACATTGGTAACCCTGCTCTGTTGTTGTGTGTAGGTGTATCTGAAATGTTAGCTCAGAAATGGAACTGGGCTGTAAATCCGTGCGTCATCCGACTCACCGTGACTCCTTGCAGTGCCGTTGGACTCCATTCCACCTTGGCTCCGAGTGTGCGCTGGGGGCCTAAAGTCCACTACTCCGTCCTCCTCCTCCCTAATCCCGACCGTAAAACTTGTGTGTGTTATTCAGCTAGGAGTTCACTTTGCCCCTACGTCGCCTCTCCTCTCGCTCCACTCTCGGTGGGACAGTGCACATGCCACTAGCTCGGTCGCTCTATATGGGCCGGGTTCAGTCCACACCCACTACTGCCATGCCGGTCTGACAAGTACTTTCATGCATGCAGGAAGGGGAGCTCTTTGGAATTCAACTCATTCTGACATAGTCAAATGAATCGCAACATACTGTAGGTGTTCACTTCATCAAGATTCTGTGACGTATCGTAAGGCGTTTGGGGACATTGTACGTACAAGTGTGATTTGAGAATTTTCTCTTAGTTTTCTTTGCACTTTGTTTGCTTCTTTGCAAGGTTGCGCAACATGTAACATTTTTAGAAAGGGCGGGTCATGGACGAAGGGAATGGTGTATGAATGTTAAAGGAGAAATCAACCCAAATATATTTCTTCAAGAATATGTTCCCATCATGGCTCAGCTTCAGAAAACGGTTAAGCTGTGATTGGTCGTAGCCTGAGCCCTGAGCAGTTGTAATGTCATATTCAGTCGAAAGAAGTGACAAAATGGCCGCCCCCAGAGATGGCTAAAAATGGGTGGATTAACCCTTATTCCACAATATTTATCCGAATGCCTTTTTTCAAATCGTGGGCTTGCATAGAACATGTTCTTGGAAAAAAAAATGTTTGGGTTGACTTCCACTTTAAAGAGGAAATATAAAAAATTACAATGGGGCAGCAGAGTGTACTGCATGCGCCTCATACAGGGATCTGCTGTCGAATTGATAAATGCATAAATAGCAAGCTGAATTAAACGAGACTTGAAAAAAGGGTGTTAAGTGTTGTATGATTCTTGATCGCTATATGCTGATGTAAAGCATGTCACAGATGAGTTCAAAAGACACCTGGCATCTGTTTTAAAAAGTGTAAACAATGGCATACTATGTCTTCTTCAATTCCAAACTGCAGGCATGTATTGGTACTGATCCAAATTCAAATGGTTAGGCCACAAGTCAACAAATTGTGTCCTGTGTTTAGCGTCAACAGGTCTAAAAGGTGTGGTTTGTAGCACCTTCCACCTCTCATCTGTCGACACCTCGTGCCAGCACTTACATCACAGTTACAAAAATAAGCTAAAGTAATACTCTTAAAGGCAAAGCCGACTTTCGGGGGTTGACGGTCACATATCAGCAACATGTCTACCGTGTCCACATACAAAGTCTTAACAACATCACGTTTCATCACGTTCGGGTTGCGTGTTGAGCTTCAACATCTCAGTAGAGTTGCTGCACCCCTCCTCCTTTAAAAAAAAACAAAAAAAAACTTTAAAAAAACATTAAAAAATCCTGTTTATAGCCAGTAAAAGGTTCAAGTTAAAGTAAAATATTAGTGTGTCTCTGTCCAACATTCCACTTTTTTTCTTTAAAAAAAAGTCTTTGCGTGCCTCCGCAATGTACTTCGGGTGAGTTGTGAAGCGTTTGGCTGAATATAAGATGATAATATGGCCCAAAACTCTTATTAGAAGGGAACCAGTTTCATTGGCAGCAATACAGCCCACCTGGCCATGGAACAGCTGAGCAGCCAATTGACTCATTACTTTAGTGTTAAAAAGTGGGAGGCACATATTGTATGCAAATTGTTGTAATTGCTACGCGGGTCACATTCTCTTCATTTTATTCCAAATCAATTGTGGTTTTGTTTACAGACAATATTATGAGAAATAGAATATGTGCCCTTATTTAGCCACCAAAGAACAGTTTGGGAATCCCCAGTATCAGAGCGCAGAAATATCCGCAATGATTCAATCAGGCGCTGGTTTATATTTTTTTGCATGGCTATTGAATCAACTCCCACCACTATAATGGCTGCGTTTGATGTGAACGGCACATCAGTGGTCGACATACGGGGCCTCTTGTGCCTGATTAGACTGTTACATTATAACGACCCAAACACATGCCTCTTTATGCGCCTTTATTATTAGAGTCAGCCAGCTGCCTGCTGTCTGATCGAGCCTCCACTGGCTTGTTTTCACAAGCTAAAAGCTACAAAGTGGGTTCAAACAAAAGAGTCCCTCTCCTCTAAAGTGTTTTGCTGGAGTTGACTACCCTGGCAATTTGCGAGGGATATGTTCAGGGCAAACACATCGAACACTTCTCATATAACAGTCCAAGCAGGTTTGATTGCTTATGTGTTGTAGTTGTGTTGATAGCTGCAGGCGATAAAGGGACCTTGACACAGATGACACTGATTTACACTGTTTGGTTGCACCTTGAATCACTTGTGTGCATTGTTACATTAGAATATTTGTCTACAGTAGTAAAAAATTCAAAATAAAAAATAAAAATTATTCAAAATGCTCCTTATAGCTCCTTGCAGTTTGCAGAGGTCACTAGGTCATCACTGTCACTGGATAGAGGAGCTGATTCCAGCTGAATTTGGGCAAGAGGTGGGGTGCTCCCTAGATTGGGTGTTGCCAACTGCATGAATTTTGAGATTTGAACCCCAAACCTCAGGTTTGTGGGGGAGTCATGCTAATCACTAGTTCACGGTTCTGCCCAATTCCAAAGATAAGATCAGATCTTTGTGATGAAACTCTGCAAAGTATGGCAGACGAGATTAAATTAATTACAATTTTGCATATTATTTGTTTTGATTTGCATCACACAACAGCTGTTTTAACCAAAAAATAACTGTTTTGGTTGGTATGAACATGCATGGGAACAATTTGTGGCTAGCCCACATTTCTGGTGATTTGCTGTCCCCTTTTGGTTTAAAGCAGTAGTGCTCGTGAAACCTTCCGCGTTTCGTCAATCTTTATTAATATTATTACGAAGTCAAATTTGTCAATATTAATTGACACTTACGATCCCCCCCCCCCCCCCCCAGCCCATTCTATGCCATCACTCTATGCTGCAGGATGGGCTCGAACCACTACAGGCTGCCTTTACCTTATTTCCGGGTCCTCAAGACGTTGCCAAGGCAACTACCTGTACACAAAATGGCCCCCTGCCGTTTGCGTCCGCAGTTAGAGTTGAGCTTTTCAAAGATCGAGTCCTTTTATGTACATTTATCTGTGGATTTGTTCATCTAAATGTCTACTAGAAATACAGATTAAGAACTCAAACGCAGGTACTTGAGTGGGTACTACAATTTCCCAGAATGCACTACGCCAGGACTGCTTCTAGAACGCTTGTGAGTAAATTTTACTACATTTATGCAACAAAATTCCATTTGATTAAAAATGGGAACCCCGAGTCTTCAAAACCACATAAAAGCAAGATAACATATACCTTGTGATAATGTACAAAACGTGTTTGGTCAAGACATGACAATACATGTGTTTGTAATGATTAGATTCATCCAATAAAACTGTCATTTGTTATTGGGGTCTTTAGTACATATTTGTGTGTTGTGATGAGAAGAAAAAGTGCAGTAAATGGCGGCTGTCACAGCTGGGTTTGTTTCCATGACGACGGACGTGACGTCAAAAAAATCAACACGCTTGACTTCAGAGTACTATATTTGTACACACCCTGTCTCACTTTCGCTAGATTAGCTTCATTTGTGCATTTGTTACGTAAAACTTTTTTTTTTTTAATTCAAATAAAATGTTTTTAGACCAATTTAGCCAATGTAACCAACTTGCTTGCAAGATGCTAACACTGACGTTTCATTGTTAGGTATTTCGTTCAACTTTTTTAAGTTGAAGCCATGCTGCAGGAGCAACACGAGCAAAAACAGCAGAAACCATCTCGGTGTGACCCTCCCGTGGACAGTCACACCCCTGCTTCTGCAAAATCGCAGGTAGGCAAGCTGCAGTGGTTCTCAAACTGGGCTACAGTGGTTCTCAAACCTTGGCTCCAGTTCCGTCTGGGTCCCCAAAATGATTTGCAATAAATTGTCAAATCCTTAAAAACATAATAATGAAATAAAAAAAAAGTGCAGATCAGCACATTAATCACTCCGATCAGGTGAGGCAAGGTGACACTGGCAAAACATGTTCATCTTATAAGAACAAAATGTGGGGCAAAACTTAGTTAACTAGAGACGCTGGGTGAAGAATTTGGTTAAATTCCTTCCAATTGAACAAGTCAGGATTATTTAGATCAAAAAGGTAATCATTTCTATTACATTGAGTGGCGCACGTAGTAGCCATGTTTTATGGATAATATCATACAGGGCAACTTGAAAAAATGTCTCGCTTGTAAGGATTACCTGGACCCATCAAATTTGAGAAACACTGAGCTACACATTACATACACACATTGATTGACCTACTAATAATGTGTTTTGTGCAAAAGGACATTTCCCACGTGTTGGCCAGCACGTTTAAGGAGCTTTACACCAAAGTAACACCATGCAACCTTATGAAGGCAAAAGGGAGGAGCAGCTATCATGAAAAATATGTCGAAGAGCTGAAACGGGTAAATTCAAGTGTGTGAAGAGAGCAACGTCACAAGATGCTCGGGCTCTAACCACATTTCTTAAAAGGTCCGGGCTGAATACAACCAGCGTATAAAAGAGGCGGATATGCTGGAGAGCCACATCATCCAGGCCAGAGCTCGGGCAGCTGCCACTGAGCGTCGGACCGCAGAACGGATGAAGGAGGACTTCAGGGATGTGCCTGATCTCCAGGGCCTCCCTCCAGGTGACAAAAATATTCATCTACTTCTAACCTCATGTGAGCTTTGCACCTACCCATCAATCGTATACATAATGAACTGGTTCAATATTAAAACTGAGGTACATACTGTCCATACCAGTAATCGGGCCTAATTTAAGCATTTTTCTCCTGTTCTGATCAAAGAAACAGTGGCCTGACTGGCAGATGTCTAAAAGATTATCCGGATAGATTATCCTGTGATATGGGGGTGTGTTAAGAGGGATTTTTCCTCCCCAATCTGCTCGGAAAACAGTCAGGGTCAAATATCGTGTTTTCCGTGGAAATCCCTATTAACACACCCCACACCACAGGATAATGACTCAGGATAATCTGTCAGAGATTATAAACAATTGGGCCTTTTTGCTGATTTAATTGCTCAGATGCGTCCCAATTATTGATTTAACATTGACGATTGTCAGCCATTCAGTGTTTTCGGGGCACCGTAGAAAAATCATATTTAACACACCCCACACCATACGATAATCAGTCAGGATAATCTTTCAAAGACATCAGACAATTGGACCTTTTGGCTAATTTAATTCGGTAGAGGGGAAAAATTTAAATCAGGCCAAATTATCGGTTATGTGTCTGTCCATATTTAAACTGAAGAGGTTTAACATTTATGATTGTCGGCTCCCACCGTTTTCCGAGCACGTTAGTGAAATAACTCTTTGACTCACCGATTATCGAAACTGTCTGCTGACACCTCATTTCCTTCTCTTCCAGTCAAGTCAGCTTTTATCTGGCACGTTGATGAAGGTCTTCTGCAAATAAACAACCTGATTTCGCCACTGGACTATTTAAAGCCGCAAAAAATACAAATGAAGGCTCCAGCAGTTGGTACTTTTTCCTCTCCTAACATTTTTTGAAATGTTGTCTTTTTTTCCCTTAAGTTATATTTGGTCGGATTCCTCTTTCAGTCAAACCAGATCTTACCAGACCGACCATCGCCTACACCATGCACGTGGCCAACGAGGTGCAGGACAACACCCTGTGGCGGAGGCGGAACGACTCCGAGTCCAGCCAGACTCTGGAGTGCAGCTCTCTGGTCCTAAAGAACAAGAAGTCACCCAATGAGGTCTGCATCAAGATCTGGAATCTCCATCTTAAAAACATGACTTGACGAGTCTTTCATCATGGAGAAGATTCAGATCAGACCCCGGCCGAAGTGGAAAGACGAACCGAGCGCAACGGATCGGGCAGAGGGCAACGATAAACTCCGCAAGATGAAGGAACGGCAACACATCCTCCAAAACCCGCGCTTCCTGCCTCCAAAAGCTCACCAGGGCGCCGCCTCCCTCATCCGCCCCCTGACGGCGAAGAAGGATCAGGGGAAGGACAGCACGGAGGCGGCGGAAAGGTACATTCAACTTCAACTGAGCACATTATACGAGCATAGATGAATATACCCCAGCCTCCTCTTAAGGAAATAAAATTGCTGTATTATTTCTCTTTCTAAGCTCCAAAGAAGGTCCCGTTCAGGTTTTCCTGGCCAAACCACCCGTTGTGCTCTTCACAGTCTACAGTGTGGGACAGGTGTATGAGGTATGCCCCGAACGATTTCACGGTTTTGAAGGCCATCCCCAACTGTGTGCTCTGTCTTCCTCCTGCTTTAGACAACACTGGAGCTAAAGAATGTGACCTTTTCCAGCCGCGACATCCGAATCCTCCCGCCCAACAGTTCTTACTTCACTATTGGTCTAGGTGAGAGCCGGCCGTCTTTGTTTCGGGATGGACTTTAACGTCGAAACAGTTGCCAGGTGTTCAGGCACATTTTTGGAAATGGGCAGCTCACAAAAGATATACTTGGCTTCAGCCGAACTGCTTGGCAGGTTTTTGACGTGATTATGACTGTTTTCTAGGGAGGTTTCCTGGCAAGGGCGGCGTTGTCGCTCCAGGCATGAGTTGTAAGTTGACGGTACGCTTCGCCCCGGACTCCCTTGGCGACTACGAGGACTGCATAGTAGTGGAAAGTAAGGGCGAGCATATCCTGGTGGTCCCCATCGAGGCGCGGAGACCGCCTCCCATTCTCACCTGTGAGTCTTGTCCGACATTTTGACACTTTGACAGTCCGTCCTCGGTTGGTATCCTGATGATTGTGAGACCGCGTTTGCAGTGCCGAGTGTTCTGGACTGTGGTTATTGCCTCATCGGGGGAGTCAGATGTGTTGAGTTCCATTGTCAGAACATCGGCCTCAGTGCCGGTACTTTTTGTATCATCCCAAAGAATCAGTGGCCAGCCACCAACCCCAGGGTGAAAGAATCTGACTTACCACAATGATTGGTTTATTTATTCAATTACTATTAAAATACGCTCTGTTGATATTTTTCTATCTATCCAGTTGGTGCTTACAAGTTATTATTCTGACCAGCCTCCCTTTGCCATCAGCCCATCATTCTTTGCCCTGCAGCCTGGAGAGACCACTGTAGTCGAGGTGAGGCTGTTCTGGACGATTACAATTCCATCCGTGTCATTGGTTTATCGGATCTTGAAACAAATTTTACCACAGTCAATAATAATAATTAAAAAAAAAAAAAACGTAATCAAGCCGACTTTTTCTTTTTAACTCATTCACTGCCATTGACGTATTTATTTGTCTTTTCACAGTCCAGCCATTCAATCCCAGGAAGTTATGCATATTTTTTTTCAAACATTAGGGTAAAAGAGGGTCTGAAAATGTCTGGCAGTGAATGAATTAATAATTATCACATGAAAATGAAATATTTTATTATTGAATCTTGTATGAATGACTTGTCCCTTCTGTTAAAAGTAAATTAAGACCACTCCTGCTTTAGATGATAGTTTTGTATCTGTATATACATTTTTGGGCATACAGCAGATTGTCTGCCTTCCTGCAGGCACTTTTCTTTCCCACCACCACCGAACAGATTTGCCAGATTTTCACCGTCGTGTGCGACAACTGCCAAGTGAAAGACATTTGCGTGCAAGGTGAGAGACCACTTTATTTTGACTCCAGTGAAAAATGTGACTCGCATTCACTTTTCTGCCCGTAGGCGAGGGCCAGCTGATCGCTCTTGAGCTGCTGTCCGTTTCGGGCAATCAGCAGCCCCTCGTTTTGGGGGAGGTGCACGACGTCACTGCCGACTACTTTGTCCGATTCGACACGTGCAACCCCCATATGGTGCAGCAGAAGACGGTGGTCATCAGGAACAACGTGTGAGTAGCTTTGCGCATTTTTGATGTGTAATGTTGACTAATAATGTGCTAATATCTTTACTGAAGCCACTTGGAGCTGCCTTTCCACTGGCAGATCATGAAACCCAACCTTCTGCAACTGCTTCCGGGTGAAATCCCAGAGCCCTGCCAAATCCAGTACCAACACGAAAGAGAGGACATTTTCCAAGTCAGTCCAGCCTTGGGAATTCTGGCCCCCTGCCAGGATCGAGAGTTCACCATCTCCTTCTGTCCAAAGGAGGTAGAAATGCACTCACACTCAGACCTATGGACGATTTACACAGTTCAGACGACACTGGTCAACACGTGCCTCGCAATTTTCCTAGCCCTAGGTCAAGCGTGGGATTGGGCTTTAAACCTCTGCAGGTGGCACCACAGTGCCATTTTTTGTACTGGTGTATAACGCCTTTAAGATTTTTCACCAGGGCTGATGTGTGTCCTAGGTTTGGGGAGTTTTTGTTTATGTTTAGAGGCCCTCCAAAATGTGATGCATTATTGAGAATAACGACACTAGTCAACAGAAAATTTTAATCAGAGATGGCTGATTTAAAAAAAAAAAAGGCTTTATTTCTTTTGTAGCACATCATGTTTTTGAGAAATTTTCTTTTTTTTTGCTTTTATAGGTCAAAGCTTGGCTAAAATGGATTTTACCATGCATTGTAATTTATATCTATGACTTTTTTGAAAAAAAAAAAAAAAAAAAAAAGTACCTCTTGCTCAACCTAACCCTTAATTCATAAATATTACTAAACATATTACTGTATTACAAATTGTATTGTTATTGTATTATTATTATGAAAACCTGTTAGAGGAAAAATACGAGGGCTGATTCTGAAGCAGTGAAAAACAATTCTCTGATTAAAAAAATGTAATAAAAAATATGTTGACCAGTGTCATTTATGAAACTAAGAGCCTCTAAAATTGTTGAATAGATGGATGTTTGTTTTATTTATTGTTAAAGATGCAGGATTACCACAGTGTGTGCCATTTAGTCCTGAGCGACATCCCCCAGCTTCCGTTGGAGTCCAGCGACGAGGGGTAACGCGTCATTTCCGTGGGACAACCCCCCCCCCCCACCGCTCTTTTCCTCACCTTCATGACCACGTTTAATTTCGCGGCAGGTCCGGCATGCTGCAGCCCGTACGCGTCGGCTCCAAGGTGGGCGATGCCACCGTCATGGAGATCGAAGTCAAAGGGGCGACAGAGCCTTTCAACATCCTGCTGGAGCCTTACGCCCTCGTCATCCCCGGCGAACTTTTCATTTCCACCACCAACCGGCGACATTTTAAGGTGCTTTGCTAAACATGCTGTTTCCAGTCAGTCATATACAATATTTTTCTTTTCATGTTAACTCTGTTGTTATCAGATGTGGAATCACAGCAAAGCACCTGTCTTCTTCCAATGGGACGCGATGAGCAGCAGTTGTCACAAAATAGAAGTGGAGCCGGCAACTGGAAAAATTGGTAGATCGGGCTTCCTTCCTTATGCACAACTGACGCTGACTGTGTCCAAAAAAACAAAAACATTTTGCGCTGACTTTTTGTCTTCTTTCGCCTTCAGACGAGAACGAGTGTTTTGTTTTCAACCTGATTGTGACCGGGGGCAAACCGGAGAAGGTGGTCACCAGTCTGCTCTGTCACATCGAGCACCGCCACGAACCCGTCACCTTGCCCGTGGAGGTCACCTTCAAGGTAAGCACGACATATAGTTGCTTTGAGGAATTCACCATCCGGGCATGTGTCTCCGTGGCTTTTTGTCCGCGTGACGGCATTCGCACACGATTTGTGTCCCAAGGGTCCCAGCGTGAGCATCAGCGCGCCCAGCGTGGACTTTGGTCTCATGAGACTCGGGGAGCAGTCCCAGAAGACGGTGTACCTCCACAACGTCACGCACTTGGAGGCTTCCTGGAGGCTGGGGGAGGTGCACAAGAGTCAAGATGGCGGACAAGACCCGCAGGTGCAACGCGCTCACACGTGGTAACAGCACACCTTTGGTAAGTTATTATCAACCATCTCACGTCGTGTGTGTGTGTGTGTGTGTGTGTGTAGCTGATTGTGGAGCCAAGCAGTGGGGTGCTACAACCTCTGACCGGCTGCAGCGTGGACATCTACTTCAGGCCACAGTTCTGCCAAGAGCTTGAAACGGAGCTGGAGCTGTCGGTGGAGGATGGGACAGGATGGTATGGAAAAAGGACTTGTCTCAAGATACTGTGTTTTTTTTTTTTTAATGTATTTCTTCTGGACATCATATGAACATTGAGCAAACCAGATGTGTTGCTTTAAAGAGGGAAATTAACCCAAACATAATTTTTTCAAGAATATTCTTCTATGCCGGCCGACTAGTTGAAACACGGCATTCTGGTTAATATTGCGTTTGTGGAATATGAGTTTAGCAGCAAAATCCACACCTTTTAGCCATCTTACTTCTGTCGACTGAAAATGACATCACAACTGCTCAGGTAACGGCCAATCATGGCTCAGCTTCAGAAAACAGGCGAGCTGTGATTTGGTCGTTACCTGAGCCCCGAGCAGTTGTGATTTTCAGTCGACAGAAGTGATAAAATGGCCGCCCCCGATGATGGCTAAAAACGAGTGGATTTACTCTTATTCCACCAACGCAATATTAACAGAATGCCTTGTTTTATTAGTGGGCTTGCATAGAGCATATTCTGGAAAAAAATATGTTTGGGTTGTCTTCCCTTGTAAGCAATTTAGCGACAGTGCAGGTTCTCAACACTTGTCCACAGGAAGCTCATTCACAGCTAAACATTTTTAGGCCTTCTTTTACCCTCATGTTTTAAAAAATATATATAAATAAGTTCTGGGGATTGAATAGCTGGACTGTGAAATGACAAATAAATACGTCGATGGCAGTGATTGAGTTAAGCAGGTTGATAAAATAAGTAATATCCATATTGTCCGTATTGCTTTTGATTCATGCTTCCTCACTGTCATCCTTCCTTCGCTGAAAAAAAACAAAAAAAACTACTATATCCACTTTTGGCCCACCCTTCAAATAACGCTGTTTGTGTGCTTTGCAGTCATCTACTGCTGCGAGCGGATGTGCAGTCTCCTCAGCTGTGTCTGCTCAATTGCGAGCTGCTCCTCTCTGAACTCTACATGGGCGTGGCTGCGGAGGGGACCGTCACGCTCTTCAACCAGACGCTCTTGCCATCCAACTTCTCCTGGGTGGTGCGTGTCATATGAAAGGAGACATGCGTCGTAGTGGAGTCGTGCGTTATAGTGCGGCTGTTGCTTTAAAATCCAGAAAGTTGTGGGCTGAGTCAATTAGTGTGGTTGTGCGGATTCGCCACACTGTTACATCAAAGTCTAGCATGATTCAGAATGGCTCGCTCACTCACACGTTTTTGGAAATTGTTAGCTAAGAGAGTCAACAATTTCTATGCAAGCAATTAAAAAAGTACATTTAACATAAAGTGTCTTCAAGGTTTCTTCACTGACCTTTTCTTTAGGATGAGCTCAAAGGTCAGCAGGCATCTCTTTGTTCTGCCAGTTTTGAACCCCTGTCGGGCAACCTGGGGCCAAACGCCAGCTTGGACATCCGAGTGTCCTTCATATCCCAAACAGATGTAAGACACTCACGTGAGTTCAAACGTATCGAGCTTTCTTTGTCGCTTCACTGATTCTGATTGGTTTTCTGTCACCCCAGTCGGCGCTGAATGATGTCGTGGCGCTCTGCGAGGTGGAGGGCATGAGCTCGCCTCTTGTTCTCAGCATCCTGGCGCCCGCCACCCAGAGTCTCAGAGTGTCCTACACGCTTCCTGGCATCAGGTGGGAATATTCGCCTTTTAACCAGACGTTAGGCCCGCCGTCGTCATGTCATCGCCGCTCTTCTTCCTCTCTCCCAGTCGTCCCGTTTCGGACCACAAAGGGCAAGCGGAGTTGACGGTGGACTTCGGCGACGTGCTGCTGGCGGAACCCGTCACCAAGCAGCTGCTGATGACCAATCACACTGCCATCTTGGCGCCCTTCAGCATCCAGGCAGAGTATTTCAACTGCGACACGTCAAAGCCCAGCAACCAATCAAAGAGAAGGTGCCTGCCTGGATTTTCATCTTTCCATTTTCCGTAGTGTTTGTTGCCACTAGGGTCTGATTTTGGGGGCCAGCCGATCGCAGTGCAGATTGCCTGAATCATTAACAAAAAAAAAAAAAAATCACAAATACTTTTGTCATGACTCCCGCTCTGTCATAAAGATCCCAGTACATGAAGAAGCCGCTTCACTCCGTCCAAGCCAGGAAATTAGAGGAGCAATCACACAAGGGTATGCACGAGTTCTCAAAGTTATGTTTTAAACATGAGGCGAGAATGAGCCACAAATGCAATTTTAATATCCTTTGGCAGACTTTTTGAGCAACCTGCTGGCTAACGGAAAAGGCGCAGCCTTCTTCATCGTTCCAAACGCGGGAACGTTGGAACCCTTTGAGACCCAAAGTGTGGACGTGACCGCCTACAGCGACATGTGGGGGGAGTACAGAGATAATCTCGTATGCAAGGTAGGTAGTGCGATGAATAACGTTAAAAACTGCTTTAGATTCACGGTTCACTGAAGTCGTTTGTCTAACGAGTGCGGTTTTATAAAAGACAAATAAATGAATGAATAAACCTCACAGCCCACTTTATTGTAAAAATCATTTGTTCCCAAAAAAAGATATACTTGTTTTTTTCCTATTAAAAACTACCAATATTAAAAAAATAAATAAAAAAAATAAAAATCAAATAAATGCAACTCAAAGCTAGCATAGTGGAGTATTATCTAATTTAAAAAAAATCTAAGAACAAATATATAGACCACTATGCTAATATACAATGTTTAATTAATACAATATTAGCAATGACTTGCAATTTGAAGTAGTAGCAAGCTGTCGCTAACATATTGAACCTGGGCTAGCTAAATAAGGTGACTGGCATATTATGAACACAGTGGGGTACAATGCAATGCTGGACGACTATAAAAAAAAACATTGTTGAATGAATACCTTCCACAGAGTGTCCTCGTAGAGTTAAGTAGAGACCACCAGAGTGTTTTGTCGCTACAGGTGGGGGACCTTGAGCCCAGCCTCCTCCCTATGCAGATGATGGTGAAAGGCTGTCCACTTTACTTCCAAATCACAGGCCCGCGCCCTTATGACCAATTCCAGGGACCCAACGTACAGTTAGTGCCACCATCCGCTCACTGCATTTAATAAGCACCAAACAAGTTTATAACAGGTTTGTCAATATCAATCTCATCTTTAGGTTTGGTACTCGTCTATCAGGAGGTGACACTATTTCCCGTTCCCTTCGTATCAACAACCCCACCTTGTTTGGTAAGGAGCACATTTTCCAATGTGTTTATTTTTCACGTAAACAAATTTTTTTTTTGATAGATATCCGTCTGGACTGGGAGACGTACAACATCATTCCCAACGACCGCAAACTGGTGGACGTGGTGATGTCGTACGGGGAAAGCTTCCCGCTCAAGGATGCTGACGACAACCACAGGGGAGCGTCGAAGCTTACCAACGGGGAGGCTGCCTGGAAAAGGGCCGACGTGTTAAGCTCGGAGGCTTCTCTTAGCTGCTCCGCTGTGAGAATACGCACATAAATGACTTATACTATTTGGACATTTACGGGGAAATTTTTGGGGGGGACAACTCGCCAAAAACAAATAGCCCAGTCAAGACATATATAAACTGCACCCCAACCCCCCAGAACCATAGACAGTTTACTTTTTACAACAAAGTGATAATACACTCTCAGAGAGAGAGGAACAAGGTCTGCTTTTTTTATCCTTGCACTAAAACAAAAACATTTTATATGAGGTCATAATTACATACAGTTAGAATACATTTAATAAGTGCATATTTTGTAACCCTTTAAAGACTCCTCCATTGCAATCAATGGCGGAGCTAAACTTTATCCTTGGAGTGGCCAACAAAAAATTCTACAAAACCAAAATATTCTTTAGAAAATGCTGATAAAAATTCATTTTATGTTTTCTACGGGGAATGGAGGGAAAAAAAATCCTGAAATGGTGATTACGATAAATTCTCCTTTTTCTACCTCAACTTGTGATTTCAGGGCAAAGAGAGAGAAGACGTTCCAAGCAAGGATGAAAACAACAGACTTTACCCCGCAAAGAAAAAAATGCTGACTGTCCACATTCGACCTCATGTGGGAGACAAGTCAGATGAGCCCTACTGCGTCACACCGCAGCAAATTGTACGCACGCCGCAGGTGAAGCCGCTTTGCTTCTATTATTTGAAATCAGTAACATGTTTTGTGCCTCCCAGGTTATCCCGGCACAAGGCAGCAGCACCGTGCACGTGTTCTTCACCCCGCTCACCCTGTCCACAACATCTTGCGAGTCCAAATGCATAGGCTTGGCTCTGGGCTTCATTAGTCTGGACTCGGAGGTAACACGCTCAGCACTCACTCAAGTCAATGAGAGCCAATACAAGAACGCCATCAAAAATGTCTGCCCAGTTGATGACACCTAATTGTCACTTACGATTGATCAGTATTAAATAGCCTCTTTTCAATGGTGTGATTTCTTCCGTTTTTGTTCAACCGATACCAGCCATATATTTAGGAATTGGGTACTCGTGGAGGCTGCCGATACCAGCCACCGATACTTAAAGGGGAAGTCAACCTAAACATATGTATTATTAAGAATATGTTCTATGCAGGCTCACTAGTTGAAACAAGGCAATATTATTAATATGAAATATGAGTTAAGCAGCAAAATGCATCTGTTTTTAGTCATCTCAGGGGGCGGCCATTTTGTCACTTCTCTTAGCTGTGATTGGTCGTTATCTGAGCCCGGAGGATCTGTGATGTTATTTTCAGTCGACAGAAGTGACAAAATGGCCGGCCGCAGAGATGGCAAAAAACGGGTGGATTTTGTTGCTTAATTCATATTCCACAAAGTGGGCCTGCATGGAACATATTCTTAAAAAAAATAAAAAAAAATAAAATGGGGTTTGACTTCTGCTTGTGACAACAACATGCTACTTTGAAATGGCACTAGAGCTGAAGTCATGTGAGACTTGCCCATGAATGATTTGATCTCACCGTTACCCTGGTTGTTTTTCTTCCAGGTGGCTACGTGCGTCCCGGGTAAGGTGGCACGGTTGCAGGGTTTGGATCTGGAGCCCATCAGAGTGGATCTCCTGGCGTTGGTCAAGCCTGCAGTGTAAGAAACGGGGAATATGCTCATCCATCCAACATGCGCTTTACTAGAAAGTCAATGAATTGTGTTCATCCGGGCTTCAGGCTCTCGGTGCAGATGGAAGACGACAACAAGGTGCTGGAATTTCACACCTCAGCCGGCGATTTAGTGAAGACAGAGGGTGACGAGGTTAGTCCGACGTTAATACGTTAAGCATGCCAGATGAGACGTCAATCATTTTGGGGGAAATATTGCAGGCCTTTCTGGAGGAATTTGACAACGTGCAGAGCTTCCTGCTCAAAAACACCACTGAGATGCCCCTGCGCTTTAGACTGAGGACGCAGCCACCATTTTCATTGCTCAAGGCGCAGACTCGGGCGGGGTCCAGCGGCTCCAGTAGATCATCGCCTCCTGACCCTACATTGATTCTACACTCCCAAAATAGCATACTGGTACAACCAACACACACTACTTTGTGCTGGGAAATTAATTCCATGTTATTGCTCAGATGATTTTTTTTCCTAAAAAAAAAAAAGAATTAGGATTTGTTTTTATTCTTCCAAAAAAATGTAGGGGAAAAAAAAAATGTTTTTCTTTAAAAAAAAAAAAAAATAATAATAATTTTTTCCTAAATAAAATCCTCCTGATTTGCGCAGGTGAGGGTGGCCTTTTGCTGCTCGCCGTCACTTTTGGAGTACAGCGAGCATCCGACAGACGGCGTGACGCTGGTCCCCAGCAGCGACGGCGGGTACAAGCAGCTGAAGATCCAGCAAGATCTCCAAATTCACTACAGCAACAACAGCCTGCAGGTCAGGAGGGCGCCGGCTCCAAAGTAAAAAGTTTCCCCTTCAGAACCATCCTGTGAATATCGCCCTCCCGTTTCAGATGGTGCCGCTCTGCGCCCACGTGAAGCTGGCCACACTGTGCCTGTCCACCGACCACATCAATTTCGGACTCTGCTACTTGGGCCAGACGCAGGCGAAAGAGGTCAAGCTCTACAGCCTCGGCTCCCAAACTCACTGGTCGTTGCTTATAGGTACACGCCATGGAGCGTATTTACGATGAATTCATCATAAAGGTTTCATGGCCACTGACCTCCGTCACCTCTTTTGTCTTCCTCAACATCCCGCAGAGTCGAGCGAAGACACCTCGCACGTTTTCAGCGTGACGCCCACCTCCGGGCTTCTGCGCTCCAAGGACCACCATGACCACCACGACCACTGCCAGCGTCTGGAGATCAGCTTCACTGCCAGGTAGTGCAGCGCGACACTGTCGCACGACTTGACTTTGGACGTCATTCTATGCGTGTGCGTGTGTTTTGCGTTGCAGTGAGGTGAAGCAGTACAAGTCCACGGTGGTGATCACTTCTATCCTGGAGAGGAATCCGCTCATCCTGCAGCTCCAAGGCACAGGATCCCGACAGATGTAGTTGTAAATGGCCTTTTTTTTTCCTCTGCTATATTCTTTTTGTAATAGCTGTATAAACTCATGCTCACTGTACAGTCCAACAACCACTTCTAGTAAGTTTATTTTATTAAATGAGGCTTGTATTTTTTAAATCTAGTGGACAGTCATCCAAAACAACGCTCTGATGTACTTTAGAATCATCACCTGACAGGAAGGTGATGACAACAATGTATTAAGTACATTTGAAATGTTAAACATATTGAAAAATATTTTTGCATATTACATCTTCAAAAATATGAAAACTATATTTTAAAAACTGGCAAATTAAACAAAATAGATTTCCAAAAATAATATAAATATATATATAAATATATGTATTAAAAATGTATTTACAAAAATATTTAAAAAATGAAATGAAAAAATTATCTCAAGATAATAAAATAAAAAAGAATAAAAAAAATACCTCTGCTCAAATAGATGCCTCCCCTTTTCCTCTAAGGAAAAAATAAACAGGCTGTAAGATTCCCACATGGTAAAAAAATTACATTATTTGTTTAAGGAAAATTGGAATTAGTTATGTTATTAATATGGAAATGGAGCCTGATTATAACAAGTCATTTTTGTAAATATGTACAGCCCAAACAAAGGCATGTGTTATCTTTACAAATATCAATACAAAAGAGATGTTTCATAATGAATGCTTGTCAGTCCAGCTCCATTTCTCCCTCAGACACAAATAACAACATGATGGTGGATCATGTAGCACACAGATCTGCAGCATTCAAAAAAGCTCCATCAAAAAAAAAAAAAAAAAAAAATCCACTGAGGGATGCAAATATCCAATTGATATTCTTTGCACTCTTGCAGCCTTACACACACGCTCAGCAAGGGCATGTTTGATCACAATGAAACACTGCTGTGTGCAACCCAATGTGAAGGTCAATGGAGTCTATGTCATTATTGTCCTCAGCTATATAGTCAACCGCTGCCTGCCCCTTGTTGTGTGCTTTGGGCCCATTCCAAGGGAACATGCACAGCCTATTTTGTTTCTCTACCTCACTCTTCCGAGCAGCGTTCCCACCTTAGTGTCAGGCGGAACTTGACTCACATTGAAGGGAATGGAAAAAACAATCCAAACAAACCACCATCAACGCACCTCAATGACTGGCTTCCGGGGAAAAATGACTACGAAAGTGACATCCATGTAAAGATAATGTGACCAACCTACCTGCGATAATGATGCTCAGTTCGGAATACTGCCAGATAAATGTTTCTCCCATAGGAAATAATACAAAATAAATAAACCTGCTTGACTAGATAGTTTGAAATATCAGTAAGTGTAAGCACAAAACATTCAGGCTTTGGCTGGAAACAAACAAAGTCACAAAAAGCCTTCTAGAACAAATCAAATTTACTTGGAGTTAAATCAGTTTGTGCTGCGGACTTAGACAAGGTGCAAAGATGTGGCAGTTGTATGGTGACTTCCATTTACCGTGATTTGTGATTTGATCATTTTGAACCCAGACACATCTGAACCCACACACGTGCTGTCATTCAGTTCTTTAGTCGAGAAAAGATTAAAACTAATCAATTACGTTGTGCAGGTTATAGGTCACATTAATAGTGGGAAAAGTATTCTCATTTGTAAAGGCCCAACATTCTATGGAATCTGGAGATATTCTCATTGTTCCTGATTTTTTAGTTGCATCTTTGGACGCAAGGGGGCGTTGTCGACCACTTTTCTCCGCGACTGGCTTGGAAACGAGCCAACGAAGACCGTCATCACTTCCTGGTGGTGACGCAATTTCTGACGTCAGAAGCGCGTCCCCTCCGCCGTCGCCGCTTTTGCTTGTGTAGTCTTTTGCGGAGGTTAGCGCAACGGTGGGAGAAAGTTTTCCCCGGAGAAACATCAACATTACCGCTGCTGGAAACCACGAAGCTTGGTTCTGGATGTTCCAAGTGGATGAAAGCCTTCGTTTGTCATTCCTGCCCCTCGGTTTCCGGATAACAGCGCGCTGTCATTTTTTTTTTTGGTGGAACATTTCCTCAGCATCAGTTGGGAATCTTTTCTCTTGCTCTTTTTTATGATTATTTTTCAAATTTATTTTCTTTTATCTGGGATACCCCCCTCCACACACCTCTCGTCTCCACACGTCCTGCAAGACACATTCGAAGCATGGATACGCTGAGGTAACAAGGTAAGAAATGTACATTTAATCACGCTGTTATTTCCTGTTTACTCGTTTACTCCACTTACCTTTGCAGTAAATTTGCTCTCATGACAACTCGACGGCTTTTCAGACAAAGTTACAAACTGAAAACTTTATCTTGCTTAGATTTTTAACTCTTCGACCAAATGAGATCAAGTGACCATGGTCATGCTTCATGCATCTGCTGTGTTGTTTACATACGATTGTCATCCTTCTACGCCACTAATTTAACTTTTGTTGTCCTTAGTTAAAAAGTGGCATCTAAATAGACACGCTTAAATTTGGACAAATGTTATATTACTCATGCATTATTATTATTATTTTTTTTTTAATGAAGTTGGCATATTCACCTACTAAGAGCGGTTGTTCCAGTCTTGTTCCCACAAATGCAGATGCTCATGATTGTGCTCTGCAAACAATTGAGAGTGAAGAACAAGAGATAACTAGACTATAAATAATTTAGCCAGTTTTGCAAAACTTTTGAAAAATATAAAAATACGCGAATTATCTTGAAGAGATGCAAATAAGTCACATGACCTGTTCTCAGACAAAAGTATAGAGTGAAAACAAGAGCCAGGTAGGTAGATGTTGATTTTTGCAATTTCTGGCAGTTCAAAAACATAATGGCGGCACATCTCATTTGTCCAATTGCAACTTCTTTGGTCTTCGCTCCTCTGTTTACATGCCAGCACCTCCCACCAGAATTTCCATCAAGGAGATAGGAGATTGACAAATGAACGAGGCGGGAGGAGGTAGAAATGTTTTGGGGTAATGAGGCAATTGCTCCTCGATGCGGTCATTTGATAGAGATGTCTGCGAAAGATGACGTCACGTCATTGAAGAATTATCACCACAAATGTCCACTCTATGTTTCAAGTGGGGTTAAATTGAAGTCAAACATCAACACTGTTACACTTCACAGGTTTTTAGATGCAAAGACGATCATGGTTGGTCTGTGTCAAATGACCCTCCCCTCCATCCCATTGTGCGTGTTGCATATTTGGAATGACTTGTGTATATGTAAAGAAAAAAAAAAAAAAAGAGATATGTTGCTTATGCATTACGTTAAATATAAAAAACTGTAGCTCCATCAACACTTTAAAATTTTCTTGATCTAGCCAGTTGCATTTGAGAAATAGCAGCCTACCGGCTATAAACCACACCGTTATATAAGCCGCACCCGCTCTATTTTTAGAATATTTTGGAAAAAACCTTAAAGTGGAAGTCAACCCAAACATACTTTTTTCAAGAATATGTTCTATCCAAGCCCACTAGTTGAAACACAGCATTCTGATTGATTTTGCGTTTGTGGATTGTAAAATAAGTTGCAAAATGCACTCGTTTTTAGCCATCTCTGGGGGTGGCCATTTTGTCTTCTGTCGACTGAAAATGACATCACAATTGCTCACAACGACCAATCATGGCTGACCTTTTTTCTGAATCTGAGCCGCAATGAAATATTGCTTCATACATTTTATATAACTTTTATATAAAGTTAGCATACTGACAGGCTAATCCTGGTTGTTTTCATCATCTGAAGTTTGTCTAGTGTTAGCTTCCAACTTGCGGAGTATGGGGGGGGGGGTGAGTGCCAGAAAAGACAACGCGATATGAAAAGTTCATCCATGCATAATTGACAAAAATAGGTCCCCTCAAATTGAAGTCCTGCCATCATAGAGCTGCAGAAACCAGGCCACTCGTTAGACGCTTTCTGCTGCTGCCAAAGTTTGCGGTGACTCACAAGGGCCTGAATGTTGCGTCAAAAGGCCTCGTTTTAGACGTCGCGTGGTTACACTACAAAGCTGAAGCAAGTTTGCTTTGTGGGTGGGATACTTTCACGCTACCTCGCCTCATAGACCGGCTCTTTAGACTGTTGCGCACTTGCCCTATGTGGGATAACAGTGTTGTTGTGACGCACCAAATTGAATCAAGACAGGAAACACAAATGCGTAGACCGGTTTTGGACTTTAGCCCGACGGCGTCTGAATGCTTTTAGGGGCCAGCCGAGGTTGCCTGTCCTTATCTGTGAGAGTTCAGGGGTTGTGCCCCCTCTTCCCCCCTGCCTCTGCCCAAACTCCCGAAGAGGAAGTTGTCTCGATGGAGCTTTGTCTGCAATGGCTTGTTTGAGCGTGAAGACAATGCTGTCTGCCGCAAGGACGGCCGGATAGACAACACACGCTTGCACGCCAGCTTTGGTCAAGTCTCGCTCAGGGCATCTTTGATTTTCAAAATTCAACAACATTTGCGAGCATTTTCTCGCAAAAATAAAACTTATGATGTTAGATTCCATTTAAATTAATTTTGCTCTCAGACAGTATTACCACTGCAGCTCCAAGTCTCCAAATCAAATGTAATGTCGACATTTGAGTTTCTTATCTATTTCCTTGTACTACATCTCAATTGAAACACTCTTGACAACATTTCCCGTAAGCATTCCAGTACATGTGATTCTACTCTGGAGCCTTAATTTTCCTGATCTTTTTCAAAACTTCTTAAGTTCGTGAACTGACAGTAAACTGTGACCTTCATTTTAACCATCTGCAGTGATTGGATAATGATATGCTACTATAGCTCTTCTTTTTTTCTTAACTGTTCCCAAGTAGCCTATCTTGAATAAAGAAGTATATTCCTATGTCCATTACAGGGCTGCCGCGATTTCGATCTTGTGAGTCCAGCAGCTTTCTTTGACCAAAGCAGGCTGAAGCATAACAAACAAATAAGTGAGATGGGCTTCTTACAAATCTTGTCGGCGCTGTAACGGCTGTTATTCTGTTCTCTTCTGCTGAAATGGAAAACTCAGGAGTACCAAGAGCCCTAAGCCCCGAATTGCTTGACGGCAAAACATAAACACTTTCTCTCTCCTGTTGCTGGACCACAGCTGTTTGACATTCTGTCTCGCCACGAATGAATGAATGCGCTTGTAATAGCGTGTCAGCACATAACGGAGATGACGGCTTAACTCTAGATTCCTCTCGGGGTGAGAATACGCTTCTATCCGATCCGAGCGGCTGCGATGCGGACTGTGGACTCTGCGAGAGAATCCGCTATTTTTAGGTCGTGTTGTGTGGTCGACGATAATGGCAGACAGATCCACTTATCTCGCCAGCTAATAGAGCCGTCACTTAGTCAGAGGAGGATCCTTTTACGTTTTAGACTCATTTCTGTAGCCTTGTGTCAAATTGTGTCACTTGGATTCGTCATCTCATTGTCTACTGGTACTGTGTCATGTTGTTGTCTTTGTTTTCATTGTTTGTTTGGGGTAAACTACTTGACTGTTTTACATAAAACCTTGTGGACGCAGGCCAATATTTTTTGTCCAGGGGCCATTGAACATCAAAATCACCACCAAATCGGGTGGACATGTCTATCGAGACAGGACTCACAAAAAAGTCTGAAGGACCCTTGCTTGGAGTTGAACAGGAAGTCTGCAGCCATTTTGGGCGAACGACTGCCGGCTTCAATTAGAATAGTTTTGGCGTGAAAACTGAGGTACAGCTTTAAGTTTCCAGAAGACATGCAGAAGAGATTTGAGCTTGTGTCTGACAAGGCCTCCTGCAGGGTGACATTCTCCCGTCCCAAAACCTCGAGTCCTCGTGCGCCTCCCTTCTCGAAACCTGCCAGCTGGTGACTCATGCAGGGCGACCACGGTGCGGCACAGTCTTGGCTGTTGCTCAGTGGTCGGACGGACAGACGGACAGGACACCCCCACCACTGACCTTTTGTTTTCCTTAAAGGAGCCAGTCACCAAAATGTCTTGCTAAATAATCACTCCTCCGCTTCCTGGCCTATGTCGCAACTCCTCGTCCGCTTGGGGTTGTGGCCGCTGTCCCCTCGATGACTTCATCCACTGTTGATAGTTTTTATTTTGGAGACCACATTTAACAGCCCACCACGAGTCCACGTCTTGCTTGTGTCCACACTCCATGGTGTGAGCACAAGGAGACCTGGTTTTGGTAGCGGTGTTTGTCTTTTTTTTCTCAAATATTCTCTCCAACGTATTTCAGCCCTTTCCTCATTCCTCGGTTTGCTGACTGCCTTGAAGAGGTGGATTTCCACACCACAGTTTGGTTTCGTGAAGCCAACTATTTGTCTGCAGATTCTTGCAGTTGTTGTCTTCCAATGTACTTCCCCCATTCTGGATATCCTCTTATGACGAAGGATAGTCATAAACGGCAAATCTCTTGAATAGTAAGTTGTGTTTCTGTGACCGTTCCGGTCACATTCCTACTCATCGTCTAGTCTACAGTTCCATTACGTGACACTAGAAGAGAACCTTGATTTGTCTACAGATATAGTAGCAAGCAACATATGAATTATCTTGAATGAAGAAACATGTTTCTGTGACTGTTTTTGACGCCTCCAAGAGATCTCTGCGAACGTTGGCATAGAATCAATCCAATTGTTGATAAATAAGACAGTTGCAACCAGCCGTTGTGCCTTTGCTGTTCCTTTAACCGCTAGTCACAGGCACTCTGTTTAAACATCTATAACTCATGATGAGTGCGTCATCGCCTGCAGGAACCCCTTCAGGCGTCTTGATGATAGTGGCTCCCTGTTGATTTGTTTGTTTGTGCGACTGTTGTCAAGCGCACAGTCTGGGGTCGTTTTTCACCTGACTATGTGCAGGGTTGCATCATTAGAAATGGATGGTCCCATTTTAATTTGTGGTCCATGGAGCTCTGCAGCCAAATTTCACTGCAACGTGGTGGGCCAAAACAAACTTGATTTTGTGGAAAATCCTTATAGCGTTGGGGGATGTTTGTTGGCAGAAGTCTACACTCTTTTTCCGTCAGAAGGATTACGCAAAAGCTCGCTGCTCTTTGTAGAGCTCCCAGATGAGGATTATTGTGAAAGCTGTCAAAGGCACTTCCAGTCATTCAAAATGGCACAAACAGAACTTTGATGGCGAACCCTTCGTGACTTTTCGAGGAAAAGAGTCTTGGTCCGTTCAGTGAAGAGAAGCAGAGCTCGATGTATGGCAGCTGACATGAAAAAAGGTAGGCAGGGATCATTATTTTGATGCACCATCAAAAAGGCTTCCAAGATCCTGTTCAACGCTCCTTGAAGCTTTCATTTGAGTTGTATCTTTTGTCGTGCAATAGATTGCCTGATCACGATAACACTCCAACAGACAAACCAAAACTTGAATCATCCTCATGAGTTAACCAATACATTTCCCGGTTCAGTTAAAATTGGAGTTTAAACAGTCATGTCCGTCACGCTGTTCACATTTTGACATCATGAGACCAAGGCGACACCTAATTGATCTACAGTACCTTGCCTTGCTAGACTTCAAACAGGATGTCCTGAAAGGGAAGAGACCACTGAGTTTAGAGTGTCTTCAACGGCTTGCAGCAGAGATACAGAGAGACTGGAAGAGTCACAGAAAAGCATGAAAAAAAAAAACAATTGTGAATTTTGCGTTCAGCCCCTTGTTAGAGAACAGAGTCGTAGATCAAGAATGGAAACATCGAACAGTTGGACATGTACGTTAAACAAGTTTAGAGAGTATCAAATTAAGTTCACCCGCGAAGGCTGTTGTGCATTTTAGGTTCGAGCAGGAGAAGCCTAAGAATAACCAGGTGCTTTATGGTTTCTCTTGCGGGATTGGATATGTTAGAGGGATCCCCACATATTCGTTCTGATTTCTTTGGGACTCCACGAGGATGATGTCACACATGAGATCACTCCGTTCACACCGCAGAGCAGCTGCAGAAAAAACCTTTCACCTCTTAAGTCTCCAGAGAGAGAGCGAGAGAGAGAGAGGAGGGAGTTCCCCTGTTTGGATAGTGACGCAACGAGGCCGAAAGACGTTAGCGTGGATGGGCTGTGACTTCCCTTTAATCAAGAGTCTTAAAAATACGACTGCAGCGGGAGGTTTTTGGGCTTTGTCCGACATCAAAGTCGGAGCTGGAGCTCTTCATGTGTTGAAATGGCGGCGCAGGTTGGACCTCATGAATAATTCCGAGTACGGAGGCCGACTCCCCGCCGGGAGAACTCGCCGCCTTGAGAGCGACCGGCGTTCGCCCAAGAAGCAACGCTCGCTCGCCAAGAAGTGTGATCAGCGCTGGGATGGTGATCAGTGGGCACCGCTCGCCTGGCATCATGCTGGGCGGCAGGTTTGGAGGGGGGTGAAGAAACAGATGGGCCATCTGGTGACTCGCTGGCACCGGACGGGGAAGACTCAAGCATTAACAGACCGGACCGTGCAGTGTTCCGAGACCACCTGTCCTACTCTTTCATGTGTGGTCAGAAGCGCCGTTGACACTGTTTATCAAGGTCTGACTCGAGGAAACATGGACAGTGTTGTATTACCTACAAAATATAACGTGCTACTTTTACATGTAGCTATAGTGGGTACTCGATTTAAGACGCACAAAGCAAATTTGTGCATAACAATTTGGACTGTGCCTGAGATTTAGCCAAGGACCCCTTATGTAAACCACAAAAGGTGCTCGATAAAAGGCCAGAGCCAAGATTCAAACCAAGATTGTCGAACTAAGAGGCAGACCTGCTAATAGTTACCGTTACTCTTTCAAAAGTTTCAAAAACGATACATTGCATCCTGTAGTTTGACATTGAGTGTAGAAATGAAAATGTTTTAGTCAGATTCACAATTTTACAACCATCTGCTGCACAGTTGTGTCTCTTTATTTACATTTGCACACATGCGCACTTATTAGAATATTACATGAGCCGCTAAACTAATTGCTAATTATAGTCTAATCTGCCATGATTATTTGGCCTTGGCGAAGGTTTGCGCTGCAGTTGTAGATGTTTTGCACTCGCATGCTGCCCTTCACTCGGTTCTGTTTTTTGGCGGGGGTTATTGTTTCCACACACAAATACACAACTTTAAAGCACAGAAACACTGGGGACATAAAAGCACACATTGGTGGAAAAGGAGACAGACAATCTGGCGGAGGGTGGCTATTAGTCTCACTGTGGATAATTACACCATCCAATATATCTGTCGGCCTGTCTGTAGACATACACTAGTCTATATTTTACCCCTGAATGCTTCACAAGTGCTTGTAATGGAGATGCCACTTTTTTTGGCTCTTAAAATGTTTGGTCTTTATCACATTGACAAAAAGTATTGACACACACCTCTTGATCAAGATATAAGGATTTTTTTTTTCTTTATGGGGTGGAGAAATTTTTACAGTGCTATTTTTACAACCCCGCTCTAAATAATAATGTTTCCTTATTGTGTGCTTTAAAGCTGCAGCCATATCCCAAATCACAGCTGTATCCTGCCGTAACCAAACGCAATAGATGCACTGTTATCTGCGACTGCGAGCCTCGCTCTCGTCATAAACAGTGTTGGTGGTTAAAGAAAAAAAAAAATCAGAAACACTGCAAAGTGAATTTTCAAGTGCACAATCATAAAACCTTTGTCTTAATGTGCCAAATTGAAATACCTGTAAATATAAATTAATTAAATGCAGTGATGCTACACATTTTTATTTCGTAGCTTTTTTTTTTTTAATGACTTGGCCTTTATTTCGTGACACTGCAACACTATGGAAACATCGTTTTATTAAATTCCTGGACAATTTAAAGAATCCCAAAATATGAAATTAAGTATATTTGTTTAACTTTGGTACACATTTAGTTCATCGCATTGCTCATATTGCACTGAGCCAGCAGCACGGTGTCCTATTGTTTAGCACGTCCGCCTCACCGCCTTTCGGATTCGGATTCGATGTTGACTGGCATTTATGTGTGGGGTCAGCATGTTTTCTGACTTCCTCCTACATTCAAAAAACATGCACGTGAGGTTCACCGAAGACTCTGAATTGGCAGCCGTTGTGAATGAGAGCATGAATGGTTGTTTGCTAGAACAGCTGAACTTTATATGGGATCAATCAGAAACACTGGGTGTGGCCGCAGGTGTGTGCTGACTCCCATTTGACGTGATTAATTTCTTTTTTTTTTTTCTCGATTAGTTGATGAATCGAATAAAATGAATTTATTTCCTGAAAAGTCTCTTATTAGTAAACAAAATTAGTATCGGTGTTATTGTGTAGACTTTATAATCATCGTATGTGCCCTGCGATTGGCGCACTCTGTCTCACAAGTCAGATTGGATAGGCTCCAGTTTATGGTCAAATGAAGACAACCGCGATCGAAAGTGGGTGGATGATTATCACCACACCTTTCCTCTGTGTCATCACCGTTACCTGTCTTCTGCGGCCGCTTGTTTATTGTCCCTCTCGGAATACCGGCGCGCTCCGTGCATGTCACTGTGACAACCTCAGGCGACGTGTTGTAGATAGGGAGGGTAGGAGAGGACTTGGAAGCAACATCAAACACGCCACAATTCCTCCACCGGCGCCTCTCGGAAATGACTAAGACTTGCGGGAATTCGCAGGATTCCGCAACCAGCTTGACTGTCAAAAAGGATACGCAACTCTCACGAGAGGGTCGCTGGTTAAATAACGATTAAGTGCCAATCTGGTGGAAAGTGCGGAAAGTACCACCTGCGTCCTGTTTTTGCATTCGTCGAAAAGGCACTTCTCGTTTACGTGCGCGTGCGTGTGCTGAAAAAAGTGTTTCTATCTTGCAGGGTGAAGTGTCCGCCGCCGGCCGAGAGAAGTTGAGCTCCGCGCTCGAGTTCAACGGGGCCACTTCCTGATGATGACAGTAAACATGGGTGAGTGGCGGTGCACGAGCGAGAGCGCACCTTCCTCACACTTCCTCTGGCGGGAGAAAAGAAAATAACACATAAAAAAAAAAGTGCGCAAGCGGCAGCACCAGATGGCCCGTTTTGTTTTACGACATGGTTTTGTGAAATGTTCCCTTCGTTTTATGCACTTTATAAGTCCGCACAGCGTGCGGCTGGATTCCCACCTTTTAAACAATAAAGCTTTTGAAATATTCAGATCAATATTTTATGTCCAAGCAGACTAAACCAAACATGTTTTGGCTCTGCCATGTTTCCACAGATGACGGTCTCCAAAATGGACCCCGACAGCCCAGGAACTTACAAGGTAGGTTTGGTCAATTCCCAACATAGTGTCCCCACTGTAGGTCCAAGTTGCCAATTCCCATTTAATGCCAACATAGTGGTACCTTGACTTGCGAGCTGAATTCACTCCATAACATGCTTGTAGCTCAAGACACTTGTACCGCAAATCAATTTTCCTCATTAATATGAATGAGAATGCCGTTTTTTCCGGTCGAGCCCCCCAAACAACATGTAAAATTTTGTTGTTTAAATAAGAAAATTGCGCTCTACAATATTGGACATGAATTGAAAAACTCGTCAAGTTGAGGCACTTCAATCAAGGCACCGCTATATTTTGCTTATTTGAAAATGGACACACCTCTAATGTATGCATATTTAATTTTAGAATCACTGTCAATTGCCTCAGCGTGTCTGAAAAAAAAAATCAAGCATGTGTATTCTGGTGAAAATGTATATATTTGATCATTTAACCGTGCCCTGTGGAACGTTAGAGAAAAAAAAGAAAAAGGTCCCCTGACACCCGTTTTACAAATAGACATGAAATTGAGGTGACGTGTTGATCACAACATGACACACAAAAAAGTCTCAAGGACCCATGGCCGAATTTGAACAGGAAGTGTGCTAATTTTGTTTGAAGTAGCCATTTTGGGAGGACTTCAGGGCTGCGGTGAACTCCTCTCCAGAAATTCCCCCAAATAATGCCCAATTAGAAGTATGAACAAAAATATTTATTAAAAAAAAGAAAAAAGCCCCAGACACCAGATTGCTTCACCAATCAACACATAATTTAGTGGACATGCTTATCATAACATCACGCATGAAGAAATCTCAAGGACGAGGCCTAATTCGGATCTGGAGATAGATGATTCCATGTGTGTTTTTTTTTGGGGTGGGATTATCTTTTCACATTCTTCCACAAATGCATTTGTAGAAATAACCCCCCGCCCCCCATTGAATGATTTGAGCATTAACTATGCTCACATTCTCTGTTACATCAGAGCCATTCTTGATAGTCAAACGTTAACTTCTCAAACGCACCACTGAGAGTTTTTTGCAAGTTGCATTTTTTTGTAGGGCCAAATTTTGGACGGTGCCTCGCTTTGTGAAGCTGGTATATGTGTGTGAGAGTGCGTGCGTGCGTGTGGGTGCACGTGCTCGTGTGTGTGGAGCCGAAGCGAGTACAAGTTTGGCTCCGGCTGCTAATCCTGCCGGATGCCTTTGCCATGATGTGTCACTCGGCACCAGGAAATCCCCTCAATGTCTTTATTCAGCCTCTCTCTCTCAGGCGTGCACGCACACACACACATTTTGTTTTGCTTGTAAGTCACAGCTCTGTTAAATCTTTAAGCTGTCGTTTTTGCATGCGACTTTGGCGGTGAAATGAAAGCAAACAATCATATGACAGCATATAGCTAGTTGGTGGCTAGCGTGAGAAGCTAACAGGAGTCGACATCTTCACGCCTTCAAAGGGACTCAAATGCATGTTGTGATAAAACGTCAAAAGTAGGGCTGTCAAAGTTAAGGCATTAACTATGGAGATTAATTTAAATTTGATAACGCACGAAAAAAATTGAACTCAGTTTTATTTACTTCCTGTAGCAGCTGTCCTCTGCTCACTGTGCAGCCAAACTTTGAGGACTCAATGTCGCAAAGACTTACTTTTACGTGTTTTTACTTTAAAAATTTGCTCGACGGCTCATTGGAGAAATCCAAAATAATCTGCATATTTTGCAAATCCGGATTAGTAATTAGTTGTACGTCTCTGGTGTATCTTTCTGCTGTATTTTACAGGAAAATAATCGTATTCAAGGATCAAAGAAAGCTATTAGAACAAAGTTTGAATCGAATTATGCCTTTTTTTTTCCCACATTACTTCCAAGATTTTGCTCAAGTAAATATCGGTTCCAAGCTTTGTAGAAAATGTTTGTTGAAAAATAGGATTAATCGCGATCAATTATGGAAAATTTTGCAATTAATTAGTTGAAAAATTTTAATCGCTTGACAGCACTAGTCAAAACATTACACAAACAAAACACGACGTTTGGATCATGAGTGACCTGTATATGACAGTTTTTATCCAATTGTTAGTGAGTTTGAGAAGCTAATGTTGCAGTTTGTGTCTTTACGGATTGAGTCAAGTTCTCAACGCGAGTCACAGAAGAGCTGGATATCAGTCACCAGAGGTCTAGTGAGGAAACATTTTCCTCCAAAATTTTGGTCAAAGTCCAATTTTTTTATTTTACGAGCTTTAATATGTTTGAAAAAGTCCCTTATACTTTAATGGGGCTTTTTTTTCTGCAGTTTATCCAAGCTAGAAGCCTGGGAAAAAAGAAGTTGCAGAGCAATGATGCAATGCCTAAGCAATCGGCCTTCATTGTGTGATGTTGCTAGCTGGGAGCCCCACCATCCCTTCCTCTAATGCCAGTTGAAATTTTAGCCAAACACCCGAGAAACGGCATCATGTGCAATACAGTACATGGAAAGAGCGGTTGGGTCACATTGACGCCGCTGTTCCTTGGCAGCAGTATCGACCCCCTCCAGCGTTCCTCTGGGCTGGCAGTTCGCCTTGGTGAGCCAGCACCTCATTTATATGCAAAACGGAAACCCCAAAAAAGGAAACACGGTGTTCATGCCTGTGACATATTTTGCTAGGAAAGCATACAAAATGTTAGGCACCATATACAGCATTAATTGAGGACAGGGCTATTTCCCTCGAAAAATACTTAGTTTAGTTTAGTGTCAAAGGGATATTGTTTTAGAACCCTACAAAGATGAACATCCTTCTTCCATTGGATTTTCGGACTGAATTGACGAGATGATGCCGAGACCACGCTCCCCTACGTTTCCCCGTCTTTCCCAAAGGCGATCCCGATTTATTTTCGGAAGTTTTGACAGCAAAGGGCGAAGCGTTCCGCGGCCCCCCGCCGTCACCCCGTGGATGACGAGGTTGTCATCCCGTTTCATCACTCGTGCGTTTCTTCAAAACGTGTTGCTTTAGACACACACACAGGCGCACACAGGCTGGCCTGTGTTGTTTGTTTTGTCTCCTTGACTGCGAGGCACACAGTGTGGTGTGCGGTTCTCAGGCTGAAACAACACAGAGATGCACAGCGGCCAATGAGAAACAGAGACTCTCTTGAATTCAGTGATGGTAATGAATGTCAGAGCGTTCATTTTTCAACATTTACAGTCTATGATAAAATGAAGTCAACGACTAATGGAACGTGAAAACATCACAAACACACATGTAACACTTAGCCTTCGGTATATGGCAGCTAATCAGATGGCTAACACGAAACGCTTTGTGGTTTGTACGGCTTTACTCGACGCTCCCTCAGATGGACTCAAATGTATGTTGTTGTTAAAATGTAACTGACACATAAAACACAGCCTTGAGAGTGTGAAAAGCACATGGGAGCATATAGCCAGCTGCTAGCGCGAGACTCTAACGACAGTCGAGATCTCTACTTGTCAAACGGCACAGTCAGATGGACTCAAATCCACGGCCATAGTAACAGATCATCCAAAATCTGAAAGATATTTTCCCATCTTGTGCATCCATGTCTTACTGACTCAAAAAAAAAGTTAATTTCCTGAAGTGGAATAATTTGTATTCAGGACAGACATAGTGACTCACTTCCTGACATGACTGCAGTTAGACATGCCACTGAAGCCGATGGCTTACATTGTAACTGGGCGGAATGTAACCGACCCTCTGCGGTATGCCAGCTATGTCATTGCGCGATCCCCGTTTCTTATCACTGTCTACCACTTAAACAAGGAAAGGACACGCTAATCGCATCGTGTCATCACAAGCAGAAATTTCCTACTGCTTTATCATTTTATGGTTTCTGTCTAAACAATGGAAATATGTGCGATAAGGAATCAAAGTAAGCATACGCCAGTACTGCTGATGAAACAGTATGAAAAGTTCATATCTCGATTGGCGCTATTTGCTAATGAGTGCGGCACAAGGCAAGACACGAGGTACACTTTCACAATCTGATGAGAGCCGACGCAATAATGCTCAAAGTATTACAGGAAAATATCAGTAAAAATATTCTAAATATTAGACAAAAAACCCCACAAATTTTATAAAGCACAATATAAAAAAAGGTCAGGCAAAATATAATGAACGGACACGTACACCACGTGTGTACTTCCACTTTTTGCTAGCATTGTAGTTATTCGTACATGACATGAAGTGTTAGGGCCTAGTATTTGTGCCACATCCTTGTTAAACTGCACAGACATTTTTAAATCTGTTGGGATGAACTAATTAGATGCTACATCTACTAGCGTGGCAGTGCACTTATTAGCTTGGTTTGTCTGTATTTGAACATGGACATCCTTCTTTTGTGTGCCATGACCTCCTCTAGCGCTCGGCGAGTGCGTCGTGAATGTCTGCTCTTTTAATTAGAAAGAATGCGGTCTTTCCTGCTGGTTCTGTTGCCCTGTACAGTATGTGCGCTTGCCGTCTGCGAATCAACAAAAGCTCCTTTTAAGATTATTAAGAGCCCCCCCCGGCATAATCACTTCGATTAAAGTCTCGTGCTTGTAAACGTGGGAGAGTGCCGCTCGGCGTGTCTGCTATCTTTGCAGCTGCTCTAACAAGGTTTCAATGAATGAATTCTCATGCTTTGATGAACACTTGTGTTGTTGTTTTAAGTGTATTATGTAAAAAACAGAGAGAAAAAAAATGCAGATAATATTTGGAAATAATACAACGTATGTGAATAGGAGAAAATAATGCTAAATATTAGAGAAAATCAAAAATTAATCTTACAATCGCCATCATTTGCGCATTCTAATACAGAGTCAAACTAATAATCTAAAAAAAAATAAAATAAAGTGAATGTGGACAGCCCTGGCATACAGCAGACTCTCTCTAAAGCTTCCACTAATAACCCAGGCTAAACTTGGCTGTTCCCTGACATACAAAGCTTTTCTCTCCGTCAAGATGTATCACTTTGACATACTTCCTTGACACCAATTACTACTTTCTCATTTAGCAGGGGCTTTAGCTGCATCTTGTGGCATCTTGGGGCGTTGCAGAAAGTGCACAAAATGCAATGTGAATTGGTTTGAGTAGGCGGAGCAAAACCACATGATAATTACCGACACATGGTGCGAGATAATTATTCGTTTGCATGCTTTTTGAAAGTGCTTGCGTGTCTCTTGACGTTGTGCATGTACTCTGTCTTGCGTGGGAGGTGAGTGGGCGGCTGGACTTTAAATCAGACACGAGATCATCCCAAACAATAAAAACTTGACGTTACTCAATGCAGGAAAAATGCGAAGGAGGGAAGGTGTTACCTGGACGCCTCGCCCTGAAACTCCACTGCTGTTTTTGTGCAACTCCCATTCATACCTTCCAGATTTAACACCTACAGGTGAAAATCCGTCATGTAGACAGACCATCTGAATTTAAACGAATAGATTTACTCCTCCTACATAATTTGATCTGCGATAGACGAGTACATCGGCAATGTGGTTTGCAGCAAGAGAACACTGCACAGTAATGTCAACTTGCCTCTTCTGAAGTGCAATGTCGCAATTGCGTTCAACTCCGTTGCTGTGCTGTCTTGCCCTCCTAGATGACGAAGAGGCACTCAACTCCATCATGAAGGACCTCGCAGCCCTGGGTTGCTGCTACACTCAGCACAACAGCCATAAGCCCAAGAGCAGAACATTGCTATACAAACAGGTAACCAGCCAAGATGTTATGTGAAAAAAACATATAGTGGTCGTTGATATTACCTTGTAACCAAATATGGCGAGTAACGCCAAGATATACTCCACAAACATGGCGGATATGGTACACTACGAACAATATTCCACAAACATGGCTGACTCAAACATTTTTTTCAAGAATATGTTCTATGCAAGCCCTAGTTGAAACAAGGCATTCTGATAAATATTGCATTTGTGAAATAAGAGTTAATCCACCTGTTTTCAGCCATCTCAGGGGGCTGCCATTTAGTCATTTCTGTCGACTGAAAATGACATCACAACTACTTAGGGCTCAGGTAATGACCAATCACGGCTGACCTGTTTTGTGAAGCTGAGCCGTGATTGGTCGTTACCTGAGCCCTGAGTAGTTGTGATGTCATTTTCAGTCGACAGAAAGGACAAAATGGCTGCCCCCAGAGTTGGCTAAAAACGGGTAAATTTAGCTGCTTAACTCATATTCCACTAACGCAATATTAACCAGAATGCCGTGTTTCAACTAGTGGGCCTGCTGGGAACATATTCTTGAAAAAAAAACTGTTTTGGTTGATTTCCACTTGAATAACTCTTTCCAATCCAAGTGTGCAGCCAGAGATAAACTATAATGATAAAACAAACAGCGGGTTTCGACCGTGCTCGCTCTCCTTTGCGCCATGACGTCACGCAGACTTGCAGGGCCCTCCGGATTGCTGCTCCCTCAGGTGACGCCTCTAAAAATAGAACCGCTGCGATTTGTGTCATGAAGTCACGTCACATGATGCCGTTATCTGGAATAGACCAGAGGGTGTCCAAAGTCTGGCTCAGTGGAAATTTGTGGCCCCTGGCTTGTTCGCTTTATTGCCCCCCAATATAAATACAAATAAATAACTTGGCTTCAAAGACGTCGCAACCCTTTGACAATTTAATTTTAACTTCAACTTGATTCCTTAGAATTGTGAATCACTGAAATATTTGCTGAGTTTTTGAGTGAGACTATTTGGTTGCCGCAATTGAAGCGGTTTCACATCACCGTGCTCGAGTCCGAGCAAAAAAAACGTTTCAGTGCATTTTCACAGACTGATTTCAGTTCTATAACATTAACTGTATATCGTAACTGTGAATCACTTCCAAGCGCCGTAACTCCCCACTGTTATTTTTGCTTTTCCCCTCAACAGGATTTAAGAGTCAAGCTGGAGCATGAGAGAGAAAAACGGTACGTATCCCAGCCTTAACGCTTCAGTCTGGAGCTCTTTTTGTTTATGCCTGGGATTTTGTGTCAGGAGAAGGGAGGAGAAATCACAGTTACATGCTCGAGTAGCGCGAAGAGAAGGAAACATTTTTCGGTTGACATTTAGCGGGGGCCTTGTGTTTCGGGCTTGGGAAGCTGAAGTCTCACGAGATTATGCCAACATCACGCTTTATGATGGGTTGAAAGCCAAATTTGAGGTGTACTTTTTTGAAAGAAAATGTTGGTTTCATCTAAATTGCTCATTGGTCTTTTGAGGGTTCTACTTGAATGAGCATTTTTTTGTAATAAGCCCTCTGGAAAATGGGTGGACATTACATAATAGGTACAGAAAAGAGTTGGTAAATTATTTTTATCGTATTTAAAAATGGATATTAAGTGCCAGTAAAATATATATTAAGAAAAAATACCTTGAGCAATTGCAACAATATTGAACAATATTGCACCTTATTGAGTTAGGAAAAAACACATTTTACAAGAACATTTGAGTTTTTCAAGAAAAAAAAATGAAAATTGAGAAATCATAATTTCATATAATTATATATTTTCTAAAAAAAGATTCTTGTAATATTCATAATAATAATATTTTTATATTTAATGTAATTATTCAAAAAGGTTCACTATATTTATTAAAATATACATATTTATAAATTAGTGTATGATTTAATTTTTATGTAATTATTTTCTTTTTTCAAATGAATTAAATAAAATTGGAATATTCTATCAATAATTATCAGTTTAAAATGCTCATGTATTTTATTTTTGCACAAACATCCCTCCATGTATACGTAGTGCAATATTTAATTCATCAAATATTATATACACATGTTGAATTTATCAAGCAGATGTGGACGTAAATGTACACAAGCTCATTGCTTCCATCAATGAATAAATACAAATACCTCTCCATTACCATGTCAAGCGTCTTTCCACCGCAGAGTAGTTTTACTTTATTTTAGTTTTACTACATTGTGGTCTCTTGCACTGCATTTGCGAATGTTCAAGTCTTACTTAAAACACGGCCTGTGCAGTTCTTATTTTACGACAGCCTGGAACAAATGAATCCGCTTCCCGTGATTTGGCCGCCGTCGGCCGGTCTGCCTGACTCAGTAGAACCGCGTCGCCCGTCCACAATGGAATCTAATTGGACCGTCTCTCTTTTCATTGGCAAGCAGTTCAGGGCAGGAAATGGGAACGGAGTCTTTTTTTTTTTTTTCCTCCTTTGGCTTTGTGCCTGAAGGAGCGCTCTTGAGCTCTCTCTGAATATGTATACAGCATATATACATTATGATTTTTCTGTGTGTGTGTTTGTTCTTAGTGTAGCCTCAGCTCAAAAACAAAAAAACAGTTCTAGATTACAGTGAATCAAGCAACTGTGAATCAAGGACTGCAAAAAAATGTCCTCGTTCCGCTTGTCACGTGATTTTTTTTTTTAATGATTGAAAGGCAAATAACCGAATGATGAAGACAAATTCATCTGAATCTGTGCACGTTTGGCTTGCAGAGCTTGTGTGCAAACTCCCGCATGCTTGCTTTTGACAGGAAGGAAAGGCATATCTGTTTGGAGCAGCATCCTCTAAGCAGCTCTTTATCACACACTTCATCTGGGAGTATAAACAGAGACGACGAGTGTTTAGTTGTGATCTGCAGGCCTGCCCTGTCTTCCCAGAATCCTCTTGTCCAATGAGGAAACCAGCGAGCGCTCATTAAGATAGGCCGTCTTCTCCTCTGATGGGGAAATGACGTGGGTGAAACGAGGCTTTATTGTTTTCCCTCGATATCAGTTAAGCTCAAACTTTGCAAGCTTGGATGTTGAGGGAGGTACGTAGAAGGGCCCCACCGATATGGATTTTTAAGGAGTCCGCTGCCAATTCCGCATCCGCGAATTTAAGCATTGAATGACTGAGCTAGTGCACCCCTTCTCCCCTGAAAACAAAATCATCAAAACGAATCCTTTTTGCATACTTTTAGAGCAGTCTTTTCTCATTTTTTTTTCCCAAGGCGTACCCCCTTCAACAACAAAATAAAAGCTTGCTTAAAGGCATTGTCATCAAGCTGCTCTGAACAAACAGTTTGATTGGCCGAGGCGTGTTGCAACACACGCGATTGTTGTGTGTGTTTCCTGTGTGCATACTTTTACTACTACCGTAATGACCCAAAATGTTGCACAGGTTAAATTGCAAGTGTGGCTCCAATAGTAAGTGCGCTTCTGCACAGAAAAGTGAATACGCGCACGCGCTCTCCTTTTGTTTTCTCAGGCCCGTCAGCGTTATTTTCTGTAAATACCTCAGCGTCTCTCTTTCTCTATCTTTCACTCTGTAAGAGACAAGGGAAAGACAGACATCCTGCTGCGTTTTGCTGCCGCTCCACTTTTTCTTTCGATTTTTTTTTTTTTTTTTTTTTTTTTTTTTAACCACCCCGCTTCCTCTCAGGAAGTTTCCCATCTGCCTTTGTGTGTGTGTAAGCTGTGGCTGGGGATGATGAGGGGGAGGCCCGATGGTGTCGAAGCGGCTGCCGACATGCACCCTGATTGCACGCCCTTGCACCGATTTATTTACTTCCTTTTATTTGCAAACGTTTACGTGGCACCGATAACAAAGCACACGGGCTCGCACACGTAGGCGCAGAGCATACGTGCCTTTAAGACGGCGCCTCGGCGCTACGTGATTGCTCGTGGCAGCGGAGCATCACTTAACACCCACCTTCAACATTTTGAGTATGGCGCACCCCATTTCCCCTCACACGCTAGAAATGTTGTCACAACAAAGTGTTTTGAATACTTAAAAGGGAAGCTCCAACTCAAACTTTTTTAAATGAGATTCAAAATGATTTGTTTTGACTTCTTTTTAAGATGAGAGAGGGGAGGGCTAAAGCAGCTCTTGTCACGCTGAAGGGGGAGTGGTGCTTAAAATGTTTGGGAAAGAATGCTCTTAAAGAGTTTGCGCACCCCCTCACCTCTGCCGAAACCCTGGAGAAAAAAGGAAAAACAAAACCGGCACCATAGCATCATTTAGCATCAATCACATATCAATTAGTGGCAAGGACAGTGGGCTCCCACCACAACCACTTCCTGCTCTCCCAACGTGCTGCAGTACGTTTTAAATAGCTGCAAAATTGCTGATGCGAAGCCATGCTTCCGCTTTAGTATTTGATTATGTGCAAAAATGATTGCATGAAGAAAATAAACTGCAAATGTTAAGTAAAGTTAGATTTCAAATGACAGCACACCCTGAAATGTTACACATCCTGTACAAAGGAGACAAGTCAAATATGCAGATTCCCCCGAAACCACACAAAAAAGATTAGAATGAAAGCCTCAAAGCAATCAACTCGGCACCGATTATAATCAACCATCTATTATAATCAAATTTTACAAACAATTAAACAGAAGGTAAGGTTTGTACTTCCCAAGGCCAGGCATCCGGCAAAAAGTCCTGATATTTGTTCGCATTTAGTCCAACCGGATTGTTAATTTTTTTCTTGTATTGGCACCTCTCATCCCTCCCAGGATCATTCCATTCCAAAGGCCGCTGAAGATCAAGGAGCTCCTCCTGAAAGTGACCGAGGCCTTTGGCCAGCAGATGGACATGTTCTTCATGGAGAAAGAGGTACTTTGACATATGTTTGCCTTGTTATTGAGGAAATGGAAACGTTCAGAGGTAGTATGTCGATAAGTGACTTGGGTTTTTTTCATTTGATATCAAATAAAACAAGAAAAACTGCCACGGCTGGGATCAATTAGGGCAGATCACACAATGAGAAGCAAAAATGTACTGCACCCCTGTCGATGAGATAAAACAACTAAAAAATGACTTATGAACCCCCCCAAAAAACATAAAACTGCCCATAAACCATAAATGATCATAACATCCGGATTTCATGACATCCTCGTCCAAAAAAATACAAGGGTCATCATTTTTTTTTCTTTTTTACATAACAGGTCACCTTTCTACCTCTTGAGTTAACTAATGGTAGATTACACAATGAGTGACAGAAACGGATGGCACCTCTATTTCTGACAAGAATTATGGTCAACCTTTTATCGATTTTATGTCCTCCTGCTGTGAAAAGATCTGGGGGTCATAAATCCATCATTGTTTTTTGCATCCAAAGGTATCCCTTTTTATATCTTGAGTTAAATTAGGGGAGCTTGCACAATGGATGAAAGAAATGGTATTTGTATTGATTTATGACTCTTGATATTTAAAATCTTAGACACTTGGATTTTATGACCTCCTGTTGCCAAGAGGGCAATCATTCACTTTTTAATAGGTAGCACTTTCATTGATGATTCCCAAAACATCCAAATCTATACTAACCAAGATCGAAGGCTAAAATATTTTTGACGACAAACAAAACCATAACAGGACATACATTTGGATTTTATTTGCTCCTGTTGTCAAAAGTAGGCCATAAATCAGTCGTTCCTTTTTTGACGTGTAGTCCTTTCTACCTCTCTTGCGCTGATGCTTTCGCATGTCGTCATAATGGAACAATGGGGGCACACAGAAAAGGTTACCCTGCATGTTGTTTTCTTGTCCTTTTTCAAGCTGCTGCTGCCCCTCAAGAGCCAGGAGGACCTGGACCAGGCCGTGTTTTCTCTCGGCTCCAGCACGGTGACCAACGGTCTGCTCAGGATATTGCTAAAGACCCCCAAGAACAACCATGTGAGACCCCCCCCCCCTGAAATTGCATGACTTTTTTTCATATATTGCAACACAAGAAGGAAGTCAGCCTACTTTTAAAGCTGATACGCATTTAGAGTCAACAACATGAGTGCCACTGTTAGCTGAAGTGAGTCACTCAGAGGAAGCGCACCTTCCTGCGCCCATGTCATGACGTGCGGGTGACATTTCCTCACTTCCTGTCCCACTCCTTGTGCACCCTCACCCCCTGCCCACCCCCCTCAATTACCCGCCGCCCTCCAGTACCTTCAGGTGAACAGCAGGGACAAGCAGAGCGAGATGAGGTCATCGCGGTCGCTCGGGGATCTGAAAGGCTCGCTGCTGAAGGGCTCGGAAAGGGTGCGCAAACACTCCACAGGTGATTGTTTTTCACCTGTCGTGTTGGTGCGCTGCATCCAATTTGATGTGTTGATAACCTCAGTTGTGAAACACTAAACTCCACTTTACAGTGACAGAAATATGATCATGTTTATGATTTGCAACTTCAATCCTGACTGAGTTGGCACACCCCCTTAAAAAATTCCATTCCATGAATTCCATTCTCTCAGTCAGCTTTTATTACTCCTTTTTTTTTCCAGGCATAAGGTAATTAAATGGTGTGCATCAGGGCTGGTGCACCCTCTCTAACTCACAGACACCCTCAAAAATGCCATTCCATTAATTCCATTCAGTCAGTCAGGATTCATTACTCCACTTTTTTTGTAGGTGTAAGGTGATCAAATTGTACTGTATGTGTCAAAGTTGGTGCACCACCTCAACATCGCAAAAGATTTATTTTGCCGTCATACAACTTTCTGTTAACGTCCTCCTCCCAGGTTCCCTGCACACAGGTCGGACGTCTCCTCCCCCAGGGAGCGTCCCCGAAGAGCAGCAGCAAATTGCTCGCCAGGGCTCCTACACCAGTATCCACAGCGAGGGGGAGTTTATCCCCGAGATGCAAGACCCCAATGTAAGCGCACCCCTACAGGTCCAAAAATATACTCGGTAAAAAGAAAAAAAAGATTTATTTTTTATTTTAATTTTATTTTTTTATAGTTATAGATCCGGTTGTCATTAACTTTTTAAGCTACACACCCTCTTCACTATGCTGATGAAGTTGGCGCATCCCTTCTCCCCTGCACACCCCCTAAAACAAAGGCAAACTATAACCTTTGGATACTTGGATACTTCTAGAGCACGTTTTCCCAAACATTTTAACTCACAGATCCCTTCAGAATCATGATTCAGACACAGTTGACACACCAGTCTTGAGCTTGAGCATCATGAATTGCACTCAGTACTTGTCATATTTCAGATGTTGGATCCCTTCGGGAGTGCTGGCAACTCGCTGTCGAGCAGCTGTCAATCCATCGACCAAGCGCTTGACAGGTGAGGCCTTTGTTATGCTCTCGGCTCATAAGACGCGTTGAAAGGTCAGCGCGGAGCGGATGGACTCGGGTCATTTTAGCTGTTGCCACGGCGACACAACTCTTTTATCTGGGCGCCCGGATTCCACCGCCATTATCATTAGAGGGAAGACAGGACATGAGAGTGGGGCACTAACGAGGGGAGTGAAAAGGGAAAAGAGAAAAGGGAGGCCTGGAGAGCGAGCAAGCGGTGGGCGGAAACGGCTCCTACCTGCACGAGGCTTATCTGCGCTCCAGGCCGCGCGAACAATGGCAGGAAACCGGCGCATTGGAACTTTTCCCTGCGAGCGGGCATGCGTGCCCCCTTATCCAGGGTCTCGCGGCCCCCGCGACGCCCCGCGGTCAGCAGAGACGTCACGCTTCTCTGACGGGTCAGCCGGGGGAGGGGCGAGGGCGGGATCAGACAGATTTAGTGGTGAAATACCACACAGGGTTGGCGCGCCACCAAATCCCCGCACATGCTCTCCTTCCAAGTCAAAACAAAATATTTGGATTGTTTTAGTGGAGACTTTTACAAACTGATTCAGCAACGCACCTCCTTGAAGATCTCTATAAGAGCTGGTGCACGCTTTCTCCCCTGCACACGGCCTCAAAAGTCAAACAAAGCCTTTTGGATAGTTTTAGAGAAGCCGTCAATATCCTGACAGGCAAAGAAAGGATGGAAAATGGAGCCTGAAGTGCTTGAATTCCACCTTGGAACAATTGTTGTAACCTGACTCTATTCTTATATTCTGTTTATTTTAATCAGTTGTATCCACGTGCAACACGAGCTTTTGCCTCCCGCTTATCACGTCGAATTCAGAACGTTGTTGTTTCACATCAGTTAAGAGTCAAAGCTTTGTAGCTCCAGCGCAAAAGTTGTTTTTTGAAGAACTCCACTCAACTCAGGAGCTCATTTGAAGATAAGGAGAGTTGGGGGCGGCGGGGGAATGAGAACGGAATAGCAAATGAATTTTCTTTTTCCATCTCTTCTTGTCGTTGCAGCCCGCCTTTCTCGCAGAACAACCGCGACAATAATTACCTGAACCTGAACTACGAATACAAAGGTGAGTTTGCACTAAAATGGCATCCTGTGCTCACACACAGAGAAGGGAGGGTTATATTTCTGTGGAATCTTTCTGAAGGTGTAAACAGTTCAAATATTGTTCAAATAAAAATAGAATGTTTCTGAACTGAAATAATGTGTAAGACATTTTTATAAGGGTGACGTAGTAAGAATTTGAAGTGATATGTGGTACGTTTATGTTTTAAACTACAGTACTAGTATGTTATTATAAACATTTTAGGGTGGTGGTGCCCCAATCGCTCGGGTTTTTGGTAGTCTTGCACGACATTATTTTGGACCTCAGGAAAATATAAAAAAATGATGGAACTCCTTTTCTCCTACAAACCAAGGAGGCGCAGTATTACTTTGAAGGTTTCTACTAGGAGGCTGACTGTGGCACGTGTTTGTGCACACATACACTCGCCTAATGTAAATCTGTGCCTGCTGAACACTCCACTGTTTGTTTATCATTCCCCGTGAGTCAATTTTTCCTCTCCATTGCTCCGCCAAACACAAAAAAATAACTCCCCGTCGCCACGGGAGACGGCCACAAACATGAGAGGGGAGCAAGGGGGATGGATGGGACAGGCCGCGTCATCTGACAGCTGCTTTCAATTGCCCGTGGCTTTCGCTGCTCCTCTGTTTCGCGTGTTTACGTCAGTACTCGTCCTCCACCTGCTTAAGGTTATGGTTGCTCTGGGCTGGGTGCTATAGGCTAAGCTAGCAACACATGACCTCACTCTCCTCTGTGGGAATTCTACCATTCCTGTTCCTGTTCCTGACAAGCTAGCCGCTGGGAAGACATGTTGGAAACTAGGCGACTAGTTCGCTAGTGACCACCTGCTGGTTGACAATCTACTGGAGAGACTAGTTAGCTAGTAATTAGCTACTGGAGCAACTACCCCCCCTAGTACCTTGCTACTGAAGCAACTGGAGCTAGCCACTCAAGTGACAATGGAGCTAGCCACTCAAGTGACAATCTGCTGAAATAACTAGGTACCCAATGGCTAGTTAGTTAATACCTCCAGAAGCTAGGTACTGGCTACGTAGGCGCTTTAGTAGATTGTTGCTCCAATTGCTAGCTGTTAGTCACTTCTGTACTATGCCGTTGTAGTTGGTAGTTGTTTCAATAGCTATTGTCTCAAATAACTACAAGCTAGCTAGCTACCTACACGCGCCAGAAGATATCCACTAGCTAATTAGTCGCTCAATTAGATAGCTGCAAACTACCTATTCGCTCAAGTAGATTGTCGCTCCAGTAGGTAGGCGCTAACTAGTTAATTGCTCTTGTAGATAGCTATAAGCTTCTTAGTCTGACCAGTTGATTGTCTTTCCAGTAGCTAGCTGCCAACTACTTGGTACTCCAGTAGCTATTCGCTCTAGTTGCCATCTCCAAGCTACCTACTCTCTCCAGTACCTAGCCGTTGCTACCTAGTCACTCCATTGCCTAGTCGCAAGCGACACTTCCATGGCCATTCCTGTTCCATTTATTGTCTCCTCTATTTAAAACAAAACTAACGTTTTTCATTGTCTCCCCTTTTAGGTCGCCATGGGAAAGGCGGGACTTTTCCTCGTCAGTTTCAGTTGCCCAATCGGAGCAAAGACTATGGTGATCGTAAGTATAACAACAATTATCTAACAGCCATTCTTACACTAATATCCTCTTTTAGTGGTAGTGTAATACAGACCAGTGTAAAGAATCTTTTGTCACTGTGTGAAAACGCACACAGTTGGCGACAGTATCCCACAGCATAATTTAAACGGGGAAAAGGCAGACAAATCCCGGGTTGAAAAAGCAGCGTAAAAGGGGCCTCTCAGCCAAGCAATGATTTACATTTCCCTCTGTTGAATCTGAGCTTGTTTAAAAAACACAGCCACCCTGGTTTCCCCTCAGACAGGAAGCTGGGCGACCAGGGAACCGGAGCGTCTCCGTTTGGCCGAGAGGCACCTGTAAAGCAAACACGTGCATGGCCGTATCCCCACATGTGTAAAAAATCATTAATATGTCCAATACTTATTTTCTCACAGGTCGCAGGACACTTCCGCGCAGCTTCATGCCGCAGGAAAACCTGTTTCAGCTGGTTCCCTCCAGCCGCACGCGCAGCTACAATGGTGACGGTGGTGGCGGCCTCCAGTATGGCGAGCTGAGAACGCTGGGACGCAACACAGACAAAAGCTGCCAGCGTGGCACAACCAAGTGTTAGTTGGCTCTTGTATTAAATAAACATTCATTTACCAATAATAAATAGTTTTTGTAATTTAACGGCAAAGGAGAATCTTAGAATAGCTGCTTTAGCTAGCTACTGCAGTGACTAGTCAGTTAGCGACTAGTTACTGGAGTGGCCAACTAGCTGTAGTGTATAGCACGTCACACGAGTGGCTAAAGCGACTAGCTAGTGAAAGGCTGGATACTGGAGCGACTAGCTAGTGAGTGGTTTTCTAAAGGAGTGTATACATACTTTAACGACTAGCTACTCAAGCCACTAGCTAGCTAGTAGCCTAGTATTTTACACTTCTCACCAGCATATAGTCACTGCAGTGACCAGTTAGCTAGCGCCCAGCTACTGGTGTGGCTACCTCATATTCATGACAAAAATGTTTTCATTGTCACCGCAGCCCCACGAGCGCCGGTCAACTGGCGGCAGGGGAAGCTGCTGGGGCGCGGCGCATTTGGCGAAGTCTACCTGTGCTATGACGCTGACACGGGCCGCGAACTGGCTGCCAAGCAGGTGCCCTTCGACCCTGACTGTCAGGACACCAGCAAGGTGAGTGGGGGAGAGACATGAAATAGCTTAATGCTAACATTTAATGAAAAACTCCATAAACATGCTAACTAAAATTTGCATTACTCTCACAGTAATTCTAAACCTACACATTTCTGCAATTTAGGGGTCTGGAACGTATCCTCCTCACTGTATATCCGTCCATTTTTGTGCGTGTAGGAGGTGAACGCTCTGGAGTGTGAGATCCAGCTGCTGAAGAACCTGCGTCACGAGAGAATCGTGCAATACTACGGCTGCCTGCGGGACATGGAGCAAAGGAAGCTCACCATCTTTGTGGAGTTCATGCCCGGGGTACGTAGATAAAAAAAAACAAAAACAAAGGAAAAAGGCGACGTAATTGCGGCGGTAAAATGCCATTTACGTCCACGTCTGTTGAGACGCTGGCGGAAATGTCAACGTCTTCAGACGTCCTTTGTGTTGGCCCAAACGGCTCGCTTTATGGGATTATTTTTTCCCAAAGAGAGGAATACTATCCCTCTGTCTGTTTTTAATATTTACCGCGGCACCGTTTTTATCGCCTGTCTCGACATTTACGCTGCAGTGTGCTGCCAGACGAGGCGATAACACCCCCACCGGTCCTTTAGGTGCAATATTTTAACAGCCAAGATTTAAAAAATGGCAGCACAGTGGACTAATTGTTGGGATGTCTGCTTGTCAGTTTTCAGGTTCTGGGTTTGAATCTTGGTTTAGGCCTTCCTGTTGGTCCACGTGAATGTGAGTCCAGGGTCTACCCCAAAAGTCAGCTAGGGCTATAGAAAATACACAAAGGGTGCGTCAAGTGATGCATATTTTCTCATTTGTCATAGTTACCTCCACCAAGGAAGTTAATTATCTCTTGCATATTTCTTTAATCTGTTAGCGGATTTTAGAAAAGAGTATTGAGGACTGAAAGGAAAATGAACTCTAAACATATGAGGGCGTTGTAAAGTTGTTAAAATATGGGAGTAAAATTGTAAGCTCATGTATTTCTCCTCCTCCTGTCTTTGCATGTGGTCAGGGTTCGATAAAGGACCAGCTGAAGGCCTACGGGGCTTTGACGGAGAATGTGACGAGGAGGTACAGCAGGCAGATCCTGCAAGGCGTCTCCTACCTGCACAGCAACATGATCGTCCACAGAGACATCAAAGGTAAAGGGAAAAAAAAAAAGAAAGATGTATTTTTCCACATTTTCCGCTTGGAAAATTGGCTTCCGGAGCTCGTCAGCATCTAAAAAAGTCCCACGCCGGATGTGAAACGATTTGGTTTAGCGGTTCAGAAGCACTTTGAGTCACTTAACTTGAAATGTAGTGTCTGGCCTGGAAAAAGGAGATAGCGGGTGGCCCGTTTGAGCGTATATGCGGCTGGGATTTTTCCACTTAGAAATGCAACACGGGAGTTGTTCTAAGCACATAGACTTCAGTTTTCTGGCAATGGAACGTTCCCCAAAGAACAAGATTGATTGAGTGCCTTCAACTTCATTTTCATAACTTTGTGTTTCTTCTTATGTTAAGGCTTTGTTCTTGTAACTTTATTACTTTTTCTTTAGAACGTTGCAACTTTATCCTTGTGTTGGTGTTGCTTTTTTTCTTGTCACTCAGGGAATATGTTCTTGTAACGTTACCACTTTAGTAACTGAATGGCTTTTTTCTTGTAACTTTACTGCTCTTTCTGCTCATTTTCTTTGCTTTTTTATTTTCACAACATTAGGATTATTTTCATAGCTTCGCACCTTTATTCTAGTAATTTAAGGACTTTATTCTCGTAACTTCACGACTTTAGTTTTACAACCAGGTGACTTTTTTCTGGTAATGTTGCAAATCAAACCACTTTCTTTGCAATTACTTTGTGACTTTTTTCTCACACCCGTACAACTTTATTCCCGTAACTCTGCGTTATTCTCGCGGCTTAACGACTTCGTCTTGTAATGTTACAATTCACGACTTTCTCATAACGTTATAATTTCATTACTTTGTTCTAGTAAGATTTTCATTTTTTTTTTTTTAGTACTCAATACTCCTTTTTAAAATTCTCCAAGAAGTAACGGAAATATATGTAATGAACCTCTTTGGTGGAGGTAAGCGTGACATGATTGTTACAAATGTTCTTCAGGGTTATTTTGAATGAGGCTGATTAGACTTAAGACTAAACGGCTGCCGGTCTGGCCTGTATTTCCTCTCACCAAGGTGCCAACATTTTGAGGGACTCCTCCGGTAACGTGAAGCTGGGAGACTTTGGGGCCAGCAAACGCATCCAGACCATCTGCATGTCCGGCACGGGCATAAAGTCTGTCACCGGCACACCCTACTGGATGAGCCCGGAAGTCATCAACGGCGAGGGATACGGGCGCAAGGCCGACGTCTGGTAAGAAGTCGTTAGCATTCAGCGGCATTGGTTTTATTTTTGTCCAGTGTTTCATTTTTCCAGTTTCAACTTCCTGAGTGTCCCATTTGATTTGTTTTTGTTAAATTTGCTTTTGGTTGGTTTCAATTGAACGGCAGGGTTTTTTTGACTGCTAGTGGACTTTAAGAAAGGAGAAGAGCACCCTCTGCTGTCCGCCTCCTACACACAGGCCCTGTGAAGCGTCACGTTCCAAAATGAAGCATTAGGTTCACTGAGTCTCTAATTTGCCCGTCGGTGTGAATGTGAGTGTGAATGCTTGTTTGTCTATACGTGCGATTGACGGATGAGCAGTCCAGGGTGGGAGTGGCTTCCGAATGTGGGCAAGCACCACACAAAAAAATGGATGGATGCATTATTGCACATTTTTCTTAAAATTCGGAGAAAATAATAGTGTTGTGTAATATTGTGAGGGGAAATAAATCAAGTTAAAAAAGAACAGTTGTTTTTTTCAAAAATTTGTCAAAATACCAGATCTTTATTTATTTATTTAGTACAATTCAACGCAGTCGGTTTTGCAATTGACTTTAATCTTGTTACTAATATTACTTTATTCTCACAATGAGGAAAAAAAATATTACAAGGAAAAGAAATCTTAACTCATTAAACTGCCAGACATTCTCAGACCCTCTTTTACCCTAATGTTAGAAAAAAATGGAGAAAAATATAAATAAATTCCTGGGATTGAATGGCTGGACTGTGAAAAGACATATAAAAACGTTTTTGGCAGTGAATGAGTTAATTTGATTTAAAAAATCTGTATTTTTGGTGTTAAACTGTATATCTTAATCGTCATGCCTTTCTCACTTCAGGAGCGTGGCATGCACCGTGGTGGAGATGCTGACCCAGAAGCCCCCGTGGGCCGAGTACGAGGCCATGGCGGCCATCTTCAAGATCGCCACGCAGCCCACCAAGCCCGCACTGCCAGAGGGCGTGTCCGACGCCTGCCGGGACTTCCTGCGGCAGGTCTTCGTCGAGGAGAAGTGGCGGCCCACTGCCGACGTCCTGCTCGGACACCCATTCGTCCAGGGCGGCTTTGGCCCCAAATGACATGGCGCCCCGCCCCCCCGACAACCAACACCCCGCTAGAGTGAGCACTTAGCGGCAGAGAGCTTTTCGGGGCCACTGTGCTAGCTTAGCTTAGCATCAGAGCAGCTGTGATTGGCTGTGGTAGTACTGTAAACGCCACTCGTTAGCCTCCGTTAGCAGGCGATATTTTTATATGACAACGCCAAAAAAATAAAGTCGTCCTGTTTTTCGTCATCGAAGCCTTACGACAAGACTGGAGCCTCGGCGATATTGCGGAATGGCCGCGTCGGAGCCGTAACAGGAGACACGTCATTTATTGTTCTTACGGATAATCCATAAAAGTGGAATATTGTGGCGCGCTTTCACACAGCCTGTTGTTGACATGGGAAGCAATGTCGGTGTACCGCTGTCCCGATATCAGAAGCTTCCTGGTACCGTATCAAGATACGGTGATCGTGTGATAATCGATACATTCGAAGATATTATAACCAATAAAAAAATGTCCACGTGACATTAGACAGCGATAATATCGATTCTTGATTCGTATCGATAATGTATGGCAAGACTTAATGCCGATATCATAGTGCTATCTGTATCAGGATACGGTGATTGCGTGATAATCGATATTTTACGTCATTGTGGCATGAATTTATAAGATTGTGATACTGCCTCACGATATGGTTGCTGAGGTTTATCGTTCTATCGGCTTGATTCACAATGTGTTAAAAAATGAATGTGGATTTGTGATGTCAGACAGCGACATCACCAATATTTGTACGGACTGAACGATAAGATATGTCACACTATCGTTTTTATTTTGTCCCACTCTTTACTTGTTGGACAGCGACATCTTTGAAAAGCACTACTGTTGTTGAAATGAAGCTCCTCAACTCACTTCAACATAGTTCCTTGTCTCAAAGTTGGCAGCAAACACTACTTTTGTTCAAATGAAGCTCCTCAACTTACTTCAACATAGTACTTAGGCAAATATCCAAATTACCAAATGCCAAATCATGAAAATACTTGAATGTATTGGCATTTTTTTTTTGCGCTGTGTTAACACGTGATATGATATCATCCTAACATACCACGATACAGCAATGCAATGGCTGCATCAGAGCCGTAACAGCAGCTGGTATTTATCCACTGGTGCCTTTTATACGGAACTGAGCAAAGTTGGGATCTAAGCATCAAGAATCCCGATATTTTCACAATGCCGGTGTCAATTGCTTTTGACAAAACAGGCTGGGAGAACCTTTACACTTCTGTCCTTCCTTTCCCAGCATTCTTTTACCACATGGCCGCTGTCCTGCCTCTTTTACGGCTCTGATTGTCTCCTTTCACGCAAAGATCCTGCAAAAATGACTGTCGTAGAAGAAGAACATTTTTCCCGCCGGTGCCTTTAACACAGAACAAAGTGCAGGCGGGATATTGCCGACACGTGTCACAGCTACGGTATCCTGCAATCAAGCGTCAGTGATGATTGCTTTCAACACAACAGGGCTTTTCCCAGCATTCACCACACGGCCAGCGCCCCGCCTCTGTTACGGCTCCGATACGCACTCAAAATGTCAGCGAGAATGTCTTACGTTATTGTTTTTAAACAAACTGGAGGGGTCCACCTCCTCTCACCGTTAGGATTGTACATTGCACTTTTTGATATCGCGCCACCTTTTTACTCGACACGCCGGATATTTTTCTACTTTTTTAAATACACGTGAGCGTTTCCCACTTGAAGCAATACCGGCGACTCCTCCCGTTCGGAGTGCCCTCACATCCATTCCAGTCCGTTGACAAGTGGCCAAAGAGAATGTTGAGCACATTCAAGTGTTGCTGTTGTTTATTTACAGCCTCTTTTACTTTTACAGTATTCCTCTTTTGTTTTTCCCGCAACCTCATTCTTCGTTGATGGCAGCTTCCAAATCCGATGCAGTCCGATTTCAATCACGCCATTGCCTTCACTTTGCTTTCCACACTGTATATGAAAAAGCAAATCACCCCAAAAAAAGGGGGGGGGGAGGGGTGTTTGGCACTTTTGAAAAGGAACGATCAAATGTTTTTATTTCACTCTCGTCTGTGCCTTACCTGCTTGGAACAATGAATTGCTGAAACTCTTTTATATGGATAAAAATAACCATATATATATATATATATATATATATATATATATATATATATATATATATATATATATATATATATATATATATATATATATATATATATATATATACATACATACACATACATACATACTCTGTAAATACATATTGTTCCGCACTTTTGTATGACATTCTAAATACACAAGAACATAAGCTGTGTTCCACAGTAGATTGTAATGTGACTTAGAGCAGGGTTTGGATGATTGTCTCTTTCCGGGGCTTTCGATCGGGACACACTTTTGTTTTTGAATGACAAAGCCTAAAAAAACCAACAAAAACATGTATCACGTCATTCATCTTTTGTACATTTAACTTAATAAATCAAAGGTCCATGTCAGCTGTCTCTGTCTTATATTTGGGTGTTTATAACCCATGCACCACTTTCTACTTGGCGCTCCCTCTCTCCCACAGACACCTTTTTTTTTTTTAAAGTAGGGCTGGGACAAATAAATAATTTGATTACGAAAAGAAGTTGACGGGTCAGGACGCTGGCAATTTTGTTACAGCTGGCAGCCTGACATAATGGACCTGGTGTGTGTGAAAGGTTTCCCAGTACTTGAGGAATTAAGGAATAGTTGAGCCTTTGAAAACAAGACGTTTTCTTCTACTTTTTAAACATTTTATTCAAATCTTTTACAAAAACAATGAAATTGGATTTGAAGGGGATGAGGAAAAGCAATCATTAAAACGAATTACTCTAATTTGTGAAGCAACTGGAGACAAAAAAAATTGTCAGGGCGTATAAACTACGCTCATCAATCCTTGTGGCAACTCCTGCACAGCTTCTGGATTTACTGCGTAGTCATAGTCGCCATCCCCTGAGAACAGAGTCATTACTGGTGATAAATGATCAATCAATAAGGATCAGTGTGTATGTTCGAACACAGTTTACTCACAGCAGGAGGATTATCTAAACCTCCGATTCAGCACGTGAGGTCTTGAGCAGCCATCGGTTCTTGTGCTGGGTGTGTCCAAAGCCCTCGTCGTAATTCCCTTTCCTTTGGAACAGTTGTCGGTAGTGGAATACGCAGTAGAATTCCCCGTGTAAAGGAGCGTAATTGATCATGCTACGAAATGAGCACAAGTCGCCGGTTATGGGACGAGAAAGCAACTCTGGATAAAGCCGTGTGGTTGTCTGCAAAGTCGTTTGAATGCCACAAAAATCAAGAGGCACACAATTGCTTGCTACAAATTGAAAATGAAGTCAGAGTAACTAATTGGAGTTGTCCACCAGAAAATTTGTAATAATCAAATTCAGAGGTAGGATGGATCAATTATTAGGGATCACAAACATACTGGGTGACATGTTTGCAGTTGTAGAACTACATGTTACTTAGTGAGGCAAAACTAAACTACCAATAGTTGAAATCTGTGCCTCACTACAGCATGTACTTGTTCTACGAGTGTACCTGACTCATTCTACCAGTGCACATGAGAGCTCACAGGCTAGAAAAGAAAAATTGTCAATAGTAAGACAGTCACAATTGTTCTACTAGTGCGCTGAATAGGACAAAGCGGGACAAGGATTAGTATGTGGACCATTCATACTTATGGACACGCACACAAACTCCACACCGTGGTCTGCTTTTCAATCGGATTTTTCAAAATGGGCCTCACTTGATTTAAGATGACCTTGTGTGCAGTATAAAACAGGTGAGAAATTCAACGCCATTTTGCTGCAATGGGGGGCCACCAAAATCAAAACCAAAAACTAGTGTATCCCATGCAGTCAAAAAAATTCATAATGGGTCTCGTTTGAAAACTGGCGAAGTTTAGATTGGGAAATAGGTGAGAAATCCGGAGTCCAGGTGTGTGTCGTTGCGAGGGGGGCGGGGTCCCGGAAGAGAAGTCTAGTAGCAGCAGGAGGTAGCGCAGATGCGCTCAGTAACATGTGTGATTGCCCCAGAAAAATGTTCGCTGCTGAAATGGGATGCACTGGAGCCCTTCAGTGGAATAAGCAAGCAATACGACATCCCGTTCATGCATCTGTGTTTCATCGCTGTCGGTCACTGGACCGAGAGGTGCGTGAAGTTTACCGGTTGAACAAGCCAAACACACCTGCAGTCGGATCGCCCCTGACTACGTCGGAGTTGAGGACACTGACAACACACGAACAAGGTAACTATGCAAATTAAGCTCGCATATATGTTTCGTTGTCTATTTAAACGTGTTGGTTGGAGATCTCAAAGAGTATGTGGACATCAAAACGCACACACAAAAATGTAGCTATAAAGAGAGTTCACATGCAAAGTTGACTGACTTACTTAATTGTTGGACCCGGGAACACAGGATAGAGAAGAAAACAATTGTAAGGAAGAACACTAAAGACTGAAGTGACATTTTTTTCTTTGGTAATTGAATGTCCTTGTTGTGAGACTACTGTTTTATTATTGACATTATTACACTTAAAAGATATTAGGAAATATTTTGTTAAAGCTGGATTGTCGACAGAAGAGGTATTATTTAGAGCATTGTCATATTTAATATTTCAAAAGAGAGACTGTTTTTTTTTTTTTTTTTTTTTTACCCGTATGGAGGAAGCATAATTTAAATTACGGCTGCACAATATATTGAAAAAAATGCCGCCCTTGTGATAATGGCAAATGCAGTGCAGAATGCAAAACACGTGCAATAAATTCATATGGAATTATTAGCACTACATAACTTGAATAGATACGAATACATTCATATTTTAACGCATGTCTTTTTTCATTAGATAATAAAGATGTAATTTCTTTAAGTGCATGTTAAATATCACAATATCGTTACAGGTAATCCGTTTTTTAAAACGGTAGATAAATAACAAAACCAGCGTCTTCACTCATGCAAAACTGTGGAAAACATTGCCACCTATAGGCGGGAAAGCGCAAATGCGGTCTTTTAGGTGGAATGCAACACTTAACCGGAGCGCGACCCTGGAGCCAACTTCAGCGTCGTGTACAATGAAACATTTCTATAATTAGGAGCGGACAGGTTGAATTTTTTTTCATTTGAATCAGGTGTGTTGCAGCTTTGAGAGATGGAAAACAGGCAGGACAGCGGCCTGAGAAACAGGATTGAAGACCCCTGAATTAAGCCATTAGTTTTCCCCATAATCATTCAAGAAAATTGAATCAAACACCCATCCCTCATTGTAGACTCATATTCAGTCATTGTAAAGTTTCTGTACAAGCTCTTTTTTTGTACAGCAACTGATTTTTGAATTTGTTCTCCATGTCTCACCTTAGTGTTTTCTTGCACTTTTTACAGCAGAAGCAACTTTTGTGAAAAACGTATTTGTCTGTGCTCATTTTTTCCATGGGATAAACTGGCTTCAAACAGGCCGAGCACGTCTCTTGGTGACTGAGATGGAACTGATGAGACAAGTGAGACAGACAGTTGAAAACCAATCATCTGTATTTGTCTAAAACAAACAAAAAAATGCATCCCAGTACGTCATCACTCAGAAATAACTGAAATTCTGTACACAACAGTCATTACAAAACGTATAGTGTTCTCGAATTAAAGATTTTGGGTGACCGGCAGCAGAACCTCCGGGTAAGTCGCGACCTGATGCAAAGCTGGCCGGGTCACTATCAGATCTGTGGATGACGTCGTTCTGGTGTCTGGTTTGCTGGCGACGACGGTGGTGGAGGAATAAATCCTGTTGCCGCGGGCATCCGTCTTCTCGTAGTTTTCTGTGATGGTCTCGCTGCCAGAGATTCTGCTCCCCTCCAGGTCCGTTTGCACCTCGAGAACGCTAATCTCTCGTTGCGGGAAGCAGCCGGTGGGCTCTTTTTTGCTAAAAGCAGGACTGTTGCGTTGAAGCAGTTTGGTTGAGCGGAATTTCTCCGGGCTGTGCTGACAAGCTGGGCAGGTTGTGGCCTCTTGGGGCAGCAGTTGATCTGTCTTTCTGGCAGCTGACTGTATGGAGATAAATGCAGGTGAACATGGATGACCTTCTCTGTACTTTGGGGTCTGCCCACCCGATGAAGCCTCGGGGTCACCTTTCACCTGCGGGGATGCTGTATTGCTTGTTTTGCTAACGTGACCTGACGCCGAGGTTCCTTCTAACGACTCCTTGAACAGGCATGACAGACCGGCGATATCAGACTCCGATTTTAAAGTCGAGACAGAGTAAAGGGCCTTCTTAATGGCTTCCTCGATGTCAACAAGCCGCGCCAACGTCTGCTCCTTGAGAGTCATAATTTCCTCACTGGCTCGTTCAAGATCTCCAAAAACATGCGCCATTGAGGACTTACTCTCTGTTGCGAATGTCGCCTGCGTCGTCTCGTCTTTGCGTTCTGCTTTCCCTTGCCTTGGCTTCTTTTTGTTCGAGGAGACAACCCAGTCGGGGACATTCTCATACACTTTCCTGAGGGACCTCACGTCAACCTCACTGGTGTCCCCTTCGATCTCTTGGACTCGACCGAGGATGCCCCGCAGCTCCTCCTGCTTTCGCAAGTTGTCAAAAATCTCCATGGCAGCCCCGATGTTGCCCCGCATGATCTCGTCCATATGGACCGACAGACGCTGGCGCCGTTCGTCCTCCGTCTCTGTCCTTCCCCTCTTTGCCCTCAACTCAACCTTGGCCTCCTGTTTAACTTCTTTCTCCTGTTTGGCTTCATTTTGTTCCCTTGTGTGCTGTGGTTCTGCAACCACCTGTGCAGGAATGTTTGACATTTTGTTGTCAGGTTGAGCTATTTTCACTCTTTTTGGTTTCGCAGGTGGTCTCTTTTTTGGAAGGTCATTCGTACCCCCAAATTTTTTGCATGCCTTGTTGAAATTGATATGGTCTTCCTCCGTTTCCGCCGCCTTCTCTTCAACCAGCATGTCCTTGGCCACTTTCTCCTGGACTGTCTCTTCCTTCTCTCCTACTTGGTCTCGATCATATTTTTCCACTGCGATTTGCGATCGATGGATTTGGTGTTTTTCACCTATCTCCTGAGGCTTTTGTGATCCTTCACCCAACCTTCTGTCACTCACGACATCATGTTCCGACTCTGTAACAGTGTTTATTTGAGACATTTCTTGAGTTTGTTTCTCGGTGTCTGTTGAATTTGTATCTTTTAATAGCTTAAATGAGTTTGTTTGTTTATTTTGCGGGTTGACTTTCAAATGTTCAGGTTTTGGAGGGATGACTGGTTTTGGTCCAACAGGCCTTCTACTTTTTGGCGCAGCGCTACTTTCTGACTTTTCATTCACAAGAGTTTCCTCTTCTGTGACCGTATTTGGACTCACTTGAGATTGGCATGCCATTGCATAAACATCTTGGTCGATTGCCTTGTCACTGGAAACTTCAGCTGCATTTTTGATGATTTCTCTGGGAGGTTTTGAGGAGTTCCGGTATATCATAGCTGCTTTGAAATCTCCCCTAGTGACATTGACGTTAGACCTCTCTAAGGAATCCAATGCTGCTTTGATCTTACCCTGACAGACAATTTCCTCCTCTTCTTGCTGTGTTTCTGAAACATCTGGAGAAACCGCAGCAGCTTGGAAGTCTTGCAATGGGAACTCCTCTGTCCTGTTTTGGTTTTTACTCCTTTTAGCTGTGTGGGTTTCCTCGGAAACATTTTGATGAAGGCACTTCATTTCGTGTTCAATATCTGCTGCTGAATTGATCCTCAAACCTATTCCATCTGATTTTCTACTGTTTTGGGGTGATGTGTTAGGTTTGTAGTGTATTAGTTGTGAATCGACATCAGGGGCCGAGATAACTGGTTGCTCAGTATGTTGTGCCGATTTGGATCCATGTTTTCCTTGTGATAACTGATGTAAAGATTGTGCTTCCATTGTGGCTTCTTGGAGGCTATTGATTGCAATTTGGAGGTGGGAGACGTCGTCCTCATCATTTACCACTTGGATTAACTCAGCTTGGAGGACTCGGTCTCCACACTGTGTCTCGAATTGCGCAAGAGCGATGGAGTCTATTGATTCTTCACGAAGTTGGCTTCCACAGTCGACAGATTTATTTCCCTCATGTCTTTCAGTGTGAATGTCAAAGTCGTTCACGGGAGATGAGTGAACATTATCAAGTGTCACATTTTGCCCTGTGAAAGACTTTGTCATTGTGTTTGAACGGGGATTATCTTTACTGACAGTTTGATTGGACTGGCTTTGCATTTGATCTTGAGAGAACATGTCTCTCAGTCTCTTCATGTCCACTGGTGCCCACTCTGGAGTACACTCATTTACACAACCGGCTTTCTGTTCAGGAGCAATATCTGCGCATTGTCCCAACTTCTGTTGAAGAATAACTTCCTGTTCTTCAACTGTTGACTTTCCCTGAAGAGTTTTCAGATACTCCAGTTCACCCTTTTCGATACAACTCTTAAATAGTTTCACATTCCCCTTCATTATCACTTCAGGGCCGACAGGTCCTCGACAGGCGCTGCTATCCGGAGATATTAAGGGTGATTGTCTTCCGTCCGTTCCTATGGAATACTCTTGAGGACAATATCGTTGCACGTCGTCCTCATCTGAATACTTGTAGAGGGAGTAAACGATAATGTCTGCAGATTTTTCAGCGGCCTCCTGGATGATCGCTCCTTTCCTCAGAGAATTGTCTTGATTAAGAATATCCTCCACAAGTTGAACCACATTGGCAGTGTTACACTCCGTGTCCTGGGTGCCGGTGTACTGATGCGGGTGCACGGGTACGTTGACCGATGTGCTTTTAATGCCTCCGTTGCAGGCCTCCGTTAGGTACGTGACCTGAGACTTAAGGTTTTCTCGTGGTAGCGCACGGAGTATGAAGTTTTGAAAATTACCCTCAGAAACGTCATCATAATTGATCTCGGCTCCATTCACTGATTTGGTGTAGGTGGCCTTTTTAGCTCGCATGGTCTCGTTGACCTCGATAATCAGGCCATCTGCATGAATGGCATGATAGTGATGAAGGGAGTTCAGTGACTCCTTGAGTGTCTCCACCATTGTCTCCACTTCGTCCTTGTTCTGATGTCTGATTTTGTCAAACGGCATTGATTCAAACAAATGGGTCCTATTTTTAACGTTGGCGGCAAAGTCATCGTCCGCTACTATTGTGGGTTTTGTCATTTGAGCATTGGGATGTTCAATGTTTTTAGCTATGAATGGGTTGTTTTTCATAAGCGATGCCCTCGTTTTCATACTCTCCTGATGTTCTTCAACATGACTGGACAATTCATCATCTTCCTTCCATGTGCTATGGCCAGCATCTTTGGGTTGTTCTGTCCAATTCATATGGCTGGGTTTCAGCTGGCGCTGCATATTCTGCTGGTCACAATTCTCCCTCTCCTGTTCTTGGAGTAAGTCAGTCAAAACACCAGGAGTAGAAACTTTACCCTGAACCTTTTCTGGACTTGACTGGGACGTATCCGAATATTGACTCTCAAATATCCTTCTGGTTGCCTGGACATCTATTCTCTTGACATCCTCGCATTCTCTGCTGAGATCGGGACAAGAAGCCACGGTTTGGTTGAGACGAGGCCTCTTGTCTTGGTGCTCAAAAACGGCAGATGTTTTACTGATATTGCCTCGTTGGACAAATTCTCCAGTTGTGTGCATCTTGGGGGTGTAAGGTGACACTTTACCACTTTGGGAACAATTCTCAAATATCAGGCGTCTGGAGCGGACCTCTCCCTCGTATCCAGTTTCATCAGCTGTCACCTCAGTCTCTGAGCTCAACACTTCAGCGAGCTCCTCGTCTACGACCTCATCCAGCATCTTCAGCTCGGGATGCGTGTGCTTAAGGAGTCTTCTCAGCTCACATTTCTGCCGCTGTTGGTACAGCCTTTCTTTGGACGTTTGGGATTGCAAGGATTGTTGTGACTGTGTCTCAAGGTTATCTGGTCCTTGTTGAAGGTGGTCTTCTATCTTCAGCTGGGTGTCCTCCGCCATCTTATGTAAGAACAAAGTGGTGCGGTCATCATTTGGCACTAAGTTGGTTATTAAGGTGCCGTGCTTCAGCGTGTGCTGACATGCTTCAGTTAATGAGATGCTTGTATTACCTTCCAAATATCACCTGATTGATGCACATCGTCAGTGAGTTAGCTGAACTCCAAAGCTTTCAACAACTGTAGGCACTCCAAATGTGAAGCAAACTGATGAAGCGAGTGTTTACTCTACAAACAGCATGCAGCTGTTTTGTCAATAAAGCGCAAAGGCAATGCATTAACTTTGTTTTGCGAAATTATGTGCAACGCTAACTTACCTTCATTTGTTTTACTTGTCTCCCAAGTTCAGATGACTGATCTTGCCCCTAGTTGGAAACAGAAAATAGTTCAAGCGCTATTTTTATAGGCTGCTCGGCACTGGAATTTAACAAGAATAAAACAAAACTGTAGAGGTGCAACGATCAATCGATTAATCGACAGCTAACCAATTATCAAATGAATCGATAATTATTTTTGGAAATTGTTTAAATGTTTAGATACCTTTTTTTTTTTTTTAAATTAAAATTGACCAAGTGTTCAGAATTTCATCTTAACAGTAAATATCTGGTTTCTGTAGTCCGCCATGAAAGCAGACTGATTATTTTTGTTTTGAATCAAAATGAAAAATTAGGTTTTACTTTGGGGAACAATGTTATGTCCTATGTTCTTGCATGTTACAGACAATTTCAATAATGAAGTCTACTTCATCTATTTCAAGCATTGATAAGCTTCCCCTGGTCTGCTTGGAGCATGCAACCCTTCAATCTGGATATGCTTTTTATCTGGTAAAAGCTGCTATAGTGATTGATTTGATATGACTGATGAAAGTCAGATCCAAATCAGGTTTGAACTTGTTCTTACTGTTTACTAACAGAAATCCTCATTTCTGTATTGCGAAAAGTAATTATCTGTTTTGTTTTGGTTTAGTCGAAGGACATTTTGGTTCATCCGGTTATTAAATTGTTTCAAAAAGTGACAACACCTTAATTGAACTGTTGTCATTTGGGCACATTGATTAGATATAGCTGCGTATCATCCGCATAGCTATGATGGCGGACAACTAGCAGACGCATGACGCAAAAGTGTGCAGTTACCGGTTTTAATGCTCTCTGCTTTGCTTCCTGAGTTGCCACCTTTGACAGATAGAGTGCAGACAAAGCTTTGACGGAGACGCACAGTTTCTCGCTCTCCTGAGCAAGAGCGTTTTCTCTAAAGTCTGCGATTGACCTCCGTTTGTAGTCTGCAAACACAAGTTCACATGAAAGATGTCAAGATGCAGTGAGACGTCATCCGGTGGTGGAATGAACAAAACAATAAATCACTTTCAGTGCTGTCATGAGTTTTATTTGCTACTGCGCTTAGAAGCTTTTTCATAGCAACTGCTGTGCGTCAGAGTTAAAAATATCCCTCTTGTGATGGTAAGGGAGAGATACCTGACCCCACTGGCACACATACTGACCAAGAACTAAAATTCATGTCACTGTTGACCAAGCACAGAAGAGCGGACTTTTTTTTTTCCCTGTATCCAAACCGACACAAAACCAAACATTCTGGATATCATGTTTTGCAACATTGATGTGAACCGAATCATTTAATAGTAAACATGCTAAAAATAAGTTCCCTTGAACTACAAATACCACGTCAGTGTATCACCAGGTGTTGGGACAGATGTCTTGATCAATTACGGTCTCTGTCTTCTGTTCTTACCGCAGTGACGTAACCTGCGTTGAACGCAAGTCAGGACGTGCTGTAGTCTATCACTTCTCGACGCTAACACAATTACATCATTTATAATTACAGTAAATATTTGTATGGAAAAACCTCTTCCAGGCAATGAATATGAATCAATCAAATAAAAGAACGGTAAGTACATGAAGTGAAATCAGTTTATGTAATGACTTAATTCTTATGCCACATGCCAACCCTAACCTAGAAGTGTTTTGTGTCGGGACAGTCGTAAATCGTATTGTCATCAATCAAGGGTCGATGTAGATGATTTGAGTTGCCCTTTTCATCATATGAAGACATTTTTTTCCCAAAAATATCATGTTTTGTGTGTTTCACTGTACTGCGATATCCACTAAATATGGTGAAAACATTGATTGACAGTTTCATTAATCATCTCTCATTAGTAAAACCAAAAATTCGATATCGAAACTTACTGCCCAGTGGTCCCCTACGACTGCATTTCAAATGTCTTTTAATTTTTAATTAAAAAAAAAAGCTGTTTGACTTGCTTGCAAGATCCAGTAGATGATTGTGGCCTCGAGAGAAACTAAACACAAGTCGGTACTCACCACCAACTAGCTGCTCCTTAAAAATCAGTGAGTATTTCCTCAAGTAATTTCCCGTTAGTGCCCGTGCTGTGGTCACGAGCTGTCTGGCACTCCTGCCCGAGTGACAGCTGAGCCTCGCACACGCTCCTCGCACTTATCGAGGGGCTAGGAGGCCGACTATTTCTGTCCTGCGTTGGAGTGGCCTGCCATGGTCACACCAGGTGGAGTCCACCAGGGCTCCTTGCAAAGTCACCCTACGCTTACTCTTTTCATTCCTACCGCCCAGTACGTTGACCCGCAGTCACACTCAGCTTTCTAGGGAATGTGCACCGGGCGAGCTGTTTTGTCTTTTCGAGTAACATGAGGACGACACTCGATTTGGGCAGGCTAACGATAGAAAGCAGACCGAATATGAAATGTTAGACTGTTTTACATATTAGAGTGGGCATTCCTCAGTGTTAACAGAGTTTGCGCTCTCGTGCTGTGTGACGATGTATTCTTACGCCGCCGCACCAAGGTAGTTCATTCAGCGCCATTTATAACGGAACAGCCTTATAGTTAGTAGAATGCTAATCAGCTTTAATATTGCCAAGCGGGCAAAGGAGTAGTTGTGTGCATTTTATTTAGTGCTTTGTTTAATGAGGGTTCATCTGTGCAAAGTTTAACTAAGGGCAAAGTCTGGGAGGAGATGTTTGTGTTGTTTATGGTTTTATAGTACTGTAATGCAGAAGTAAATGGGATGGGCCTCTGTGTTTAATACATCCAAATCACATTTACTTCGGTGTGTGCTCTCATTTTGAAACTGAGTCAATTATTCCATCATTTTTCATTTCATAGGAAATGATTATTTGGTCTTGTACTCACCGGCTTCGGCGGCCACAGTCCTTTCAACCTTGGTACCTCCAATTGTTTTTCGTTTCCCTGTCCAGGGTTGTGTCACCACCTTGAATGGACACAATACAAAAATAGTGGCAAACTTGGCCAGGAAGTCGAAAAGAAAATATGGAATTGATTTTTCACTTTGCAGTCACTGTATAACAGCATACGCTCGTCAGGGAAGACGTGTGTGTGCCAACTTAAAGTATTCAGTAAATTTCCTTTCGGCAACCATTTTTTTTTTTTTTTTTTTTTACACAGACTGTTTGTATCATGTAAGTTTCTTTACCTTCTGTGGCGCATTCCCTTTATCTCTCTTGCCAGGATGCACGTGAGCCTTCTGCTTCTCTGCCGATTTATTGATCCCTCCATTCATCACTGGCTTGACATCTTTGGAAGGCTTTGCCTCATGTGCCACTCCGAAAGTGCTTGTCGGCTTATTTCTTATCTCGAAACGTGCCTTCAAGGCCTCGATGGACACATTGGCGTTGTTTTGAAGGCTCCCCGTGGACTTGCTCCGGCTCAAACTAGTTTCGGGCAAAGAGCGTTCCCGTTTGTCTTGTCTGGTCTTGGGCGGCTCCAGCTGAGGGGTTTTTCTTTCCTGTGGGCCTTTCAGGGGCGGAGTCGCCGCTGTCTTCTTCAATCGGCAAAAGTGTGCATTTGTTTCATACAAGAGTATGCAAATATGCTGCTCGGTGAAAGCTTACCTCTTTAACCGATGGCTTCACTTTTGTGTTGAAATTCTCTTTTGAATCGGTGCAAGTATCTTCAATTGTCGCTTGATATCTGTTTAGGTCATAATGGATTAAAAATGTAGGCGAGGTTTATAGTAACAGATGAATTAGGACAGTGTGTCTTCCACCTTTTGACTAACTCGGACACATCGGCCTTGTTTTGAAGGCTCCCCGTCGACCTGCTGCGACTCAAATTGGTTTCGGGCAAAGAGCGTTCCCATTTGTCTTCTCTGGTCTTCAGAGGCTCCAGCTGAGGTGTTTTTCTTTCCTGTGGGCCTTTCAGGGGCGGAGTTGCCGCTGTGTTCTTCAGTCGGGAAAAATGTCCATTTATTTTATACAGAAGTATCCAAATATGTTGCAAAGTGAAAGGTTACCTCTCGAACCGATGGCTTCACTTTAGTGTTGAAATTCTCTTTTGACTTGGTGCGAGTATCTTCAGTTGTCACTTGATATCTGTTTAGGTCATAATGGATTAAAAATGTAGGCGGGATTTATATTAACAGGTGAATTAGGACAGTGTGTCTTCCACCTTTTGACCAACTCGGACACATCGGCCTTGTTTTGAAGGCTCCCCGTCGACCTGCTGCGACTCAAATTGGTTTCGGGCAAAGAGCGTTCCCATTTGTCTTCTCTGGTCTTCGGAGGCTCCAGCTGAGGTCTTTTCCATCCCTGCGGGCCATTCATGGTTGTAGTCTTCTATCAGGAAAAACGTCCACTTATTTCATATAGAAGTATCTAAATGTTGCAAAGTGAAAGCTTACCTCTTGAACTGATGGCTTCGCCTTCATGTCACAATTCTCTTTTGAATCGGTGCGGGTGTCTTCATCTTGATATCTGTTTAGGTCATAATGATGCATGAAAAGTGTAGGCTAGATTTATCTTAATGGATCGATCAGGACGTTTGTTTTTGTTTTTTTTGTGCACCTTTCGACCAATTTGGACACGGACACTGTCCTACTAAGAATCTTGGCATCCATCCAGGCTGGCTTGTCGTATGATGAGTGGACGCTACGTAGGGACTGGCTACGCGACAGCATGTTCTTCCGCTCCATTGTGGATAAAATCTTCTCGAATACGTGGCTGTTGTCCAGTGTGCTCGGTGTTCTGATGGTTAAATAGTTGGAGAACATTTTGACTTCCAGGGTGCATTTTATTTGTCTGGCTTTCAATATAGGCACGGATGCTTAGTCTTATCCTGTATTTGCTCGACAGGTCAGAGTGTCCAATTCTGATTCAATCATTTCCAGGTACATTTCAGGTGACACATATTTGATATGCTGCTTTTTGTGGTATCAGACAACTTCTGAAGGAGCAAATTATTGTTCGCACACAGTTGTTGTGCGTTAATCAGACATTTTGGCGACAAAGATGTTGTGTCAGTGTCGGAATAGTAAAGTTGACTAATCCCTAGTTGATTCACCATCTGACCACTGAAGGGCGCAAAAATCAATTTGCACAATTGGCAATAGCCAGAAATGAAAGTGGAGATGGTCTTTTGTTACAAATAAATTGTTCCAAAGTGGTAAGAAATACTAAGTATACATGCACTTTAATTTTTCAGTGTATATCCAGAGCTGTCATTTGTACTTCATATGCAAAAACAAATCGTGCACCTTTTTTACTTTCAGATGTTTCGTTGCTCCAAAATGTAAAGTGACCTAAAACATCTTTGAAAATGAATATTTAAACATTTCCAACAGTTACTGTGTGTTACTTCTTACTGAATCTACATCAAAGCATTTCAATGAATATTGAATCAAATCTCAACCTTAGTAATCGAATCGAATTGTGAGATTCTTAACACAATATCCAGCACTTATACTGCACGTCTGTGATCATTGACGGAAAGCTGGCGTTGACAGGGTATATATTTGAGTTGTGCGTTTACGTGGCACTCACATTAGCGGATAAGCACAACATCTCAGATTTTACTCCATATTTGGGCATTCTAAATATGATCTGAAGATATTTGATTCCATTAGTTTTTTTTTTCTATTCATGCTGACACATATCCCAACTGTGCCACTTCCAATTCCAATTGGTTGTTTTTATCTCTTGAACCATGTGGTGTAAATCCAGCCTTAGTGTTACACTAAAAGTTACTTGACACACCTTGAAGGACTCTATCCACACCCTTGTTCAAATCTGGATCCTTATTCTGCTCATATGTCATACGCCCAATAGCATAGTTGCATAAGTGATATTTGAACGTTTTTGGAAAACCAGAAAAATCACATTTTTCCTGTTGGAATTGTTTTAATCATTTGGTGACAGTAAGGTAAAAAAAAAAAAAAAAATACTGGCATATATATTATTAGGCTGACTATGTGGATTATGCCCTAAAATTGCCTGTGCTAAACAATGATGGCAGTTGTTATGCAATTTAATAATTTAAATCCTAACACGTTCCACTCCATTTCACTGTTTTTTTTTTAGTGTAACTGGTCAGTAATTAAATAATCTTTACCTTTGCTAATGTCCCTCTGCTCCCTGAGACGATCCGAAGCACTTCCGCAGCGTCGCAAGACTTGCGAAGCAAGACCAAAGTCCTCACGGGCACTAACTGTATGAAGTCATTTGGTACTCACAGTGGCATCAAAATCGCTCGCATGGATAATAATTTTGAGCTGCTTCCAAGGAGATAAACTCTAATTGTTGAAAGTTTTTGGGATGAGCTTTTGCAGTAGCAAATGGGACATCCACAACGCCAAGCAGAGCACACTTGAACTTGAATGTCTGTTTCTTTCTTAGAATCAGTCAGTTATATATTTACTAATTTACTGTGCAAGATAACAGGACAGAGTGTGCTTGTCCACACATGTAAATTAATAGTGGGCTGGATCTCACCTGCAAGTGCGCGCATGCTCATGTATAGCTTCGATTGTGCTTGAAAGTGACAATAAAATATGATAACTTGGTGTTAGTGATCTACCAGGAAGCCTTCACTGATTAATAATCAAGTGGGTCGACAGGATCTTGGCTATGCAATCAATGTAACTTGCCTCTCCCTTTCGAGGGGTAGCATTAACGCTTAATATAAATTGCAGAATTTTGGGAGTGCTTTTTTCAATGATAATTTTGATTAACCTGGTTTGGGATGCAATGAAGTCACAGACCTCTTTTGAAGTCTTTTTTTAATCATCTTAATAGCTTCATTTATATTAAAACGCCATAATTGAAAAATTATTAGCTTCAACCTGCAAACCAGAAATAAAAAATATTTTTAAAAAAAAGGTGCATTTATAGGTTTTGGCCACACGGAGGCAATACAAACAAGAGAAAATCACCACAAGGACACCTGGTTGTTAATAATTTTTCTGGACTAGTGTATATATGTATCCTATTAGCATTTCTCGCACACTGTTGAATGCATGTTAACATGCAGCCCAAGCCGCTTTCGTTCACTTGGTCTTTGTATGTTGCTTCCCACTACTTCCCACTTCCACACGTGAAATGCAGTGGAGCTGTTTGAAACAATGGCTGCTATTGTCAGCACCCACAATTCCTTCTTTCTCTCTCTTTAGTCTTGCCTTTCTGCTAATAAGTCCTCAGACAAATAGAACCACTCACCCCTGAGGCAAAAAAAAAAAAAAGAAAAAAAGAGCGAATCCTCTCCCGACTGGAATCCTCGCACCCCCCCCCCCCCCCTCGGCCTCAGAGGCGCTGCACACTCAGATGAAAGGGAATACGTGATGTGCCGCCTTTTGGACTGTGAACCCTGCAGTGTTATTATGGGCCAGGTCGCCAGGCTCTTGTCTACGTTTTTAAAATATACTCGCCGGCCGACGTTGGCCTTGCTTGGTGAATATTTTTGTACTATTTTTGTACTGTATTTTTGTAATACTTTGGTGTATGAAGTGCTGCCTCCATGAGTCATTTTTTTCTTTGTCTTTATATATGCTCTGAAGAATTAGGGTATGGAACGTATACTATTTTGCGTTTTTTATTTATTTTTTTGCCGATTCACACCAATGCACCCGGGAGCTGTTTTGAATTGTGGGAACACGATGCTGAGCTTGCTACATTTTTTTTTTGTTTTGTTTTCATTTCAGTGTGCTCACCAAGCGTGACAAACAGCAGAGGGTGCAAAAGACCACACGAAGGCACACTGGCGGCTCCTGTGGAACATTCACCAGTGAGGTTAGTCCAGGCCAAATTGTGGCCAGCAGTGAGAAACAGGGTTCAGCTCAGTTCAGTTCAGCACTGACTAGTAAACACACCACATTGTGTGTAGTGACTGTGAAATTGGTGCGCAGAACCCCATTTTGCTCCAGCCCAATACTGTCCTCATTTGACCCAAGTGTGGTCTCTGTTATTTCTTCCCAAAGAGCTTGAATGCAACAGTTATGTAGTTGAATGCGTACGCACGCATGCAAGCACACGCACTTGCTTCCTCACATGGCTGGTCATGAGTTAGCGCACGATGGATGATAATAATAACATGCATCGTGACATCAGAGGGCTGTGTGTGCGTGACTCAGTATCGTGCGCGTGTGTGATTCCTGCTTCTCCTACTAGTGACGTGACTAAATGTTTTGATTGGGGAAAAGAACGTGCAAGGTTTCCGACGCAGTTGCGTTGATGGAAATAAAAGCTATTTTAAGGTTTCTCAGTTGGGCTGGGCAAAATGGCCTTAAGATGTTTCTGTCGCTCTATTTTTTCCCCACTCATACCCAATTTCTGGTTGTAACTGTTCTTTGTCCACTTTCCAACTACTCATCAAAGGTTTTAGAGCACTTAAATGTTTCTTTTTTTTTTTTTTTATTGAAAATCAGACAGTTCAACTTGGAATGGTAAAAACTAAGGTAAGTGATGAACTGCCAGAGGGTAAAAAAAAAACAGGTAAAGTTACCCACAAATAAAATGTGTTTTTGTTTTATGCTTTAAAGATTGATTGCTTGACTTCTTTTGCACTTGAATTGTTTGTTCTGTGCTTTCATTTCACAGTACAATGAGACTTAAATTTAAATATTCAAGGAAAAAAAAAAACTTGGCCGGCCCTTACGTCTTTTGTCGAAAAGTAACATGTCTTTATTCATGTAGAGTTGCAAAGGTGAGGCGAGGCCATCTTGGCAAGCTCGGAAGCTAGAGAGAGACAGATGGTTTTTTTTGAAGTGCCGATACGATTATTCGTGGTCAAGGAAGCCAATAACTGATATTCATTTTCAGAAAAAGGGGAGATAATGGTGTCAAAATGAAAAAAAAAAACAACACCTCTTAACGTTGTGCAAATGTCTTTAAACAAGGAACTTTTCCTATTAGCAAAATGTTGAAGGTTTTTTTAGACAAGAGACATCTTTGTTTTAAAATTCTAACACGATGTTTGGGGGAGCTCGAAAGGTTATTGGCGCGTCTTAAAAAAAATAAAATGAAAACTTAAACAAATAGCTCTCTATAGTTTCCTACAGTGAATACATTTTTCCAGAATTTCAAAGCAACCATTGTTAAATTTTCACTTATGAATTTTAGACATAAACCAAAATGTGCAGAATTCTCAGGGGGTCAGCAGCATCACCTAAAAAGTGAATTGAAAATGTAAATAAATAGGTCCCTCAATGATCTCTTCTCCGCCATCAGATTTGTAAAAAAGCATGTTGCCGATATTGATAATCGGCCCCACCGATATTCAGAAGCAAATATCTCGGTTCAAAAGTAAATTGGCAGGCTCTTCACATGGAAAACGTTATCAAACGCATTCCATTTTTTGGTGTGTTTTCCTGTTACTATACTGACTGTGACTCTCCTTTCCCACATGTGAAAACATTACTCGAAGTAGGTGTACTGTAAAAAAAAATAAAATTCAAAATTCCTTAAAACTCAGCGAGATAGTGAAAGCGCAAACAACGAACACTGCATTCTCTTCATATGTGTTCACATGCCCGGTAGAGAAAATCAATGTCTTATTTTTTTTTTTTTCCCAGTAACGCTCAGGAACTCGCTGGACTACCCGCAACACATGCCCGCCATTAGTCGGAACAACCTCTCTGCTTTCCACATGCGCGTGGCATGAGTTGTGTGCTCGCTCTGTCCCTCTGCAGGTGTGCGCGTGTGTGCGGCGCCTGAGCAGCAACGTGCCTCAGTCCAGCTGAGTGGGAGTGACCTGGCCCTAAGCCTTCCTCTCCCTCGGCGGCGCAAACGCCGCCCACCTCATTAGGCTTGCGCGGAGCGTGGCGAGGGCTCGCATGTGTTTGTGTGTCAGCGGGAGTGCACGTTTCACACGTGTGGCCGCCGCGGCGGAGGAGGTCTAAGCTGCTTTGGCGGGTTTAGGAGGCCCGGCGTTCGCCGCGCGCCCCGAGGGGGCGAAGGCGCGGCCGAGGTTACGATAGGCCGTCCCGCCGAGAAAGAAAGTGACGAGATGAGAAAATGCTGACGTGTTTTGTGAATGCTCGCCTGATTAGCAAGAAAGAGACTGTTTATTGGGCTTTGGAAGAGAGCAATTAATGTGTTGCATTTGAGGTCCGCGCCGCTGATTGCGTTGCTTATTTATGCTGCAGTGTAAAGAAAAAAAAATAGATTGTGGTGAGCGCAATCAACTTTGCAGTAAAGTCGACGTGACAAAGAAGCTGCTCAAAGCAAGCTCGCTTTGCATTTTGGGAGAACAGCGAGCAAGAGTCTTCATTTCCTTGAAGTGATGATATATTAAAGTTGACAGTGAGAGGGTGAGGACAGGGACTGAGTCAAACTTTCACATGTCTTTTAACTCATTCACTGCCAGACATTTTCAGACCCTCTCTTACCCTAACGTTTGGGGAAAAAAAAAAAAGAAAAACATAAATTCCTTGGATTAAACGGATGGACTGTGAAAAGATGAGTAAATTCGTCAATGGAAGTGAATGCGTTAAAGAACATGAGGGATATTGGGCGGTTTCCATATCGCAGATTCTCACATCCGATAAAACTTTATTGAAATCTGCTTCCTGTCACTTCAGCCATATTCTACTGAGCAACCCGGACAGAGAAACACATCACTTTTCTCTTAACTACAGTTCTGGAGATGCATAATTTTAATTTAACAGTGACAATATCCACTTATTGATGTTGACATCAAAGTTGGGGAAAAAAAAAAAAACCAAGATCAACTTGCAAGTTTTCCCCAAAGCGCTGCGTTTAAGATAGAAGCACGCACACGCATGCAGGGAGCGCGTGTCTTCCTTCAGGACTTGCATGTTCCTCTCCGCTCCGATTCACCGCACGTCCAGAGCCGGAATATCAGGTTTCCTGCTTTGCTTTGCACACTTTGTACTCTCAAGCCTCACCTTTTTGTTCCCTCTCCGTCAGCACACGGCGGCGCCGCATCAGGACGCTCTCAGAGGATATTACCCACTGACTAAATGTGTCACCGCTGTTGTCCACGTTGCTAGGAGATCAGAATTATCACCGGAGTAGTTTTATTCGGACAATACACGGACACTCCAAATGAGTCGGGATTCGTCTTTTTTCTGTGTGTGTGTGTGTGTTTCATTCATGTTTGATATTCTTTCCTGCGTATGGCACCCCAGCTGACCCCCGCCGTGGCGCCAGCTGAGGCCTGCCACTGCGAGCAAGGAAGAGGAGGTGGAGGAAAGGCCGGGCGGGGTGAGGGAGGGTACCCAGGGAGAGTGTATGACGATAAAGGCGAAAATGGATGAAGTGGAAAAGAAAGGAAGGACAAGCATGAAACAATGAGAGGGTGGATCGGCCTGAGCTTGGAATGAATTGCTCCTGTGTGCGCTCCGCTTTTTATCTAATAAGTCAACTCCGGAGGTGAAGGCTGCCAATGCAATCAGCTGCGCCAGAAAACAAGTTTGTGGTTGCACTGCGGGTCAGCCCAGGCATTTCCCCCCCCCCCCCCCCCCCTCCTTTTTTTGAAATGTGAGACGTCACTGCGCGCAGCTTTTGGAATGTCCTGCGTAGACCCGAGGCAGGCTCTTATCTGTTATCGCTCAGGCGGTGATCATTTTGTTTTGTAAAAGGGCTCATATCTTACATAAGCAGACGTGGAAGAAGCCACAACAGTGGCGTTTTACAAACGGGGGTACACACATGGCAATTTTTTTTTTTTTAACACCTTAATTGAAGAAAATAATCTGATATCGTGTTCTTACTGTTAAGATTACGAGCACAGTACGCCATACGTTTTACAATGGTAAATATTGAACCGGTTGAACATTTACCATTGTTAACCCGGGGCCATTTAGGGGGAGCAAATTATACTCAACACACCCCACACCACAAAATAATCGCTCGGAATAATCTTTTCAAGACGTCCGCCAATCGGCCCTTTTATGACTTTGATTGCAACCACCGAGTCAGCCAAACCTTTGAATGGGTTTGGCCCAATTTCCTCGGTCGGAGCTTACGGGGGCCGTTTGCGAGATTTGTTTTCTCAAGGCCGATTAGCGGCATTCGCTTGGGATATTAGCCCACTTTGATATCATTCGCGGGCAGCAAATTCAATCTGCAGTCGGTTATTGCTCGTCAGCCCTTCTCATTGTTTTGCAGTTACAGCATGACTTATCTGGAGAGGAAAAGTGATTGTAACCACTTTAAGGTGAACAGACAAGATTGTTTGCAGCAGTCAGTCAGCTTACTCCATTCCAACCACGGCTGCTTCTTGATGTTGGGCGGCATTGTTTCTCATCTGTAAAGACTTTGGCTCAACTTCCATTGCAGGTCCAAGATTCCGCTTTTGAAAAGTAGTCCGACAGGACTTGTCGCTTGCCGCTAGCTGCTAACACACTTGCGGTGACAAGTCAGGTCAACCGCAGCAATGATTACAAGAACATGCCGCCATGTGCTGCCAAGGCCAACTTCAAAATAAAATCCTTCCAAGGCTATTGCGTTGATCACGTAAAATGTGGAAGGCGGCGTGTTTACCGTATGAACAAATGTTACGGCCGGCTTTCTACTCAAATGACTTTTTTATGAGAGATTTTGTGGACTAATTTTCGGTCAGCTAACGATCATTAGCATCAGGGTTGCTTATGTTTTTGGTGGCAGTCGCTCATCCATAAAGACTCTGCATTTGGAACAGGTGGATCACGATTTGAGTACGCTCCAACCTGTTATTGGAGGACTGCTAGTCTGACCCCTGACTACTTTCGAAGTCAACACCATTTGTGCCCCATCCCACTCTAGAAACAGTTGGGTTGAAAATAACACAATTTTGCGTAAAAAAAAAAAGAAACGGACCGATCCACTACTTGGGTCAATTTGACCCAACTTTCTGAAAACAACCTCAAAAATTGGGCTGTTTGTACAAAACAACGCAAGAAGGTGGGTCGAATTGACCCAATTACTGGATCGGTCCATTTTTGACCCAAAATTGTTTGTTTTTTTACACCCAACTATTTTTAGTGTACAATTTTCCTTGAGGATAAATGGATCAATCCGTCCATTTTTCCCCATTTCATTTTGTCTCAAAATGCTTCCGCTCATGTCGCTTCCTTAGCCAGTCACATTTTGAAAAATAGTCGCTAGAACGGTCGGAAAACATAAATATAGCGACCAAATTACTAAGTTGGCAACATTGACGAGCTCCTTTCTCTTCACAGCCACGTGATGTTAGTGTAAACCCGACAGACGGACCTTCGGAAGCCGCATAAAAAAAAAAAAAAAAAAAATGATTTGGAAGAAACAGATAAAATCAAATGAATGAATCAACCAGCCCTATTTGGTCATGCGTTGTCCCTCCGAGTTGTGGCACGACATCCCCGCTGCCTCACTCCCACCCGCGCCTTTTCCTCGCAACCTCCACACCGGCGCACGCTCCCTCCTGAGGCAGCACTTCGGTCACATTGGTTATTAATACACTGCATCGCCCACCGAGTGTGCTCAGCACAGGAGTGAAAATATCTGACAGGCGCTATTTATAGAGCCCGCAGGCAGACGGGGAGGAATCCACGGCAACGTGATCCAGCCTTTTCTGGAGTCGTGTTCCACGAGAAAGGGCCTCGGCGGGAAAGGAGTGCGGGTCAAGCCGCGCAGCTTTCGCCATGAAGGGAAACGCGCGCACGGGCAGAAGCAAACGAAACACCTGCTATAGGCTGCGCCACCACAAGGGGGCCACCAAGAGCATTTAACACTCAACCGAGCCCGATTATTGAGGAAGAAAAATGACGGCAAAAAGTTTGATTGTGATTTGGCGTCTTTTGTCACCTTGTTTCAGCTATATTACCTCTGTTCGAGTATATCATTAAGTACTTGTTTGACATTTTGTTTGTTTTTATTATTATTGGCAGGCAGCTCTGAAAGTACGTTTCATCCAAAACAGCCGCTGGGTGCGGCGCACGGTTGAAAGACGCGTGTTCCAGGCAAACGTGACGTAACGTGACTGCATAGGTGTGCGCCTGTGTGTCACTCAGCGCCTCCTCACTCGGGCTTGCGACTGTGATGACATCCCAAAGGAATGCGCGTGTTGTTATGAGCTCATGCTTCTCAGCAAGCCCGTGTTTAGATTGCACGGCAGCTGCATGAGGCCCAGAGTGTCAGATGCAGGTCAGCTGGGGATGCGCCGACTTCTTTTCTGGCTCGGCTCAAAAACGAAGCCCTTTTTATTGTCGGCTGTCGCGAAAAGATTATTTTGAGAGATTATTCTGTGGTGTGGGGTGCGTTGACAGTTTTCCTCCCCGATTTGCTCGGAAAACATTCGGGGCGGATAATTGGCTTTGCTTTCAACAGACAAAAGCCTTCCCCAGCGGTTCCCACACAGTCGGAAGCATGCGGTGGTCCCAAATGTCTTGGCAAAATGAAGAATTAAGATTAATAGGCATTTAAGGGGCGGTCTCTGCCCCGTATTGATTAGTGTATTGATTGGGAGACCTCTGTCAATAGGGTTGTCCATTTGGTGAAATTTGTTCGTATAACCCGGCGCCACCTCAGATGTTTCCTGTCAACATATCACCCCCGGGAATATTCAGTAGACCTTTTGTTAAACTGTCAGGTTTTAATGTCGAATTTATGTTTTTTAGATTTAGTGGGTGCAGACCCAATTTTACTGTAGCAAACCGCTGCTTACGCGAAGTTTGCTATTCATTTATTCGCATTCATTCCTATGTAAACTATGCTCAGCTATTTGTTGAAAAACTCACTTCAGGTTTTGGTGCTCTTTTTATCATGTCACTTGATGCCACAAAATGGCACCGAATCCCTGGCTGATAGGAAAGTAGTAATTGGTGTCAGGATGTTATGTTGAAGTGATGCATCTCCACTTGTCAGAACGCGTTCTAGTCCAATGGATGGATAAAGCAAAAATTCCTTGGCAGAAGGCCCAAAATTATAGTAAATATTTGTGTGAAAAGCACTTTAGGCCTTAAATAAAAAATAAAAAAAGTGAAAAACTGTTATGACGATGGCCTTCTTGTGCTATGTGATCCCTTTTTGCGGCAGGTAGGGACAAAGTCCTGCCGCGATTAGTGAAAATCTGCAAGTAATTGACACCCTCCCCCAAAAAGCCAAAACGGCAAAGGATTACTTTTGTCTAAATGAAGTGCCTCAACTCACTTCAGATAGTTGCATCTTTAGTTCACTGTGCTTGTCCAGTTCATTGCGCGCCTTCCGTTACCTCGAAACCTCGTATGTCAAGACCCTCGAAACTATACTCTTGTATGTTGCCATGTAGCTCTACTTCGTAAATGTCCTCCTTTCCTCACGCTGTGTCCTCTTCTCCTCTTTTTTTTTTTTTTTTTTTTTGCTGCTGTAGCACTACTGGATTGATGTTCAGTGCTTGTGACACATCTGTTGCCCCCTGTAGTCCACCCTTCTCCTCCTCCTCCTCCCTCCCTCTGCTCCTCTTCTTCTGAGACACACACAATCCACTGTGTGTGCGTGTGTCTCTGACTGTGACACACACACACGCACACACAGTGGTAAGCAGACGGACTGTCAGACCGCACGTCTGCCTTTTCTGGTGACGACGCAGTGTACTCGCGAGCCTGCGTGTGTTCTGCCCGAGCATGTGGAGCGAGTCACGTGTTCGTGTCCTGTCTGTCTGCTCACCTGGTGGTTGCCATGGGAACAGTCAGACAGCGGCAGACTTTGCACCCGCCTCCCCCGGGGGGATTGTGAGAACACAGAGGAGGTTTAAGGTCGAGGGATCACTCTGGGAGTTTGTAGTAGAGGGGGGGGGGGGACTCTGAATTCGCATTGCTCATGGTTTTTCTTTATACCGCGATTATACTCTTTGCTTAAATCAGACATATCATTAATCTTTGTAACAGTTCCCAGTTATTTTAAAAACATGTCTGCTTTGTGTGTGAAAGTATTTTCAGTCATGGAGGCGGCCAGTGAATTCCCACTGCCGTCGTGTTATCAACTTCACCGAGCTATCAAGTAAGCGCGCTGTTTGTCTAACGCTAATCTGCATATCCAGCGAAACTCGATGCAGCTCTGCTTACCTAATATCAATGAAGTGATGAGAAGGGGCGTCACACTTGTGGTGGAACGTGGGTCTTTCTGCATGATAGTGTTTCAGACAATGTAGTTGCTTGAAAGTGGCTCCGCATCTTCTCCCACCACAGCTGATCATGTCTTGGCCAAAGAAAGTCAATAAGATTGAGGTTATTATTTAACTTGTCCCCACTGTTACAACAGAACAGCTCAATCAGACCTTTTCGGAAATCCAAAAGATGCACTTGGTTGTGTCATTTCTCATTTGCGAGGTGTGCAGGCACTCCAGAGCAATTAAAAAGTTCATTTTCCATCAAATGTCATCTTAAATATGGACAGTGATGAATAAATCCTCAAGGCGCGCTTCACTGGCGAAAAAAGTACTCAAATGTCTTGATTGCTTTTTCCTGTCTGACCGTTTCAGTTTGTATAATGTCTTTTGAGAGCCAAACTAAATGTTTGAAAAATGGCAATGCAACGTCGAAACCAGTGTTTATTGTCATATATTTAAAGCATTTGTGGCTTAAATGTGTTTGAGCCCTTTAATTTGACTTTAAAACTGCCTGGCGGGCCAGATGAAATGCTATTGTCCACCAACACTTTTACTGCATGTGCATCACAAGACTCCCCCACTGTGTTGAGGAATGTCATCTTTGAGCAGATAAAGACAAAGATGCTAATGTTAGCATATAATGGAGACCTCTCTGGAAATGGAGTAATGACCGGCTCGCAGCACATCTGAGGTCCAAACACGCATGCTTTGTTGTCTCTCAGTGCTGTCACTGTCTGATCATTTGCATTCTAAAAAAGACAGCTAACACAATCATTTCTGTTGTCCTTTTATTTGTTGTTTTTTTTTTTCCCCCTACACCACCGTCGTGTCCTGAAGGAAACCCACAGCTGGACTTTTTTTTTTTTTTTCTTAACTGCTCAGCACTGCTGCACACTTGTTCTAAGGGTTGTTTTTTTTCCACACCCATCCTTTAATTATGCTTCCTTTTTTTTTTTTTTTTTTTTTTTTTTTTTATGCTGATGCCTGAATAGCAAGATGTTCCAGGCTTTATCGCACCAGTTGCACACTTCTCTCCTTTGTGTTTTGCCAGCTGCCCTCAGAGAAGGAGGAGGCGGTGCGGAGGGGTGAATGTGGGTCTTGTGTGGTGTGTGTATGTGCAGTATATGAGGTTAATGGCGTGTAGTAAATGATGTTAAGGCGATCTGAATAGATTTGTTGTTTTTAAAGCAGAGCTGATGTCCCGTGAGAGCATGTTATAAAAAGCCCAAAACGGTGAACTCCCTAATTTATAATCATAAACATTTGTTCAGTCATTGCATCGAATTATATTTTTCCCTAACAAGTCTAAGAGATTTTTTTTAATAAAAATGTGTGATCTTGGGTAGTCAGGCTGATGTTTTGCTACTTATCAGGCATTGATTCTGTTTGCTAACACTAATCTTTGCATTCAACAAAGTTCAATGCAGCTCTGCTTACCTTTTGGCTTTGACATAAGTATGGGCGTCGCACCTGTGGGTGATGTGAGTGCTTTTGCATGATAATGTCTCAGACACTGTGGAATGCATTTGAAAGTGGCTCTGGATGTTCACCCAGGCTAGAGAATCTGTGGAGAAACTCGGACGGCTTACTCAGTCATATTTTAAGAAGCCTGCAAAAATAAAAAGTTGTTTACTTTCACACTGATTAATATACAATCCACATTTTTTTTCAGAATGTCCCCCTTAAGTTACGAAAATATCAATTGCTAGGATCTAGTTGTGCTGAAACGATGAGAAATTACCCAGTGTCGTTCCCGATCAAAAACCTTGACCCGGATGTCCAACCAATCCACTTAATAGTTTGGGTTGTGGTTCTTCTATTCTTTTCTTTGGTTCTTTTATTTGCTTGGCTGTGTTCCTCCCCCATCGCAGCTGCGAGCCGCTGGGCCCAAGCACTAAACAGCGGCAGCAGCAGGAATGCAAAGTGGGAAGGGAGAGGAAGGGAGTTTTTTAGCAATAGGACACTCAAACAAACCAGAGTGTAGTGGGAGATTTATACAGCGTGGTACCGACCGTTTCACCGTATGAGATGACCACACGCGCAAAAAGCACGAGCGAGGCATCCTACCGGTGGAGGTACTCTTACATAAAAGCAACTCTGGCTCCCGCTCACCACACTCTCACATGGGGGGAGCATGTGAGAGACACTGTGACTCTCCTTCCCGCCGCTTTGTCTCGCACTGTGCCAGACAGCCACACAAACATTCCGGCCGGCGTCTCCTCCTAAACACACCCGCTCACCCTTCCCTTCATGTCACCCTTATTGCTTTTTCTCTCTCCCCTGACCTGTGTTGGTCGCCCCCTCTGCCTCTCTGCTCCGGGGGCCTCGGGGAGGATGGCCGGAGGTCGCCGTGATGTGCGGGGGCGACGCCAGGGTGGGGGGGCCGGGGGTGGGGACAAGGGTAGAAAGTGCTGACTGCACGGGAAAAGGCCCACCCACGTGACGTCACGCTCGCAGCATTGCGTCCATGCCAGACTCCAGCGTTTCCTCGAGGACGTTAGCGGCTGACGCCTGCAGGGAAAGCCACCCTGTTTGGAACATAAGCACAAGCAAGCGGTATACGTAGTATGTGAAAATTGGATTGCCTCCCTTTACAAGCCATTGTTGAGTAAATGACTCAATACTACTAAGACAGTCCTCAGTTTACCACGGTCCTGACACAAGGGTATTTTAAGGTTATGAATGGCGTGTGGAGTAAAATATCGTCATGCATGCCATTCATAACCTGTAAATGTGATAATTATTGTAAATATTTGTAAGAGAATCGCTTGTAGGCAGCTAATGTAAAATGGTAAACATGGCCAGAAGACCAGTGTAAGAGTACATAGAGAGCGAAGAGACTATGATTCTGGAAATTTATTTGTCGGTTTACCGTTCAAATGGCCATTATGACTTTCGCTCTTCAGCTCCTTGTTAGACAGCGACAAGCTGTGTAAGATGTAGCAAATTGCCTCGATTTACGGGTGACCCGACCTACAAGTGACGTTCAGCCAATTTTTTTTGTCTTGAGCACAAATTGGAGTTTGGCACGCTAGCTACCGTAGACGTGAACTTCTCAACAAGCAGCCTTTTAGAGTAGATTGTGAACAGTTCTTCGAAAAATAAACCAAGTGCTTGCTTCAAGCTGTTTATTTCCTCTCCTAGTTAAAGTTTATTGTAAAACGAAACTAATAAGCCAAAGACAATTACACGTTGTGTATTTAACTACCGTAAACGACATTGTTGTCTTACTAATGTCTAGTAGCTTAATGCTAACACACAATGCAAAGCGCCATAGACAGACAGACTAGCATGGATGTTGCTGTAATTCTAAACCTTTAAACAACTTATATTTGAACACAAACCACAGCACCACAGGCATACAACAATACTCAGGCATACATTTCAATTCATTTCATTGAGGAAAGATCATTTCAGATAAGTGTTCTGAGTTATAGTGTGTGTCACGGAACGAGTTGAACACTTAAATTCAGGCACCATTGTACTTGAATATTTCATTTCCTATGTTTGATGCTTGCTGCAAGATACGTTTCTGTAGGCACACGAGCTGTGGGCCGTCTTTGCGATTGTCATGCTATACTTCTGCAGGGACGTTGGCAGCTAGCCAGTAGCATGAGCCAACGGTTCACTGCTCCTCCTCCATAAGTAGCTCTAATTGACATCTAGAGTGAATTAATCCACTGTTCTCCGAGAGGGGTGAAAAAAGGAAGCAGCTGCGTCGCTTCCTGTCACCTACACAGACAGTGGGCTATTCTCCCTGCGAGAGATAGATCCCTAGGATTGTTTTCGGTCTGTACACACATTCTGGGCGTGATTCCCAGTCGGCAGGACGCCCTTGGCGCAGGCAGACATTCAGGAGCGCTCCTTCCCAACGGCCGCTACCCACTAACCCCGCAGCTATCCGCTCCGCCGGGCCCCGGCACTGTCCGCCAGACCGAGCGAGGCACTCCCAGGCAAACACGGTGAACTAGACGGATTATCTTTGTCGAGGGAAGAGATCGAGACAGATTATCACATAAGCGTCCTCACCATCAGCATTCTGACTCCCTCCAGGGAACCTGACAACAGTCTCTTGATTTGCGCAGATGATTATCGGTGTAATATGGCGGTGAAGATGCTCTCCGGAAAGGAGCTTTCACTGGGAAAAAAATGACAGCCGTCCAATGCGATCGGACTGATAATCTCGTTTCTGATTGTCCGACATAAATTGCCGGAACGCGACTATGAATATTTGATGAGAATGCGGGAATTAAAGCAGCCTCAGCACAGACAGGCTTTTCCATCCCAACAGTTTATAGTGGCTCTCGAACATTGTCAGCATTTTTTTCTTCTCACCCACCCTTCCTTCATTTACCACCATTGCCCTGGGAAAACACACTTGCATTGTAGTAGCCATTATTGGCGTGTCGTTGCTGTTCACAAGAAGGCTAGCCGTTGCCGCCGGGCACCTTAAGTTGAGAGGTCGGAGGACACAAGTGTGACAGAACACTTGAAGTTACAACTGTTTTTTGCTAGTTGTAATGCATTGATGTAAAACTACAATGTCTTTCAAAAAGTGATAGAATTTAATCTTATTGCCTTTAGCGCGCTATACACATATTGACAATGGAGCCAAAGTTGAGCATTTTTCCTTCCTTGCAATTAAAGCAAGCAAAGGCCCAATTATGGGATGTCTCAGAAAAATTATCCTGAGTGATGGGATTAGTATCCTGTGTTGTGGTAGGGCTACATTTGTCAAGACATTTTTTTTTCCGTAGTTAACTCACTCACTGCCAGACATTTTCAGACCCTCTTTTACCCTAATGTTTATAAAAATTAAAAATATATATATAAATAAATAAATTGAATGGCTGGACTGTGAAAAGACGAATACATTCATCAATGGCAGTGAATCGGTTAAAATCACATTCACCCTTCCACTGAAAACATGGCTGCTAACGGCACTTGATGCAAAATTAGCAATTTGCCCGCTATATTTAGCGACTTTTCTGACCATTCTCGCTACAATTTTTCTACAAAACAGCTCATGAGTTGAATTCTCGCCAAGAAGCAGAAAACATGAACGGAATCATTTTCGCATTGTGTTTTGTTGGACAAGAAAGGTGCCTGGTGGAAGGCAATCACAGAATCAGTCTTGCTGAGCCTCGCCGAAGACATTGTGCAAGGAATGTGCTTCCAAGCTGCAATATTTTTCTATAAATCCCTCAAGAGTTGCGTATGTTAAATTACTAACATTTGTCTCAGGGTTGATGCTGCAGTTATGCTGTTAGACTTTTTTTTTTTTTTTTTTTAATTGCACCGGATTATAATATGGACATCTTCTTATTGAAAAAGAAAATACAATATATCACGTTGAAGTCAAAAGCGGCTTTTCCTTTGAAATGTCTTTGAGTTGAGTTGTCGTAAATGTGTTTTATGGCAGCTGTGAGTGCAGTGCAGTGGTTTTTGGAGGTCGCGTGGTTTCAAAGGAAGTGCAAGGCAACACGAGGGTACAAGGGGATAAAGTCACTGTCTTGGATGGAAACAAGCTTTTGACCGCGTAATAAAATAAGTGCAACGGTATGAGACATAAAGTAGGTAATGGGCGAGGCGTTGACACAAAGTGGAGAGAGAAATAATGTGTCTGTAAATCTTGTCCCACGTTATCCTTGTGGAATTTTAAGTACTCTGGAAAGTCACAAAACTAAAGTTACTGTACCTTTAAGGGCCGCAGCACACCAAGCAACGCGACTTAACTGAAATGTCGCAATCCCATGACAGTCAGCGCTCCCCGCTGAACTTTTGTCAATACGCTGCAACGGAACAACTGTGACCCTGGTTTCGTGATCGGTAGACACCTTTGAGGCCCGACTTACGGCATTGTATATTTTTACTGAATTACAAACATGGCACAGTTGTCAAGAAGGAAAGATAATTTCTCCGGCCACAAATTATAATAAAATAGAGAAAATAGGCAAGAATAAAGGAGAGAACTTGTGTATTTTGTTGACTGAGACTCTCCACGCTTTACTTTTTAGCCTCAGGTACATGTGAAATTGTAAGAAAAAAATGGGTTAATTCTTCCTTTAAAATACAACATAAAACATTATGTATAATTTTGCTTTTTGTAATTGTAATATAGCCCTTGGATGACTCATTGAGAAAAATCATTAAGATGATGTAAGAATAAAATAAAGCACCAATGTGTTGTCACGGCTGTTGGTGCTGCTGGCTGGTGAAAAATGGCCTCCTAGATTCTTAACAGTGGTGGTGAAGAGTTATGGCGTCTCGGTCATATGGTTGCCGCAGCAACTGTGACGTTGGTGCAGACATTGTGATGCATGAAAAACTCTTAATAGCGGAAGGTGGGGGGGACAGTTGCTCAGCGACCCACACGTCACTGGATAAAGGACCAAGGTCTTGTGAACTGGGGGGTCCAAATGGCTAGATTGTTTGTACTCATAAATCTGGTTTCAATCTAATCAGATACAAATAATTAGACGGAGTGATCCTCAACAATTTCCCCCATTGAAATGAATTTAATTACCATGAATCCTTCCCAGTCCTTTAAACTCGAAAAGCAAAAAACTTTTAAGCCCCGGTTCCACTGTCCATTCATTTATTCATTTTTTTTAAATCAACAATTCAGCATTGGTGGAGGTCTGCCTTGCCAGGGTCATTAAGATGTTGCGAAAACAACAAACAAGGCATGTTAAAGTTGAACATCAAATTTTTTAAACATTTGTCATTGTCACATGTGAAAATACCACTTGACCTGTGCCCATTCATCTTATGATGTTCTTTTTAATGCTGATCCTTCTTTTGCAGTAAATATGTTGGGAACAAAAGCCCCCCCATAAAGCCAAAAAAACCCAAAATGATCTCAGGATCATTGTATTCCTCAGCTCCATTTTCAAACCGCCTCTGTATTTTTTTTTTACCTCTGGCAGACTATTCGCCGACTACCTTTTTATTCTGATCCTGTTAAAGAATTGCAAACATTGTGTAACCTGTTACGTAAATGCAAATATAAGCTACTGATAAAGCTGGAGACAGACTCCAGAAAAGTCTTGGAGCCGAGGTCACGAATCCCATGATGTTGTCGCATAGTCAAGGATGACTAGAGGCCATGTTGCGTAACTGTACAAGAGTTAGATTTGACATGGATTACTTTCAACGGACTAAAGCCCAGCGTATCGACTGTGAAACACAGAGGTTATGAATTGGGGCTGTTTTGGTGCACATTTCACAGAGTTGTCTTGAATCTGTGCAGGCTCCGATGAAATCTCAAGACCAAAACGTGAGGCAGCATTACATGCACTGCACTGTGTTTGTGGCACAAATGTATTCATTATTGCTTTTGTCAGTTTCAAATTATTTCAGTGATCATTGTGGATTATCTCTTTCTTTAGCAGACTATTTTTGTGTGGGTTTGTGTGTATTTAACCTGCGTAAGAACCGCGTAAGCTATCCGGGTGCGAAAATGACTCAGGCTCAGACCCCCTCACAATAGATGACTGCCAGTTTGATGCTTAGAGAGAGCACTTGAGTCAGAATTGTACTATTTTTTGAATGGAGACTCGCTCACAAAGCTGATTCGTAAAGGGAGTCGTCACTACGCTGTTAGTCAGCGCAGTCAGTCGAGGCAAACGATAGAGATTCAAGAATGTGCTTATCCAACTCGTCACTATAATTTTTACTGAATTTAATTTGTCTTCTGTTGAATGAATTGCCCTTTTGGGGGGCTCATCATGCCTGAAAATACACGTTTTTTGTAAGCATGAGTATCCTGGTGAATTGTATTTTAGAAATCCTGAAAAGTCACTCAGTAGTAGGGGTGTAATGATATCCAAACATTAAAATACGATATCACGATATGAACCTCATGATATGATAATCATCGCGATATTGTGGGGAGGTTGGCAATTTAAAAAAGATTCACGATACCGTGTAAAAACTTTGGATATTGTCAAATGAAAACTCATATTGAAAAAAAAATGACAATATATTGATTTTGGACACAACAGCAGTGTGAAAGAAATCGTCTTGGCCAGTCCTTTCATTGTCATGTGTTCCTAGTATCATGATGATGATGTGTTCGGCTGAACTGCACAGAAAGTAATCTTTTTTTGGACAGAGATATTCAGATTTTGATATCATGACATGACGCCAACGATATTATGGCATTTTTAATATCGCAATATCATAATATCGCCGTTATCGTTACATCGCTACTCAGTTGCGTCCATTAGGCAGTTTTAGCTCCCTTCACCAATTTCACCAACCAACACGTTTTTTTGCACATCTATCATATCAGGACACATGTAAAAGTCTCAAGGACCCATACCCGAAATAGAACAGGAGGCTGCCCAATTTGGGATCAACAAGTCGAAAGAACGTATGCCAGAAATGGAACAAATTTGTGTCACTTTTGGACCTTGGGCTCTAACATCTGTCCGATCATGATGGCCACACGGCATCATGTGCTTGACCGACTTGAGCAACAGATACCAAAAGTGAGAAGTTATAAAAAGGAAGCTCTCGCCGCTACAATGGAAGATGGAAGCGCTTATGTCATCCTTATGACTCGGGGCGAGTCTATTTATAGCCTGTGCGCAGGGCCCTTTCATATCGGTGCCAGCCACAGTGGCCTTTTTATCCTCCGCAGACAGCGTAGCCTTAACGATGGCTTGTTGATGTGGCTGCAATTTAACGACTCACATGGTCGACTGCAGATGACTGCAAAACGGTGGCCCTGAAATAGATTTGAACTGGTGTGGAGAATGTGTGTGAGGCCGAGTGAACTTCAGTTTGCTCAGTTGAGATCAATTGTATATGGAGTGGTTCATTCTAGAATCCAATTTGTTGCCATCATAAAATATTGATTCGCTGTACAGATTTCCAATCCAAATTTTAACATTTCACAAAAAACTGGAGAGTCTTGTCAGCTTAGAGTCTCAATACGAGAAACTATTCTCTAACTACTTCCAGCCTTTCATAAATAGTGCAGCGACTTGAACTTTGAGGCACATTATTCGGTCCTGCTCCAAACTGTAAAGCTTCAACTTCACTTTTACTCCTCTGAAATATGGTCCATTGTTCCTGGACGTCTCCAAAGGTTCTTGAAACAACAACTAAAAGCAGACCTCCTGCCACATAGCCATTAGCAAATATGTCTGTTTGGCCTGCTTGTTTATGCCCTGCAACACGATAGCCCTTTTGGGATCCACTCCGCCGAGGGACGTCTCAGGAACAGAAGGCGGCACGTCGCTCTCGCCTTCTCATTATTATTCTGCCAACTGCCCCGGCGGTTACCATGACACCATAGGGGAGACTCCGGGAAGCCAACCCTCCGCACGTTAGGGAAAAATTCCTACTCAAAAAAAAAACATCAAACTGAAAACACATTCGATTTCCACTGACCCGCCCTCTATTTTTCACCAGGTGAGACCAGGAGAGCTTGGATGCGTAATAATAAGACAAAAGCATCAGCTATCAGATTGTTACGCTATCTTGCCTGATAAATTCCACTTTGATCAAGGTACATAGTGTTGATTAACAGGATTTTTACCGGAAAATAAGTTGTATTTGGTCTTTTGATATGGTGGCTTTTCACCTATTGTGGGTGAGTCTTGAAAATACCCCCTCCCCCCCCCGTGATAAACTAGGGTCCACTGTAATTCTTGATCCTTGGGGTATTTGTATGAAAACCTGTCACTGTCCTGTTAGTAAGGCACCTCTAAAAGTTTAAAATTGTGTGTGGGGGGGGAAAAAAACGTGTCTCCTATGTCTATGTCTCCTTTGAATATGTAACCATTCAACCATTCAACCTGTCACACAACTCGTTGCCGTTCTTTCATGATGACCCCCGAGCCGCCAAATTAAACCTGAGCCAAGACCACGTGTGCTCTCATTGTCTGTGCCGCTGTCCGTGTCCGTCCTCGTCTGAACTCCGTCGTGACTCACATGTGCCTCGCGAATGCCCAAACCGAGACGCGTTGATGACTTGGCGATGCAGTGAGTCAGCCTCGCAGCGCATGCCTCCTCCGTTGCGGTGTGGGCTCAGCGAGTGTTGGCCACCCCTCTGCTTTTGTCATCAGTTCTGCATGTGCTCGAACGTACTGTTCTTCGGGCGCAGGGGGAGAATGTGTCGTTGGATGTAACATTTTGTGCATTTGTGGTACAAACGATGCAGGATAAGACAACAGGATGTCTTCTGCTCATTGCATCAAGCCTCTCTTGTCAACCACCAATATGTTAGAATTTTTGAAGCATTCATCCATCCATTTTGCTTTTCTGCATTTTTCTATAAATTGCAAGACAAAATGGAGGATTCATTTTGCTGCTAGCAATAAAGACGAGTGAGCCCGTTCCAGAAGCAGCCGTGCATGCCTAAGCCATGACATGACCTCCACCATGCTTCACAGATGCGCTGGTTTGTTTTGGATCATAAGCCGATCCTTTTTTTTTCTCCATACTTTGACCTTTCCATCACTTTGGTCAAGGTTCATCTTGTGCAAACCCCCCCAAAAACAAATTAAAATTTATAAATTGAGCAAAGTAAGCATTTGATTCCCAAGCAAAACACGTTAGTACTCGGTGTGGAAACTCTGTGTCTTGGTTTGCACTCAGCAGGATTTTTGGCCCCTCACTCTCCAAATCCCTTAAGTTTCTTGGCTGCCGCTTTGGAACTGGAAGCTTCGGCTCCCTCCGCGGGTTGAGGTCTGGATACTGACTTGGGCCTCTCCATGACCATCTTTAATATTCTTGCTGAAGAAAACGACATTTTCATTTTCACGACAGTACATGGTTCCATTCATTGGCCCTCAATGCAGTGAAGTATACAATCTTTTGACATCTCTTTAGTCTTGCCCATAGTTGCGAAGAGAAAATGATTCCTAGTACAGGTGTGCTTTATGCACATGGCCAGTTGAGAACAAGAGCATTAGTGATGAGTTGACTATGCACAACTGTGTGCCACATGGACACCAGCCAATCTGTGGGAGCCAGAATTGCTCAACCTTTCTATTATGTTTTTTTTTATGCATTGACAGATAGTCCACCACCATAAGCAATAAACAACCACATGTGGGTCAACTTACGAAACCAGTATCATATCAATTAATTATTTCCCCCACGGTAGTAATATTACATTTATAATGAGCAGGATTGGGTGTGTGTGTGTGTGCTGTTATTGAAGATTAGTTTCTGTATCTAGGTGCCTGTCTTTGTATAAATACACACAAAAAAGAAATGGAAATGCTTCCATCCAACCAGAGCCCGGCATTTTTTTTTCTGGTGGGTGTTTGTGGTTGACTCACTTGCTCCTCCGACTGACTTTGCAAATGATGCGTTTATGAGAATTGCCTGGCAACTACTAAAACATTATAACCTTTACACGGGACAGCAGAAGACTTAGAGCGCTCTTGTTTTATCGTCGTGTTAATGATTCATGCGGGAATGACTTTCCAAAAAATAAGACCGTGATGACGTCGCGGTTGGATTTGCTGTGCAGTTCAGTCGAATCCCGGCAAAAATGAGATAGCGGGCCATTATTCCAGGATAAGGCTTCCTAGTTGCGTGGCTCCCGTTTAGAGCTTCGGCTTTGTCCAAACTCTTGTGTCATTGTTAGATTCTCTGCGCTAAAAACAACTCTCAACCACGCGCCGCAGCTTTCATAATCACCATCGGTCTAACACCGTGGGAGGCTGCTGCTTTTGATTGCGTAAGATTCCTCGCAGCTGCAAATCAGCTCTCCCCTGAGCTACTGTAAAATATTAGTACGCCCTTACCCCTCCAAACAGACCCAGATGAAAAGCGAGGGTAGGTGCCTTTTTTATTTTTATGAAGAGCAGCCTCTTCGCCTGCATAAAATAGGTTTATAGTCTCTCCTAGATGGGCTCATCAAATATACTTCATGTGTATTATTCATAACTGCTGGTGAGAGGTACGTGCGTGTTATAAATCTATTCCCGACTGTATAAATGGTGGTTTGCATGTTTCATCGACTCATCATGTACAGTCTGTGGCACCTGCAATGGAGTCATCTAATGAATCGCTACCACTCAATTAGGGGCGGAGCCATGGGTGGGCCTGGCCCACCCGGATTGACAGACTGCCCACCCAGCGAAATTCATGAAAAAAATGTACACTTTTACCTTTAGTAAATTATTATAAAATTCTTATTGAATATGTGTTTCGTTGTGTTTTTTTATTTTATTGAATATTAAGAATGGCATAATTGTGGTAGTCTAAGTAAGAGCTGAACTTCGTATTATTAAATGTGTCATTTTATTTTAATATACGATGTGTCGGGACAGGACGAGTATGCTCAGTGAGAGAAATATTCAGGCCCACCCTGATTTACCCAGGCACGCCCATTAGCCACGTTCTGGCTCCGCCCCTGGCTCCACCTGGAGGCATCTATTAAACCACGTGGGGAAATCTTGCTGTTTTGTTGCGCTTAACTCAGGAAGAAGAAAAAAAAATGCCAAATGGCTTGATTGAACTATGTAAATAGTGGACCAAAAATAAAACTGGCTTGGATTTTCGTCACAGCAATAAAGTTCTTTTTTGAGAACCATGCATGATATGCCGCTTGTTTTGCCTCTGAACTGTATACCATTTGAAATTGCATTTCTTTTTCTCAGCGAGTAATAAATCAAGCTGCCACATTTGAGGCATATAGAGGAGGTGGGTTTCTATCAATGGACCTGATCCAAATATTAGTATTGCCCTGCCTTGGCTGAGATCCAACCTGTTGAAGCCTGTTCAAATCATCTTCTCTTGCCTGTTTGCGCAACTTGTCAGGGTGCACAGACGGCGTCGGCAGCCTTCCTTGCGGGAGGTGCCGCATCTCCCCCGGAGCACGTCTGGTATCTACACACGACTGTAGGGGGATACCTCACCTTATGCTTTGCGGAATGTGTCATTCGCACAGATGCAAGATTGTGTGCCTCCGTCCCTGAAAGGCGCCCACGTGTTGCAAAAAATACTCATGGATGAGGAAAACAACCTGCTTTACACTGCAAATAAGTCAAATGTTTCTTGACATCTTAAGTCCATATTGAGGCAAATATTAAGTTGCAATCTTTCAGTCTAGTTTATTTACAGATTTTTTTTTTTCCCCCTCGCGAACACATCTTTGACCATGTCAGTCAATTTGGATGGCAGGTTTTTGTGCATTGTAAGATCCTCGACTTATCTCTTAGCAGTTATCTCCTTAATGTAAGTGTGTGTGAACAACACTATGAGCTGAGATAAAATTGTTACTACCCGTTTTCTTCCCGATAGTAAAACGTAAGCAATGTTTTCTCCATTGCATCATAAACAGTTGTGACCTATATGCTGCGCTTGTGGAATATGTCTGGAAGAGGACCCAAATATATGACGCTGGATGTAGTGGTGACGGGAGGATTTAGCAGCGAGCTACCGCTTACCTGGACAAGCATTTGACCGAGAGCCGCTAAAAAAATTGCAGTTTAAGCGCCGGTGACCTACAAAGAGATTGAGGGATGCGCTTCCTGTGACAACACAGATGGACCGTGTGGGAGGAGGAGGGCAAAATGGAGATCTGCAGGTTTTCTCTGAACTGCCAGGAAGCTGTTGCTATTTTATTTTTTTTTGTAATCTATCAGGGGTCAAGATTTGCCGAGAGCGTGTACGAGCATACTGTTAGCAGTTTCCCCATTGCGGATATGATATATCAAAAGCGTGCGGCAATCAGGGAGGAGGGAAGTAATCAGCCAGGCGACGGGAGGACATATGGCGAGATGATTAGACCCGCAGACCGAATTGAGACGCCGCTCCCTTCAGGGTTGGATGACATCCACATGCGTCTCTCTCGTGTTTGTAATTCAGGGTCAAGCGAAGGAGGCGCACGCGTCCGCTATAGGCTGGCAGACGTACTGCGTGTTGTTGTTTTGTAACAGGCTTTCACTCTGTTGATGTAAGTGGCCCAGGCAGTGTGGGTCAGCACACCTAATCCGCCGTGTGATCCGGAGCCATTTGATTGACTTAACGCAGGTCACTTGCCGAGGAGGCTTGGAAGTAGTGCTGACCTGTCTTACTTTCGTTTGCATGAGTTCAGCTTCTGCACCTGCGTTGACACTGACACTATAAATTCAAGTTGATAGTCCTCTTAAAATCTTGTTCACTGACCAATTTGTAACTCAACTTATTTAAAAAAAAAAAAAAAAAAAAGCAAAATGAACATAAATTAGGCATGCACCCATGTAACCTTTTTCAGACAGAGTATAAGTACATTTGATTACTCAACATGACAACACTCACAGAATAAATCCCATATTGAACCAGGGATTCAAACCCCCAACCTCAAAACTGTGAGGCAGACTTTGCACTAGACCACCATGTTGCCCAATTGTATTCCAATTGAGCAATATTTTAAATCAAGTCCCAGTTTACAGTCCACTCATTTATTCCCTTTTGATGGAATGTGAGCATCCAAGTCCTGAGTGACCCTTCCTCTCTGTGGGGCTTCACATTCCCTCAAGAGGACAAGCCATCACTCCTTATTACACACTCCGGGAGGGGAAATAAGTAGGCCACACTGGCATTATGTGTTTTCTCATGCCGCCAAGTGGGTTTGGAGCAAAGCCGACAAGGGCTGTACGTCCGCCGGGGATGTCAGAGGTGGTAAATAGACAGTGGCATGTCTTAATATATACCTCACTGACACTTTCCATGCAAAATACAAACAGGACCACCCATGAGTAGAGTGAACCTCCATTTATTTCAGGGATACATTCCATAACCCTAACAATGTAGAGGGATCCCACGTGTTTAATATCAAAACATATTTTAAAAAGTATTTCTTAGCAACTGTTCTCACTCATTCGCACAATTCTCGAAATAAAAGTCAAAGCAAAACAAACTTCACTCCCAGTTGAGTTTTACTGCTAAATTGGCATAAAATAAAGGAAAAATGAACACAGTTTATTTGAATGTTCAACCAAAACTATATAATGTCGTGTAACGTACGACCGCAATCTTAATGCTAACATATAAGGTCTATAGACGTGCTAACAGAAATTAGCACATATGTTACAATAATTCTAAACAATTAATACTTTATCACACACGCAAAGCGGCAACACATACAAATAGGGCTGATGTGTGGGAATGATGACTGTTACTGGAGGTTAACTTGGGGACTTTTTCTGCCTGTCATGTCATGCCAGGTAGCATTGAAAGTGAGTATCTCTAAATTCAGACTTGCCTGGATACTGTAAAAAAAAAAAAAAAAAAAAATGATTGCCTAAAAATCCACAATGTAGTGCAAATGTAAACAATGAACCACAATAAAGCGAGGAACACCTTGTTTGCAAATAGCTGACATGACAAATATTCCACGTAGCCGCCAGTTACATTTTACTTAGCTCATAACCAACTTCCTGTTTTTGCATCTGTTCATCCCGGGAACGCCGTCACGGTGCCCGCCGATCAGGTACGGTGAAAGCGCTCCAAGGTAGCTAGCTGACCGTCAACAGATGGTCCGTTGACCTCCCAATATGCGATTAGGCTTTTTAGGAGAGGATTTGAGAAGATCTCTCAGTTACTGCTTATTATTCCGTCCACGCTGGCTCGCCATCGTCGTTGGCACACACCCCGCCGCTTGCATCTGTCTCATTAGCAGACAACGCCTATAGCGAAGGAGCTGAATGTGAATATGATCCACTTTTTAACAAAATATGCCGCTGCAATATTTTGTCAAATATTGCTAGGAAGTCTTTTGTCTGCTAATCCCGATAATCTTCGCGGAAATCCCTCAGTATCTACTTGGATTAAGCATTCAGTTGAAGATCCAGCTGGCCGTTATTAAATGTTAAAGGAGCGTAAAGCCTAATTAGGCCAAGAAGTCCACTCCTGGGACGGTCCTTGGCGACATTCCTGACCACCAAGCAGAGAACTTTGCAGCCTTCCTTTTGGGGCTCCATTATGAAAGCACCAGCTCATTTCTGTGCAAGGGGTGAAAGGGGTAGGATGGTAATGTCCTAGTTTTGAGTAATAAACAGTAACTATCCCTCTAATTGACACTGTGTCCCAATTAGTGGAACCTCCACTTAAGAAAAATAAACACCAGCTGCAAATCAACAACCCATCATTGTATCATACCGGTACCACGTTTAGCATTCAAGACATGCATTTTTACATAAATGGCCTCTCTCATTCCAATATATTCTTGTGAATTCCAATGGTGCAGATATTTGGGTGCTCTTTGTCAGCTCAGTGCTCACACTTTGCTGGGGAAAAGCAAAGGTGAGGTTGTAATAGAAGCAATTAAAAAAAAACAAAAAAAAAACATATAGTCCATACAATCTCCTTTCCCCCATTATAACATGTATACAATGGTGCATTCATCAGGCTACACTCAGTGCTAATTTCCCTGTAGGCAACGTGCTCCATTTCACTCCCACTGTGTCTGCCATTAAAAAAAAAAAAAAAAGCACTAAAAAAAAAAGAGAAAAAAAGAAGACAAATCCAACCCCCACACACCCTTAACCCTCCTCCATTTTATCCACTTCCTCCTGTTCGGAAAAATGCTGATATGTGCCTAAGAGTGCTTATTTTTCTCATCCATTACCAGATTAATTAAAGTGTGGCTCTTGCCAATGCCCAGATGGATCCTCAATACTTCAAATGAGCTTAATCACCATGCACTCCCTAATCTCGGGCTCATTTAAGGAATTGCCTGGAACATACAGATGACTGGACTTTGTCAATTTTCTACCAGAAAAGCTTTATCTGGACTAGTTCTGCACTAGCGCTCCATCAAGTTGAGCTATTTGACAAGGGGGGCTTTTACCTCCCCCCCGCACCCCCCACTCTTCACTTTGGATACGGCGCTTAAAGATTTCACTGTGTTGTGTGACATGTAATGCCGAGGCCGTACGCGGCGCGGAGATAGTGCTAACGTACGCCCGCTAAGACGTGCTGGCTTGTGCGGCAGCAGTGAGGCGAGGATGGGCGTTCTTGTAGCTCCTTTTGTTGTCCGTGTGTCATGACGGATTTGGTCATCGCCGCAAGTGAGCGAGACTGACACGGGAGTGCGCAATATGCCTCCAGGAAAACACAAACTCAGCCTATTGTGCTTATTTCGCACTCAGTGTAGCAGCGTGGTTGCTAATCTAATACGCCAGGCCCGCTGAAGAATCGTACAGATTAAATCAACACAGTGAAGTGCCATTTTTATTCACATTTATCCATGCTCTAAGTCACGGATTCTCAAATATTTTGGTGTAACAGCCAGCCAAGAAGCTAAAAGGGTGTTTTTTCCCGCTTGTTGGTCTATTTCAGCACATTAGCACATTGAAATCGCTCCGCCAGCCTCTCTCCTATTGAATGCGCCTTTTGACGATGCTACTCTTGAATTGAAAAATGTTCAATTTGAGGTCTCAGTGGACCCCGGCAAATGCTCCCACCTGGCGCGTCCAAGTGCGACATGGCAGCGTTCCGTCCCAACGTCCCCGCAGCACTTTCACAATGAAACGGTTTGTCGACGGCTTGTTTTGCGTTGCTAAGTGCAGTGTGAAAAGGCCTTTTCACGGTGAAACCTTGTTTCCACAAAGCATGGTTTGGTTCAGCTTTTTTCAATATAGATTTACCAATCCAATGATATTTCTGTACCATTTTGTCATTTAATTATTCCCGTGCCTGCAATTTTATTTATGGTTGTAGGCTCTCATCGAATTCCAGGGTGGGTAGGGTAAATAAATAATGGATTGAGGAATCTCACACTCTCCAGTTAATAGTTTGTACAAATAACATATTTTGACTCCAGTTTCCTTTCTATTCCCAGTTTGGAGCCTTCATGCTGGGTGCCCCCAGGGGTTGTGGGGTCTCAGCAGCCTTAGCCACAAACCTGTGATCATCCCCTTCCACAGCAAAGCGTGCCAATGTGCTTGCTTTCTCTTGCCTGTTAAACAATTTCTCACCTGTTTCTTCCCCCGTGTCTTTCTGTGGGATAGATTTGATGAAAGTGGAAAATCGGCTGATTCATCAGAAAGGACAAAAGCCCTATTGACGCCATCAATCTCTGACAGTAGCAAAGCCGCAGGAATAAATCATTTATTCCTCTGTCAGTTAATGTAACATGCATGCACCGGACACTTAATGGATCCGCGTTGTTGTGAGAGGTGTGTGTGTGTGTGTTGGGGGGGGGGGGGGTAATCGACCCGTCCTAGTAGCTTTCGAAGTGGGGCGGCTAGGTTTACGTTGCATGCGAGTGTTTGCGGACGGCTGTGGCCTTGCCTTCGCTTTCTGCGTGGCTGACCATGTTCAGGCCCCCGGGGGGGCGTTGCAAGGGAGAGTGGGGTCACATTCTGCAAGCCGACTGGGTCTGATGTGCTACGATCGCCCCCAAGGCTCAGGCAGGGCCGTGTGCAAGCGCTGCGCCCCTTCCCCTCCGAGCATCTACCCCAAAGCACCATCTGCTTCTCCACTACCGAGCCACCCAGGATGGGGCCGAAGGAGGGGGGGGGGGGGGGCAGATGCGGGGGCGGAGGACGAACGTGATGTGTACTGTAGCCTCTCGCCGACTCAAATGTATCTTGCTAAACAAGGTTTTTGCAGCAAAATCCGCCTTGTATGTTAATGCTGTTGGACATTAGATCCTGATTAACACAATGTGGGGAATGTAATGGCCTGTTCAGACTCCCGCTGAGGTTTAGGATGGAACGACGGCACAGCCCGACACAATCTAATCCCACTTTTAACAAAATGCAAGCACCAGAGGAGGTGCAGATGATTGTTCATTAGCGCACTCAGTGGGGGCTTCGCCTGTACAACCAAAGAGCCAAGATTAGGATTTCCTATAAACCTAACGGCACGGTTAAATGACAGCAACCTAGACAAAATGTTATTTTGTTTGCGTTCCACATATAGATTCTCCCCCCCCCCCCCCCATTATTTCTATTGTCCAAGGTAGAAAAGGAGTCATCACCTTCATTGTATCAAAGTACGTTGCCCAAGTGTGCCCTAGCACAGTTTGAATATCCTACTAGTGTGAGTACAACTCGAGCTTTTTTGTTTGTAAACAAAGGAATATTTATTTCACGGGGCATGAACACAGTTGATTTTTGTGTGTGTCTCAGAGCGCACACCAGTAGAGCCAAAGTCATTAATGTTAATACATGTGTGCGCGTGCATGCATCCCTCACTATTCCCCACGTGGCTCTATATATAGGGCCGTAATGATAGCCAGCTCGGGGAGATGAGAGCAGTGAATTAATAAGCTCGGCAGAAGATCTCCGCAACCCAGTCTCTAGACAATGCCCGGGCTCTCTGCAGGGAGAACGCAGCAGAGATGAGATGTTAAGAGCCTCTTTTTTCATCATTTCAACTCCCTCGGTTGAAAGCTGGAAATGAATTGAATTCAGGCAGGAGGCACAAATGGTTCCATTTGAGCCAGAATTTTATTTCTGGCCCCCAAATTGTTAAGTGAACGTCTGATTTATTGATGAGCTCGGTGACCGTTCTTAACTTCGCGGGTCACGTCGTGATGAATGGAGTGTGAGGGGGAAAATGTGGATGAAAGTCGGCCCCGTGCGTACATCAAAATGTTCGCCATTTGTGTGCGTCTTACTTAGGTTAGAGATGGATAGATATATTACATATTTATAAAGCGATAACGTATCGAATCGTCTTTTATTGGAGACTTGTATCTTAGAAAGAAAGGGCACATTTACAGTACTGACAAGTTCAGTCAAATGTATGTAAAAGGACAACAAAAAAAGTAATTGTATCACACCTTCCCAAACTGAGTCGTACTTTGTCTGTATGGATTTTTTTCACATAATATCCTGGATATTATAAGATTACTTAGCAACAGGTTTGTGTGCCGCATCCTCTTATTTTCCCCTATAAGCTGTATTTAATGAGAGGTCAGAGAATTCATCGGAACGGAATCCCCTTTAATGAAAGCCATTTTATGCATTGTGTGCATGTATATGAAGTCCTAATTCCCGTATTTAAGTCATACATCACGGCAAACAACGAACAAAGCCAATGCGATTCCGCCCGTGGCGCTGAGCCTGGCAATTTAGTCGGCGGTTCCTCTTTAGGAGTTTGCAGCGTCATCAGTCACGAGAGAACAGTGTGCTGTGGTGTGAAGCGGAGGGATGCTGTGTGAATGCGGTTAAGCTGGCTAAGAAAAATCCATCCATTTTCCAAAGCGCTTGTCCTCATTAGGGTCACGGATAACTGCAGCCGAGCCCAGCTGACTTTGGGCGAGAGGCAGGGTACACCCTGGACGGATTGCTATCCAATCGCAGGGGCCATATAGACCAATGTTAGCTAAATTAACTATTTTACAGATACTGTATAATTAACGTAACGTACGTAACATAAATAATTGGCTAATGTATTTCTGTAAAAAATATTAAAATGTGTATAAAAAATTAGTAAAATAAACTATGTTGCAGTACATATACATTCAAAATATTATGTTGTAACTATTACAATAAAACATTGCTTAAAATAAATGTACTCATTTAATATTGTTTTATTAAATAATTGGTTATATAATTACAATTTAATTTTGAGTGTAAAAATAAAAGAACGTTTTGTTAACCTCTTCTGCAAATAACTTTGCCCATCCCTCTGTTTTAAAAAATCCAAATACGGCCCAGTCTGCTGTCCTTGCTACGAACCATCTGTTTAAAAGGTAGCCTCTGTGTCATTGTGTTTACTTAATTGGCTGCTATGTGAAGACCAGAACCCCTCCCCACCTCTGTGCTGCCGGTGATGTCGAGCCACATGAGCCAATGTCCAGCTAAGAGAAGGTTGAGCTGAGGAGAAGATGCCCTCGTTGCTAGGAGTGATCGACTGTCTGCGTCGACCCCGCCTCCCAACCCATGTGTGTGTGTACACAGAGCCGTATTCTGGCAACTTGGTGGCGAATGTGTTACCTACTTGTCAGAGACTTCACGTGGCCCCCCCACCAGTTATGTGCATGTGGATGGGCAGTCGACTTCATGTGATGACACATCACCTTTTTTTAATTTCGGCACTGTGTGCCTCAATTCAGCTTCCTTCCATTTATCTGCCAAGCTTTTTTTTTTTTTTTTTTTTAGCCATTCCATCAGAGAATGTCTTAATATGAACCTCGTGCCTCTTCATCGTCATCTCTGTAATCCCTTTCCAGCAGAGAAAGAACATTCTGTCACTCTTTGAAGAGCAGCCGCTACATTTCATTTGCATTTAGAGACTATTCTAATCCTCTAACCGCACATTTCACAAGGCTTAAGAAATCTGTTGTCCAGCGGATGAACCAAACCGATGCAGAATGGATTGCCTGCAGAGGTAATATTGGAGTTCAGGACTGCCTACAGAGACAAACACCTGGGAAATGTTTAACACTGTGAAAAAAAAAAATCATCCTACTGTATGTGTTAGTCACATTCAGATACTAATCAATGCATCAATACCCAGATAGCAAAATATGGATGAATCAATGTTGAAATATGGTTCAGCTTAAGTGTTGAATCTACGTTGAAACCTAAAGTAGAAATTGTACAGAAAGCGCAAGGTTGATAAAATGTTGGGTCAACGTTTGCTTTTCAATCATAAATCACACAACATCAATGTTAATTCAACCATCATCTAAATGGGAATTAAAATACTGTAAATGGGCTGTCACTTATCTACCTTGGGTACTCAAAGCGCTTTACACTGTACCTCATCTAGCTACTGATCAGGAGCAACTCGAGGTTCAGTATCTTGCTCAAGGATACTTCGACATGGTCACCACGGCTGGGGATCGCACCCACAACCTCCAGGTTGGGAAACGACCACACTACCACTGAGCCACGCCACCGCGCTGCAACGAAAACATTGGCTTAGTCCACTACAAAATGTTAGCTTTTCCCTTACCCAAATATATGAAAAACCTATGACAGAAAACATGTTTAATATTCAAAAATGTATTAGAAGGGATCAAAATACTGTGCGGAAATGGCTAAGAAATGAAAACAGGACCAACATCATATGCCCCCTTCCCTCCGCTGAAGTAGAAAAATAGAGAAGGGCAAACGTAAATAACAGAGATTCAACATTAAACATTGACCTTTCAAATTTTTCAATTCAACCAAAATACAATGTAGGTTCAACAGCATCTGTGCATCACAAACTTCATTGCTGGCAAAATATTGTTGAACCAACATTGAGTAAACATCAGTCTTCAACTAAAACCAAAAATCAACCTTCTTAACCCTAATTCAACATTGATTTAACATCAATGCTATCTGGGTATTTGCTGCCTGACAATGTGCAGCATAGCTGGTTGCTGTGTTTGTTACAACCTCCCGAGAGATCCAACAATGCCACACAAGCCATTCTAAGTAATTGTTTTGTTAATCTCAACGCTCTGATAAGACGGCGAGCAGGGGTGATGTGAACTCCCTCCGTTCCGGGGAACGTCAAGACAGCGACCTGTTTGCTCGGTGGCGACCATCTGTTGTATGGATGGACTTTAGAAAAAAAACGTGGCGGTGTTAGCAGGATTAGCGTTGTGAATCCGTCGCTAGCAGATGAGGTAGACACGCACAGGCAAAGGACAACACAACGATCAAGCGACTAACAAGCTGATTGTTGTGAAAACGGCCGCCACTTCGAATTAGCTCCCACGGCTTGCATAACACTGACAGACAGCTAGCTCAACTTGTTACGGAATAAAGTTGTATTTTAAAAATATCTAAATATTTAATTCACATAATCAAAACACAGCCAGTGTCTAAAGACAACTGGTCGCAAAAAATTTGGACATTAGCTTATTAAATTGAATTTTGCTTGAATTCAGACTCAGGGAAAATACAAACGTTTTTCTTAGATGTTTTCTCACCAGGAAATAGCCTTTTTAATTTTTTTTTTTTTTTTTTTACTTGGGAAGATAAACTTTTCTCCGAAAAATTTGAAAAAAAAAAAAAAGTGAAAATATTTTTCTCATTATAATACCCTTTCTAGTTTTTTTTTAAAAAAAAAGAGAAACACATTTTGTTCTCAGAAAATGCACTTTTATTTTTAAGAAAGATTAACTTTTTCTCAGAAAAAAAAATCTTTGAAAAAATACCCCCTGTTTTCTCATCTGGAGTCTGACGGGATGTGAAACATATGTCAGATAAGTGACATTTGCTTTCAACGCATCCAGATGGGAGAAGAGCGGAAAATACCTCTGAAGGCAGAAAATTGCCATCTTCACACCCCCAGTCCCTGCCCATGCCGTTTATTCAGAATAGGGAAAAGCAAAAAGGCTTTTGAAAGAATTTTAAAAGACAGTGTAACTAAGACTAAATTATTGTATTTGCCCGTTTTACTGAGCGTACATGAGTAAAAATCTCCCCCCCTCCCGCCCCCAGTCTCCAATCTGTCTTGTGTCAGGTTTTTAAGAGACTATATAACCACCTCTCTCACCGCTTTTTATTCAAAGCCTCCCACCGACTGCAGTCACAGCAGCTTTTAGCTTTTCAAAGGGGACCTTAATCATTTTAATATGAATGCTGTTAAGGACCCCCCAATAATCACTTTGATGAAATAGAGGACATTTTAAACAGCTTTTCACCCCTGCCTTTCATCATTCTTCTCTTGCTTCCATCCCCACTGACTAATTGATGTGCCTCGTCATTTAGTGCACTATTGCAGCCTTCTAACTTCATCTCTGCCGCCGGTTGTCGCCCCGAATCGATGGGAACAAGCATTCAAAGTAGACATTTTCTTCAATGTGGTGCTGCAAAAGACTTGTTGATATTCATCTAGTTCAAATGAATAACTGGAATAGACGTTTTTTTGTATTTGTCAACACATTCAGGCACCTATTTATCTGAGAATTAAAAAAAAAAATCGTTAGCTTAATAGCATAACGGCCAAAGTCATTTTCATTTCAGTATGATTTTTAGTTATATTCTAAATGTATATTTCTTTCCAGTATTGTAGCCCAATGCTTTTATTCTTCTGTCACGAAATGTAATTAAATGTTATTGTCCAATGCAGGGCAACTATGACCATGCATTTTGCTTAGAATATTTGTAGTAATTACTTATCCATTCAGCCTTTGTCTATACTGCTTTTCCTCATTATCGTCATCCAGTTGACTTTGGGCGAGAGGCGGGTACAGTCTTAAATGTTTGCCATCTCAGGGCACATGTGCAGCACATCCATTCCCGTCGATGGACAATTTTGAATCTTCAAGTACCTAAAAACTCAACACAGGAAAGCCGTGGCCCAGATCTGAACCATGTTCTCAGAACTGCGAGGCAGATGTGCTACACACTAGTGCTGACTTTATTAATACTATATCGTCACTGTCCTGTGAAAAACACCGATGTCCAATTTTGGGAAAAAAAGTAATTTTCACATTAATTAACACCATTCATTTAAAAATATGAAAATTGGAAAAAAAATGACATTGACAGGACAGCGACGATACTTATAAATGTTAGCATACAAACGTAACTGTTAAGTTCATACATTTTTAAAATATTCTAATCTTACTACATTGTGGCACTAATTGATGACAAACTACTTCTCACTTAGTCTTTTTTAGGCTATTAGCGTCATTTTGGATTTATAGGGTTCATGTGACAAAGGAAGTTAATAATTTGGACGACATGAATAATTTGCTATGGAAATTTAGCAACATAGCGCAATCTTCTTGCAAAAAGTACTTGATGCATTCGGAGATGCCTGCTTTGTCAAGCTCAAATCCCTTTTAGCGTAGCGGCGCAATGATAGCGATGAGAGGCAAGCAGTGCAAATGAGTCTTTGTTGACTTATTTATCACTTTTGTGTTACCTTGGAATATCTCTAGCTCTCTCTCTCTCTCTCTCTCTCTGCCTTTTGGCGGTTGCACTGCCTTGTGGTTTATTCATACCGCATCTCATCATTTATTAAAAATTCAGTCAGTGGGGCAGGCGAAGAGAGCATTAAGGAGCGAAGTCGACAGGCTGCTTGGAAAATCATCCTTCCCCGGTGCCAAGTGGGGCTCCTCCTGCCCTCGCGCCAGAAGACAAAGGGAGGATGGTGTCGGCCGTCTGAGGGAAAATAACCCTCGCTCACATCTCACATTAAATACATGCAGAGTTTCGACAATCTGCTTCTAACTTAACTCGTTTGTTCGTGTTGGGCAACACGGCTTTTATTTTCCTTGTGATCTGTAGCAGCCCCTTCGATGATCTGCACGCAACAAATTCGTCAGGACTGACCCTTTTCGTGGCTTTTTGCATTCTTTTCCATGACTCCCCGTGGACCAAAGTACAGGAAGAGCAACAAAGCACAATAAAAATTCTTTGAATCTCCCAAACATCAATGGGAAAGAACAGACCCTGTGGTAACCTCTGAGAGGAATGTCGCAAGGGTGTCAGATAGTCGGTGGGAAGACTGTGGTCCTCCCAAAACAGGAGCGCTGACAGCTCCTTCCCGAAGTAAAACCGAGAAGCGTCAGTTGTGGTCAAGGAAGGGCCAAAGAAGATAGGACAAACAAACAAGGGGCTAAAAATCTCCAGATGTCTGTCTTGTAATGCAAAGTCATTTTGTTGCAGGGCCAACTTTGTAGGACGGTTTTAGACTTCCTTGACCGGGAAGGATTTGAATTTGGAGTCTTGTGACATGGACTGCAAAGTCAAATGTTTCCATGGTAATTAACACATTCACTGCCAGACATTTTTAGACCCTCTTTTACCGCCATGTTTGAAAAAAATTGTAAAAAAAAATGTAAAGCTTCTGGGATTGAATATCTGGACTGTGAAAAGACAAATAAATGGCAGTGAAAGAGTTACGTTTGTGGTTAGTCTTTGACAGAAAATGTAATTTCCTCTCCATTTTCTATAGTTTGTCCTCGTTAGGGTCACAGATAAGCTGGAGCCTGTCCCATCTGATTGAGCTATTTTATTCATTTCATCTCTATGCTGCACTGCATCCCAACAACTTCATTCAAGTGTTATTCATGAAGAAGCCAAATATCATTTGGAAAGTGTCCAACTTTGAATGTCTCCAAAATCCCCCAGCTGAACTAGTATTTCCAGGGCGTAACCGCACGTGTACACCCCGTTTGCATAACCCAACTTGTGACTTTGGCCATTTCTGGGAGAGTCCCCGTTTTTTTTTTTCTTTCCTTCCCATATCGTATCACAGACAGATCTTTCTGTGAACAGTTCGATAAAACAAGACAGCACTGATTGTGGATGCAATAGAAGATACCACAAAAAAAATCCCCCAACTGACCCTGACTAATGTTTAGTTCAAAAGCAAAGTTTGATTATGTAATTGAAGCCATGCAGTCCATCGACCTTTGGCCGCCAACTGTCTCCATGCTATTTAAGGCCGGTTTCCCTGTGGTCTTTTACTGTTCGTCAGCTGTCTTGTCTGACACGGGATATAGATAGCTCATAGAGAGGAAACACGGTAAATAATCACTTGGATAGATTGCTTGAACCTGTCTAGTTCACAGGATATTTGTCCTTTGAAGGGGATGTTTTATGAAAAATTGACTTTTTAATGGCTTGTCTAAAAGAGTTGGGACTCTGGAGTGCTCTACCAAGTTCTGTGAAAACGTTTTTATTGTCTTTACAGGCGCTCACTTTTTGTCCCCTACTCAAGTCAGGCACCAAGGTTTTGCCCTGGTTGTCATGGTAACGGAATCTGTACTCACCATTGGCCCAGCAGTATATGGGGTGGGTTATACATAACCCATAAAATCTGTCTAATTGCTCAGAAATGGCCTGTGTAAAGAGTTCTGTAATTCTCAACCCTTGAGGCATTTACACGAAAGAATGTCGGACATATTATTAAGACACATGGGAACTGTTTTAAATTATGGAAGAATAAAAAAAAAAAAAGCACACGTGTGTGCTTTAGCATTCAGAGCAAGCGTGGTGAAATGTGGTCCTGTCCCCGCTCAGCGGATCATAACTTGGTTTGATTGAGTGGAGTATTGAGAAGCAGGTGAAAGGCGGCCACGCTCAAGAGTTAATTAAAATAACTAAGCTGCTAATGCATTCATGCTGTGGAGGAGCTGGTTTTGTCCTAATGTATGGATGGCGGGGGGGGGGGGGGGGTTCTCCTCTCTTTGATGTGTGTCTGTGTGTGTATGAATAGAGACCCATCAAAGGAAGTGTGTAGAGAAAGAGACCGCATGAATGAATGGGGGAGTCATCTCTTCTTTAGGGACATTTTTCTAGTAAAATAAAACAACAACGCGCCATTGGACCGTTCTCAGATTCTTTTTATACCTCTTGGAAATATGTCGTGAATATAAGTGATTTTTGCCACAGTAACTTGGGACTTGCTTCAAAGTTGCCGATTTAAGATTTGAGTCTTACTTACTTTTCAGACTTACGACTTACATACGTGACTCCAACCTTTGCTGCACTGCTCAGCAGTTGCGCAGGCTGTCAAAATGAGCATGCTGCCATCAACTGGGAATTGACGTTTTGTCCTCCGTCAACACGTCCTTAAGCGTCATATTTGCGCATGTTGACGTTTGTTGACATATTTCAACTTGGAGACCAAGTGAGCGCTCCATAAAAAATCTATGAAAACAATACCCTCACAGTTCACCTACTTCGGCTATCTATATTGTAGACGTTTTGCCGTCTCTTTAGATCGTGGTTTTGTATGGATCCCACCCTAAACAGGGGCTTACTATCCCGATCGTGTGATTTCCCCGGAAGGTCAAATTTGGTTCATAAGGTCGTGGCCTCTTTTAGAGACAGCCCCATGTTTAATGACAGATGACAGAAACCAAATAAAAGGGTGTAACGGCAACATACTTGTCGGTGTGTTCTCAACTGGACGTGGATCATAGCGGCGACAGATCACTTCGGCCGAGGCAAAAGCATCTGGCTGCCAGAAATGGTAGCTCCGCTGAAGCCTCCGGGGCGACGTGCACTTTAATAAACTCGAGTGACTCAGCGAGGCATCCTGCGCAGCTTGAAGCGCGGCATGTGTTAACGCCCTCCAGGTAAAACCTCATAACTGCAAGGTAAAAAGAAGCCCGGCGTATTATTAAGGGTGGGTGACGACTTGAAGCGCTCAGCCCCTCGGGGCACGATTAGCCAGCAACGGCGCTGTCAGCTGAGCTTTAAAGTCATTACTGGGGGAATTAGTGGAGTTGTTGTAAGACCCAATAATGGCATGTGTGACAATTAATAGTCATTGAAATAGATGTCGCGTGTTGTTGAAAGAAGAATTGTGTTGTCATATACATTAATGGCTGCAGGCCACACCACACGCGCAATAAGCATCGGAGTTTGCGCAGCGGCATGAGAATACGTTGGCACAAACTCAGTTACTGCCGCACGTCGTGTTTTTCATTTGGTGTTTAATCCACGTTTTATAATTATCATCCGCAAGTTTTTCACACTTGGAGTAATTTACGACCTGTAATTATCATTTAAGCACAGCATTGCCATACGTTAATGATAGACTACTCTGCATTCTGACTCAGACTAAAATAACTACAAGGTTTACAAAACTATTTTTACTGGATTTCACCCTTAATTTAAAAAAAAGGAAGAGAAATAGAATGTGTTTCAGTATTGATTTTTATTTGATGTGTTTGTACTACCTGTTTTTGTTCCATTTTGTTGCCAATGGTTTAATGGGACTCTTAGTTGGAGTCAGATGAAAGTAAGGTACATTTTTTGGGGGAAACAATTCTTGACGCGACTGTAATTATCTTGCATGTGGCTTCCATTAAAAAACACCACAGACGAGTACAGTGAACCCCCACCTATTCGTGGTTTGCAAATCAAGACCTCGCATATTCGCTTTTTTTCCCCCGGTGGAACCTCTTTGTAATTTTTTTTTTTTTTTTTACCTCTTTCTTTAAAGGCCTAGAGAGACCAAACCGAAGTCGGAGGTCGTGAAGCATCGTGGCGTCTGAATGTGCCGTCTGATTGGTGTAGCGGCCACGGTCGTAGTGTCGTAACACGTCAGTAAGCGTCTTGGGGGCGGTTACGCATGTTGAATCGGCGTCGCCAGTCGTGACATTTGGTCACTCTGGTTGGCTGTTAGCTAGCAAATCAGCGCTCGGAGCACCAACGGGTAGTGACAAATGCGGCTAAACAGTGAGCACGCCTTCGCTGCCTTAATCTTCTTACAAGTACAAGAACGAGGGATGACAATTTAAGTATTTCACAATACCGTGTCAAGAACGTGATGGTTTACTTTGCGTGGGAGTTCATCGTGAGCGAAGAATATAGCTGAATGCATTGTTTACGTTTTTATAATCCGCCCCCGGCCAACAGCTGTACGGTTGAATTTTTCTAACAATGAGAAATAGTGACTACCGCCGCCGATGGTATGGAAGGGTATTACATCTTATGCATGCATGCCACAGAAGGTTTTTAGACAATGAAAATGTACAAAACAATTTTGTGCTGTACTTTTACTTCTACTACGGCGCCACACTGTCCATAAAGTCAAGTAGTCCATTTAAATTGTTCTGAATGTGTCGCAGTAGCGTGACTTGAAGTGTTTATAAACATGTGTAATGTTTCCTTATGCTGGCCAACTGCCATGCTAGCTAGTAGCAGGGAAACACAACACGTTCCTCGCTTTGCGTCCCTTTGAACTTTCCCCGCCGTCAGCAGAAATCTTCCCCCGTCTTTCCCGTCTCGCTCATTTTTAAGGCTTGTTTTCTGGGGGTGACATCATGCATTCCGTTTGCGAAAATCACCTCCTTTAGCAGACGTGATGGTATGTGTGTGATGTTATGTAGCGTCGTTTCATGTGCGATGCAGGCGGCGAGTCGGACGTCATCACATGATTCATCCCAGCTTTCCACATTTGACCCGCAGCTGCCAATGGAATCCGATGATGTATTCTTCTTCTTTTCTCAATTCTCTGTTTTCTTTCATGATTTTTTTTTTTTTCTTCCTGGAACATTGCGTTCCCTCTTGTCCGTCACGTTGCTTTGATGCAGCAGCTGTAACAGCCGAACGGATGCCAGCAATAACTTGAAGAAGATTGAGAGAATAACAACTGGGAACGCCATCCAGTGTGTCTGTATTTGCCTGAGGGAAGGCGCCTTGGAATAACAAGTTTAAGGTGAATTGCTCCTGCGAGCTGTTCGAATGGTTCTCAAAGAATTTGGGGGATGGAGAAAAAAAATCACAGTGACTGATAGTGATGCTTGAAAAAGCCCCCCCCCCCCCCCCCCGCCCCCCCCAAAAAGCCATCACATTTGTAAAGCTTACTTGTATTGACTATTTAGTAAAAAACAACTTTTACTCTTTTTTTTCAACCATTCACAAATAATATGCTTCAATCTCTACCCTGTAACACTTCCCAGTAGGAAATCTGTTTTTTGAGAACTCTGGCAAATGTGCGATTCTTTATGCATGTCATCTTGATATGTCACAGTAGGAAAAGTAATAAACCCAATGATGGCTAAAATCCAGCTCTTTTTTCAAAGAGACATTATTTTTCACTATTTCAAACAGTTCCCAGATGTCATATCTCGTCAAAATGCCCCTCAGTTCAGGGATTCAATTTCTTGTTTTAGAGGCCGACCCTGTCTTATGCAAATGAGCAAATGCCTACCCCGCCACATATACTGCTTGGCCAATGGCGAGTCTGGATTATGTTCTCATGTCAAAGGGGTAGAATCAGCGGAATAGCAGGCATCTTGTACTTGCAGGAGCAGAAAAAGCTCAGTTGTAAAGTAATATTTTTCACTCATGAAAGCAGCACTTCACATACTATGCTGTATGTATGTGGTGCACCATCACGTCATCTTCACCGAGCAGTCAAGTGTGTTAGTTTCCGCTATTCTGTTAATAAGAGAACTCAATGCAGCTCTGCTTACCATTTAGCTTTGACATGATAGCAGGGCCGGATGAATACGAGACAAGCGATAAACAGTTCAAGGGCCCGATTTTGCTATGCGCGTTCCCTGCTTTAGCTTATTTAAAATACTATCTCAGCAAGCGAAGACCTTTTTTTTTTCTCACCGTGCACCCAATCTGTCATTCAAAAGTCACGTGAAGAAGGAACACTTCTGCCTCCTTGCAACAATTCTGTTTTTCACACACACACACACACACACAATGAAAGCACGTCTGCTTTACAGTAGCGTGTTAATCGTTCAAAGGCTTTTTTCCAGCGTGTTCACCCCCCCCCCCCACCCCTCGCTGAGCGTCGCTCGCGGGGCCTCGTTCTGATACGGACCGCATGCCGAGCTCGTGTGTGACGCTATTGACTTTTACATTCAGTCTCGCAGGAGAGGTAAAATAAGGTTGGCGGCACTCTCGCGCACTAAGGCCGCTGTGAGTTTTGGCACGCCGCGCGTCTAGAAACAAAACCAGCCTTGCTTTGCAATTGACGGCTTTTGCTGACCCGCCGTTGATGTCAGGCGGCTGCGTGAACGGTGATGTCATGTGCACATTAAAAAAAAAAAAAAAAAAAAAAAAAAAAAAAAAAAAGAGGCTAAGTGGAGTGAGTGCCATAAAGGAGGAGCGTCTCGCAGCCTGAGCATTAGCATAGAGGCCAGACAGGTCCGCTTTCAAACCCAATCACCCGAGCTGTCATCTTTCTTGTTGCTTCCAGCCAATCCGAGCGACATTCATTCAAGTGGAAATTGCGAATCAAAAAAAGTGACTTCTTTTGTTGGGGTTTTTAGTCCAACACTGACTTTTCAAATTCAATTTTTAGGCTGAGATCAGAAATAGGAATTTGATCTTGATATTTAATGGGTTGGAAGTCATCTCGGACCAAGGCCAATCCATCATCCGTATTGCAACATGGACAATTATGTATTGTTTGCGGAACAAAACGTGTGAGACGTGACCACCACTTGTCGACAATCATAGACTTTGTGCACTTCAACAATGCCACCATTTTTATGGCTTCTTTCAACCATTGTGCAATATTACGCGAGGAGCTGCAGTTGATATAAAAAGTCTACACACCCTTGTTCAAAAACTGACACCAAGATAGATCATCAAATGTTTTCTGCTGCTAATGTGGCCTATAATCTGTAAAACCTTAAATGTTTTTATCTTTTGGAGAAATCAAGTACAAGTTAACTTTAAAATGTGGTTGCAGAAGTGTGCACACCCTCTTAAAACTGGGGAATGAACCAATCGCATTCAAACTCATTCAAACCCATTTGAAGTGCCTCTGACTAACCTGAAAAAAAATCACCTCTGCTGTTCTGGTAAGCTTTCTCTGCCATTTTTCCTCTTTCTTTCTTTTCTTTTTTTCTTTTTTTTTTTCTTTCTTTCTTTCGAACACAAACAGAAATGTTTTGTACTGACACTGACTGGTGTTTGAAATTGTTTCTAATTATCTCCAGCTTGACTAAGGGACCAGTTCCAACTGAACCGAATCAGCCCCTGTTCATATTGCCACCACTACCATGCTTCGCTGCTTGTGTTGTTTTGGTGATGAGCAGTGTTGTTTGCTCCAAACATGCCTTTTGGAATTATGGCAAAAAACGTTCATTTTTTTTAATGTATGTCACAAATATGTGGCAACTGGAACAGGGAAACACGTTTTTATATCCACTGTATGTCTCAGTTGACTCACTGCGGCAACTAACAAGCTATTGCATCTTTACTTGTGCTTATTACCAAACTTCCAGGTCTCATAAACGACGACCAATTAAATCTTATAATCAAACTCAGTCCTGTAGCACCTTTTTCAATTTTATATTTTTGAACCTCAAATGTAATGAAAGAACAAATAACAATGAGTCCATTTTTTTCCTTTTTTGATTTTCCAAATGAATAGAAAGCACAAATGATCGGCAGATTCCAGCCCCTGTGGCAGATTGGACAACAATGTCCTTTTCAAAGAAATTGCCTAAAATATATATTTATTTGCCCCTGCAGAGCTTGTCTCTGCCTCGCCGTAATTGGGGTGTGACCTAAATATCTGACGGAAGCTGCACTTGAGCGAGTGCGCCGCCTCATTGACCTACATATGCAGAGAGCATTGGCGGAGCTTTTGTGCACAAATCAATACGGCACGGTGTAGCGTCCTTGCACTTGGCTTTTATCAAAGTCACTTGTTTCCACGACAGGCTTTCGACGTCCCCACCCTGTTGTCCTCCAATTAATCGTCATTAAGTAAATATTTATAATTAAATACGTTAGCGGGGGAGGACGGGGGTTGGATGTTAATTACCATTTTGACAAGTAAAAGTGCAAAGGTTCGATTGCAAATTGGTGTGTTGTAATTAAATTCGGCAGGAACAAATTAGCCCCAAGTTTGATGCGGCTAGCTCCTAAATGAGTGTATTCAGTACCTGGGCCTCAGTGGGGACCAAATCCACCTTTTAATAAAATCACAATGTTTGTCGTAGTTGTGGAAGCTAGGGATAGGCAATTAATTGAATTCAAATTAAAAAAAAATCACAATTATATTATTTTCCAAAATCATTCAGCCCGAACGAAAGCATACGTACTGAACTAAAACGCAATGTATAAGCACACAGCTGTGGCTAAATAAGTTAAGCAGTGTTGGCATTTGTTAGCTAAAATATTTCTTTACTCCCATTGATGCATGTTTGCTTTTGACCTATTTGTTTATTTTTAGTGGTTTAAAGAGTGTTTGTCTCCCTGGCTTTTTTCACCTTGAGGCATTTGCATGTGGAACACTGGCGACAGCTCCCCATTGATTACATCTGCGATCATATCTAATGCGCCGGCAGATAGTGTTGATGGCTGGCAACAGGGCGCCTAATGGAGTGGCTGCAAATGGAAAATGTCACTGATTGTGGAGACATTTTTGCTAACGAGGTGTGCTGAGCATAAAGCTGAAAAAAATAAAACAACCCCCCGCCAAAAATAAAACACAGGCAATATGTTTGCATAAGGCTCTTATTTTAATTAATCTGCGCATTAACTGTAAATATGTATATTAAAATGATAAGCGGTTAAGTGTGGCCGCAGTCAATGCCGTGACAGTTTTCTTTTGAGATTTAAGTACTCATCCGCCCATTATCCAAACCGCTTCGTCCAAACCAGGGGTAAGTAAACTTTTGAGCTCAATTTTGCGGGAAAAAAAGTAAAATGGGATTAACTTTGTAAAGTACATTCTTATTTTCATTTTAAAAGTAATCATTTAAACTTTTTTTTACTTTAATCATTGATGTGTAATCAAACAAGTTAATAAAATATAACATAAAAGCATGGATTGTGATTCAAATAAACAATTTTACATAGGAATTAGTGATATTAAGTCATTTATTTTACAGATTTTTTGTGAGATGGTTTGTTGTAATGGTAAAATAGTTGTATTCGTTGTAATACTTGCAATTTGTCAAATTCAAATTAATGAACCAATTATTTAATGCATTTTTTTCCCCAGGGAATTTTTTTTTCTTGTTTTTTGTATTATAATAATTAAGTTGGAATTCATCAACCACTTATTTAAAATGTAAAAATAGTTTGTTTGTTTTTTTATGTATTTTTGTAATGAAATAATTCCTGATCAATCCTTCACAAAAATTCACCAGAATACTTGGATTAGGCATTTGTGCGTGGTAACGTTTGGAGGGGCACGTACCTGCAGTGAAGTGTTTGTACCGCTGCCTCCATGAGTTAAACTGCTTTGGCTGTCGTTACGGGTGCTTGAATGCATACCTTATCTGATTTTAAGTGTTTATCAGTGCGTTCAATTATGACAAGTCAAGCAAAAGCAGACCAAGGCAGCCATCAGAATCCATTCAATCTAATCCCCCCGCGGTTTTAGTTATTGATTGCGACACGTCCGCCTCCTGTTGACGAGAGCTTCTTCCCGCGCCGTGAGCGCGATTGATTTAGGATTTCCTCCCCGCACTGGTCTCGCCAGCCTTGGCAACAGCCACGTCGGCTCCGGCCTGATGTTCCAGTGTCCTCGTGAGCCCCCGCCCCTCCAGGGATGCGCTACACATACCCTGTAATTAGGAGCATCCTCGGGCTCTTGTATTGTCCTTGAGCCAGGGGGAGTTTAGTTGGGTGGGAGGTTACAAGTCAAGTTTTTGTGATTAGTGGTAATATAATAGGAATTATTAATTAAGCCGGTCCCATCTTGGGGTAATGGGGCACAATTGTCATGGATCTTTGTTTTTGTGTTTATTTGGTTTTGATTAGATTTAGTTTGGTCTTGTTTTCCCTGTGTCCATTTTGTTGACTTGTCTTGCTTGTAAGGTTTTTGTTCCCACCTGTTCTTGACAGTCACAGGTGTCAAATTCAAGGCCCAGGGGCCAGATCCAGCCCGCGACATCTTTTTATGTGGTCCGCGAAGGCAAATCATGTGTATTGACTTGATGTGTTTCTTTGAAATTGTCTTCACTGTTAACACAACATATAAGATATTGCAAGGATTTGTTACAAATCCCTCCTTTAAAATACGTAGAAAAACAGTTGAACAAACTATTTACTGGCTTCTGATTTCAAAACTAGTTGTCCATCAATTTGTTGGGTATATGTGATGACATAAGGCGATCATACATTTCTATGAGTTCACAGTCATAACAGCCGTCCGAGGGACACCACAACTGTGATGTGGCCCTCGACAAGTATGAATTTGACACGCAGATAGATCATATAATTCTATTGTCTGTTGATTGTACATATAAATCAAACAAAGACCAGAAAGGCCTTATATTGTCTACCCTTTTCATGTTTTAAAGTGTCACGATGCTGGAAAAGAGATAAGAGAATGAGAGTATTAATGAAGAATGAAAAGAAATAGTTTGTTACTCTCTAGTTTCCAAATTCTACTCACAAGGCTTTGACTCCGCTGGACTCACCGTTGGCCCTGCTGTATATGGCAAGCGGCATATCGTTGCTAACTTGCATGACCAGACTAATTTCAGTGAAACAAAAAATGGTATTTGTAAAATGGCTATATGTCTTGATCCTTGTGGAATTGTGACAAAAGTAAGTCACGGGCATGGTTTGAAAGACACCTGGGAACAATTTTGCACTAAATGTCTCCTTTCAGTGCGATGGCGAGACCTGAAAGAAGAGAGGGAGGTCGTAAAGATTGTCGTTTCCGACACTGCAGACAATGTGTCGTGTTTTACAGTGTCGGGTCAGTGCAGTCTCCGGTGAGAAGTCGGGTCACGGCGCGGTCACACACATTTACTGATGAACACGGGAAAAAAATTACGAAGAGGCGGCAGCTGGGTGGGAGTGGTACTGCTTTTTTTTTTTTTTTTTTTTTTGGTTGGGTTGGGTCTTGTTTAGCAGGACGCCACTTTCACTGTCTGTTCAGCTCGCCAACCTGGAGACGGGGGAGTGGAAGAGGGAGGGTGGGGTGTTCTGTATTTAGCAGGAAAAGCTTCCTGTGCGTGGGCCTCATGGCGCCGAGCGGGGGACGGGATCCGCAATCCAACTTGCTGTCTTCACAAAAAACACCACCAAGCACACACACACACACACCCTCTGGCACAGACTCTGCTCTTAATTTCCTGCCTGCAATTCTGGCAGCTGGTCAGAAGAAACAAAAAAACGCTTCCTCTACAACAATTACACCTCTCAGATGACGTGTAAATCATCGCACAACGGGGACTTTACACAAGGACTGAGCGACGATTGTTCGAGCTGACGCACGGACAAACAGTACACACGGAGTGACATTATCTTCAAGAGCTACCATAGCCTAGAAATGGATTCGATTTCAGGGTCAATTCTGTGTGCCGCTGCGCTTTTTCTGGCCTCCGATGATCCATAAAATCAATAAAAGCTCTTACAGGCTACCATGACTGTGAATACTTACAGTGCTGTAAAAAAAAAAGTATTTGCTTCCCCTTCCTGATTTCTGATCACACTCAAATGTTTTGGCTCATTAAGTCAATTTTACTTACTTTATCTGATTACCCCAACACAAATGGCAAGACAAAATCCGGACCTTTCTCGCCCTATGTGAAAAGGTATTACCCTCTTATTAAATCATGAGTTTACTTTTTTTTTTTTTTAGAGAGCTGAGTCCACTTTCAGTGGCCAAACCCATGCCTGATCACCACTAAATTGGTCAAATCAAGAAGGCACTTGTCACAGTTCCTGTCAAACGAAGTGATGTTGGCTTCAAGATCTTAAACGCATTATGTCATGATCCAAACAAATTGAACAAATGGGAAGCAAAATGATTGAAATTTGTATCAGTCTGCATTAGGTTACAAAAACACTCCCAAGGCTTTGGCCTTGACCATTGTCAAGAGATATTATCCACAAATGGAGAAAACTGGGAACAGTGGTGAACCTTCCCAGGAGTGGTCGGCCAACCAAAATGACTCCCAAGAGTGCATCAACAACTCATCCAGGAGGTCAGAAAAGAATCCAGAGTGCCATCCAAAGAACTGAAGCCCTAGCTCTCCCTAATTAAGGTCAGTGTTTATGTTTCAGCATGAGAAAGACATTGAGCAAAAATGGCATCCAAGGGAAAATTCACGCCTGACTAAAAACAGAATACAAAGCGCTTCTCATATTTGTCGAGAAACGTCTTGACGATCTTTTTGGAGAAGCCTGTTACAACTGGCGTGAAAATAACCCAACAGTGGATAAAAAGCCAAATGTGGTGGTGGTCTTGGGCTGCCTACTTCTTCAGGACCTGAATCAGATGTGATTAATGGAACAATGAGTTCCGCTGTCAATCAGAAAATAATCAATCAATCAAGTGAGTGTTGCGCATCACACGCTTACGCCATTGGCTCAATCTAATTTATGCAATGGATTACTGGATTGTATAATTTTATACTTGATAGGTGGGCACTGGGCAGGCACACCAGAGACCCGACTATTTGTATACAAGCCATTCAAAAAATAAAATAAAAAAATCACATTTCCATCATGTGTTCCCTGTAAAAGTGTGCTTAATAGAGCTCCCCCTGCCCACCACTTCACTATTTCTCCTAATCTTAAACACCAGAGGAAGATTTGGGAGAAGTAATCTCAGCCGAGTGGCATCCGACCAGCTCGCGGCATGTCAATCCTCCTCGCAGGCCGATTCAAAGGAATTGCTGCGCATCAGCAACCCTGCGAACGGCAAGCAATTCGGCCGCATGAAATCTCGGAATTAAACGGCGCAGAAAGTGAACCTTATTGAGCGGATTCCAGGCAGCCCACGGAGCGGCTTGCAATAATTACAGACCATTCAAAGCATTCACACGGAAGCAACGTCGTCAAATGGTTATTTTCATCCCAGGCTGGTATCCACACGGAACGACATCTATGTTTTAAGGACTGTGCACCAATCACGAACTTGGCTCATTCACCTGTGTCTTGTTTCATTTCTTCTGTCATAATTAGTTTGAATTTCGTCTGCTTCTTTTCTCTTTGGTCGGTGCGCTTATGTGCTTCCACCTTTTTAGTGCTTATTTTTGTTGGACTTGGTTAATTTCTTGTGAATTGAATTGAATTCAAATTCAATACCTCAATTTTAGTTTGCCTCGGTAGGATCATTTGTATGACTTGATCCATTCTTCAATCTGTCTTGGCCTTTTTGTCCTGTTTGACTCATTTGCGTTCATTCAACCTTCGTTAAAAAAAAAATTTTTAGGACTTGACCCGTTCTTCCACCCGTGCCTTGTCTTGTTACTTTTGTCATATTTTTGAGGTCCTTGCTTTCATTTAGTCTTTATTGGATCTTTTCTGTGACTTCATTCATTCTTTCACCTGTTTCTTTTATTGCTTTTGTTCTGTTTTTAGTTCTTTACTTTCATGGAGTCTTCATTGGATCTTTTATAAGACTTGATCGTCTCTTGTCTCCCTTTGTTTTTCTCTTCAACATGCCCATTTTACAAGACTTGCTATTGAGCTGTTTGTCTAAATGTAAATAAATGTATTCTTCTCCATGCATCAGTTCCTAATCCATCAGTTTGACTTCTTTGCCTCAGCGTACAGCCCACTCTGTGTCGCGTGGGCCCGATTGAGATCAATACTCTCCGCAGGGGGTGACAAATGAAGGAAATGTTGAAAATGTAAACGCTGAAGCAAACAGCCCATGCTGTCTTGTCTAAATGATGTGAGCAGCCTGATCTGAGCTCAGGGAGCTTTTGCGGTTAGATTGGACTCAGCGGCAAGTGGCTTGCCTTAATGTGATTAGAGCTCTTTGAACCCTCGCAGGGGCACTGGGAAACCTTCACTGATGCAACCTGCCCCGGTATGGATGCCGCAATGGGACACATGGAGCCTGCAGATTCACTGCCGTTCAAAGAATTCTATTCCAGTCACACTTTACAAGGATTAGTGATGTCAATGGAGCCCTACTTTGAAAACCGATACAATGTTCCCCACTATATCGCTGCTCATCATTTGCAGCCCTTCGCAGTTTTTGGGGGGGGGGCATAGTATACAGTGCCCTAGCGGACAAGTTTTTCGAGTCATAAACTTTTTGTATGGGGTCACGATGTGGTCTGGCGCGGTTATTAGATGACTGATTGATTTTTCTTCTTATAAAAATATTTAAACCAAAAGCATTCTCGGGGGATTTGGCAGTGCGCTGATAAATGATCAGATGATGCTGCGGCCCCGTAGACCCGCATAAATAACAATTTATGTTGATTTTCCGGTGGGAATCACTTGGTCTTGGGGTGTAATTGACCAGTAGTGCAGCTACAGTGAGCTCAGCAGTCTCAGGTGCTCATCTGCGTGGTCTCTGCTGTTGCGTATTAGCAGAGGAGCCCCACCCAAGCCCTTATCAACATCACTGTTGTGTAAAGAGACGCCGCATAATCCTATCTGGACAGCAAATCCTCTTCCACTCAGGCCCAGACTGTATGGAAACAGTTGGCGGGCAGACCCTCACCTGGAGTTTTGGCATGTTCTTATTGTTGCAAATGCATAGTTGCTGAGTGCTGTGGGAAAACAACTTCAGTGGTTTACACAACACACAATCGGTGGTCGTTTTTGTCCTTGTGTTTTGAAAATGATTGCTATTCATTTTCTCCAGCTCTAGTCCTCATTAATGTTGCGCGTAAACTGTAGCCTATTGGCAGGGAACACTCTAGACCAGTCGCTGGTAACCACGGGGCACAAACAAATATTGTCAATACATATAATCTAATGATTTAATCTAATTGAAGCAATTCTATTTAATACAATTCGTTTTAATTACGTTTTTTATACAAATGTAATAATGAATTTATCAATGTGTTGGTGGACATTGTCTCCTAATTGCATTCAAATTTGGGTAACGCCAGAAAAGAAAATGTAAATGCGTAGAAAATGGACGTGAACCAAGGACATCAGAACAGCGACGCAGTAAAAAGGAAATGCAGCGTTTTCATCTGAAATTATTCGCACAAACTCCTAAGGTCAGAAGAAATAATTCCATCACATCTCGCTAAATTTTTTTCATTTGTATTAATCCCAAATCAGTGCCATGAATTGGGATTAATTCCCCCCCCCGCCCCCCCAGCCCCCTGGATAAGAGCTGCTCTTTATTCCTCTGAGGGCTTATGCTCATAGTGGATCTATCTCGGCTCTGCAGAGCCCATAAATTGTGGCTAAAGAGGAGAGGCAAACACAGTGGGCTGCCGGTGTGGGAATCAGGCGACATAATCCTTTGTCATTATCTGACAGGCCCAGCCAGTGCACATCTGCTGCCGGGTGCAGTTTCAGGAGGGAGAAAACAAGCGCTCCTTAGGTTAAGAGGGTCAGGGACACTCCTTCGGAGACTTCGGTGTTCCTCGACAACAGCCGCCCAGTCACTGATAGCTTTATCTCTCGGTGGCGGCTTAGTAGGCGCCTAATTGTGCCCGAGAAGCGACGCTCGGGGACAAAAATAATAATACAACTTCCAGTGCTGCTGTCATCCAGGCAGCGAGCCTGATGAGTCAGGTTAATGACGGAGAAAAAGTATGAGTCATGTTCCAGAGTGAGAACAAAAAGCCATCCATGTAGTAGTGTGCAGCGATCTTTTCACACTCTGTTTTCTTTGATTTAGGATGGAATTACACTGCAGGTTCAAGTGTCTAATTCCAAAGTCGTGCTTTTTTTTTTTTTTTATGTCTACAGATATCTGATGACTGTTCACACTAACAGAAGTCACAGAACACATGCAACAGATTGCAACACAAATTGTAAGCAAATAGTCACAAGCAGTGACAACACAGAAGTAAAAAAAAAAAAAAAATTGTGTGATAACGCTCTTAGGATTTTAGTCAATAGCCTATTTCTGAAAGTTTTGTTTCAAGTTGGCTTTCCCTTGAGAACTACTTTAACATTCGCCCTCAACAAAAGGGGGGTATTACAATGGCACAATTTTGAATGGCTTTTACCAAAAAGGTAAAAGCTTGCATGCTAACATAGCAGGATGGTGTTTCGAGCACCGTTGTGAAAGAGTATAGCTCCAATGCCAACAGGTTAACACTTGTATTGCCAGCCTGTGGTAAATTGTGTTTATTGTGCCGTTTGGTCAAGTGCTATTTAAATAAAATAACTCAAATTGAGTCGAGAAAGCACTGAGTCAATCAACTGTTATGATGTTGTTAGCGTTTGAGCTATCCTCTATCCAAATAGTACCTGACCACAGAGCATCATGAAAATGCTCATCAATCTGTTAAAGCACTCTCATGAAGAAAGTTAGCAACTAAGGCACATGTGAGGAAAACAGCTGTTAGCATTGGAGCTATTGATCCATGGTTGGAATTACGCCATCGTGACGCATCAGTCAATTGTGCCACTCAAGAGCAAACAAATCACAATTGTGTCACTAGAACCATGCAGCGTAAATCCGGCCTTAGTGACTGAGAAATAACAAAGAATCGCTCGTCGAAAACAATAATACAGTTGAGTGAAAGACAAATAAAAAACATGGGGTGGGGGGGAGCTGATCATGTTTGTTTCTAAAAAGGCGACCACTGGTAAGGCAGTGTGGCAACAAAACAGTCAGTGGAAAGGATACTAATCTAGGCCTAATCCCCTCAGCATCTGCCACCGATGCATTAATCAGACAGAAAGGAAACATGTTATTTCTCTAATACACCCCCCCCCCCCCCACACACACACACACCTTAACCAAAGGCGCTGTTGATGAATTTAGTGTCCTTTTTTTTCTCAAAACAAACACTCAAATCTCCATTTTGCCAAGCGCAGGGCACATCGAGACTCACATTTACACCGATGATAATTTAGTCTTTAGTTTGTTTTTCTGTTCCAAACCAAAACAAACACTGATTACTGCTGGCAAAAATCAACAGGCTTTGTCTATTCCAAAGTAGGCGATATACTGTGTTGCACGTAAAAAAACAAAATAATTACACGCTCTTGTTAATTCCATCAACAATAGGCCCATTCGTGGTGCTATTACGGTTAGCCTGCTAAGCTAATACGGGTTAGACATGCTCCTAATTATTGTTATAGTAAATTCAACTCCTCTGTCTTCCTTATCATCATTTTTATCTACATTATATGTCGATGTTATGGTAATTTGTAATACATTTCAGATCATTTGGGTCCCAGGCAAGGAACCCCAATCTAGATTATATTGTCACGCTGGATTAAGTCTGTATTTGCGATTGCTTCGTAAAGGATTTCCGACGCGCTCGTAATTTGATTGTAAAACTTTTTACAGGTCGCGTATTTCAGGCTACTGTCGCCTTATTAAATTCTCTGCACACCATTAACGCCGGCCGTGTGTGTGCGCTGGTTAAGCAGACTTATTTTTATACTATCAACAGCATCGATATCTTGCTGCCTGATCATATCCTCGTAAGCGCACCTCCTGAATCCATAAGCACCCGTTTGTTTTTTCAATTAATTAGACTGCATCATTAGCATACATGTGAGTGTGCGGTTCACTGCGCAGGTTCTTGCCAAACAAACACTTAGTGATACGTGACTCTGCATCCATTTTGTCCAAACGGCAGATAGCAGCCATCACAGACAATTTAAAAGAGACATATTAGGAAAAAGTGAGTCGTTTGTGTTGTAACCCTTGGGTCTCTCGAGTGCCTGCTCACCCAATAAATGGCATCTTTTGTCTTGAGGAATTATTATTTATTATATGCTGTATTGTTGCTTTGCTGACATGCACTAATTCCACTTAAAATATGGCTGCAGACAGAGAGAACCTAGTATACGAAGGCAGTCGGTGTTGCCAATTTAGAGATTTGGCCTCTATATTTAATAGCTTTTCAGACTGCTCAATCGACAGTTGCGCAGAGAGAGTTTAATTCCCGCGAAGAGATCGACATTTTGGAAACTTTTGACCCGAGGTGTGTTGACAAAATATTTTTAAAGCTTGTATGGTGTCAGAAGTAAAGCAGATTTTGAATTGGCGTGAAGCTAAGTTAGAAGTAATTGGTTTGTTTGTTTTATTGGTGCACTGGTCTCGATATGTTGGTATGCAAACGATAGGACATAATTTATGCAGCCCCATCTTAGTTTTAGAACCACTGTGGTATTCATAAGTCATGGCGTATTGTTAGGATGATTAGCGCCACCGAGATTTGTGAGCGAGACGGTCATCAATGGCGCTCGTCACACTACGCTTAATCATCAGGAAACAGGTCGTGCTGTCGCCGCATTCCCGAGCCCCCATCGGTTAGGAGGAGGGCTTTTGTAGGGTCCCATTCCACAGATGAGTGATGAGCCGGTGTGTCTGTGATGTGCAGTGATGTGAAAGATAACACAGTGGTGCATCTGTCGCCGTTAATCTGTGACTAGAAAAACAAGCAACCCAAAAAAATGTGTTCACAAGGGTCAACAGATTTAACTCTGTTGTTTTCATTTGTTGTCTTCAAGGAGGCATATCGTGCATTTTTTTTCTCCATGATTTAAGGTGTCTTAATAACTTGTCTGACTTGTAAAAGTACCTCAAGGAGGTACCCTAAGTACCCTTTGTCTTGTCTATCTGAAATCGGTCTGTGTTTAGGCCTTGTCCCATGAACGTTAGCCAGTCCTCATCTTGCATAATTTATTGCTGGACCAATGACAATGACAGATTTCATTACCATGACTACCAGGGGTGGAGCTATAACTTTGTGACCAGAGAGGTGCTCAGCTATCAAATGTGAAAACATTTTTTGTCACATTGTGTTTTTCTAACGGGTCCACATCTGCATGTGTCTCTTGACTCCCCCTCTGCCTCTCCCCGTCGACCTTTCCACCAGTGCACAAATATTGCTCGTTACACGGAGGTTGATGTAGCTGTTGACCCTCTGCTTTCCCCTGGCTTCTTCATCTCCTCCCCGTCGATGGCGAGTTACGGAAGGGCCGGTAAATTATAGTGGCCGGGTTGCTGAGATTAGGTGGGATGGGGGTCCACACGCACACACACACATTGATGATTGTCTTCTCAATCCCACATTTTTACTGCTCTGCCTTCCACCTCCGGATTGCTCCATCAATCAATCCAATTTCCTGCGTTATTTTCACACTCCAACACATGTTGTTTTAAATCTTCTCAAAAATGCATGGTGTGTTGTTTTTGCACCAGAGTGTCAGGATTCCCTCATGCAAAGAAGCCTAATGTTATTATTTGTCATGAGCGGAGAAAGGGCGGTTGTAGTGGTGGGTTCAGTCAGTTTTAATATAGGGGATGACCTCAGTCGTGTCCTTTGCCGGGCTCCTACTATAGACGCTCTGTGCGCACATGGACTCGGTGCGCTCGAGGCAGCCGATAGAAATAGAATTGCTGTAGGGATTCCTCCACCAAATGACCTGGAAAACATCGGCTGCTCGACTCGTGCGAGGAATATCGTGTTTATCATATCGCGTACATCTTGGACATGCTGCTTACATGAGACCGGGGCAAAACAATGATGAAAAGGGTGTCGTTTTGAACGTCAATTTGTGGAAAACATTTGAAAAAAAGGACTGTTTAAGGGGACGATACGGAAAATGACAACATCAGTACAGGGGAAATGCTTATAATGCACCAAAACATTGACTATGTTTTTTTAATTTCATTGCTCCACGTAAAGCTATTCTATCCTCATATTTCTTGTAAATTTGAAAATGTTTAAATTTTTTTTTCACCTTCTTACTGACGTAAAGCTTTTTAAAATGATTATTTCTCATAACTGCATGATTGTCATTTAGACTAATCTTGTGATGTAGGTTCTTCTGTAGTTGCTGTAGTTTTGAGTAATTATATAAACTCGCAATGATTTATTCTGGTATGATTTCAAGTTTTTCTCATGTTACAACTTTATTTAAAGAAAAGTGTGATTTGTTTTCCTCATAACTATGACTTGGAAAAGATTTACTTAACTGATAAGATTGACTTATTGCAATAAAGTTGCGGGATTTATTCTCGCATGATTGCCGTCTTCACTCATAAATTTGCATCGTATTTATGACTGTACTTGTATGATTACATTTTTTTTTCCTAGAATATTACTCCTTTGCTCTACAAATCTGAAATATTCTATTTGGAAGGACCCTTTTCTTGAAAAATGTAAATGTATTTATCTCGTAATATTATGACTGATTTATACAGTTAAATAAGTTTGTCCTTGTAAAATATCATGTTTTTTCTCAAACTATCATAACTTATTCTTGTCAAATGATGTCTTTTTTCTCACAAAGTAATGACTCTCCTAATATTTAGACTTTATTCTCATCGTATTATTTGTTTTTGGCCGCAATCCTCCGTCGTACTCTCCTGCTATCTGCTTCTTACATTTTCAATTATATCAAAAGCTGTTTTTGCACCAGTTCTCCATGTTTAAATCTCAGCATTAAAGCAACAAATTCACTAGGTGGATGCCAAAAGGAACCGGAGGCTGCTCACTTGGACCGACTCCAACTCAACATTCCTTTCTCGAAGGCCAAAAATAATGATGTGTGTTTGGGAGACCGTGCATAGGAATCTCCTCACACATGCGGCCTCGGTCGTGCTCGTATTGTTTGTGTGTTGTGCGAGTGGAAGTCAGCGTGTGGGGTCTTTGTATTTGCCAGTGAGAAACCTGCATGTGTGATTAATGGGGGGCTGCTTCTTGTGTGAGGCAGCGTACACAATCGGCCAGGGCCGGACCGCAGCCCCGCCGGGCTTGTCCTTCACACGAGGAGAAGGAGAAAGGCGAGGGAGGGTGTGTGGGGGGGGGAACAACTATTCCCTCTGCCCATCCATCCTGAGAGAAAAAACGGGTTTTTTTCTCTCGTTTCCGCCAGCTCCTGTCCTCAGCCAAACCGCGTCCCCGTCCGCTCTCACTTTTTGCAGACACGTCGTTAAAAGGGGGGCGTGGAGGTGGTGATGCAAAAACACGAGTTCAGCAGCAAGTGTGGGGGGGGGGGAGCTTCTGGAGGTTGAGGACCCCAGCTGTGAATCAGCCGCCCCACCTCCCTGTGCTTTGGGTATGCGGCCCCTCTTCTTCCCTTAGTGTTGAACAAGCCTTTTTAAATGGGCTTTAACCTGGATCCGCCCAAAGGGGCCATTGTGGGAACGGATGTGTGGACACTGGTGCTCGGTAAACATGACTACTCGTCCCTTTTCTCACATTTGCGGGCCGTTTTTTAACGGCCAGCCCGGAAAGTGGAATCCCCTTAAACGGAGCATATTATTGAAGAAAAAATATATTATTGCAGTAAAACTACCAGAGATTGTTAAAGCGCTTGGATGACATTCACCATATATTTATTTTTAAACTTGTTGATGCTAAGTTGGATACTATTAACACTGTTTACACTGTGCAATTTTTTGTCAACATTCAAATTTGTGTCTGCAGCTCGTCCTGTCACTGTAATCCAAAAGTCCAAAAATCTTTTTGTCAATGTCATTCCGTGATGTCGACAGCAGCGCACATGACTCCCTCGGTGCCGTACATGAGCACAAATAACCAGATTACATAAGTCAAGTCAAACAAACTGGTGTGCGAAGGCGGCAGAGGGCTGTTTGCCGTCAACTGGCGACACTCATTTTTACGGATGGCGACTCACGCGTCCAGTAAAGTTCATCTCAAACCCCCACGTGAGCCTCAAGAGTTCCTGGAAGGTTATTTCAAATCAATATTAGTCATCGTGCCAGCCGCCCGGCGTGTTTCCTCGTAAATTCGCCCGTCTCATCTCTTTTCCAGCAGTTTCTTTTTTGACACGGACACTTTCATGAGAGGAGAAAAAAGAAAGAGGAAGGCTACAGAAATAGCAGCTCGTTGGTTTCCTCCTATGACGTGGTGTGGAACTTCCAACGAGCTGACGCGGAAGCCTGTTGCCACGACAACATCAGATACACATTTCCCAGGTTACCATATCAAAATGTCACCAAATAGACAAATTATTTGATGGCTTGTATACAAATAGTTGGCTCTCTGTTGTGCCTGCCCACCCATCAAGTGTGACACTATCACAGGCACTATTTTGTCCAAAAAAAAACACGGGTGCAATGCCTCTGCCGTCATGTCAAAGCCAGTGGGCAAGCAGAGCTGCGTTGAGTTTTGGATACACAGATTAGCGTTAGCTTTTGATAAGCAGGACATAAATGATTGCGCTTTGCTTCTCTTTGGTGCTTGTTTGGCCATGTGTCCATGCGCCACATACACGCAGCGTAGTGTATTAACGGTTGCTTCAACGAGTTAATTATTTCAATGTTTTTACGGGCGCTTTTTACTCACACACACACACTGGGCTCTGCTTCCGCAAGTAGAAAGATATCTTTTTTTTTTTTTATAAAATAACACTGTTTTTTTAAGATGATTCCTTTTAACTAAGAAAACATTGCTGAACCAATTTCACAACACCTGGGTGTCAATCCAAATAATCCAAAAATATAACATGAATTACATTCACAATATATTCTTTGCTATAGATAGCAATGAAATAATTACTTCTTAGTTTTTGTATTATTGTAGTTATTGTACTACCACTACTTGGTAGCAGCGTTTTCACCAATAGAAGTGAAACATATTTGTCGCTGTGTTATCTGTACTCGGCACAGCAGTCGCTTACAATCAGCACTTCCCGTGCTTCAGTGGCCTCTCATATTTCTTTGAAAGCACATGCGTTACATGTAAACATTTCAACCAGGAAGTACAAGGAAGGGAAGGTGGGGGGATGAAGAAACCCGATGAACGCTTTCACTTTTGTTGACTGACACTCGCCGGGGCTTCTATCCCTGAGTGCGTTGCTATCCGCTATGTCTTTCAGGACCGTGATGGAGCCATAAAGAACGCCCTTGCCGTTGTATTGATTTCTGAGCATTGCAGAAAGTCATCAAGGGCGATAAATATGATGAGAGACGTGGACAATGCCGCTCACGGTAGAATTCTGGCAATTTTATGGAGGGTCAAAGAAAAAACTTAAAAACATGAAATAGAATGTGTAAATAACAATCACCGACTTCCAAGTGTGGCTCGTACTTGCTTAATTCTGGATTCATAAACATCTCTAAAGTGCAGGAAATCATTTCTGGATTTCCTCCTCTGCTTTTCTATTGGGTTGAAGACTGAAGCGGCCATTCAATGACCTTAACACGCTGCTGCTTCTTGAGCCACTCCTTTGTTGTCCTGGAAGTATGTTTCCATCAATATTCATAATAAATAAGTGTATATTTCCTCCTTATCGGAATAATGTTTACCTGCTTCATGCCTGTTATAGCTAAATCAATTTTGCATCTGAAGATTAATCGGTTGATCAATCGCATGTCGGCAGGAAGTCAATATGCTGGTTAGCAAGCAAAATACATAAATGAAAATGATGTTCCAGTTCTTGTGTGTGTGTGACATAATTTGGCTTTAATAACAACACATTTCCCCAAAATGTGATGATAGTTAGCCACGGTGCTATTTTGCAGTAATTTTATCCATAAGCGTAAAGGTGCCTTTAGCTCTTGCTGCCGTGAGTGTGGTCATTCTTTTTGATGGTCTATTAAGCAATCAATAATATTGTGTCAGAGGGAAGTCTATAGCACATCACGCCGTATGAATAAAACATAGAACAAATGTCCTGGGAGAGACATTCCAGAATGCATTAGCGCAGAAAGCCAAGTCCAAAAAAACAAAACAAAAAATCCACACACTCCAAAACTGGCAGCGTGTTGTGGCCTTAAAGCCAAAGGCACAAAGTAGAGAAAACACGCGTACAGTATGCCGCAAGCGGAGAGGGCGACTCGGACATAGTGCTTGTTTGTTAGCCAATGAATGGGAGCTTTGAGTACGGAGCATTTCTTGTCCGCGAGGAATGGCGACAACGGCGGCGCAAGTCGGACGATTTATGACTCGTGCCTGTCTCTGAGGCCAGGCTGAGATATCTGGACGTGGCCACAGTCCTACAAGCAGAGTTGCTGTTTGGGGTACAACAGATGTCCTCGATCGGCCGACCGCATTCTGGATGCGGGCCCAGGTGGCTTTCTATATAGAGCGATAGTCTGGTTAATATTGTGTTTGTGTGAATATGAATTAAGTGGCAAAATCCGCCTGTTTTTAATTAATCCATCTCGGGCGGCCATTTTGTCACTCGCTGTTGACTGAAAATGATATCACAGTGGCTCGGGTAACAACCAATCATTGCTCAGCTTCAGAAAACAGGTGGCAATCCATTTAGCATTAGCATTAAGCTAATGGATGTTCATTCCACAAAATTATATGGTTTGGTTGAACATTGCTGTAACTAAATTGTCAACTTGTTTTCAGTTTTAAAGTCAACCTTGGTGGTGCCAAATAAATAGCTTGAAGCAAGCACACCGTGCCTCTGTATTTGGAGAAATGTGTGAGCGAGATTCTCCTCCGTTTGTTTCCTCAAAGCGATGTTCTAAGATGGACTCAATAACAGAGTGAAAACAGGCGCTAAGGAATACATAATAGGTTTAGGTGTGGTTTAATAAGTTTGCTATTAGATTTGTGTGGGAGAGGTAAACTATCCCAAGAAGCCACAGTATTAATGTTCTGTCAACATTGTGGATTTTCACCTCCAGTATTGCTTCACCAACGTTGTAAGTCTTGATATTATGATACACATCCCCGTGGTCATCAAGTGTCTTATTTCTTGCGTCTGCGCACCTCCCTCCCGAAGTCAACCAGGATGAACCCCGCATTGAAACACAATGCCGTGGCCCTCCATCACAGTCCCGTCTGGGGCTACAGGTGACCAGCTGTCTGCCCATGTTGCGCTCTCCTCCGGGACAGCTGCAGCCATCAATCACGCCCTCCCTCCCTCCTCCCTTCCACTATCCTTGAAACAAGTCGTGTCCGTCTGGCCGCTCTGACCGCAACAACATCAGGCTGCCTCATCTGGTCTCACGTCACTCCTCCGGGCAAGGGGGGGGGGGGGGGGGGGGTGCTGTTCTTGACTTCTACCGACACAGATGTTGTCGTGAATTTAAGCTTTGATGAGGCGACTACAAGATGTTTGAAAGCGCTGAACAGGGGGGGGGGGGGGGGGGGTGTTTTCAGTTGGAACAAAGCTCATGCAGAAGACTCGGTTGTGTTTTTCACAAAAATATTTTCTGTAATTCTGACTTTAGTAGCACACTAGTGTAGGATAGTCATCAAACCGTACTTTCTGTAATGCCCATGCATGTGGGAAAGGAGAGGCACAGTCGCCAATGCACTTTTCCAGCTCTTTTTTGACACAATGAGCGCACGATGCACAAAATGAGCTGCTGTCCGCCACAGCTCACGCCCAGACACCCACACATTGGCTCGCTCACTTGATAGCCCTGCAGGCCCCGGCTCTCAAAGAGAAATCAACCCAAACATATTTTTTTCAAGAATATGTTCCCAGCAGGCCCACTAGTTGAAACACGGCATTTTGATTTGATATTTGTGTTTGTGAAATATGAGTTAAGCAGCAAAATGAATCCCTTTTTAGCCATCCCAGGGGGCGGACATTTTGTCATTTCTGCCGACTGAAAATGACATCACAACTACTCAGGGCTCAGGTAACGACCAATCACGGCTCAACTTCACCAAACAGGTCGTGATTGGTCGATACCTAAGCCCTGAGTAGTTGTGATGTCACTTTCAGTCGACAGAAGTGACAAAATGGCCACCCCCAGACATGGCTCAAGACGAGTGGATTAACTCTCATTACACAAACGCAACAATTATCAGAATGCCTTGTTTCAGCTAGTGGGCTTGCATTGAACATAGTCTTGAAAAAAATGTTTGGGTTGACTTCCTCTTTAAAGGCTCATATATGATACAAGGACACGACAATATGGACAGTATTTTATATACATTTTAACACCTTAATGATTATGTCACAGACCGAATACAATCAACATCCATGCCATATTTTTTTCCCCACGAAGCAAAACGGTTGTTTTCAGGTTGCCTGGTCAAATTACACCTGTTTGATTCCAGTCTAGTGCCCCAGAACTCACATTAGGAATAGTTTTACGACGCCGTAAGATAATAAGACAGCCGCGGCGTGACGTGTGCATTCAATGGCCGCAGATGGAAAGCATTGAAGGCCATTATTGTGTTCCTCAGAGGGGGTGGAGGTTGTCTTCCACTGTGAACTCTTTGGCACACTTTTAAAAGAGAAGGGGGTCTTAACATATGCAAGCCTGTCCCGGTGGCTTTTTGGCACCCCATCCCCCTCCCCTGTCAACATCCACCCGACACACAGCTTCTTTTCTCAGAAGTCCTATAAGGGAGGGTCAGCGTGTGAGTCGCAGTGTTCCCTGGAACCTCTTCCTTGTTTTTCCCCCCCAAAAAATTAAAAAGGAGGCGCTGACGGGCCCGACAGGCGACTTCAGAGGCCAACATGAAACGGGACTCGAGTTCTGTACTTCCTGTTTATCTCGGGAGGACTTGGCCAAGGACACCTCAACAAACAAACCGATGCGGAGAACTCACAGCGGGGATGCAAGAAGCCTGTTTGCCTGTTGTCCAAACAACATTGCTGCACATGTGCCGCCCGCCGTAATTAGCCTTGAGTGAGGAAGCGATAATCCGCATGTCTGGATGAGCTAATTGTTAATGTCGGCCATCGTTTTCAGGAGAGAGAGGCACATGTCGTCGGTGATGGATGTGACTGCGGGTTTTCATGCATGCCTCGTTGTTGTGACTTTGGGAGTGGTGGGAGAGTCGGCGACGCTAGATGGGTGGAGTCTGTCTGGACGCTCAGACTTGCCGTCTCTCAGCGGAGCACAACACCTTGGACATAGCAAACAAGTAACCTGCAATTCCAAAACGCAGACTGGTGACCACAACCGCCGTCTAATGGAGTAAGAGCTGTTAAAAGCCTTAATCTAAATTCTGTGTTTATTACGGAAGAATACTTTCACAAGGAAAATCGGAGAAATGGTTGACCAGACACAGAATCAAGTTCCTCCCATGTACATCTCAGTCCCCAGACCTAAACCCCATTGAAAAGCTGTGGAGTGAGCTAAAGAGGAGTGGTGGGTGATTTCACGAGGTTGTGCAAAAAGGAATGGTCGAAAATCCCTCTTTCTGTATTCTCCCATCTTGTGAAATATTATAGGAGAAGATTAGATGCTGTCTTGTTGGCAAAAGAGGCTTGTACAAAGCATCAAGTGTGCTAATAATTGTAACACATGATTTTATGGAAAAAGAATTCTTTCTTCTTGCACTTTTATTAAAGGTTGGATTTTCCTCTTGAAAACAAGAAAAGTCTATTGTTTTGAAAAAAAAAAATGAATTCATTAGAAGCTGTCGATAACATCTTAACCAGGGGTGGCAACAATTATGGAGGGAAGTGTAACAAAAACCAATAAAATAAGTAGGGCCCGATCAATGTGGATTTTTTGACGCCAGTGCCAATTTCGATATTTGCCAGAATGAAATTGCGTTTCCAGATTAATCGGGCAATTTTTTGTTTTTTGTAAAGCATGTAATATATCAAATGTTTCTGGGTCCCTTAATGCTAACAACAATAAAGATGTGTATTACATTCGGAACATGTAACTGTTTTACATTATTGTGTCCTTTAGCATTTGTTGAACTTTTCAACAGAGAAAAATCGATAAAAATCGAATCTTTTTTTGGCCATTTTCTTTCTTGGTGCGGCGAAGTGTTGGCATGTCATTATCTTTGTCAATGACAATGTTGTAAATTGTGTTTAAAAAAAAATGCAGATTTTATAAGATTAAATCAACTCATAAAGGCCCTAAAGCTCATCAAGTGTGTGTGAATAAAGCCCCCACCGCCCATTAGCAGCAAGACAATTAACATAACTCTATGTACACAAGTTTCGGGAGCGGAGCACCTGTGTTGACTTTGGCGGAACCCGTTGCCACTGCCGCTTGTGCATTCGGGGCCAAGTGGGAATGAAAGCAAAGTCGCCAGGGGTGCCGGATTTGTAAATACGCAAGAAGGGAAGGGTGTGTGTGTGTTTGTGTGGTGCGGAGAAAAGTCTTACACGCATTCCCATCCATGACCAGGAACATTAAATGAACTCAGACAGGCAAAAACATCCCAAAAAGCTACTTGGGTGCACTTGGCATTTATAGCAGTTTGTACTGTATATAATTTGATTTAATGCCACTCGTTTCAAGATCTTGCTGTCTTGCCTTTATTTGGGGGGAAAAAAAAGCAAGCTCCAGAAGCACTCCCATTCGTCTTTATACTGAAACAGCTCACTGTCGGTGTCATTGTTACACTGGAAATAAGTTGAGTCACACGCGATTGCAACATGGCTTACGTCACAATTCACAAGTGATGAAAGTTAGCATTTACCAGCATAGCTCCATGAAATTAAGTCCGGAACTGAAGAACTACTTTTTCAAGAACAAAAATGGGTGTCATTGTTTAGTAACAGTTTAGTGCTTTCACATGAAAAACAGAATTTGAGAAAATATTCATTAATATGACAAAAAGTTTAATTGTAAGAAAACATTTCTTTCAAGAAAGTTTATAAGTCTTTTTTTTTTTTTTAAGAATTTGAAAAAAATAATAACTTTTTTTCCAAGCAGAAATGTGTAATTGTTTGTCATAGTTTTTTTTTTTTTTTTTTTGTAAAAAGTTGCGATCATACAATAGTTGCATGGTTTTCAAAAGAAATATTGTAATCCACACCAATAAAGTCCTGCTTTTTCAAAAAATCAGTTCGGACAAGTCATTTTTTTGAGAGGAAAAAAGTTGCACTCATACATTAGTTGTATTTTTCTCAAGCTTTAATATTATATCACAGTACTTTAGTTGTATTTTTTTTTTTTAATAAAAGTTGTAATCGTACTTTAGTCATATATTTTCCCCCAAAAAAGAAAAGTCGTAGTTTGCAAAACTCAAGTCGAAATTCTTAAGAAAATATAATTTCAAAAGTCGTAATGATGATAGTCATAATTTTTTTAGAAGACGTTTGAACCCAGAACCTGATCTCCTAACCACTGGTCCACTATGTTGCCCTTCTAAAACTCCTTCGATTTTTCTGGCGTCTTCATTAAAATCGTGACTTATTGGCGAAGTGACCAACGCTTCCCCCTTCTTGGAGTTGTCTACCTCACCCAATGATGTCAAACCTTCTGCAAGCTGCTGCGCGTAATCCAGTCACGCAGCAGGAGGAAGAGGCGGAGGCAGGAAGCAGCGTGGGCCGCCTCCTCTGGTGTGTGTCACGGCCTGCGTCACAGCCACACGCCGGGAGGGAGTTTTCCACTGACGAGAAAGAGAGAGAGAGGGAGAGCGAGGGCGAAAAAGCCCGAGCTAGTCGCCGCTGTGTTCCAGACAAGAGGACGCGCTCGAGCCGCACGGAGGCAGACAATAGCCGGGGCCCCGGGTGAGAATTTCGTGTCCGTCGTGGGGGGAATCGGAGAGTCAACCATCCACGATCCGCTTTATGGTTCCTCACACGTTCATTCGGATTAATCCCATCATTTGCCACCAATGCTGATCGGACAGTCGGACACTTGCTGGTGAGTATAGTGCTGTTCTATTGTACTGGATGCAATGTGCGTGCTTTGACGTGCGCTAATGTCACGCGTGGATTTTATTTTTATTTTTTTAAAAGTCAGAAAACACGCGATTTTTTTTTGTAGCGTCACAGGTGAACCCAATTGGGCGAAATCAATGAGATTGGTATTAATCATCATCATAATGAGGCGAACTGTAAGTTGTGCGTTATCTGTGCCCACGCGCAAGGCACTAAAGCTGACACCGCCGCTGTCACTCCGATAGTCACCTGCACACGACCCGCGGCCCCGCGTGATTCCTGCCATTTAAAAAAAAATCTATTTAGAAACACCACTTTGCTTTCCTCCTTTTCATTCTTTCCCCACCTTCTGCTATTCAGCTTTATTAGCGTGTTTATATTGGTTAACCTATCCCGTTTCATTTAACGTAAAGCCCACGCGTGTTTTTTTATTTTTTTTTTTATTATGTGAATTCTGTCTTATAGTTTGTAGCCTCATTGTGTGTGCTCTCCCCGACTGGAGTGCACTTTTAAAAAGCGTCTCTAGCGCGACCTCACCCGGATCATTTTTGGAAATCATGCTTTCTGGAATGACACACACACATGCACACACACGGGAGGAGAATGATCCTTTGTTTACTGACACAGCTTCCATTCCTTGTGCTTTTACTCCCACCACACACACACACACACACACACACACACACTTTCTCCAGAATGCTCAGCAAGTAGCTTGTCCAATTTGGGGAATTTGTTGCATTGTGACAACACTTGCTGGTGATCTGTGGATGTGTGGTGTTCAAACTGTGGTCCACACACGACTGGTGGTACCCCAGGAAATTCCAAAAGTGGTCCATGAGTCACTCAGTTTGGGAGTTTTTTAAACAATCCTATACAGTTTTAAACTTAAGGTGGGCAATTTGTTACATTTGTCCATTAATTTAGGACATTTCTAATGAAAAATGAAGAATTCTTCAGAAAGTATGACTGAATTTTTTTTTTTAGAATGTTTTAAATTGGTTGAGAAATGCTGTACTTTAAGGGATTTAAAAGTTGAGTGTCAGCGTGGATTTGGCTCCGCTCATCACATCTGACGTCAAATTGGGCTTCTTTAAGCGGGGTACACACATACCGATTTTTAACATCTTTACAGATGTTCACAATCCGAAACATGGCAATCACAAATGCCTCTTGAATATTTTGCAGGTTTAGGACACATCCTTAACAAACACCACACCACAAGATAATCACTCTTGATAATCTTTTAGAGACATCCGATAATCTGGCATTGTCTGACTTTGATCGACGGGGGATCGAAATGCGTGCACTCTGTGAGATTATCGGTATGTGTGGATTTAGATTTGGACAGCAAACTAGTTGACTGAGTCAACAGCACCTCTGCAGGTTGCACTTGTCCTCCATTTTGCTTTCGAGACCTGAACACGGCCACGACAAAAGATCACTTCTTACTGGTGGTGTGCACGCACCAATCTCGATGAGCACACACTTCTGTAGAGTGTTTGCGGGAGCAGAGTTGGGTTCAAGCGAGGTTGCTTTGCTTCATTTTGCTCACGCATGATGCCCCCCCCCCCTCTCTTTTGTGCTTTGGAGGCAGGAGGGGGAGGAAAGGGGGCTGGAGAAAAAGAATCTACGCACCCCCCGAAACACACAGCAGTGGCAAGCTCCCATCTGCTTTGTGCACTCTGAGCTCAAACTCTTTAGTTTGACTGATTCGAATCGATATGAGCAATGGTGAATTTAAGTTTCTTCTATAATTTGGAAAAAGAATTAAAGAGAAGTGTAGAATTCTTTAAAAAAAATAGGGAGGGCTGACAAAATTGTTGGAATTGACTGTTAAGTTCTCCATAAATTTGGGTTAAAATCTTTTGAGAGATGGCAAATTTAGATTTGTCTCTTAATTCGGGAATGTTCGTGTGAGTAAATGTGAAATTTTTGAAAGGAATGCTGAATTGCTTGAGAAAAATAGGATTTTGGGGGAATCGTTTGAATCGGTTCAAACAATTGTGGATTTAAGGAGATTTTGTAAAACTCCTCCATTTTAATTGGGGAATTTTTTTGGAATTTTTTTGTTTTTTTTTCAAAATAAGAATTTTTAAAATGTTTATCATTTTGAATATGGATGGACAAGAATTGATACCAGGTATCGCTATTGGGACGGTACTGATCTTATTTTGAGTTTTTTTTAAGGATACTCTTGGAGGCTCACAATACCAGCTACAGATACTTAAGGCAAAAAAACAATCTGACATCGTCCTCCTCGCCAGTAGGTGGCGCTATACTACAGCGGTTTGACACATTGGAGAATCATCTACGTCAGAAAGGTCTTTGTTCAAATTATTTTGTCCTTTTGATATGCATCAAAAATATTAGCGGTATCGTTGAATACTCATACTGGCTTCGGTCTGAAAAAAAGTGATATCAAGCATCCCTAATTTTGACTTAAAACATTTGAATCAGTCGACAAATGCAGAATGTGACCGCGCCATGACCGCCTCCTCGTTCTCTTCGCCGTCTTCCCATCCTCCACACGCAACCCCGTCCCGACACTTTGACTATCTCCCGACTGGTGCGGCTTAAAAGTGGCATGTGAGCTCCACGTGCAGCTAATTCCCCAGTCAGGTGTCTCCCGCATGCGCCCTCGCCTGGTGCCGCGTCGGACTTTCCGAGCCAGGGAAGAAGAAAAAAGCCCACATCTGTGTTCGATTGAGCTCCTTTACAGCGAGAGCGGCGTTGCTGCCAGAGATGGAATTCCTGCGGCTTTGGAGACATGACATTATTTATTTGCTTTGCGCCGCGCTCCCTCCCTTTTCCCAGTACCTCTCCTTTTTGGAAAGCGGTGCCACGGGTCGCGGCGGGGGAACAGAATGTTTCTCTGGGAATGACACCGGAGAGAAAACAGGAGCCATGCTTTGTTCAGGCAGGCGGAACGTTTCCGCACTACGAAATGACGTCAGGCCTACTCGATTGCGGTCATCCCCCCCCCCAGCACCCCCGCCCTTGCTATTTGGGCGGGACTCTGGTCCGAGTCTAGATGCGAGTCATTAATGCCATCCATAAAAATGTTCATAATTGCCTAAATTCATAGTTTAATAGAAAAAAAAAAAGACAAATTTGTGAATTAGGAAGCAACTTGAAGATTGCAGAAATACTCCTGTCAGGAAGTCGTCGCTACACCTGTTAGGGTAAGATCCCACTTTTTGCTAGGTTCTCTATAAAAGACGATTAAATGCCTGATCTCCCGTTATGACGGCAATTTTGCCTTATCTATCGATAAGAAGAGTTTGAGGAATTCGGCCTCCCGTCATTTCGTAGAATTTGGCTCCCGTCTTTCCCGGTGACGAAGTGAGAGGTGCGGTGCCCTGAGGCCTTGAGTCCCAACCTGCCTTGACATGTTTATACACACACACACACACACACACACACACACACTCACACTCACACTCACACACACTCCCGGGCTCATCATTATCACATTTTATGAGCACTCACTCACTCAGTGAGACAGTAAGACAGACAGAGGCTGTGCGGCGGTTGTCAGTCTGCCATGTAAATGCTCTCGGCTGGCTAAGATTAGTGCCCCAAACACACACTCGCGCACACTTTATCGTTATCAGCCGCAAAAGGGCAGGACAAGGCAGCACAAAGGGGACAAAGTCAACCGGGCTGTCGGATCAATCGTGCTGCCGGATTCACTTGGCTCTCTTGTCCCTGCACACGACATCATTCCCTTTGTGAGCATTTCACAGCGCATTGCATTCGTCACAACGCTAAACGTATATATCGTCAAAAAGCCGCCCGTTGCCAATTTTGATCATAAGGGGGGAAGCGGACTGAAGTTCAAAACGATTATTAGTATATGCTTACCCCGATTAAGGTATTGAACAGTAGGGGCGTGCATTTCGCGAATAAAGGACTATTTGATACGTGTCTCGATTCATGCAATGAGTTTCTTGTTGAAAGTAGACGATCATCAAACAACAAACAATTAGCAACATTAAACCGATTCCTAACGATTCATGACTTTTTTGATTGTTCTTTGACCGGCTCAAGCTTTATTGAGAGAGATTCATTTGTTCAAGTACCGATGCACTCGCGTGTTTTAAATCCAAACCGACTTTCTGATTCAAATCACTTTTCAAATATAAATAAAAAAATAACTCTTAACACGCCCCCCCACATCACAGGATAACCATTTAAAGACTTCCATAGGTGTTGTTAATTTAGAGCCACCACACTGACAAAAGGCAGAATAAGCGTCGCTAATGTCACGCTAGTGCGCCCGATAATCGGGTGGGACTGACATGGCGTGCCTCTCGATTGGATCTGCGTTGTGCCTTTTAGTGACAAATCTTCCCGAGCTCGGAGATTTATCTCCCCCCTGTGTGTGCGTCCCTTTTCATCCCGCCACTGATGGAATGACAGCAATGCATAATTTAGCGGGGAGCCGCCAACGTGCAGCGCTGCCACTCCAGGCGCTGATTTTCCTTCAGGAGACCCCACCGAATCCTACTTTCCTGCCACAATTTATGAACAGTAATGATAACGAGATTGTTAGTATACTCCAAATAAGTAATTGAAGCCTTGTCTTCTCTTCTGCCAGTTCCACATTGACCACAAACCAGGATTAACCTCTCGCCATTGTTTCTGCCCGTTGAACAGGATTAGCAAATCAATGTGTCAGGTAGGCTGCAGTCAAGAGACAATGACCCACTTCTGACACCACCACCACTCCTCCTCCTCCTCCTCCTCCTCCTCATCTTCCTCCTCCTGTCTCCCTTCTGGCTCACTGCAGCTTTTAATTAAAAAGACTTTGCTTAGCCGGCGCTATGCGCTCCCTGGAGGACACCTCACAGCTTTGTTTTTTTGCGATTTTATTTTGTTTCTCTTGATTCCGCACCGGCTTGCATCATGCGCTTGTCTTTTTGTATGGAGGTGGCCCCCTTTGTTTGTCGCAAGGTGATTCATTCATCATGTGAGCGGCGGAAGCCCCCGCAAGGGTTGTCAGCCTCCCGCCCTTGACTCTCTACTTTATCCTTGTCGGAGGGTTGACTGCCCTTTTTTTTTTTTTGGCATAATTGCTCCTGTCGGGCCGTACGGTGAGCTATCGGTTGGCACGCCTGCCTCGCAGTTCCGTGGTTCTGCGTTGGAATCTTCCCACCCTCCAGCTTCCTCCCACATTCCCCCAAAAAACGTGCATGTCAGGTGAATCGAAATGCCTCAATTGTCCATATGGGCGTGAATGTGAATATGGATGCTCCCCACTGCGTCCCTCCCCGCCAGGCGGAATGCTGACGCTTGCATAACATACCCTGATAAGACACGGGCGGCATGCAGGTCACACTCTTCTTGGAACTCACGGGGAGAATCTCGCTTAGCTGCCTGCTTACGCCAAGGTCGCTCGGAATCCGCAGGCCTCGCTCGGCATTCGCTTTGTCTTAATAGCCGACGTGCTGGCGAACCCACGTTTAACATGCCACGCCGATGCCAACCCTGCAATTATCCCCTGAAAATCCCTCTGCTTTTAAACAATACGCAAAATTGCAGCTATGCCCCTCCCCACCACCAAAAATAACACAAATGTTTTAAAACGGCTGTAAACGATTAAGGCGCCACTCCGAAGACATCGTCAAATGACGGCTTTATGGACAAAGTCATTGAAAATAAATCGCCTTTCCTCTCGCCTCACTTCCTGTCGAAGTCAACCTATCATGTTTCAGTCTTTTGTTTACACCACACACTAAAAAAAAAAACAACAAAAAAACGCATCCTTCAATCGAACATTCCATGCCAGTGAAAATCACGCTCAACACACTGAACAATTACTTTAAATAATCCAATTATTGGGTTCTTCCAGAAAAAAAAAATCCTGAAATTAGGCCCGATTATCATATGCGTGTACCCCACTTGAAAAATTTCACAGATTTAACACTTATAATTGTCCGCCTTGACTTTTTCCAAGACTCGCCCCACACCACATGATAATCTTTTATTAGCATCCGATATTCAGGCCTTTGCAGACTTTAATAAGAAGGGTGAAATACTCAATTTAAGCCTGATCTCCGTGCGTAAAGAATGTGCCGCTTAAATACTCAGGACGTGTCCAATTCACATTGATTCACATTAAATTAGCTCAAAATTAGTCACATTTGGACATCAATAATAGCGACGTTTAAGATAATGTTTTTGAAGAGTGGAGAATAAATGGCATTCCCTCGTCAAGAGCTCTTCTTGTGCGCGTGTTGTTTTGTTGCCCGCGTGTGTATGTGCATGTGTGCGCCTCTCAAAAGATTGATTGTTTTTATCGCTGAGGCAGCAGTCCCTCTCACGGGAGCACAGAACGGCCGGCTCGCGCAACGCAACATCTTCTTGGGGGGGAAGCGGATGTCTTTGTCTGCCAAGGTGTCACGTGAGAGCGCATTTAAAAGCGAGACAAGGGCAAAATAGTCGCTTTACCGGGAAGGCCGAAATGGGGTAGCATTGCTCTTAATCAATGCGTTTTGATGGGATTTGGAAGAAGGGGTGAAGGGGTTTGCTCCATGTTGACTTATGCAAATAGGGCTGATTGATTACTTCCTGTGGCTGACCGGCTGCAGGCAGCAGGAGATGGGCTACTCGTGCACTCACATGGGCAAAGCACGGGGCGGCCAGATCGTATTGACAAACGTGCGTGTGCAAAGCTTTTTTTTGTTTGTTTGTTTTTTCTTTTCCTCTGCGAGGCGGCTGAATTGTCCTCATTCGATGGTTCTGGGAGAAACGAGTGTGCAAATGTACGACAGGGTTCCCCGGTTTAAAAGGGTCCAATATTTAGGGTTACAACCAGCATGCTCGCTTACTGCCTCACTTTCTTTTTCTCTGAATTCTTATAAATTAGGGGGATTATGTTACATGTATGGCCTAGAAGTGTTCAGTTATCCAGTTAGATGGTTAAATTCAGTTAGCTTAATGCTAACGTTGGAAATTAGTAGCGCTTTGACAGTCATTTTAAACCTCAAACTTTAAATGCATCGAAAGAGAACATACGAGGCGTGTATTCTCTCCGATTTTTGGAAATAATTTGAACTACTCTGCATGTAGCTTATATTGATGCCATTGTTCTGTTCCCCACAGATCGTCCACGCTAGCGCCATGAGCGGGCTTCTCAAGAGGAAGTTCGAGGAGGTGGGCGAGGACCCGTGCTACTCGTCGCCCTCGCCCTCCTCGCTCTCGTCGGCCTGCTCCGCCTGGGACTCGGAGGGCGAGAGCTGCTACTCGGACACCCTGGATTCCACCCCCAGCAACCCCGGCTCCCCGGCAACGCATTTCAACAGTGAGTCAAGTTGGCTGACGGAAAATATTTTCTGTCTTTACGGCTCTGCAGAGGCTCCGATAATAAAAACCCACAGAATCGTGAGGGAGGTGAAGGAATTTTATCCGCTGGCAGCCCATGAAACACTTAAATACCGCTTTTATTTCTTGCATTAAAGCGGGCCAAAGGGCTGAATCCCTTCATACGGCGACTCCTCGCTTTGGTCTGTCTGAACGTCCGGCGAGAGGCCGTTTGAGGACAACCCTGAACCTGGCTGCAGGCCATTTGGTACCAGGCCACACAGAGACACTGAGCAAACAACATTCTATTGCTCATCGGAGTCTAAAAGAAATGTGAAAATCAGTTGTTTCCCCGGTTCATCATTCACAGCCCCGGTGTCATTTTAAGCAATCATTTTTAAAATTATGTTTCAGGCCAAAGCGGTGGATAATATAAAAGTGTCGCTTTGTCGCCATCTTCAGGTATCTTGGCACTGGGGAACTATGTTGAAGTGAGTTGAGGAGCTTTATGTAGTGCTTCGCCAGCATCTTGTGGCACCTCTCGGCAATTAGAAAACAGTCGTAAAACAGGCGAAAGAAACACTGCCAACTTCCAAGAAAAAGATGCAGTTAAGTGACAGCAGTCTTACTTAAACAGGAACTCAACCCAAACATATTTTTTCCAAGAATATGTTCCATGCAAACCCACTAGTTGAAATAAGGCATTCTGATAAATATGAACCGTGATTGGTCGTTACCTGAGCCCTGAGCAGTTGTGATGTCATTTTCAGTCAACAGAAGTGACAAAATGGCCGCCCCCTGAAAACGGGTGGATTAACTCTTATTCCACAAACGCAATATTTATCAGAATGCCTTGTTTCAACTAGTGGGTTTGCATCGAACATATTCTTGAAAAAAATATGTTTGGGTTGATTTCCCTTTAAAAATGGATTTGTCGCACCAAGCCAGCTCTATAAAATAAGTGGCGTCAGACTTGCGAATAAGGCAATAAAGCTTTCAAAACTGCCCCCCCAAAAGGCACTGAATACCTTGATTCCAATATCTTTGTGAAGCGGGATTTTCCTTTTTTCATGGCGTAAAATGGACACGGTAACATACCTCAGATCTAATTGTCTCACGTTACCCCAAGATGAGACCAGCTCAGTAAAAAGTAACAAACATAGGGCTCACGCTAATTCCAGCTACATTCAGTGTCGTGGTTCAGTTTTTAATCACTTGTTTGTTTCGATGCGAGTCCGTCAAAATATTTTTTTGACGTGAAAGCGGAAAGGGGGGGAAAGAAAGCTTGGCGACGGCCGGTATAGGCGACGAGGGCAAACGAGGTTTCCAGGAAGAGCAGCGGTGGCCGCCTGCCAAAACGCTGGCGAACACACGGGCCGTTGTGTGAGGGGCTGGGCACGCATCCAGCACAGGTGCTGAAAGAGGCCCGGCGGGCGTGGGACGCAGAAAAGAAGGCGTGCAAACATAAACCAGGGGAGCAGATTGGTGCGCCGTTGTAAAGGAAGTGGAGAATATGGGAAGGTGCTCGTTAGTTGGGCTCGAGCAGGGATGGAGTATTCTCTAGGGATGGGCTTCTCAACTTTTCCCACCCTGGGGGAGGCTCTGTTTCTCCCCCATAGACATCAAGTCACAATCTACTACTAAGCTACTTTCTTAAATGCATAGCAGGTGTCCAGTAACTAGACATACCGGTATTTACAAAGTGCATTTCGGTGCATATAAAAAAAAGGATAAATAAATAAAATAGTCAATATTGTTATAAGATATTTTAATGAGAACGGTTTAGAGTAAATAGAGTTCAAAGCTACTAAAATACATTTATACAAGTAAAACATATGTATATTTTTTTATGCGCAATTTAAAAAGAAAAGGCATGAGATGCATGTTGAATATATTATGCTGCTCCGGGATGAGGAAACACATTGTCGTTTTATGCCTGAATGTTTTTTTTTTCCACCCCACATTTTTTTAGTAAAAAATTAAAATTAAAATAAAAAATGCACACAAATCAGACATTGGATGTGAATGAAATAGTTGTAATTCGACTGCCTATTATTACAAATGGAAATTTAAATTTACCCCAAAGATTACAGACGATTTATAACATAATATATTGAGTTCCAGAATAGTTGAATACAATCCAAAATGCACACATTAAAAATACCAAATGTAATGCACATTAATAAATAGTTGTAACTTAATGGTCTGCTGATATAATCATGTTTTTTTTTCCACTTAAAGGCATTCAATAAGTAGGTTTTTTTCTTCAAAATGTTTTGTTGCGAATGTTGCTTAAAGTTGTATATAGAATCCACCAAGTTGATAAGAATCAAGAACCTAGCATGCAAAATGGAGCAATATGTGGCAAAACTACGGTGTTACGTTTCAACTAAACAAAAGACTTCTTGGTTTTTCTTTTGACCTTTCACCTGTTAAAAAAAGATCTGGAAAGGCCTCCCCAGAGTCCACAGATGGGTGGAGTTTACCTCAAGTGCGCGCATTCCTGTTGTTTCCAGGAGTTTGGTGACAGCTGCTGAGAAAACCCCAGGACTTTTGCTCGTCAAAGATAATAGACAGCACATGTGGAGCGTCGTCATGTATTTCCATAGCGGGGGTGTGGAGGGTGGAGGGTGGATGGGGGGACCCCTGCGTCTGGCACTTTTATAGTTGGAATTTCTAAGAAGTGTCCAATAGTTCGAATTGCGTGCACATGCACCTTGGAGCGTTACGGCACTATTTTGTGAGAAACGTGTCATCTTGTAGGGATTGCCCTTTCTCCCCCTGCCCTCTCTCCGAAGCCTCCATTGTTTATTTCCCAGATTGAACTGTGAAAGCTTGAATTCTTTTTTTTCTTTCTTCTTTTTTTCCCTCCCCCATTGTGCGCAACAAGGCCGAGCGGATCGTTTTTCATGGCGGGGTCACTTTTACAGAATGTAAATGCACTCCAATTCATGTTTTAGTGTTAATTGGGTGCATGATAAGGCTCTGTGAAAAAGCAGTCCAATGAATCACAGGGTCGTCCTTTTTACAAGGCTCACGTGCAGCGCTTGTAAATTCAGCTGGAGGGATATTCCGCCCTCTAGTGGCAAATAGAAGCCGTGTCAGCAAAAAAGAGGGAGGTTAAAATCAAGTTCTTTTCTCCCCTCCGCAGCGACGTCCATCCTCAAGAAATCCAAGCGGGCGCGGCGGAGCAACGTCACCTTTGATCAAGTGACGGTCTTCTTCTTCCCGCGGTGCCAGGGCTTCACCAGCGTGCCCAGCCGAGGGGGTTGCACCCTGGGCATGACGCCTCGGCACAGCGCGCGCCGCACCTACACGTTGACAGAGTTTGCCGCTGAGCAGCGGCTGCTACGCCGGGAGAAACTGTTCAACCGGCTGCGGGAAGAGAAACTGGAGGCTCTTAAGTTAAAGGTGAGTGAAGAGGTAGAAGATAAGAATGCCCTTATTGATCCCACAGCGGGGACATTTTCAGAACCAGATTAGGATCGGGGTGTTTGGGTTTCCCATTGACCGATCGGGTCTTCTGCAGCTGACCAAGAACGGAACCAAGGACAGCGAAGAGGCCGAGCGGCTGACGGTGGACGACATCCCCGAGATGGACGTGGATCTGAGCGGCGCCAACCTGGAAGAGGGCTCTTTCCTCCAGCCGTACCCGTCCAAGCGGCGTTACGCTATGCTGAAGGCCGCCGGCGTCAAGAAGGTGGACAAAGAGGAGAAGAGACAGCTGCACGAGCTGAGGATCTCCAGGGAACGTTGCGGGTGCGACTGTCAGGGGTTCTGCGAGCCCGAAACGTGCGGATGCAGCCTGGCTGGCATCAAGTGTCAGGTGAGAGAACTTTGGGAAGCACTCGGAATTTGGCCTTCCGTTAGACAAGGAATGTCCAGGCAAATTTGTGTTGGAAATGTAATATAGCCTGACTCTTCTGTTGAATAAGTAGTGGTAGGATTCGGCAAATAAGCCCTCTCTTGGGCAAGCTTCTGTTGGACAAATCACTTAGTTGTGGACTTGTGCTGAAAAACTAGTAATGGGCTCTTGCTCCGACAGATGGACCATTCGTCGTTCCCGTGTGGCTGCACGAAGGACGGCTGCGGCAACACGGAAGGCCGCATCGAGTTCAACTCCACCCGGGTGCAGACGCACTACATCCACACCATCATGAAGCTGGAGCTGGAGAAGCGACTGGAGGAGCAGTCGAACGGCGAGGAGGCGGCGGCGGCGGAGACCGAGGCCATGGCCGGCGCCCCCGCGGCAGCCCCCGCGCACGCCTTCCCCTTCAGCTCCGAGCTGGCGTCCGCCGGGGACAACAGCTGCAGCAGCGACATGACGGACTTGTCGGACTCGTCGGCCCAGAGCGACGACTCCGAGGGCGGCGGGAGCCCGTGCGGACGGCGCACTCCGCTGGACGTGGACGAGAAAGGCCTGAGCCGCATCCTCAGCTTAAACGACGCGGAGAATGGGGACGCCGCCGATAAGGACGCGTGTTCCCGGCAGGCGGAGACCTTCGACAGCTTCAGCATGGCGGACTTTGCCGACGAGAACGACAACGCAACACTGTTGGACAATAGGGCCGTGTCGGAACTTTTGGATGAGAACGCCAACCAGGGCAACGGACTCTTCCACGGCGGCGGCGGCGGCGGCGGCGTCCCGCACACGCCCTCGCCCACCGTCGACCGCTCGGCCAGCTACAACATGGACCTGAGCCTGTCCTCGGAGTCGGACCTGGAGTTCTTCGACGGCTTCCCCTGCCTGGGGCCCAGTTCGCTCTACAACTCGCTCAAGGAGTACGAGCACATGGACAACTTTTTCCACTTCCAGCTGCCCAGCTACCCAAGTTTGCCGGCGTCCGGCGACCCGGGCACCTGCCTCCTGGAGTCCCTCATCGGCCTCTCAGAGTCCGTCCCGGAACCGCCCGCCGCCTTTACGGACAATCAGATGTTGGAGGAAGCCATCAAGTTGTCTGTCATGGAATCTGTGAAAGTTTGACTATAGATGGACACTACTCACTCAAAGTTGGGGCTGTTGGGATTTCGGTTGATGAAGTTTAGAGAAAGTTGTACTGAAACAGAATAGTTGGACATGTGCGTTCAGAGGCTTTGAGAATGTCCAGTTAAGTTCAACTGTAAAGTGGATTTTACGTTCACCCTGAAATTTCAGCCCAAAGCCCAATGTCCAAAACATTTGTGCGTAGCGTACGATTTTGGGAAGGGCGGCTTGGTGGTACCCTCTCAGAATTTGAAGGAAGCTGTGATCTCCTTCTTTGCCTGAAGTCCAAACTCGCCTTTGGGCGCTCGCGTGAAGGCCCGCCGACACGGAAACACGCCAAGAGAACTCTCAACCAAACCCAAGAATGGGAACCGGAACGAGCCGTAACAACACGGCTGAATGTGCACCTCAGGGATTCTTTTGTTCTCGGTTTTCAGAGGCCATTGCCGCGATGGTTTTTTTGCCTTCGTCGGGGCCGTTTCGCTTTCCGCTTCATCCTGGACTCGAGGGGGCGGGGTCACGTTTTTTTTGCGTGGAATCCCTTAGCTAGCAGACTCCTGAGAGGCTCGCATGGTACAAAAAAAAAAAAAAAAAAGGAAAAATCCCGCTCAATCAGCACTTTATCTGTACTCAAAGGCATCGTTTTGGTTGCGTGGTGAGGCGTGTGTATTCAACTGTTAAATTATGGAGTTTCTTGGCTCAAACTATTACAAAGCTGTACTGTTTTCTTGTTCGTTTTGTTTTTTGGGGCTTTTGTCATATTCTAAGTTATTTCCTGCAAGGATTCGTATTTATTTTTCACTCGAGAAGCACTGTGCTTTCATTTCTTTCACAACCGTCAAGTGCAATCGTCCTCATTTCCATTTTTCTTCCTTTTTTCTTTTTTTTTGTTTTTTTTTGTTGTAGGAATCCTTATCAGGGAAAAAGGCCAACACAAAAGTTTTTAGTACCTACTTGCTAACTTATTATCTCACCAGTTATTTAATTCTTTTGGCAATAAAAAAGGAGCCGTGGAAGCCAAGCAAGATAACTCCCTTCCCCCCCCCCCAAAAAATCTCTAAATTATGGCATTTATTGTACTTCTGCCTATGTAATGTAACCATAGAGAAATGACTAATATTTTGTAACTAATTTATGTAGATTGACAAAAAGAGAATTCTAATGAAACTGACAAATTGACTATTTTATTAAGCCGAACCATTTTCAATCGGGGGACAACCTTTCTGATATAGAAACTATATTACGTTTATGGTGTCAAGTATTTTTCACTGGCAGTCTTCGATGAGGTGTCGCTCAAAACAGATCGATTTGATTGTATTCTGAATTTTCCTCTGAAGTCTGTGACTCGCCGTGTTTTATCCATTTGAAGAAAGGGGGTTTGTCTGGATAAAAACTGCATATATTATACAATTTTTATCGGGCGGGCAGAACCCCAAATGGGAAGAAGTTGCCTAGTTTTAAAGGAGACATATTATGCAGGTTGTTGAAAACACCCTCCCAGGTGTCTGATATTATGATATTATTAAGGATTCAGATTTAAAGTACAGATTGACATTTCTATCTTTTGGGAGTAGGTTCTCTTTTCATGAAAATGTCGAGTGCAACTTTACGTTGTCATGATGACTGGTGGGTGGAGCCAGAGCGTTGCGGTGATGTGAGTGCCAACTCTGTGTCGCCAACTTTGCAACTATTTTTCCCCAGGAATTTTTTGTCAAGCGTTTTGTGGCGTTTTTGGTGCTTCGGAGTCTCTGCGTCCAGACTGCAAATGAATGTTGCTTGCGCAGAGCCGCCACTGGCTTATTTGTAACGTCACGATTTGGTTGAATTCAGAATGGCTGACTCGGACACATTTTCAGAAACGGGCAGATGACAAAATATTTGCTTGGTTTAATTTCACACTTGATGGGTTGTCAGGCACTCCTTAGACTATTTCGAGACAATTCTATACCAGATCGCCTTTAAATACTGTTTCCAACAGTGAGGGAGGATTAATGTGACGGGGGGGGGGGCAGCTAGCGAGCCAATGTACATAATAGGGGTTGTAAAAAAAAAAAAAAAAAAGGTTGAACCGAAAAATCTTTTTGGGATTTGAAAGATGCGAATGTATCAAATCAAATCGTTCCACTTTGAAATATATCGAGATGCGCATTGAATCGTGTTGTATCGGAGAGATATATCTTTGAAGGAAATGGCACATTTGCAGTACTGACTTCAAATATATGTAAAATGACGACAAACCTCTCGCAATGAGCCGTATAATATCGAATCGTAATCCCACGGAGACGAATCGAATCGTTCCACTTTCAAATCGAACCATCCTCGAGTCGCTTTGCAACCCATGTATCGAAAACCGTTTCGAATCATCTTTAGCGGAGAGATGCACACCCCTAGTACATATGCACACTTAAGTTCTGCAGCTGTTTGAGCAGCTTTTTCAGGACTCCCCTTTCGAGCAGGGGTGGGGAACCCCGGGCCATACGTAAGAAAATTTTGCTACGGCCCACCATGCAGTTCTACGAAGGTATATTATTTTTCAAAAGCTTCCCCACCCCTAATTTCCGACATAATGCATGCATGTTCCCGCTTGTTGAAACCTGGATTATAATTGTATACTTTTGAAAAGTGCTGCAAATTGGAATTGTATTTGCTTTTTGCCTTTCTTTTTTGTATTCATTTAAAAAAAAAAAAAAAAAATCCATCCAATGATGCCATGCAGTTCTCTTGTACAAAACCATGAAGAAATGGCAACAGTGTTTTTCCATGTCATCTATTAACCGTACTTTTTCCACCCCTTCAAAGAACGTGTCTTACATTTTTTTGGATACATTTTTCGAGCCTTTGTTGTGTATGTACAGGTATCTGCTTCAACGCTCCCGCAGAGCAAACAAAAGCTGCTTTATTTTTTACATGCTCACTTTAACCTGCTGTTCGACAGTCTTTTCATCCAAGCCATTTTGACAGCCTGTCCCTCGATATAATAAAATGTTTTCTAAACGCTTGACTCCTGTTTTGCGTTTTATTGCAGCTTGAAGTGTTAACGTGTTCCCAGTAAAGATTTTTTTACTGCAATTTATAAACTGTTGTAAAAAATGTAAAGTTAAAACGGCTTAAACTTGTCGCCCCCTTTGGGCAAAAAAAAAAAAAAAGCAAAATGCTACTACCTAAACGAACGTCATGTTGACAGCTTTTACTTACCTTTCTCCTGGTTTTGCAATTGTTTTTATTCTCTGGATTACATGTTGTGTTGAGCGGCCTACAGCTCTTCCGAGAAACCAACCTGGGGGGGGGCTGTGGATGCTCCTGTCCCAAACTTCAGCTACTGGTGAGTGGAAACTGAATCCCCCCCCTTTTTCTCATTGCTCCGCCCTTATTGAAACAAACTCTTCTTGCCCCCATGTGTAGATGCAACCCCGAGGACCAGGTGCTGCTTTTCATCTCACTGCACAGGAAACCTACTGGGGGGGTCATTACCCCACCTCCTCGCCTCAAGGTCTAACAGAACCAGAGAAGCAGAGGTGGCATAAGTATTACTCTGTACTTCAGTACTTACAAAAATAAAAAGTACGACTTCATGTATTATTCCCACTGTCATATAAACAATATGCATTTTGATAACTTCGAACTTGCCCTGCTATTCACAAAAAAATAGTTACTTGTGCTCTTTCCAAAACACCCCAATGTGCCACAAGATGGCGCCAAAGTCTTGTCTGATAGTTGGTGCTTTGGCGCTATTTTGGAGCTTTGAGAAGCTTTAATGGAAAAAAAAAAGTCAAACGTTCCAATTATACAAGATACTGTTAGTGTGACTGCCCCCTAAGCTCATCTTGAATCTATTTTGGGTCATACGTGAACGATTTCATTTCCAAATACTTTATTCAGTGTTTCTCAAAGAGCGGCGACTCAAAAAATACTCTTTCTGCTTTTTTTGTTTGCCAGGCTAATTGTGCAAGTTCCAACAGCCTCGTGGCCCACTTGGTGTTTTTCACAAAAAGGAATGGTCTGAAGAATTGTTAGTAATTAGCAATATTATACCCATCATAAACCTGGACGAAGGAGCCATCAGCCCCTCCAGGGGTGGCCTTGTACGGCCCAGCCAGCTTCATTTTCAGGTTAGAGAGTGTCACTTGTTGCCCGAGATCTCGACAGAGTTGTCGATCGCCGTCAAGGTGACACCATTGTGTGTCCAGGTGGTGGCGCCGCTGTCTTCAAATTCGACAGCTACCGCCCACGGCGCCATAGACATCCGTAACTGTCGAGAGAGCGCCTGCCACAACAAGAAAAGCAGACATGGCCCAAGTATTACGGACACTCCCACATACTAGACAAGACTGGTACAAGTAATACTACTGATTTATGAGTCATTTTAAAAAAAAGCACATGGAAATGTACTCAAGTACTTTTTTTGTCAACACCATTTTGGTAAGTTGGTTCGCCAAGTGAAAAATATTTTGGGGTTTCAAATTTTGGATCGCCGGATGGTGGCACAGGACAACCATTCTCATTCGATAAGGCAGTCTAGTTTGTCAAGTCCGCTTTGCTGCTTGAAATAAATGAAAATGACATGAATTCCCTTCCAGCTCCTCATACCAGCATTTTGTTCGTTCTACATTTAGGACACTTTATTGTAGAACAAAAATGAGCTACGTTGATATTCCCAAGGCGGAATCAGAAACTCGTTATTGGCCCTTGAAGGGAAATTGCAGTTGCAGCAGGATCACAGAGAGGAAACCACACGCAATGACAATATTTTGCTTGAGCGTGGCTATCGGACAAATTAAACCCGAAAGTCAAGTTGGCAAATGTTGTCGATTAAAGCCAAAAGTCCCCAGAAAAAGCCTGTGGATCTTCATAGTCTCCGCTTTCTTCTTCTCTTGAGTTTGCGCCGGTGCTGACTTTGGACAGCAAGCGTTCAGTTTGCTAAGAGCGAGTAATGAGTACAGTTGGCCAACTGGTCTTCAGTGGACGTCCCACCAAATAATGCCGACAGTCAGCCGCTCAGCATTATATGCTCAAAATGACAGCAGCAAGTGCAAGAAGAGCCTTTTGAAAACAAAGCGTTGAAAGAGATCACTGCCGCAAAAGAAAGCTTTTCAAATGTTACATCGTCATCGTTATGCAATGTCCTTTGGTGTCTGCATTAAAAGAATTAAAAAAAAAATACACACATACACGTAGATAACCAAATAATGATGGGAGTTCATGTGTTTTATTCATATAATGGTAAATGCACTGTCACTTGTTTCGCACTTTTCTACATTTCTGTTATAAAGTTTGGGGTTAGGCTTCGTGTATTGTATAAAATAAGTAGGACATGCCAGAATTCACATCCATACTAAAGATGCTCCCTAGGATGACACGATGCATCCTGGATTTGGACACATACGGCTTGGTTTGTTACTAACATCAAACAAAGTAAATCTGGTATGTAACAGTTGCATATATATATCTTTATTTGGTTCACAGATGATTTACACAACTTTAAAACTTTATTGTGGACAGCTCAACACGAATTAAAAGTGTTTATGGGCTCCTATCCAAACCATGGCATTTTCAACTCTTCAGCAGAAAGCAAATTCAATAACACACCCTATTAAGTGTTTAAAAAAAAAAAAGATTCTCTCTTAGTCGTGTGCCCGCACGTGTGCGGACAAACTGTTCCGATGAGCAAACCTTTCACCACAAAGTGCACAGCTAAAAGGTTTTTCCCCTGTGTGTGTTCTCATGTGTGATTCCAGATGTGCCTTTTGATAGAATGTTTTTCGACACAATGAGCAACCAAAAGGTTTTTCACCTGTGTGCGTTCTCATGTGTGTTCTCAAGTTTGTTTCAGAAGAATATTGTTTGCCACATAATGAGCAAGTAAATGCCTGTTCCCCCGTGTGTACTCTCATGTGTGATTTGACGTATTCCTTTCGAGCGAATGTTGAGCCACAAACTGAGCAAGGGAAGGGTTTTTCTCCATTGTGTGTTTTCATATGTGATCCCAAATGTGCCTTTTGAGAGAATGTTTTACTACATAAGGAGCAAACAAAAGGTTTTTCTCCCGTGTGTGTCCTCATATGTAACTCCTTGCTTAACTTTTGGTAGAAGGTTTTGTCACAGGTTGAGCAACTGAAGGGTTTTTCTCGCGTGTGTGTCCTCAAGTGCTTTACCATGCTTTGCCTTTGAGTGAACGTTCGACTGCAAATCGAGCAACAAAAGGGGTTTTCTCCCGTGTGTACTCTCATGTGTTGCACCATGCTTTGCTTTTGAGTGAATGCTGTACTGCAAACTGAGCAACTAAAGGGTTTTTCTCTCGTGTGCGCTCTCATGTGTGATACCATGTTTGACTTTTGGTAGAAGGTTTTACCACAAGCTGAACAACTAAACGGTTTTTCTCCAGTGTGTGTTCTCATGTGTGTTTCCAAGCTGTGCGATGAAGTCAGTGTTTTGCCACACCGTGAACAACTATAAGGTTTTTCACCGGTGTGTATTCTCATGTGTTTTACCATGTTTGACTTTTGAGTGAAGGTTTTACTGCAAACTGAGCAGTCAAAGGGTTTTTCACCTGTGTGTGTTCTCATGTGCGCCACAATGTTTGCCTTTTGGGCGAGTCGTCGACCACAAATTGAGCAGCTGAAATATTCTTTACATGCGCGACGTCGAAGGCGCCCGTGAAAGATTTTCTTGTGCAGAGTTGTCGCCTTTTCAGAGCATTTGAACAGTTTGTCGTCACCTTCGCAGTATCCACCGCCCCGTAAACATTTTTCTTCCACCTCGTCGCTGTCTGACAGCGGCGCTAAGAGGTTTTCCGGTGATTTTCCTCCACAGTGGTCTCCGCTTGGACTGTGATGATGAAGCTGTGACCACTTAGCTGGTTTATTTTTGTCATCTTCACTCTCCATAGAGACTCCAGTCAGTGGCAACCTGCTGACATCAGTCTCCTCCTCTTCTTCTTTAACATGGCCATGTGCGGGATCCGCATCTTCCTCCTTAATGTGGTGAGGCTGTGGATCTCGTTCTTCCTCTTTCACATGAGGCGGCTCCTTTTTACAGAATTGTAACTTTTTCTCATCCCCCTCACAGTGTTCGCTGCTCCGCAAAGGTTCTTCCATGTTGCTGCTGGATGACAGTGGTCTCCACTTGGGAGTGTTAAAATGACGCTGTTTTCATTCCTCGTAAAGACACCAGTAAGTTGAAATGTTCGAACTTCCTCCTCCTTAATTTTGGTGGTGGTGGTGGGAGTTCAGGCAGCGGAAAACCTTTTCTCTGAACTGGAGCTCCCCCACTGCAGCTTCTAGGTATCGACAGAACAAATGAAACAATTTCAATTACACAGGACGATTATGATATGGTATGATGAGCGATTTGAAGTCACACTTGTGAAATTGATGTTTTCCAAAGTAACGAAAAAAAAAATTGGTAGCAAACCCAGGTGAAGTTAGCCAGAAAGAAATGCATATTATATTTACACATGCAAATGAAATTAAATGGTCATGAATTAGTCATTGGTCATTGTTTTGACAGGGAACGTGCCTTAATGAACCTGCTAACTCCTTAAGTTATTTTGGTTTTGGTGACACTTTTTCTTTTTTTTTTTTTACAAAACATACAACATCAATGTTAAGCTTTGCATGTTTATCTTGAGTAAGTTTAGTGGACGAACCTTCAATTTGAGCTTCCAGGGACCGTCGTAATCGCTCGTTCTCCTCTCGACGCTTCCAAACAGTCCGAATATGTCGTCGACGGCCGCAACTCGCCGCCTTCTTACTTACTTTCAACATTAAAAACGACGTTGTAGAAAGTTCAACGAGGACAACAGTTGATCCTCGCGCTTTGTGATGCACTTGGATGCTACTGTATGCTAACGTGCGTATTTCTTCTTTGTTTAACGGCGGTTTGCAAACTATATGTGAATTACCGCCACCTGTCGACCTGCAAAGATGACTGCTTTGGCTTTGTCAGCCGACCCATAATTACAACAAAAGTAATCTCTACCCGCAGGAAAATAAATTAACATGAAAGAAAGTGTTTGCAAGATCAGGTTTTTTCCCCAGCTTTATTTTTCTCCACGTCCTCATTGATGCTCGATCCAAATGATGGAATGTACAGCTTTTTGAAAAAATACAAATTCAATTCTATTATTCATGGGACTTCTGTAAAACATTTATTCCCCCTTAGTCGTGTGTCTGCATGTGTGCAGCCAAACTGCTGCGATGCGCATAGCTCAGACCACAAACCGAACAACTGAAGGGTTTTTCTCCTGTGTGTGTTCTCACGTGTGATTCGAGATGTCCCTTTTGATAGAATGTTTTATTACAAAATGGGCAACTGAAGGGTTTGTCTTCAGTGTGCGTTTTCATGTGTGCTCTCCAGTTTTGCTTGAAAAAGAACGTTTTGCCACACAATGAGCAACTAAAGGGTTTCTCTCCTGTGTGTATTATCATGTGTGATTTGACAGTTTCCTTTCGCGAGAATGTTGAACCACAAACTGAGCAAGCAAAGGGTTTTTCTCCATTGTGTGTTCTCATGTGTGAGCTAAGATGTGCCTTTTGAGCAAATGTTTTATTACACAAGGAGCAAACAAAAGGTTTCTCTCCAGTGTGCGTCCTCATGTGTGATTCCAGATGTCCCCTTTGATAGAATGTTTTATTACACAAGGAGCAAACTAATTTTTTTTCTCCATTGTGTGTTCTCGTGTGTGATTCCAAGTGTGCACTTTGAGAGAATGTTTTATTACACAACAGGCAAACTAAATCTTTTTCTCCTGAGTGTGTTCTCATGTGTGATTCCTTGCTTATCTTATGAGAGAAGTTTTTACCACAAGTTGAACAACTAAAGGGTTTTTCTCCTGCGTGTTTGGTCATGTGTGTTCTCAAGCTTTGCTTAAAAAAGAATGTTTTGCTACACATGGAGCAGCTAAATGTTTTTTCACCTGTGTGTGTTCTCATGTGTTTTACCATGCCGTCTTTTAGAGTGAATGTTTTGGCACAAACTGAGCAACTAAATGGTTTTTCACCTGTATGTATTCTCATGTGTGCTACCATGTTTGGCTTCCGGGTAAACCTTTTACCACAAATTGAGCAGCAGAAATGTTTTTTATGCGTGTTCAGAGTTGTCTCCTTTTCAGAGCATTCCAAATGTTTGTCGTCATCCTCGCAGTCTTTGTCGCTCTTTAAAGGTTCTTCCATGTCGTCGCTGTCTGACAAAGGAGCTAAAAGCTTGCCAGGTGGGGGTCCTCCGCAGTTTTCTGCACTTGGACTCTGATGAGGAAGCTGCGACCGCTCAGGTGGTTCATATTTGTCGTCTTCACTCTTCACAAAGATGACAGTCAGCGGCAAGTCGCTGATATCAAACTCCTCCTCTTCCTTTTTTATGTGGGCGGGATGTGGCTCATCCTCTTCCTTCTTAAAGTGGGAGGGCTGTGTAGCTCCATCTTCTTTAACAGGGGGCGCCTGTGGATCTTCCTCGTGGCTAATTAGCTGCTGGACGTCTGCAGGACACGAGCAACACAAATGCAGCTTAGATTGCACGCACAAGTCAAATATGATCAAGTATGTGCCAAAGTTTGATGTTGGGGGACTTCTGGAAACTAAACAGGTAACTTTTTTTTTTACACATTTGTGAAGTTCCTTTGTTGCAAACTAGTGCTGTCTTTTTTTTCCACAGCATTTCAACTATTTGTTGTCACCTTTACCATATTCATTGCTCCTCCAGGTTTTTGCCATGTCGTCGCTGTCTGACAGTGGAGCTCACAGGTTGTCCGCTGGTGGTCCTCCACAGTGGTCTCCACTTGGACAGTGAAAATGATGCTGTGACCACTCAAGTGGTGTGTCTTCATGGAGACACCAGTCAGCTCAAATCTCTGACTCTAAATTGGTGCTCCACCAATTGCAGCTGAGGGATGAAGTTCTTCCCCATGACCTATCAGCTGCTGGACGTCTGCAGGACAGGTGAAACACAAACGCAGTTAATCTCACATACAGGTAAAATGAACTAGTTGCAAACGTGATCACACTATCCTGTATTTACAGTACGGTTGTGACAGCAAATTAACTTTCGTGGAAAAGGAAAGGAAAAATAAACGAAATGTACCTGGCCAGCCCCAGTAGTGAATGTATACGTAATTCTGCATAAAGTTAATTGATTTATTTCATTCATTATTATATTATCATAATAGTTTATTAAGTGACACATTGTTAGATTTGTTTTGCAGTAATTCTTGTGTCGGGCTCCCTCGTTTGTTGTAAAACAGACAATTAGCGTAACGTTTTGCACGCTCTTATAAGATAAACAAAATGTCGTATATAAAATTAGGTCGAAGTTTCATTTGCAAGCTGACCTTAAACGCGAAAGGGTGTTGCAAACAGCTTGTTGTTGTCGCTCGGTCTGCCTTGAGGCCCTTCTCTGTCTGTCTTGCTCTTGACAGTTGCGCCCTGTGCAACGCTATCGTGTTTTTTTAAGTCTGAATAATTTGTCAGCGGCCACAATTAGACGCTTACTTTCCAACTCTTTCAACATTAAGATGTTCAGAAAGTTGAACGACGATAGCAACACTTGACCCTCGCGCTATGTGGTCCACTTGGATGTTATGCTGACTTCCGCCTTTTCTTCATCGTCTACATCATTTTGAACGGTGGGGTGCAAAGTGTGCACTGCCACCTATTGATCGGAAATGATTACTGCTTTGGTCTCCTGTTCATTTGGGTTCGTTTTCATGGAAGAGTTTGAAAAATAATTACAAAGATGAACTAAAAGAGCTCACATTTTCACTTTTTTCTAGTCCTGTTATCCCCCGCCGCAAAATAAAACGTCGAAATTCTTTTTAAAGTGACCGGGATACAACCTATGAAACTGAAGGTGATGAAGGAACTCAGTTATGGATAAAAGACACAGTGTTTTTCTTAAACATAATTTTTATTTGATGCACTGTATAGAGTCTCCCCCGGTGTGCTGCCTATGCATCATCCATAACCTGTGAGTAAAACACACACACACAAAATACAAAGATGAAGCAACAATGGTCACTGGATAAGGGACTACATGTGGGTGCTTACGGAATAAATCCAGTCTTGGAAGGAAGAGACTCTGGTGAAGACGGTGGGTTTGGAAACTTGGTTGCACCTGCCGGACGGACCGTAACTGACCACACCATGCACCCTCCACGCATCGTCGGTGAAGCAGTTTAGTGGTCCCCCAGAATCGCCCTGGTGAGAACACCCACAATCAAGCCACAGTGAATGGTTTTAAAGAAGACTGATGGATTGTGGCGGATTCACATGTTCGCACCTGACAGCCTGAGATGACTCCATCACCTCCGGCGCACACCATGCTCCTCAGGGCGATGCCCCCCCACCACTCCGGCTGGGAACAAACCGAGTGCTCCACCACTTTGATGGGGGACACCTGCAGGATGTCGGGCGTGATGCTCGATGCTTTGTCTGGGCAAGTGCAGGAGTCCGTGTAGTGAGTGTTTGGAAGTATTTGGACAACATGAGATTTATTTTGCCTTCAAAAGCAGCTTCATGATCAGATACAATACAGTCGCTTAGTATATATAGTTTTGTTTTATTTGTATTTTAATTTAAATCTATTTTATTTGGGGTTTCTTTTACTTTAATCGACTGTACTGTACTCTACTTACAGTCCATGATCCCCCAGCCGGTGATGAAACAGGTGAAGTCGTGAGGCAGCATTTCCCCTGGCCTGGGCAGGTTCCCGATAGCAACGAAGCCGTTATCATAAACTGGATGAGCCAGCCTCAGGAGAGCAATGTCATTTCTAATCGAGAAACACACATGGTATCTACTTTAAAATGACTCATTAGGGGGCTGACACAACTTGACGGGTTTGAACATTACCCTATGCCAAGGTTGCCCGTCCACTCGGGGTGGACGTGAATCTTCTCAACCGGGATGAACTGCTCACTGCCATCGTACTCGAACAGGTTGTATTCTCCTACCACCACACGGTACTGACTGGCATCAACACTGATATGCATGCAACAACATAAAAAAACATTTCCTGGTGCTCATGTTGCATACAGCTGTGCAAGATCAACATATTACCAATGTTCCCTAGCTCAAGGAATCAATTACTTATGGTCTCATCTCTATCTTGCCATGGAGCAAGATGTTAAAAAACAATGTCAGGGACAACATTGTAGACTGCATCAGGTTACAAAACTGCTCAAGAAGGTACGTACATACAATGTATAAACCCACCATAAGCAACATATACCCAGGGGATCAATGGGGGGCTCAAGAAGTAGCATGATAAGGTCATGCAGACCTCAAGCCAATTAAGAAAAAAGTGGGAGGTATTGGACCTTCAAGTTTGCAACAGCCATAAAAAATTAAGACCGTTCATTTCTTTTTAAAGTCAGCAACGTATTATGAGCATTTGTGTTGTTGAATCGGAAGCCAAACCTGAGGATGCAGTGAGCTGCTGTCAAGATGTAAAAGGCATCGATGATGGAGCCTCCACATATGTGACTAAACGATCCTTCGTTGTACGAATCGAGCTGGAGGGAAGCCTGGAATAAAAGACAGAAAAAAAATTGTTTAATGGAGAATCTGCAGTTTTTTTTTTTTTAAACTCATTTTAGGGCTTACCTGCCATTTCCAAGTGTTCGGTTTGGCATCACTGCCACCTATGACTCTCTGGTTGTTTACATAGTGGTTGAATGGTACCTGAGCACCAATCATCCCTTTTGAACATGGTATGAAAATCATAAAACATGTTAATGTAATCTTACAATTTTGTTAAATCGGAAAAGCAGAATGTCTTACCGACACAGCAGAGGAAAGTCGCAAGCCAAATCATGTTGGAAGAACGGAAGCAGAATGGAGTTTCACCATTTTTATATGACTTTAGTGGGACCTTCAGTTAGATAACTTCAGTGCTCTTTGCCAATGTGCAAACACTTTTTTTTAGCTTAAAAAAAAGTTAGCTCATGTTATTTTGTTTATGCAATGAAGTTGATTACATCCATACTGATATCAGCAAATTTATGTAATGTACTTTACAATATCTTAAATGATTATTTTGTTCTGTTTTATTTTTATATTATTTTTGCAAAGCAAGACCTGTTATCATCGGTGAGAAAGAAGCAGGTGCAATTTTATTCAAAGTCAACGAAAGCATCTGCAAACAGCATGATTCCCACATATAAAAAAAAAAATCCAAGTTTGATATGGCACTGCAAGGTCAAAAGCTGCAAAACTGATGTTAGCTATTACTGATTTATAGAAGTCCAGATGTAGAGCGTGACAATAATTAATCCCCCCACATCAGACCATAGGTTGAGGTTCACAGTTGTGTGGTAAGTTAACATCTCCTATTTTCTGCATAGTAAAGAAGGTCACTTGCTGAAAGACTTGCTGAAGGCCAACGTGGAGAAAGCAGTAAAGCTCCAAGTGTACAACAGCAATACACAGCGTGTGAGGGAGCTGGAGGTGACACCCGGCAACATGTGGGGGGGCCAGGACCTCCTGGGGGCCAGTGTCTGCTTCTGCAGTTTTGAGGGGGCTGCTGAAAACGTCTGACATGTCCTGGTAAGCAAGGAGCAAACAAACCAAGCTTTTTCCCCCTTTCTTTCCTTCTTTTTATTGTATTTTGTTTTCAACAAAGTAGCCGTCAAAAACACATGTAGGCTGTGCCATCTTTTCTAGGGGACATATTTAAATTTGAAAACGTGCCTGCCCAACAACCCATTAAATCTTTTAGTTATGAACTTTAATCTTTTCCTATATCTGAAAATGTGCATGTGAGTGACCTGTAACATAGTGCTACAAAAAAAAAAAAAAAAAATCAGCATTTTAAACAACACAAATCGCTTCCCTCTGGGAATCACTAAAATAACCAATTTTATTGCTTTCCTTTTGCTAGGACGTTGAGGCCAACTCTCCCGCAGCCTTCGCAGGCCTTGTCACGCAAGTCGACTTCATTGTGGGAGCTGACCAGCTGTTGCAAAGCGTACGTCTAGTTCTGTCCACAGTGAAAACTCTTTGGCCAACAAAGGTTGTTTTTTTTCCCCTATGCAGTCAGACGACTTCTTTTCCCTAATCGAAGCCAACGAGGGCAAACAGTTCAAGCTGCTGGTGTACAACACGCAGAGTGAGCGGTGTAGAGAAGTGGTGGTGATGCCCAATGGTGCTTGGGGAGGAGAAGGAAGGTATAGTGAACCCCTATTAACAGAATGCATAGTTGAATATGTGTCTTAATTCTATTTTATATACAATAAAATATAAATTGAGTAAATAATATGAATAAATATGTACATAAATGTTTGTGTAACATAAAGCTCAGTTTGAAATAAAGTAAGCAATAGTAATATGCATCGTATTGTTAAATAATATTTGTAATGTTGATTTGAAAAAAAAAAAAAATCCAAACAAAATTTCCAAAAAGACTGTTGACTTTATTTCTAGATTCCTGATCTCCGGGAATGGACACGGAGCACCAGCTAACTGAACTGGTCCAAGTTATAAATCCGAATGATGAGGACAGCACAGAGGCGTTACCTGGCTTAGAGGTGCAACTCACTGAGCCTGTCTTACACTCTTGATGAAGTAAAACAAAAAAACAAATAATGAATATTATTTATTAAACCTCCTCTTACCTGTTGAGTTTAACCATAAAAAAATGTTCAATTGGTGTTTAACAAGATGTGCGTTTGTGCATGTTTGTGACAAAGATGACTGCACACAGAACGGGTAAAATTAGACATTTAATTGCCCCTTTTGGCCACTTGTCACTCCCAGGTCTTTTCATATAGGATGTAACTCAACTCAACAATATTTATCGAGGACTTTAAAAAAGCCCGAAAAATGCCGTTCCAAGTTCAAAATGTCCCTCTTTCAGAAGTTTGTTGAAATCCCATTTAGTGACAGGAGGTGTCAGCAAAACATCTTATTTTTGCCACTTCAGCCTTTTTCCAATTGTGAAATACAAATAAGACTGGTTTATGATTAATGTTGCCATTAAGAAGTCTGTTAATAATTCATGACAAAATGAAATGCTATAGTCCGTGTGTAGTGTGTTAGTATTTTTGTATTGAAATTGTACCTGGTGCGTCATTTGATTACCCATCATCATGTGCTTTCCTCCTAATTTCCCGCTTGTCCCCGTGATGACACTCAGACATAATGAAGAGAACCAGGGTAGTGTGAGATGCAGTAGAAGGGGGGTGAATAAGCCTCAATTATTTAGCAGGGCACTCCTCTGTGGAAAAAAAAAGGTGGGGGGGGGTGGGCATAAGGAGAGAAGGGGAAAAAGCACGTGGGGATGAAACATGAGATGGATTTGTTGTAATCCGCAAAGAGAGAGCGAGAGCTTCACATTGTTCACGTCAGTGTGGTTTTATGGACCTGCTTGCACTGCCACCTTGATATATTTACATTTCCTTCTTTGTTCAATTCTTAAAAATATGCCATTGAGATTTTTATGTTGCCCTAAATTGGCATATCAACTGTTACCACGTTAGCATTTCATGAATTCTAATTTGAAATAGTACCCGATTGCAGGGAATTATTTTAAATCTCTTTGAGACAACCAAAGATGAAAGAAAGTGGTGTACATCATAAAGACTGAACACGAAACTGAAGAAAAAAATGAACATAAAATAATTTCTAAACACAAACAAAGGTTAAAAAAAAAACAATAAGTTAAAAAACTGCTGTTTCAAAGTGCCCCCGTGTAAGAAAATGCTTAATCTTTGCCAGCTGGCTAAGGTAAAAAAAAAATCTGAATTATGCTTTAAACACTGTGTAGTTCAAGTACCAACTGTTAGTTTGTTAGCATTTCCCTCATTTCAGTAGACTTTAGCACATCCATTGAGGCATTATTCATTAGCAACCATTTTAATCAATGCATTGTCACTCGCAGATATTTGTCCAGTGGTTTAAGATTCAATTCAAGACATTCAACCATCCTGTTAGGTTTTGTTTCTCAAGCACAACAAAATGGCCCTGGCCTTGTATTTGCCCTCCCATTGCCCTTTTAGCTTTGCAACACATAGCGTCGTTAGCCCGAGGCTAGGGGAGAAACCTCCGGAACGACTGCAGAGCTTCGCCGTCATTGCCCCGCGCGCTATCGCTTGCTCTCTTTTTGTTATTATGTGGCGAGTGTTTCGAAGGAAGCGATGACGCATCTGCACCCGCTTGTCATCTCGGCTTTATTTCAGGCTCTCAGGCACCAGCATCGTGTTCAGCACCACCGCCTCGCGCCTGTCGCTGCAGCGTGACAAAATGAGGATTAGATGAACTCGCGACAGTGGAAAAAAAGACAGGGCGAAGACACATGTGGAGGGGAAAAGATTATGAATTTTGTTCTACCTGTTTGGGAATTTAGTAGATTTTGTACAGCCTTACTTCACAAGGAAATATGTCACATTAAGAGGACAATTCATTATCGATTTGTTTCCTCCACTTTCATAAACAGGCAACTGATCTTCTAAATTCAGCAAGGTATTAAATAATTACCTCCTCCATTGTATGTATCATGCCACAATGTTGTTTTTACAGTCATCCTGCTGAATAACAAAACAAAAGCATAGTTGCCTTGAATGCGCTGTAAGGCATGTTCGTGTTGTGCTACATGACGCAAACATAGCGCAGCCGGGGAACGAGTGGCTGTGTGTGCTTCCCAAGGCTGTAATTACATTCATTCTGCGAGGTCTAAATTCATTAGGAGGCCGTTTTTTTTTTTTTGGGCTTCTGTCGTCATTACAACCTCAGGCTACAAACGTTACAGCGCTGTTGCCACGGCCCCCGGACAACGCCCAGAGGCATTCATGGCAACGTTGTGATGTTTTTTGTTGTCTTTTGACGTTTTCTGTCTTTCATCTGGAGGGTGTGGCTTATGCTAAGTATGATTATGATATGAGGCAAAAGATCCACCCTTCCGTTTAGTGTAGTGCTTGTCCTAATTGTGGCGGCGGGTAAGATGACTTTAGGCAAGAGACGGGGGTCATAGGGCACATACAGTATTTACAAACAACCATTCGCACTCACATTCACACCTACGGACATTTTACTCATCTCCGTTTTGTTTGCAGTTTTCCTAAATAGTCAGAATAGATAGACAATAGAGTTGAGGTCAGGGGATATTTGTCTGGGAGCTGGTTCGATGATATTCTTTGCAGCGCTGGTGGCATAGTGCCCATCACGTCTTGTCACAATAACCAAACAATTCAACCAATTTTATGAAATGCACTGTTAAAGGCTCTGTCTTGTATTTAGTGTACCTAATGAAGTGGCCTGTGAGCAGTGATGAATGCAAAAGCTGCATTTTCTCTCTGTCAACCCCGCCCCCCCCAAGTTGTCCTTTACATCTGAAGGCAAGTGTCAGCGCACACGCCTCAGCGGAGCCCCCTCAATCTATCCCGCCCCCGCCACCCTTCAACCATTCTGTTTTTTTTCTTTTTCTGCTGAGTGTGTGACATATTTGCCGTGACACCGCCGCCACTAGCCGGGCCTGGTTCTGACCCGATTTGGGCGGGCAGTGGGGGTAGTGGGCTGCTTCTCAGAGTTAACCTCATTTTTCTGCCAAGCTTTCACCCTGTAGGGACAGTGCATGCCTGACACTGCCCTACATACTGTATATATACAGTGCGTGTATACACTGCATACAGTAGTGCATGCGCTTCATTATACAATGCCCGAAAAGATGACATTTATGGGCATGTGGAAAGCAATCATGGCTTGACTAAGCTGTGAGATGTTATCAGGTGTCTGCAAAATGGTGGAGGCACACATGTGGAACGGTATCTGCAAGCACCGCAGTGAGTCACCCGGGCCACAATTGTTGCTCCTTCGGCCATTGACAAATGACTGTGTGTACGTGCATGCGTGTGTGTATTTAAAAAAAAAAAAAAAAAAAAAAAAAAAGAAAAGAAAAAGCCCTGATCCAGCTGATTGCTGAACAAATGTGTTTTTCTGTGGTGTGATCCTGGCTGCATGATTGATGGGGGTGGACACTTGTCGACTTTACAACAGCAAAATAGAGGCTGTACACTCCCCTCCAAAAGTATTGGGACAGTGAGGGCAATTTGCTTAATTTTTTGTATAAAGAAGAATATGAATTAGACAAAAGATGAACAGTTGAAGTTTTATTTTCAGATATTTACATGTGGATCGGATACACAAGGTAGAGGATAGCATTATAGTGGTACCTCGAATCAGGGAGGGTCTGATAGCTTGTTAACAACTTTACTGTCATACAACCACCAGTAGATGGGGGTGAGTTTATTCTGTCTTTTTTTAGATTTAGTGTGTGTATACTCAAAAAATGAACACAAAATGCTGTTTGTCTGGGGGAAAAAGTCAAAATGCTCTAAAATGGCTGGCTGTGAATTAAAACAAAGACACGCATTTTTAGGGGGCAAAAATATTGGAGCAGATGGACTGAAGCGATCATTTGTATTTAATATTAATTTCAATTTTACACATGACACTAAAATAAACTGGTTAATTAAGTGATTACAAATGTTAATTGTATTTTTATTTCATGTTAATTTTATTTCACACAGACCTAAAATGAATAAAGCTTCCTTGCTTCAGTCTCCTCTTTTGCATTTAAAATACATCCTCTATAAGGTTTATGTTTGGAGATTGACATAACACTACCTCTACTGTGTTTTACATATGATATTATTTCTGCAAATTGTTACATTATATAGTAAAGGTGTAAATCAACTCTTCAAACTAAATAAATAAATAAAATAAATTGTGATTTGTTTACTCTATGGAATAAAACAATTTTAATAGGAACATATTTGTAATACATTGATGAAACATTTAAAACATTTAGCTATAGGAAAGGGCAACATATTGCAGACATCACTCAATATGATGCACCACAGAATATTTTTGGTCAAATCTGGGTCAAGATTGAAGAATTTATTCACCTTTTGGTGTTTCCTGGCATGATTGGCACATCCACCATAGATGAGAATGGAAACAGAGGACCACCTGTAGCAGTAAGGTGTCAATGCACAGACTGACCAATAACATCAACATTTTGAGCATTGCCGGAGGTCTACGCTCAACTAATCAGACTTCTGTTGCTTTGAATGTCATTAGATGGCGCAGGTGTACCTAATGATATTCCTCGGCTTGGATATTATTAGCACGTCCCATCCCACGTCACACTGTTATTTTTACTATTCCCCTCTTGTGCAGTGGTTTGGCTTGGAAGTATGAGTCATCATTGAAACCCTAGTTTGGGGAATACACACTTGTGCTGTTATCAGGTCAGGCCAGACAGCAAACAGGCAGCCCCCTCTTCCCCTCCCGCTTTTGGAGACCACATGCACTACTAATGCACCATCAAATCAGCGGCCATGTTTGATTTTAATGCAAGACATTAAGTGGTTATTAGCGTGCGTGTGAGCAGATGTGGCGCTATGACGTTAGACGGTAATGACGGTGATTGCATGAGTGGACAGGCCTCCAGAGCAAAAAGGACTTTGTTTACCCAGTGAGAGATGTAAACAGAAGGGGCAGGTGTGTGTATACGTGGGCTGAAGAGTTTCCAATGTGGTCCCATTAGTTGCGCGAATCCACACACACACGCAAACACTAAAATGCATGTCACATTGACAACAATGGTGGCGATTTGTAAATTATATGGAGGAAATATGTTAATTGTGTGCAATTTATAATTTGTTTAGCGCTTTACTCCAGCCAGCCAACTTAATATGCTTTTTTTTTTTTAAGTATTAGCGTAAAGTGTATAGCGACTTGTGTGTGTGCTTTAATTGATGCTAATGTCTCCCGTCACCATGGCAACCACAAATCGTAATGCAGCAAGTAATTACACAGCACTGCAAGACCTGCTAAAAATTCACAAAGTGGCTGATTTATCGCCATGCATTAAGAAAAAATCCAAGGAGTAAAATGGATGTCATGGACGTGTTCCCGTTCCTTTGAGCCGCAACGCCGATGTCAGTGGCAGAAGCAGCTTCTTGAGTGGGTGTGACCATCGTAGCTTGCCCGGAGGGTTAGCGAGCTGCCAGATGCTCCCCCGGCCTTGTCACGACTCTGCATGCAACTCGACTTAGACACGCAAGGACATGTAGAGTCGATAGAAAAAGTCTAGACACCCCTGTTTATACGGCTAGTTTTCGTGTGTGAAAAAAATCAGACCAAGATAAATCATTGCAGTTTTAACATGACTAATTAAACTGAGGAAAATGAAAATTAAAGGGGAAAAATTCTTTGGAATTTAGGGCCAAAAAGTTCAACCTTGGGTTCCTCGACCAAATCAGATTTTACCACGCACCTACAGGTGTGTGTTTTTGCAGTACAGTCGATTTAGATGTTTTTCTTGCCATCCCACCCCAAAGTCCAAGCATTTGATTGTTGTAGTTGAAAAATCAAGTTAAGCGAGGTCCATTAACTCAACGCATTAACTCTGAAATGTGATTTTTTTTTTTTTTTTTACTAAAAAATGACTTTGTATCTTGAAATTATATAACTTTTTCTTTTTTTTTTTTTTTTTTAAATCTCAAATCAAAGACTTGAATATAAAACCTTTTCCTATTTTTTTTTTTTCTAGCACCACCAGTTTGGTCTCCTAGCTAGAATCATGCTAAGATAACTCCATTTATATCTGTCTGACACCAGAGTGAATTGTTCTCATCCATGTCTCTTGCAGTCTTGAGAGTCTATTAATGTTGTTCTTTTGAACACGCATTTTCCTTGTGTCTGTTACTATTTTCTGGATTTTTATAGTAATTACAGGGTGATTTTGCAATTTCCCAGCTCCATTGCCTCCTCACAGACGCATGCAAACACACTGTTGCTCTCAGCCAGGCCGTCACAGGCTCTTATCTCCCTTTGCTTTATTCAATGTGGACACGGGAGACTTTAATCTTGCGTCTTGATTCAATAATAACTGTAATGTCATCTGCACAACACACACACACACACACACAAACGTGCATGGCAGGCTTTACGATACAAAGAAGATAGAATGCGCAGGCCTTTTATGTGGTTGTGACATTTTAAGGACTACATCAGATGTTCATGCAGGTACCTAGTTTACACAAAAACGTAAAACAGTGCAGGTAAGGCAAAATGTACAATATGTGCTTAGATTACGACCATGTAAAAAACAACCATTGGTACACAACAATAACTGTTCCTATGAGGAATGTGACTTAATAAAAGATGTTTTATTCTCAGCCTGGGATTCAGCACATTAAATCTGCCGCAGTGAGTCAGCTACACTTCAGTTGGTTTAGTCTTTTTGCAGAACACAAAAGCACGGTGGGGGGGAAAAAAGCAGTGTTTTTGCACCAAATAGTGGAGAATGGAGAATCATGCAAAAGTCCAGTATGTCATCTTACGTTTAAACTGAACTTGGTCATTCTTCAAATTTTGCCACATTTGCTTTTATTTTACCATGAAAATAACCCAATTTGGTTTTGAATGAATTATCTTTTCCTGTAACATTTATTTTACTGTGAAATGCAGTATTTCATCACAAAAGACAGTATTTGAAAGTTATAAAAAAAATACCTATATATATATTTTTTAGATTTCATGCTTTACCATTGTATTTCCCATTATAAACTTATTTTTCCACAGGAAGGTTTATTTTGCTATGACATGACCTTATTCTGTCTTGTAATTGTTATATTTTGCAATTATTTAGATGCAATGTCCCATGGAAATGCTGCACTGTTCCACAAAATGCTGCATTTATTATTTAGCTGTTTGAATGTTGCATTTTGTCATGAAATGCTACGTCCCAAATTTTTAATTTCTGTTGAAGAGGATGACATTTTGCTACAAACTTTTATTTTGTTGCGTAAATGCTGTATTTTACAACACAATATTTATCCACTGGAAAAAAAAAAACATTTTCTGTGATTTATCTTTATTTTTACCAAGTCCAGTTTTTGCTAAAATGTGCTATTTTAATCCTAACATACAATGCAAAACACCATAGACGAGTGTTGAAACTAGCATCAATGTTGTGGGAGTTATAATGGATATTTGAACTCAAAAGGTGCAGCAACACATGTAGACAGACAATATAACAATACTTACAAGCTTATATTCTTTAAGTACTTTAAAAGTACTTAAAATTAGTGTAAAGGCCATTATTGATGCTTTCACTTGAAGGATAAAGCTTAAGCTACAAGACGATATGCTGCGCTTACATAAACGATCAAGACACACGTCATCACTCAGTGTGACTCATGCGGAATTTGGCCTCAGCTATCAACGTCGCCCTTCATCTTCCTCTCACTTTCACCACAACACCACAAACACCAAAAAGCTCTGCGGTGAAACTCAGAACAGAATAAAACAAATCCATGTGACCTGATTACCAGAGTGTACAGGGCTGCCATGTTGCTCGCTACACCGTATCCCAGATGTCGCATTTTGGGTTTGTGTACTGTGCGCCAGGCCGCATCTGTTGACAGCTTCCTGCTTGCGTGAAGCTGCAACCCCCCCCCCACCACCACCACCCCCTGACATTAAATGGGGCCCAAGAGACGGCCAATAAGGGGCTGTAGAAAATAAATAAAAAAGCAAGCGGTTCAGTGGTGCTCAGGTTGTAATATAAAGAGGAGCTGAGCGAGAAACAAGCACTTGGCTTCGTCATCAATGATCCGGTGCAATCCTCCATAATGAGGCCATATTGAGGGGGTGTTTTTTCAGGAAGAGAAAAAACACAGGAAAGTAGAAACAAAGCAAGCTTTCTTCAAGACAAAGCATTCTACCTCTTTGTGGGGGCAGCAGTTCCGACAATCGTAAATTTGATTCATTTGAACCTTTTTCATTTCTATGCATGTTCAGTGCACACCCTGTCCATCTAATCAGTAAGAGGGAAAATGCTGCACTATTGATTGGCAAAATTCAGCTGCTCAGCCTTCCTCATGTTCCGTGTGCAGTAACTAATCACATCCACTGGAACGTATTATTTTCGACCATCCGTCAGTCCCCCCCGCCCTCCTCTTCCTTGCTTCCTGTGATGTGATCCATCTGGTTGCTCCACATGAAAATAGATCCAATATGCATGCGTTTGCATTGCATGCCAAAGCTGACCGGCTCCATCTGGGGAAAAAAAAAAAAGCAAAAGAGGACGAAAATCGGGAGCGGTGGTCAGTGGATAACACTTGAACTGTGTGTGAGCGTGTTGAACGCCCCATGTAGTGGTTGTGATGGTCAGGGGCTGGGCTCCGTTGGGTGTTGCTTACTTGATGAAGGCATTGGACTCTATTGGACGCTTCCCGGCTGCAGCGATAGATTCATTTCACAAATTGGCAACTGTAGTAAATTACAGGGTTTGAATATTAGACTATACAGTAAACTTACTTCCTGTTTGCTGGTGTCTTACTGAATGAAAATGAGGTACAGTGACAGGGATCAAGCCCTGTTACGAGTCCCGGTATTTTTTTTTCTCCAAATTTCCATATCGCCGATATTAGTCGAGAAGTTTACATAAATGTGAGTACAAAGAACAATTATCACCAAACCTTTAAATATTTCAAACTTATTCAACATTGCCCTTCAAAATAAACAGAAAGTTTGCTTTCGAATAAACAAGCTCATTAGCTTCCACTAATAACCCATGCTAATCTTAGCTCCTCCCCCACATAAAAAGCTTGTGTTTCAGTCAAGATGTTATAACTTCAGCATACTTCCTTGACAACGATGTACAGTGAACCACCACTAATTGCGGGCGATTGGGACCAAGCCTTGTCTCGAATGGCAAAAACCCGGTAGTCGAGGCCCACCCAAAAAGGTTTGCAATTGCCTGTCGATGACGCAATATGATGGCGAAGCATTTTTCTTTTCTATTAACAAGGCTAAATCACTAAACTGACTAAATCAAGCTGCTCACTTCAGTTCACCATAGCTACTAGATATTGCTGCAAGCAATGTTTGGATTTTACATATGGCTTGGACAGACCACAAAATCAGAACACTTGATGACCTGTCACAGCACAGTGGTTGGGAAACGCTGTTCTAATATCTACTGGATAGTGACAGGCAGAACAATTAAACGCTCGTCCACTAAATTAACATGTGCATCTGTCAGTTACAACAGAATAATCGCTTTGTGTTCAACTAAACAGGCCCTGAATTCACACTTGCACTACATTTTTGAGTAAACTGAAACGAGAATCAATATTTCACTGTATGAAATTTGGAAAACAGTTTGAAGTGAAACGTCAATGACAGGTGACACGTCTGCTGTGGAAAGCGTTCCTATCGAACAACTTGGCGCCTCATTCTCAGTTTGTTTCTGTGCGTGTGTGTTTTTTTCTCGCACCGTTGAGAAAAGCAATGAACGTCAGATTGAACGTCTGAGTGAAATACACTCACGTTGGAGCTGAGTAATGGGTCGATAAAACGGCGAGAGCGCGAGCCAGCAAACACAATAATTCAATGTGAGATTTCAGAGGGCACAAAGTGTTATTGCCACTTTTACAATTGACACAAAAAGCCTGAATTTCCCGATTATTATTTTGAGCAGTAGGGTGCGGTGATGTGGCCTTGAATTAAATGCTTCGATTTTCTTTTTTTCCTCACAAAAATCCAATTTTCTCATTTCTTTTCCCCTGGCTTTTAGACATTTTGTGGTTTTTCTTTTTTTGTGATGTCACCATAGAAGGATGGATACCTGTGATAGGCAAAAGGAAAAAGCAGTACAATGTGTTCAATACAGTGCATTAAATATGAATTACAAATGTACATTTAGTTTACCAAGCAGTTGCGAATGTAAAAACGAGCATACAATATACACTATACTACACAACACGTGTTCATTCCATCCACTAGATGGTATGGCTCCAGTATAGATCTTAACGGGTGAGTAGTTTTACTTATATTTTACAGTGGTTCACTTGTCTCTTCCATGTTAAAAAGTTTCTGAAAGGTGATGTCTTATGGACAATTTACTTTTTAATGACTAGTATACAAATAGTTGGGCCGTTGGCGTGCCTAACTTTTATTCAGTGATTCTTTCGCGTACCACTAGAAGGAGCCCGCGTAAGACACTTTGAGTGCGCACTCTTATGCCACAATTGGCGCTCTGCTCAGATGAATTCGTATAACAACGTTTCCTATGTGACAAATTGTGTTTTAAAAGTAGTTGGACCATCATCACCGAACAGATTGCGTTCAATTTAGTGAGTAGAGGGAAAGGAAATGAGCAACGGCTGCAGCCACATTCCAATTATGAATTATTCTCGGGCTGCGCCTCTCTAATGAGCTGATAACGGCACAGAGGAGGGGGAAAAATGGAAATGTGTTTAAAAAAATTATCTGCTCCAATGGTCGCAACTTCCATTAAATTAAAAAAAAAAAATCACAAAATGTATTTGATCACTCTGTCTAATCTGCTCAATATTCCCTGCATTAGCATACAAGTAGCTCCAGACTCCAATTTTCAAGCTCCCTTTCTTTGCACTTTTTATTTCGGGGTACATGAAAAAATCTTCACAGGGGGATTGCTGGAATCCTCCTCTCTTCATGCATATTTAAAAAGGCCCCATTTAGGAAGTGCTGACTTCTTCCCGCATGTATGATTCATAGTATCAAGTCTAAGGGATGATCTCTATCTGTCGTTCGCCTATAACTAGCATTATGTTGTCTGTCATATCAACCTTCAGTCATAATCTGAACTGATGTAGCTCTTTTATTCTATGTATAACTTAATTGGAGATATTTATCTTAAATGGAGGGGTATAGATGGTAAGAGTGCCCCGTATTGTCTTTGTGTAATCGTATCTTTTTTTTCTATCTAGCGCTTATCAGTTGGCAGTAGGTCAAGCTAATTACCTGAGCCCCGACTGCTTCACTACCTGCTAATGGCTTTTTGATGCTCCTCACACTCACTTTGTTCTGCGGCAATGCATTTGGAATTTAATGACACAAAAAGCCCGATTGCCTATGAATAGATGAAAAATTAAATGCAAAATACAGGCGCTGAAAATATAAACAAAAATTAATCAAGTATAAAGATGCATTTAAGATCATAACTACATGAATACATTTCGAATGATGTCATAAAACATTCAACCGATCAATATGTAATCCAACAGAGGCAAGAATGACAGCTCATAAACAGATGATATGATGTTTATTACAATCAGAGCTACTGGTCGCGTTGGCCCGGGATGTAGACTGCCTTATCTAATTTTAGTCCTTTCAACCTCCCCATCTATGAATTTACATCCGGCCTTTCATCACTGGAACAGCCGCCGCACGTCATCCTGTCAATATCCTTTGATAAATATTTTGACCCCTGCTTTCACGCTGAGGAATCACTGCCCTTCTCAATGCATTACCTTTATGTCGGTAATAATTAAAGTGGCCCCTTGAGGTGATTTCACCGCTGAACCGAAATCGGATCCCATTAGATTTGTTTTAATTGTGTCTAATGAGTGGAGCGGAGAGGATTATCTCAGTCACTTCAAGATGTGACGCCACATTCAAAATCGAGTCAGTCACTTTTACTATGAGCTCCTGGGCCTCCATTTAGGTTTTATCGTGGCGCTTCCCACTCTCATGGCGACTCATAATACTATATACTAATTTTTTTTAATCCAAACTGAGATAAAGATAAAAACCTATCCGTTTTTTAAGACACCTGAGAATTGTTTTACATTGTGAAAAATCATCACAATACAGTATGTTTTTCTTTAAATAGTTAATGGCTGAGTCTGTTGCTTACCAAAACAGCAGCACCTACTGAGCCACGTAAATTACCTCTCCAAATCTTTTTAAAGTGTGGTGTCATAACGTATATTTTAAATGAGATCCAGGGGCATTACTATGTACAGAAGGCTGCTTTTAATGGAGGTAAATCTGCTAGATAAAGGGTGCTCAATCCCAGTCCTCAAGAGCCCCTATCCAGCCTGTTTTCCATCCCTCCCTACCTGAACAAACTTGATACAAACGATCACATTCGTTATCAGGCTTGTGCAAACCTTGGCGATGAGCGGATAATTAAAATCAGGTATGTTGCAGGCAGGGAGAGATGGAAAACAGGCTGGATAGGAGCTCTCGAGGACCGGGATTGAGCACCCCTGTGCTAGAGTCTTCCCTTGCTAACTAAAACAGCAGCATTCTGGGGTGCTACACCACAACACTGCTCATGTAATCCCACAATAGTCCCTTTCATCTTGTTTAAAATCACAAGTTTCCCATCTGCTGTTGAGCAAAGCAGTTACATAATGGTAATTTTACACATTACCAAATTAACCTGTCAACTCTGTTGCCAACCAAAACAGCAGCATTATGGTCAGCTGTCTGTCCGCTTCTCTAAAATAGTCCTTCTTATTTGAATTTTTACTGCACTTTCAATTGAAAGGCCTTCTCGGTCTGCAGTTCAGTTAGACCGCCTTGGTAATTAAGAAAATTCTCCACTAATCAGGCTATTACGTCATACTTTCGTCATCAAAAACTAACACAACTCCGTCGTCCAGCTGGAGCGCCACAGAAAGAGGAAGAGGAGGAACAAGCACCCGCCCGCAGGCCCTCCCCCCTCCTCCACCTTCAGCATCACCAGCAGCAGACCCTCAGCTTCATCCTCATCATCTTCATCCTCATCATCTTCATCATCCCTGAAGAGCGCCACGTTTAGGAGGAAGAGGAGCGTCGAGAGCGCGCACCCAGCGACGATCAAGCACCCCAAGCCCCCCCGACCCCCTCCACTCAGACGCGCGTTCCACTCCACTCGTCAGAGGGGTTGAAGATGGAGAAATGGCTGTGGAGAGAAATGACGCCAAATCTTCTTTTATGACACCCGAAGCGGTCTAAAGAAAAGAAGGTAAGGCATTCATTTACTTATTTGTTTGACCCCCCCGTCGCGCGCCCGCCCCCCCCCCCCCAAAAAAATGTAACAATTAAGATGATAGTTGCGTGTGCAAAATGTGTCTTTAATTGACAACCGACTCCTCCTAGAAATCAATGCATCCTTTTTGTTTCCTATCGTAAAGCCACTAGGCTGTCATTTTAATCACTGGATTGTGCTGTTGCTCCTCTATAACAATGAAAAATGCCTTTTTATTATGATTATTACCAGCAATCAATAGTTGCCAACGTGCGTTCTAATAAAGCGCGAGCTCAACTGTAGCCTACTGTATCGAGGAGGCGAATAATAATAGCTTGTGGTGCCCCCTTGTGGTCTTGATGCTCTAAAAGAAACAGAAGGCTTATTAGTGATATGTCATAACAAAAAGACAGGGGTTGGGGGAGGGGCTCTCATTAGCTTTTGACCCTTTCAACCTTTTTATCTCATAGTGGTGCCATGCTACAAATGGCCCACATTGGTCTTGTGTATGTGTGTGTGCTCCTATTATGTAATGTCAACCCCCATCACACCGAATCAGCCTCACACCACTTGCTTACGTGAGACTGCATGGCTTATACTGTATACACCACACCACAATATTATGACCACTCGCCAAAATAAAATACAATTTACGCAATGAATAGTGTCCAGTGACAATTAGAGAGATGTTTATTTTTAATGTGGGTGGAGCATAGCAAAGTTTGGTGATATTTTGGAGGATTAGTCATGAAAAAGGGTGCCTGGAAAGCTAGAAAAAAAATATAGTCTACGACACCAGTTTCACAGATTCAAATTAAATTGGGAGGACGTGTCTATTTCTGCCATAATGAAAAGGACAAATCCACTCAGCAGCAAAAATGATGTAGACTCACTTGATTTGCATGAGTGGGCCACAAAAACAAAAAAATGATGGAGGGCGTATCTGGTTGAGTTTGACACATGCGCTTTACATAATTTTTTAAAGTATGTCAGCAGCTGTGCTATTTTTTTGTGCGTGGGCGAGGTTGCACACAAAGAACACAAGTGAAGAAATATGCAAATGTAGCTCTTGACTAATTAGGTGAAGCCGTAATCACAGATGAGATGAGAAACATGAACATAATAGAAAATGTAATAAAACATACAGGTTTTATAAAGGGTATTTACTGTCTATACACTACTGTAGTATTCGTCTGTTGGGGTTGTGCCTTTAAGGGGCGTGTCCCAGTAAATGACAAACAGTGAGTGACAGGGCATTACAGTGCATAAATTGCTTGAATTTTTTTCAATTCATTCGCGCAGCGGCATACCTGAGGTCTGCTAATAACTACAAATTTGGCAGTGTACGTGGAAGAACATGTACGGATGAACTGCAAATACTCACTGGTTCACTGTACTGTTTGTCTGTACTGTACTATACTGTCCTAATGCTCTCCCGCTGCATCCCTTCAGGTTTAAGTTTGGATCCTTGAAGAAAGATGGATATGTCGTCACCTTCGCTGCCATATGGCTCCAAGAAGCGGGTCAAGATTCACCCGAACGCGGTGACGGTGAAGTACGCCACTCACTTCCCCCAGCCGGGCGACGAGGGCTACGATGACGCACCTTCCTTTGAAGACTTTGGCGCCTTCGCCGAAGCTAACGTGGAGAAGAGGCTGGTGACCGAGAGCAAAGGTGGGAGGACTTTCTTCGGAACCATGGAGACCCAGGCCAAGGCGCCCGGCACCCCCAGGGACAAGGGGGTGGGCGGCCAGTTGGCCAGCTTCGGCGAAGCCAACGTGCTGGCCTCCAGGGTGACCTGGACGGCTCTTTTCGGGGCGGCGGTCGCTCACGGTTGCGTGGCCTTGATCACCCGTCTGGCGGCGGACCGCTCCAAGGTGCCCTCCCTGGAGTTGCTCTTTATCCGCTCGGTGATCCAAGTGCTCTCCATCCTGGTGGTCTTCTACCACCACGAGGCTCCCTTCGGACCCAAAGGCTACCGACTGCGTCTCTTCTTCTACGGCGTGTGCAACGTCATTTCCATCACGTGCGCCTACACCTCCTTCGCCATCGTGCCGCCCAGCAACGGCACCATCATGTGGCGCGCCTCCACCACCGTCTTTAGCGCCGTGCTGGCGTTCCTGTTGCTGGACGAGCGTCTGGCGTACACGGACGTGGTGACGGTGGTGGGCAGCGTGTTCGGCCTGTGCCTGGTCATGGTGCCCAACGTGGCGGACGAGGAGAAGTCCAGGCTGGGTTTTTGGAAGGAGGCTTTCGGCTACACGATGACAGTGATGGCCGGCCTGACCGCCGCCCTCTCCATGATCGTCTACAGAGCTATCAAGGAACGCGTGAGCATGTGGACGGCGCTCTTCACCTTCGGCTGGACGGGCACGGTGTGGGGCGCGTCCACTATGTTCATCATGCAGGAGCCCATCATTCCCCTGGACGGCGAGACTTGGGGCTATCTGATCGGGATCTGCATCTGCTCCACCGTGGCGTTCCTGGGCGTGTACTACGCCCTCAACAAGTTCCACCCGGCCTTAGTGAGCACCGTGCAGCACTTGGAGATCGTGGTGGCCATGTTCCTGCAGCTCATCGTGCTGAGGATGATCCCGTCGGTCTACGACGTGGTCGGCGCCCTGGTCATCATGATCAGCGTTTTCACCCTCACCGGGCTTAAGCTGTACCGGGTGAGCAGGGCCGTCCGGCAGGATTACCAGGAGATCCTCGACTCACCCATCAAATGAGAGCTTTGTCTCCATCCTAGTCTTTGTTGTTTACAGCAGTGGTTCTCAAACTGGGGTCCCAGGATCCCCGAGACATTCACGAGCACTAACTTGGGCATAATAATTTGTCAGCAAAAAATGTATCATTTCAAAAAAATGCACACGCACTAATAAAACGCACTAAACTATTCAGTGAACCCCGCCTATTTGCAGTTTGCTATTCACCAGTTCCCTTACAGTGAGTCCTCATTCAACACAATTCCAGACCCATCCGCGTTGGGTGACAATCCGCGATATAGAGAGAACATATTAAAAGCATTTTTTATGTTTTATGCTAACATAACACAATTTGAAATGCCATAGATAAGCTTGCGGGAGGTAGTTTTGATCTGCTACTTTTACAAATCCAGAGCAGCATCACATACAAACAGAGCATACTGCAATACTCACGGTTACTGTATATCATCGCTGTCATGTGAGAAACACTTATCTCTATTTTTTTTTCATTTTCTTATTTTTACAAGAATGGTGTTTCCGCATTACAGACATCGCATTAATGTGAAAATTAAAAAAGTTTCCAAAATTGGAGATAAGTGGTTTTCACAGGACAGCGAGGATGTGCTGTATTCTCTCTGCTCTGTGGGACCAACAACTTTTACTGGAGTGTTGTTGGGAACTTTCTCCGCCTCTTTTTCTTGCAATTAACTACACTGCATTCCTTTTAGTGGTACTACACCGAAGGCACTAAACTCTAAACTCGATTAAAAATAAATATCAGTTAGAAATCCACCATATAAACAGATCACTACTTTTGCAACGTATAAACGGTCACAATGTGAAAATGATTCCAGTCATGGTTGGAAAAGTTGCTGAATATGGCAACCAAGTCATTTAGTTGGCCAGTCTGAGTGTGCTTCAGCTAGCGATGATGGATAAATATCGCATTGAATTCAACAGAATTGAGTTAAAATCTTCAACCAATCTTATACAGATCCCGATACTTGGGTTACGATCCGGTACGTATTGCGATATGTGAATATTATAAAAATGTTTATTTAAAAAACAGAGGCATCTGTTTCCAAAGATTTTACTTAAGTTCCATTTGACATTTATTCAAGTGTCATGATTGAAAAGTGCATAACTATTCCACTAACTGTTACTGATACACAGGAGTACAACAAATACAACTCCATTTACAAAGCTCAACTTTGGGGACCGCAAATGTTCCAAACGTATGTTATAGTATGTGCAAAACATAACATAAGGTATCGATACTTCAACGTATCCCCATAAAAAGTATCACGATATTTCCTGATACAATGTTTTTTTTACCAGCCCTAATATGTAGTTATGTTGACATTTGTATTACGAGGTGGGTCGTCAGAAACATTTCGGCCCTATTAGGGGGTCCCTGGACCCCAAATGTTTGAGAACCGCTGGTTTACAGTGTTTGCTTGGTTGTGCAATTCAAAGAATGTCTGTGCCGTCATCAGATTAATTTTTTTGTATCGTCGTGCCAGTCGTTGGAAGAGTGCCAGTCATGTAACTAATGTCTTAATATTCGTTCGTGAAATGAAACCAGTGTGGTACGGTGAGCTTTCTGCCCCCTCTGATACGTTTATGTCAAATTGTCGAATTAAAAGAAAACGGTGATCAATTTGTGGGTATGTTAAAGGAGACATATTATGCTTTTTCCCCACTATTTAAAACACTCCCCGGGTGTCTTAAAAAACACGTCTGTAACACACTTTAGTACAAATACCCCAAGGATGAACAATTATATACCACACTTTTCTATACTTGTCTTACTGAGATCAGCCTGCTGTCTTGTGCAAGTGAGCCAGCCCTCATCTTGCCCATATACTAGTGGGCCAGTGGCAAGTCAGGCTTTAGTTACCATGACAACCAGGGGCAGGCTTTGTAGCCTGGTTTCTATCATCTCGCCAGCAAGTGTATGTGTAACAATGGGCTGGATCTCGCCAGTGTTGTGTGGCATTGCAGATGCCATTAGGCTATTCGTCTCGTCCACGTTGCTCGCTGGGCTGGCACTGCTCATCTTGCCGGCAAGTGTATGCATTACATAGGTTTGGATCTCGCCAGCGAGTGTATGCGTTCCAGTGATCACTTGGCTGTCTCCTCGTCACTGTGTGTTGCTTACTTCAACTCACTCATCAAGTAGCAGTCCATACACTACACTGTGTGTATGTGGTGTATGGGCACATCAGCAAACTATTACATAAAAGTTGATCTGGCTAAATGAAATATTTTCAGAAATGGGCAGATTAGAAAAAAAGTCATTTGGTTGCTGAATGTCACACTTGATGTATGGGCAGACATGACAGAAACCCCACTACTTCTATACAAGCCTGCATTGAAAAGTCAAATTTCCACAATGTGTCCTCTTTAAGATTCTAACGGTATGGACTTCTTTGAACCGTAACATCAGCCAGATGTGTTTTTGTCATGCTGTGTAAGTGTCAACAATTCAACTAATATACAGTCACAGTTGAACAACAAAAACAAATACCATTGTCGTGCTTCATAACATAATTATTGATTTTTACAGCGGAACCTATGAAGTTGAACACCAGCTGGTTTTTACATTCTAATCTGAAGTTAGCCTCTAAATTATGTTGACTAAATGGTCTGTTGGCAAACGTCTATAGTCATTCATGCAAATGATTTGTTCAAATTTCGCTGGACAGCCACATAATTTGCCTAATATCCCACATAATTATGGATTTGTTTGCCTTCCGAAACACGTTTTCCCATAAAATTGTGGGTAAACTAAACTCAACCACTTTTGGCATTTTGACTTTGGCGGTTTCATTGTATTTATCGTTGAATTCTAGTTTACACGGTGCACGTGCAAAGAGCTCTGCAACGTATATTTGACGTCGACGGGCTTCTGTTTGCTTTCAAACCCGTTGAAAACTTGTTCCCCGAGGCCATTATTAAATGATCCTACCCTCTGATGATAACGTGGCCATCTGTTATTACCCAGGCGTGTGACTCATGTTGCCTGCTGAGTCAGCCGGTGTGTGCCATTTCCTGGAGGGAATGTGATCAACTCAAATACAGGGGGTCCTGATTTACAACGGTCCTGACATTCGACAATTTGACAATTTGTTACGAAGAATACGTTTGTGATAGACGATGACTCGTTCTGAAAACAGAAAGACAAAGAAAAAGCAAAGCGGGGTTAGTCCTTGCTGCACTAGCCACAAAAGGCCAAAGAAAAAGAAAAAGGAACTTTAATACAAATTCATTTTACGTCGCCGCAGTAGGAAAGGGACTACGTCGTAAACCCAGGACCCCCTTGCAAGAACATGATTACGGTATCTCGGTGGGCACATTGTACTTACCAATATGTTCATTAGAGGGCGCTGACGACTCACTCTTGATCACCCCGAGTGAGTTGAGGTACGATGCAGTAACTATTGTTCATTAATTATGAAGGCAATTTAGTGGTGTACAGTTGTACGTGACATCTATGCAGCTGGATTTATGTCACGCCCTATGGTTTCATTTTAACTGCTGCAGCAGTCATAGCGCAGATGTTGAATGTTTTACATTTTTACACAGTACCACAACATGCAACACAGAGCATTTATTGTTTGTTTATAAACTAATTCTGTTTGGAAAATATTCACAGTCGGGATAAACGGCTTGGTCTTTCAAGGTACAACTTCATTTTTATTTGGGGTAAACATTCTGTCACGTAGCATGTTTGCTTCTACAGTCAATGTTGAGCACCTCAAATTGAAAAGGTGAATAAACGTGAGAGAAAAAAAAAGTTTACCTCCAACAGAATTTTTTTATCAAATAAATTTTGAGGGCACTTAGATGAATATACTTATTTTTTTGAAAGAAACGGTTTTTTTGTCTTAAAATTATATTAAAGTAATCAGAAGTACAATCTAGACAAGCGATTTCCAAAGTGCAGTACCAATATGTTCTCCATAATCCATTTGTTAATTCAGTCGAATTTAACTTTTAAATACAATATATTTGCATTTAAAATTGCGTAAAATGTTTTTCAAATATTTATGTTGATAGTTTTTATTTAACTTTTATGTGCAATACATTTTAATTGAATCAATTAGGTGTTTTTGACATTCTATTTTTACTCAATTAAATTGCAGTGTTAATGTTCAAACAGTGCATAATGTGACAGTGTCTTATACTAATATCACATATACTTTTTAGAAATAAAACGGTCTAGAGTATAGTGGTTCAAAAAAGTGCTTTCGTTTCAAAATTACGGACAGTGTGTTTTCAAAGAAAACATGAAATTGTCTGAGTTCCCCCAAACACAGGACAGGTACAGTTGCATCTCAAATGAGAACATCGTACCAAAGATTATCTACATTTTGTAAATGAGATTCAGTTTTTGAATGTAAACACTTAACTAAATGATGTTTTATGCCATGTTCTAATTTATTGCTATGTATATACGGTATATTAAGTGGCATCATTCACCTCAAGTCTTGTTTTAGGGTTCAGAATACATGTGGAGGAGGCCCCATCTGTTTGAACAGGAAACAGGTTGCATCCTGCAAGCAGACTGCAGAACTTCCAAACCCACACTGCACGTAACCCTGTGTTCTCCTTACACAAATTCATCAAAAGTGGCATAATTTCCCAGGTGAGGCCTGACACAAAGTACAGTAATTGTATTGTTTGTACTTTTGAGGGGAAAATAATACTCTAGCTGTCTAATGTAAATGTCTTTATTTTACAAATCTTTTTATATTTGATAATCTACTCTGTACAATAAATCAAACAACCAATTACTTAATAAACTAAAATGGGCTATAGATATTCACATTTATTTCTTTTTATTTTACCAATCTTGATAGTTGGCTAAATAATTTAGCCAACTATCAATAAAATTTAGCATGTTGAATAAAAGTCAATGTGTTTTACTAAACAGTTTTTTTTAATCATACAATAAAGTAACCAATCATTTAATAAAATATACTATTACATTTTCAATATCACAGGATTCTTAATCATATAAATACTCGGTGGATCGGATTAAAGGACGCAGCGGGCCGCGTATTGCCCGCGGGCAATACTTTGCACACCCCTGCATTAGCACGCGCCAGTGTTCCTAATATTGTGTCCCAAAAATATTCCACTGTGGAACTACATAAGCAGATGTCGTGAATTTGACCTACAACCCAGTCGACCAATCAGAAGAGCGTTCATCCCTACAACCAGCCAATGGCGCGAGGAGTAGGAGGGACCTTGTGTCTGAACAGTTTGCGGTGAAGCTAGCTCTAGTTAGCCTAGCATACGCTAACGCCACGGAGCAATGACATGCTTGGATACACACACAGCCATGCTACTTCCAACGGCGGCTAACGTAGCCCCTTGACGTGGAGAATTCTTTAACTTGGCCGCTCTCCGGCGACGTCTACGGGCTGTTCTGGGGTGCACTACGTACGCAGGCAGAGACGAAATAAGGTGGCCGTCGGCGAGAAGAAGGTAAGGCGTGTCTTGTAAAAATCAGTGGTGCCGCAGTGAGGCTTGTTATCGAGACAAGCCCCGAGGCTAGTTCTTTTTTCACTTCACCGTACGTATCCTTCCATCACCAGCCGGCTAACGTGGCTAACCAGAGGCTACTTTCTCATGACTCTCATCATCGTGTTGTATTTTGAAGAACAACAGGAGTATTGTTAGCTTTGCAACGTTATGCGACGTGGTTGGAGAAAGTTAGTCCAGGTTAAATTGCCGTAGATCTTACTAAAACGTGTCTTCAATTTTTCTCTGATACGAAAAGAAGGCACTTAGCATCACCGAATGTCTTAGCATTCTCTAATGTGAGACGCCCTGATTGCACTATTTAATTTTAAAAAATAACATAGTTTCACGAAAAAAGTTGTTTTTTGCAGTGCAAAAGACCAATATTTTTAAGATTAGAATTAGATCATTTTATAATATCACTTGAGTAAAGTTATTTCGGTGGAAAGATGTATACTGGATTAAAATTGAAATGTCACCAAAAAGTAGTATATTTAACTGAAAGTAATGTAAAGTTATTATGTTATATAAGGATAAGGTTAACTATTTTCAGCTATAAAATATGTGTATTTGGGGCAAAAAAGTTTAGTTTAGAGTTTAAACTAATATACACATGAAGTCTTTTTTTCTCAAATGTATGATGAAATGTACGGGTTGACATTGGGAAAATTCACCTATTCGCAGATTTTTTGTTGATTCACGTTTATTCCCCCCAGATTTTCTTCCCATAGCAAACATAAGGGAGTGTCAATTATTTGCAGATTTTCGTTATTTAAAGTTGGACTTGGGTAGGGTCCCTTGTACAACTTTAGTCTTGTGTTGTATATTTCAATGTGGCTATGATACTCCTTTGTGGTTACCGTATGACATACCTGTAAATTGAAAATAAATCAGTAGCTGAGAAGGTGTCTGTCCTCAGTTTGTGGTCCAGTTAAAAGAATATGCACAAACTTCCAAACTGATACGGGGTGTCTAATTTTATGTACCTCGTATTCATTATCGCACATATTTATTTTGATGTATGTTATTGCACTTGGTGCTCAGGCCCAAACACCAAAATCGTGTGGGTGGGTCTATCCAATCGTACATTTGGTGTAATTATTGTCTGACTGATTGACGTGCCTCTTGACAGTCTCTCATTAAGTTTCTTAGGGGGGAGTGTGGGACATTTGGTTGAATTTACGCATTCTCGTAGGAGGTTTGGAAGACCTCACACATGGATAGTGGAAACAAATTTGAGTTCTTTTTTTCTAATTGCACATTGAGACCCGTTCGTAGTGGAGCCCCTAATGAGATAGACGTTTAGATTTTTTTTTTGCAATTCAAATAGCTTTCTGCTGCTTTAAAATGTCTTACAAAAAATATCAAGAGGATATAGAAGACTACATTTTACTCGCGCTGTCACTATCGTCACTGTTGAATCGTAATCGTAACTGAGTAAACTTGTTTATTTATTTACATTCAACAAAGCACAAAAAAAATGGAGGAAAAAGCAAGTCAATCTTGTACTTGTTTTTTGGTTGAACTCACTGAAAATGCAAACGTTGAGGCCTGGGCTGTATTGTTTTCGTAGGCTGCCAGGTCCTGACATAACTCACTTTCTCATAACTTGGAGAATTCGTAACTGCATGAAAGCTTTATTCAGCTCGGTGTGTTGACACTGCAGCGATGAGGCCATTTTTCTTTCTCTTTTTTTCTTTTAACCCTAATCCACAGTCATCCAGAGGCCCACGTTGGCTCTGACGACAACTAGGCTTTGAATTTAAAACATTTATTATTTTATTAGCTGTTCTATCGGCTAATGACTGTCATGACTGGCAGGCTCTTTCTGTTTAAGTGCTCGCCTCCTCCACCATTGCGACTCCAGCAGCCCAAAATCTGTCCCAACTGTGCTTGTTGGTGACAACCCAAAAAATAAATGAAAAGTAAAATAAAAAGCTAATGTGGCTCAAAATTTCCACGTTCAAATGACAAGTTGGAGGCACTCTACTCTACTAAGTGGCATAGGAAAGTTTCCTTTTCAGCCATGTGTTTTGTTTGATCTCCTTTTTTCAAATCGGAACGCTACTATTTCCTCATTTTCACTTGTGCTATTTAACAGATATTTTCCACAGACCTTTCATGCATGGAGGCATCTCTATAAACAGTCACATTTTATATTAATAAACCTAATTGAAGGTCACCTGTAAAAGGGACAGAAAGGGACATTGTGATTTTACTGCTGCATTTGTGTAGGTCAGTGCTAGACTACAGTGCATTCTGTACAAATTTGGGTTACGTCGTGGCAGTAGGAACAGAACTCCTTGAATTCAGGGCATACTGTATAGGTAATATGTCAGATTAGGACAGTATTGTTGAAAAATTACAAGCATTTTCTTGGAGAATTGGGCCCTAGGAATTAATTCTCCTCCTTTTTTTGTACAATTATGACTTTTCTCTCATTATGTTTGGACTAGATTGAAAAGAAATAAGCATATGTTCTACGATTATTTTATAGAAATATGAATTCTCAACAAATAAATAGAATTTTATTTCCATAAAATTTTGACTTTTCTCTCTGTAAACTAGAACTTTTTTTATTTCCATGCAATTCCAACTTTTCCTGAAGAATTCCCTTTCTAGTAAAGTTATGACTTCCAACTTTTTTGGGAAAAAAGTAGAAAGTATCACTATTTTGTACAATTATGAATTCTGTTTTGTTTTTTTTTTCAATTTTACTCGACCATATTTCTGAATTTTGTACAATTCCAGTGTTTCTCATATCAGGAGTTTCTTCTTGTTAAATTAGGATTTTCTTTCTCATGAGGTGAAGACAATATAAATTAAAACTTATATTTATTGTAAAGCTTTCTCTATTTTGACTTGATTCTCATATTCAATCACAAAATGTTATTCTTAATCATTAAACTTAATTCAGATTGTTTTTTTATTCATATTTAAATACGTTTCATAAATGATTCTAAAATACGGATGTTAATAATGAGGACTTTTCGTTTCTATTTTAACTTTTGTGCACGGGAAATTTCAAATTTTTGACAACTTTTTACTTCACTTTTTTCACTTGTTTTTTCTTTATTGACTCACTCATTATTCTTATTGTCACCCGCATGGTGTAAAAATGAGGATCTGTGAACTAAAATGTGGTCACAATGAGTTTCACAATGACACCGCATATATCTAAAATGGCCTCCATAATTGACCCGTGCTGGTAGAGATGGGACACCTGCGGCCAAACTGTCTGCATGTTGTTATGAGTTGTTTTTTTTGACCAACATGCAACTTGGAATGCCTCCGCTCTTGAGATGCTCTTACACAAGTTCCAACACGTGTCTCTTGCAGACTTCCTTTTCCCAAATGGCTTATTTAGCCCTATTGTGACAGCACCTGAGGGCTCGTATTAGCCAGGATGTCGGAAGCCATCGTATTCATTTCAACAACCCCTGTCTGCTATTATCAACATGCAGTTTTACAAGTGATCTACTGTTTTCAAGGCAACAATGGACTTTTCCAGGAGCTTGCATGTGTGGTGCGAACAGATTGGGCATCACCCGTCTCATATATGGCTTCCCTAATGCAACGAGGGTTTTAAGCAGCCTAACGCCACAAGAGCAAAACATTAAGTAATCTGTTTTTGCCTGGTCAGATTAGTCATCAGGGAGACCCCTTCTTGTCGGCAGAGTTAATTTGATGAGGTCATCCTGAGGCCTGTTTTGTGCCTGGGTGTAGCCTGAATGCACTGCAAGCAAAAAACAGTACAATAAGTAGCAACTCAAGTAACATGGAGGGTACACTAAAGTTAGAAAATGGATTGACCGGCTTGTGTGCAACCAGCAGAGTTGCTGTTGATTCAGTCTCAACTGGAGGGTCCTCGATACCATGGATACGGGTTTTGTGAGTATGAGTGTCCCTCAATAAAATAGCTTGTACAGCGGCATAACGACATATGGCCAGTGACTGCCGTATGTATGGACTTGGAAGTGTTTCTCATGCAAATTTATTGTATTTCTAACGTTATTACGGCGTTCGCTTAGGTTAGGAATGGACTGTCACATGTTCTGACTTGCGTCCAATTAGACTACATTACTTGCAACCTGTAAGTTTGTTAAATCTTGAAAACACTGCTATTAATCACTCTTGAATTCCCACCGTCTGTTGTGGGCCATTCGACACTGCAGGCATTGATCACGAGGTTGCGTAGCCAAGTGCTTTCACGCAGTCATGACTGTGGCCTTGTTGCTCAGCTCGAGAACTAAGAAGTACACTTTTGACATGCTCACAGGAGCGCTGGTGTAAAGGTCTCACCTGGCCCCGAACTTGATTTGAACTGCACCACAAAAGTAATGTCGCTTTGCATCAATCCAGAGAAAATCCGAACTAGAGTGGCTTGGTCAAGCCTGCACTGTGCCAGAATGCATCACTTTCCCATCGTCCGCTCACCCCTACGTCCACATTTCCTGTCTCACAGCTGGCCCACCGAGTCTCCCATGACCCTTTGCTGTGATGCTGCTGTTTTGTTTTGGGGGAAATCTAGGACAGCCGCGATGAGATGCCGTCCCGCGGGCTTCAGTTGCCACAGTTCCATGTGAAAAGAGCTCAAGCGCGCCTTCGCGAAGCTGTCCGAAGGAGACTTGTGGCTAAAAATCGAGCATTGGGTGTAAGTCGCAGGAAGTGTCGCAGTGCCAGAGGGGGCGAGTGCGCATACAGAGCACATTCCAGAAGGCGAGAGCCCTGTGATTTTAGCAGGCTGTCACAGGGATTAGGTTACTGTCTGCCCCTGTGAGCTCATGCTGTTGCTGTGTCAATGCCTCAGCAATCTAGCTGTGCAGCAGTCCGATAGACCCCCCCCCCCACTCTAACAAAGATGGATCTATATTTGTCCCATTAGGCTTTAGGCCCACTTGTGACATCATTTTTACTAAGCCCGTTTTAAGACAGTCAGGGCCATTTAGTGAAATCCAACGCTGAATTAGAGCTTCTCTCTTTATATCTCCTTTAGCATTTCCCTAGGCAATGCATGACTGCAGAGAAGACACTGGCGCTGCTCTTTTTTTATCTAGCTTGCCTATCGTTTTACCCTGCAGAGACAACCAAATTGTGTCTGCAGCTGCGGGTTTGCCGGATGTGGTAATATGTCAGTTGTTTCTAAGTGACAGAACTCGCGCGTGGTTTAACATATCGGTTCTTATCAAGTGACAACCTTGTATCACAATTTCTTAGCTTGATGAGATTGTCTGCGTCCTCATGTCGGTGTTCTCCTTTGTACCCTGACATCAAATGAAAGTGTAATCCAGATAATTGTTGAGGACAATGAGCACGGTTGTGAACACGACTGGATTAATGATAATCTCGATGAGTGACCCGTCTCTAACCCACAGCTGGGATCACGACAGTAGATAAGTTGCCCTCTGTCAGCTTTAACTGCGAGCTTTGCCACACGCACGGGATGTGAAGGTGCAACTGATTTATCCTTCCTCAGGTAACAGGAAGTGATGATTTAGTGGATCTTATTCAGAGAAACAAGGATGCCACTTTCATTTGAGAGCCACGTTTAACTGTAGAAACCCCTTCATTTGCCACCACAATTGACCACCTGTCCACCATCCCATGTGGTCTGGCCGCCCATGTTGACCTTGACCACAAAACAGGCTTTAAGTCCTGTTTTTACTTTACATTCTTTGCCGTTTTATTTTCAGAGTCTCTGCTTTTCCAGCATACCTATATAATTACCCATTTTTCACCAAAGTCCAAGGTTATTTGACTTGGACCACTGACTTCGGGCATCATTTCCTTTGTGACTTTGACATCAGCATGCCTTTCTGAATAAATCCAACCTCTTACAGCAGTTTTTACAAGTTTCCGTGCAGGAAATTGTCCAAAAGGGGGTGGTATTGCACACTCAATTGACCTAATTTCGGACTTATTATTTAGAGACGCAAAAACAAACAGGTGGAAAGAAAAATATTCCAGCTACAAGTGCCTTTTATTCAAGAAAGCTGCAGGGGGGAAAACGTGCAATACATGGGTCGATGAGTACAATAAAGTCTGAGGGTGGGGTTGATTCTTGGTTTACAGTGTGTGTGGCAAATGGACTGTGGATGTGACACCGTTTGAGCAGTTTGACCCATCTGCCCTGGTGTTTTAGGGCTTTGGCGCGGCAAGCGGCCTTGGTTCCCTGTGCAGCTGAGCGATTAGCTCGCAGCATCTGTCGCCGGGGGTTTTTTGATCCTCCCTTACATCTGCACGGCTGCAAGTCACTGCAGAGTTAATGTGCAGTTAGCTAGCGTTCAGCCGCCCGGCACACCGGGGGCCTCAGTAGCTGAAGGGAAGTGAGATTGAGGTGCCGACTGGAAGTAGCAATTTGGGGAAAAGCGTAGAGCCTACGTTGAATTATCAATTACTCATTGTTATAAAGAGAAGTAAGACAGAATTGTCATCAAGAAATGACGTGAAGGGATGTTGTAAGAGTAGAAGTAGCACATTTGGCGCAGCTGAGTATAACATTGGGTACAATCCCCTACACTCTCTAAGCTACTGCATTTGTTTCCTAGTCTTTTATAACTTGGGAACATGCCATTTGGTACTGGAATAGTTGGACTCCAATAATTAGCCAAATGGAGGACATCCATCCATTCTCTGTATCGCTTATCTTTGATAGAAATTGACTTGATTTCTGCTGTTGTCTCGCCATGTTAATTAGCTTGATAAGAGTTTTCAAAAGAGTTCAAAGCACTGTATGAAACCATTAGGTTTGATGATGATGAGTGTCCTTTTCCTTTACACCTGATAAAGGCAGAGCGGGGTTGGATTATACAGGGGGTCCTCGGTTTATGACGAGTTTCTCTCTGAATATGTATCACTAACATAACGTTAACGCAGTAAGGCCATAAATTGTAGTAAAAGTAAACTTTATTTTAGAATTAAAATAAAAAGGAAAATGTATCCCTACACAGCTGCTTTGGCGCGCCAGGTCACACTCAGTCCTGTTCAATCAATTTGTGTTCAAATAAGAGAATATGAGGTTTTGGAAAGGACTTTGGATACCGTATGATGTCGATAAAACGGTATACAATTGTTCTCTATTTACCATTTTGATCCAATTGGATTGGTCATTTGTTGGACTATTTTTTATTTTTTTTTTCGGAAAAAGCAAGATGCAAATTGATTCCATCGCGATTTGCCGTCATCAACACGAATAGCGAATGGAGATTTTGGGTGGGAGTTTGAGCTCTCCTTGAAATGATATTTTGAGTGTAGAATGATTTTACTAGATTGTGTCTTGACTACATCCCAGGCTGCTTTCCAAATATCAAATGTCTCAACACCTCCTAAAGATCTTGAGGAAAACTCAACTGCAACCTTGTGATTATTTATATTACCACGTGTGGCTAATCGTGCTGAAAATTGGTTTAGCTCCCTGTGGTCCTTGTGTTTGCCAAGGATCATGTTCTGGGCCGGTCCCAGCGCCAGCTGCAGTTGAAACCTAGACCCAACACCAGTGCCTCAAATGAAAACCAAACCAAGAGCTCCCGATCAATGAGGTCAGTGTCTGGTCTCCTAAGTTAGTCCAGAGGTTAAAGGTAGAACCAACAACAATCTCATGACATTGGAGGAGCCAAACAGCCGCTTCGATGCTTCCTCGCTCTCGTCAGTGCCCACCAAACTCTTCACATTAGCACGGCATAGCGGTGCTGATGGCGGAATTTGTCATAAGACTAGTGATTGAATGTTGCTCTTTGTTTTAGAGACCCGTAGTGACACACTTGTAAAAATGCCTTGGGGAGTGTTGCGGTTCTTGTGATGAGCAACATCTCTGCCTAATGAAGCAAGCCTTGACTCACAAACACAGCTTTTACTGACTTAAAGAAAGCGAAAGTTGGTTTAAAAATGTTCTCTGTTCTCATTAGTTTGGAAGTGAAAAATTGCTCATGTAGGTACACTGCTGGCAGAAATGATCCAAACAGCTTCAGTATGACTCTGAACTTCTGAAGCATGTGTTTTTTATGCAAAACAATGGACAATCGTTTAGATGTTTCCTAAGGGAAATCAATCCTCTGCCTGATTATCAGAAAATGTCAGTTCTGATGGATTTCTTTGGCAGCATCTGGTGTTGAAAGTTGCAAACAATAGTCATTTATAACTGTTGTTTCAATTAGAGAATTAAGGTCTGTGGAGAACAAACATTGGCACTAGTTGCTGGCAACTATTCATGATTCTGCTCCTCTGGACTCTATTGTATTTGGACACATTTTGCAGTTTAATGCTTGTAACATTACTAATGTTAGCACTCAGACTCAAGAACAGAAATTAAACATAGAGCGTCATCCAAATTCTTAAGGGGAACTCGATAGAAAGTCGTTATTAATAAAGATGCATTGCATTGAATTTTAAAATCTTATTGTCATTGTGGTTCTTTTTTTTTTTTTTTTTTCTTAGGCCAGCAGTTAAGTGTCAGAGCCCTTGAATTCGTCAGCTTTGATGCGGTACAGGTACAGCTGCAACTATTTTGGTCACATCTTATAAATGTAGTTCTGCTGTTTATGCTGCACAAAAACATAACATTGGAGTTGTGCATTTGTAGGTAGCCAAATATGTTTGTTCAGAAAATGTATTGTGAAGTACTGTTTTGAAAGAGAATCGTTGCACAACACGTGGTTGTGTTTTGAAATTGCTAAACGCATTACAACAAAACCCATATATCACGGTTCTTTCTACAACCTTTTTCTTTTTGAACCATCGCAGTCAGTTTTTCTCCAGATTCTGTTGGCAAGATTTTATCATCGAGAGTGTTTGTTAGTTTTATTATTGTTCCCCTGCAGGGAAACTGTTGTTTGGGCTTAAAAAGCCTCCTAAACCCATGTTTATTTATTTAAATCTCAAATTACCAATTGAAATGTAGAAATGCATGAGTTGGCCCAGTTGTTGTCCGACTGCATTGTAAGCCCTCAAACTTCAGCCGTTCCTCGGTGATTCTAAAAACATTGGTGACATATAGAAACAACGTGTAGGAATTTCTGTCATTTAGTGCGAACTTCTGCAATATGAGCTGACATTAGACCATTTTAAAATACTTACATCTGTTCCTTGTCCTCTTCTCCAGTTCCCGTTGTGCAAGATGACGGAAGAGGTGATTGTCATCGCCAAGTTTGATTACATGGCCCAGCAGGACCAGGAGCTTGACATCAAGAAGAACGAGCGCCTCTGGCTTCTCGACGACTCCAAGTCCTGGTGGAGGGTCCGGAATGCCACCAACAAAACTGGCTTTGTGCCATCCAATTATGTGGAGAGGAAAAACAGTGCCAGGAAGGCTTCTATTGTCAAGAACCTCAAGGACACACTTGGTAAAGATCTTGTTTCTTCACTTTACACCTTGTCACACATTCGCTGTCTTAACCCAAAACATTGCTCTACCTGCATTCCCACATTCCCTCTTTCATAGTGGCTTTGTGTGATGTCTATTTTTGTGATGGCATTGCAGTAAGCTCTCGTCTCAGTATGTCTGTAGTTTCGAGTCCAGTTCACCTACTATTCAGAATAAAAACTAGACCCAAAGAGTCAAAAGTCACATTTCCCCAGAGAATATACCCATCTTCGCAGTCCAGCCATTCAATCCCAGGAATTTATTGATATTTTTTTCAAACGTTAGGGTAAAAGAGGGTCTGAAAATGTCTGGCAGTGAATGAGTTAAGAGCGATACCCCTACGGCCGGCTTCCCATTGAAGGGGTTACTGAAAAATGGGTCAGCGTTTGTCCGATACTTTGAGCCTCTTTACAGTAGAAATGCCGTACAATTCATACCAAACTGGACCAAAGCATACAGCTTGGTGAAAATGTGGCTTTAGTAAATGTAAATTCCTGTTCTTTTAAAAGATTGCCTCAATTTTGGGGTATGGCAATAGAACCTTTTACGCAACTTGTTTAAGCAGGCAATCATTCCTGTTTTCTGGGTCGCAGTTCTGTATAAACGGCGGGATTCCGATTGGAGATGGTAATATTACTGTATGTGTGTGGTATGCTGTATTGCTTAGACATTTTTTTTTTCATTACATTTTTCTTGTCGTGTCAAAAGCAATGTCACCACATGGTTGTGTAAAATCATAACACAGTTGCCTTCACTGGGTGTGAAAGGCAAAGGCATCTTATTGCCAGATCTGCTACTATAGGAACGATACCCAGGAAGCATCCTGGCGTTTTCATGGTTTTGCTCGCTGCAGTGTGTGCAAATCTCTTATCTTCAGGCTATGAGAACATTATCTTCCTGGTAGCGTGGCAACAGCCCAAAAACGATAATAAAGCGATTTGAGGTTGCTATGACTTGCACTTTTAATGCTGCCCTTTCCAATGACCTTTTCATTTACAAGCATGTGATTGTTTTATTGCCACACTTGGAAGCTTGCCTGTAATGTGCAAGCTCGTAACATGAGCCTCGCCATGACTCCCCACCTGCTACCGCATCAGTCCGTGAACTAAGCACAGGTGAACAGCTGCACGGACGACGCGCTAAACACACTCATAGACACGGTCAGGTCTCGGGTTTACATCCACTAAACATGCCTTAATGCGAAACATGAGCTGAAGAGCATGGAGCGGCTTGTAAAATTATAATTACAGTCATAAGGAGCTTGTAAATACGCTGCCCCGATCTATTAGTGGATTCAAGAACATTTTAACTCGAGAGATGTGGGTGATTATCGCATTTTTTTTTTTTTTGTGAATGAGTGGGTGAAAAACATTTTATTCAAAAAAAAAAAAAAAAACATCAACAAACAAGTCTGTGTCTGGGCGTGGAGTGGTGTCATCCTCTTGAAAGAATGTGTCAGGGTATGATCCACTTTAGTAGTGTGTTCATGTCAAATTTTACAAACAACTGCAGTCGCGTGATGGGTGAGCAGTCCATGAATCATCCAAGTTGGAAGTACACCCCGCCGCCCCCCCCGGAGGAAAACATTTACTTTGAATTCCAAAAATCTGCCACCCAAAAATAGCTCTTCGCCTTCCTTTTACGTCTTTACGTCTCATTTTCTTCTGACTTGCACAAATCCCCCCGCCCCCATCCCTCTTCCTCCTTCCTTCTTCCCCTCTCCATGAGGGCCTCCCCGGCGCCTTCTCTTATTGGCTCCACCCTGTCACATGGTCCAGGGAGTGGGCGGCCCACCCCTCAAGCCCCAGCTCTCTGGGTGTTCACATGGAATAACTCTACAGCTGCAGTGGGAAGCAAGAGCAGCCGGGAGACGGATACCGAGAGGCGAGGCGGCGGCGGCGAGCCAAAAATGGACATGGCTAACCTATTCAAACACTTCTTTCGTGAGTTCTACACTCTGCTTATCATACGCGGGGGTCCTCTTTTAAGTTTGGTCCTCTTTGCTGGGGTTTTAGCTTCTCTTCTTTGGCCTTCCTCCCGAGCTGTGCGTGGTTTGACCGGTTTTCTCTTTTGTTGTGAAACCGTTAAAAGATTTTTTAGGCAAGTCTCCTCTTAGAAACAGATCTTTGTGAATGTGCTAATGTTGTGTTGGCACAGCACAGGGTGGGTGGGGGCGTCTACACACACACACACGCGCACCCCCCCCCACACACACACACACACTGGGTGGATGTTCCCTTGAAAAGCTTGCTGCCCAAGCCGAAGCCTGTAATTGCCTCAGCTATCCTTCTGTCTCTTGCTTTTAAGTGCATAGCTGCACCGCAATCTTGCTAAGCCCCCCCCCCCCCCCCCCCCCCTCCGCGTCCTGCAACTCGGCAGATACTATTGTTGTTGTTGAAGACCCTCGCGCCACTTTTGTTTGGGAATATCTCAAGGCACTCCGTTTACTTTTATGCTACCCTCAGGGCATTCGTTCTGGGACGGCCCCCACGCACCACCCGCCGGTCATGAGCTATCGCTGCTCACGTAGAACAGTGAAGTCATTGTGTGTCGGGTGTAATCAATCGAAATACTCCCCATTCCCTCTTCCCATCTCCTGCACCTCGCTAACTTATCAGAGGAATGTCATTGGCCAGTGCTTGTTCATCTTTTCCAGCCTCACTATCGCGCACCCCTTTCTGTAATCTCAAGCTTGTATCTGTCGAGTGCCACCTCCTGCCTTCCTTCCCGTTTGACACTTTACATGGACGCCTCGTTGTTGTCAGGAGATGTTGCACATAGAGATCAGCTAACAAACTTGATTTTATTTTTTTGGGGGGGGGGGCAACTGAGGGAAGTTGCTCGATCCCCTCCCTCTGTTTTCCTGCCTCCCCCGAGTGAGCGGAAACTCTAATTTGAGCCACATTTCTTACATCCCCACTATCGGAGGAGAGCCGGCCAGAGAGGAAGTGAGAAGTCAGAAGGAAGTTGAATCATTGTGCAGGGACTCTCTTGTTCCCGCTTCTCCGCTTCTCTCCTCTGCTCATGTTTTCTTCCAATCTTGTTCATCTTACTGGTCAAACAATTGCTTGGTCTTTTAGATACAGGGGGTCCTCGGTTTACGTGTAGCTGCCTTATGGCGGTGACCTGTCCTGTATTTGTGCTTATGTTGGAACACTTCGTCGAACACTAACTCAGTAGTTAGGTCTCAACTGCAGTAAATATGAATAATAATACAAAATAAAGATTCTATTCAATAAGTATAAAACAGTAAGGCAATAACTGGGCAAGCCTTCATGTGCTGTGTGATGACCTATGCCACATAATAGACTCCGCATGGCTATGTAAACACCCATCTAAAGATATGATGGTGGAATGCAGTGTCGCTATGTGAAAGCGCACACAATTGCGGCAATGTGCTGCTAGGTGCTGTGTTAAAGGCAGTGATGGATAAATGCTGGCTCTTTGGGAAATTCTCGAGAATGCATAGAATACATTGGTCATCGTAACAATGTATAGCAATTTCAATTTCATCATGTGGTGAAACTTTTGAAACTACTTTTGCCTGAGAATGTGGCGAAGCTTATCTTTTCCTGGGGAGTCGAACGTACACATCTACAAATATTTGCCAATTTAACATGCATAGTATTTGTCCAACAAATGAGCAATTCTTGTAATCCTGCTTGACAATAATGTTGATACTTGAGCTACCGTTGTTCTCTAGAATGCAACAAATCAAACAGCACAATTCTGGAGGAAGCTAACAGTAACTTTAGCATTGTCTGCAATGCGCTTGTGACAACACGCTGCCTCGTGAGACGCACTTTTGATGTGGCTGACGGGAGCCTTGTGCAGTCGCTTGTGTCCCTTGGTTGACAGCGCCCAGATGGGATCTATGAAGAACTGATAATTATCACATCAAGTGTGTTTTGTGAAGTACTGTGGACCATTCATGTTGGACTTCTACTTCTCCAGCGTGCCAGGTAATGCTGCGTATTGCCTGAGGGATGAATTGGATTTGAAGTGGGGTTCTTTGGGTAGCATTGTCCCATAAATACATTTTGACACATTACTCATTAGTTGAGTGGTTCGTGAGACTTGGATTTTGAGAAAAGACCTTCCTCATTTTGCTTTCATCCACTTGTATATATAAATGCTAAGAAAATTCAGACGTCCCGTGTGATACGTTTTTGCATCTTCAACAATATAGTCCTTGTTGCCAGTGTGGTTTCGTTCTCGTAGCAGGCCGTACATTTGTTTCTTGATCCATCAATAGTATATAAAAACGCAGTACAGCAGCACAGTTCAGTGTCAGGAATCATCGAATAACATGACACACATTTTTAAATGAATAAATAAAACATGTTATGCTCACCAGAAATAAAGGTACGTAATGTTGTGGGCGTATTGCTAGAAATGTACACGCACGTTGAAGTTGGCTGTCAAGTTTTGGTCTGACCAAACAGAGGACAAAAAAATTCTGACATCATCGAGGGCCATCTGGCCCTGGGAGAGGGAATTTTAAATTCGATTGTTAAAAAGTCCCTGAAATTTCATTGCAGTCATTTGTAAAGTCATAATTACAGTAAATATGTGTTTGAAAAATACATCTAGGCTGTTAATATGAAAGAAATAAAAAAAACAATTCGTACAGCTATACTGTAACTGCGCGTGCCTTCTTGGGCTGCTTGACAACATTCTTATGCCAGTTTCCAAACTAGTTCACTGCACATTGTTCATAACCTCGTAATAGCTTATGTCTAAACCATCGTAAAGAGAGGACCATCTGTATAGTGGTAGCCTCTGGGACTTGTCAATATAGCCTCGACTGCAGCATGTGCCACCAGCAAAACACACAAGCCAAAGGGCGCCTCTCATGTCTCCCTCGCAGCCTGATGGCGGCCCGCTTTGATGTGTCTGAGCGCCAAGAGGTTTTGCACATTTACTGCGCAGCCGTCAGCCAGCCGTGTTTGGAGCTGTCCTGACTCACTGCATTATTTTTTAAGAGGCACACTTCCAGACCACATTGTAAACTCATGTCAGATGTGTGTATTTAGATGACAATGCTATTACCATTCGGGACTGTCTCGCAACTAAATAATCATTGCTGGAAAAAAAGTCAATTATGGCATGATGAAGGCATGAGCAGTTGAGCACTTATAAGTATTGTGGGGTACAAACATACAGAAAAAACCCCGCTGTCAAAGTTATGACCGTTTAAACCGCAGCCTTTGCGATTACAAAATCACGCATTCTCAAATCACGATTATATTGCAAATGCAATTAATCGTTCAGCCCCAGTGTTTTTCCCCTCCCTGATCTGCTCCCAAAACAATCGCAAATGTTAGACATGTTCAGTATTTACTATTGCAAATCCTCGTGTTGGTTTGCCGAAGGGCTCAGATAACGACTGTCATGGTTCACCTGTTTTCTGGATTTGGTCATGTAACGTTCGCAAGCTGAACCCCCTTAGGCCTGTGATCTCATTTTCAGTCGACAGCAAGAAGCAAAATGGCTGCCCCTTGAGATTGATAAAAATGTTGATTTTGCTGCTTAATTCATGTATCATAAACGTAATATACAATATTTACATATTGTAAAGAAATTTTATGACTTCACTCCCTCTTTTAATATGGCAAAAAAATAGTATGTCTACATCCGCTTTATGCAATTCATCAGTTGCATTTGGCTCCTAAAAATCCTTTAGGTTCTATAAGCAAAAGTGCAGTTTTCAGCCAGTCCAAGTGATCGCATTGTGTCCCAAGCTGGGGGATGTCCCGGCTTTGTTAGACAGCCTGACGCGGGGTGTTGTCGTCCACAGAGGAAGAGCCCTGAAATGAAGGGAAGCCGAGGGTCGAGAGGGCCACAGACAGACAATGGATAAGCTGCCAGCAAAGGCAAACCAGAGTAAAAAACAAAACCAGTTCCTGTGTGCGCCTGTTCGCCCAACTAATGCTCGTCGCCACTCAGGCACGTTCTCCCCCTTGTGCCACGCACGCCCCATCTGTAAATAGTCTCCAACAGGCTTTTTGGTGGTCATTAACATACGAATGTTACACTGACTTCTTTTCCCCCGGCATTGCCCCCTCTCAGGAAATTCACAGGAAAAAGCATGTCACGTGTATATATAGAAAGACGTTTCTCCTCTCTTGACCTGTTGTTGGTAGTGGCCTTGAGGTATCACACTTTGTGAGTTGGAGGGGGCATCACTCGGCTTCACATCAGTGCATATGCTTGCAAATTTCAAACAGTCGGCCGTGTTCACAAGCCATCAAATGGCCGTCCGTCTTTCCATCATTCTTTGTTAGTCGGAATATGCAAATACCAATCATTGGCTAAGGAAGAAGCCAATATTTTTTGGCTCACTATTCAGTTACTCCAGAGTCCTCCCGCATTAAAACAAAAACCTGCGCCTTAGGTTCATTCGTTACTTGTTAAAGATGGCATCACCACATAACCTAAGATCACCTTTAAAACTGTGCAAAAAGAGTTTCCAAAATGCAAGACAAACTTTACCACTTTGTGTTTTTTTTTTTTCTGTTATCAACAGTGTTCAGCTGTTCTCTTTGTTGTCCCTGTGTAAATGATAGCATTCTTGAACTGTGTTTAATGAGAGGTGTTTGTCTTTTTCTTCAGGGGTATTGCATTATTCCGACCCAAAACTGTCAGCGGCAGGTATCTCTGAAGGTTTACAATTCAGTACTAATCCAATTAGGATCGTTTGATCTAATTGAGCAATACAGCACTGATTACCTTAAGAACAGCACCCCCAGTATTGTCCATCTACCTCCTGCGTGGCTGGAGCTGTGCAAATGCACATGCACATGCAAATCCCAACATTTATTTTTTTTTTATCACTTTGACCCAGTTTGAGAATCTAATCAAATCAGGTGGCCTTAGCTAGCATTTGGTTTTCAATGCAAAGCCTTCATACGAGGAAGCGGAAATGAATACCTGACAAGACAATAGCGTCGGGAACCTGGCTAGTTAGATAAAACTCTCGGTCAGCATGTCCAGCAACCACAGCTAAAGATGCTTTATTTATGCAAGCGTTGATCCCAAAACCTTGTTTTGAGCGACCCCAGACAGTGCCAGCTGTGAAGATCGGGCTTCCAGCAACTCACACCTGATAAAACAACCCATAAGGCATATTGTGGTTGAACATGTTTCATCGCTTGCAGAACAAGTGTTGGTTGAGTCAGGCATGAGTAAACCCGACCTCCACATGGAGATGTCGACTCACGTTTGAAGTCTGTACTCAAATGCACTGGCGTGACTAATAACAGGCTCTACCTTGAAGCAATTTGGCCTCTCTGCACTTGCGTTGCATTTGGCCGTGGCTTCGGATCCGTACATCTCTCAGGGACAATTCATCTGTGGCTTCTCAGAAAAAAAAGAAACGCGTCATCCATCCAGCATCGTCCTGGAAACTCCACCCTGCCTCCCGGTATAATTTCAACCAGCTGACTTTTCATTATGCGAGCGTAATCAGAATGAGAGTTTTCCTGCAATACATCATCGGCCAATGATAGCTTTGAGAGCAAAGTCACTCTCGGTCCAAGAATGATTGTGCCGGTGTACTGTTGCGTCGCTCGTTTCCACCAAAGAGCAATTTCGCAGGTTGGAATCGGAGTCCTGGAAGTGCTCTACGGTCTCTCGGAAAGTGGGAACAAAAGTGTGACCCGCATCATCTGCGAGCGCGCCATGCTGCCAAGTGGAAATTGTTGTCCAGTAAGACAGAGAACAGCCAAAGCTCAGCCTCAGGCTTCTACAACCACCATGAGAGAGAGAGGAAGGGAGAGGGCTCGAGGATCTGGTAATCCCCTCCTTTTGGATTACAGTCCACCCTCAGAACTCGAATACAATCCCTTCCAGTGGGCTGTTCAACCATTTCTAATCCGTTTATTTGGATTTCCCAATAAGATGTGGATTAAAGAGGAGAGTCGAGTTGTCCCGATTTCAATTTTTACAGATCTGCACAGACTTATATTCCGTCATAGGATTATAATGGTAATGTAGTCAATGTTTTTAAAGCATGCATCAAACTTTGTCCTTTGACAATAAATTCCATTCGTTCTATTTTTCTGGTCATCAAAGACGGAAAAAACAATGGCTGTGGACGTGGCAGTATGCTAAGAAGCAGACACAATACACCAATCGAGTCATTTAGACTACAAAGACCAGTCCTTTTGTGGAGCCTATAGTCTGTCAGGTTTGACGTCAAATTCTCCTTTCCATGAGTGTGCAGTGATCCAGCATCCAGCTGCCTCTGGGGTCGGGCCGCCGAGGTGATTAGTGCGCCGTGATTAGCGACGGCAAAATCTCACTGAGCCTTTTGACATGCACAGTTGGCTAACACAGTCACTTTTTTTTTCTCCTTTTTTCACCTAATAGTTCATTTAATGTACCTACAAAGCCACCCACTCAGAGATTTAGAAAGCAGGTGTTTTTCTTAAATAACTCTGGCGGCGTATCTTTTTTCCTTCCTGAGTCTAATCCCTAAGAATGCAGTATGTCTGTTAGTCCTACTTACCCGCTCTTATTTTGGCACGACCCCCTAATTCTTAGCGCTGCCTGGGGTGGGGTTTTATTTTCTTCCCCCTAATGGCGCACACCCCTTGAATGTATTGGTTGACTTGTCCCTAAAGCATCAAACTTTTGAAATTTTGATTGCGTTTGGTAGAAAATCTGCTAACCGTTAGACTAAACTACACTTGTGTCCTCGATTTACGACACTCCTGACAAATGGCGTTTCAAGGTTAACAACAATCGAGGTAAGTATACGAGGTCACGCGTCACAAGAGGGCATTATCGGCTACCAGCGTGGCCAACAAGTTTTGTTTGTGCAAATTTTCTGTTGGCTCCGCTAACACAGAAGCAGTGATAGAACACGGTGGGTTTTGCCTTGAGTACAGATGTGTGTTTTGTGTATAAACGCAGGACCCCCTGATTATTATAGCATTGAGAATTGACAAAATTCTTCATGGGTGGGAAATGCTAAATTGTCAAAGTGTGGTATCGAGTTTCAGGGTTCCCTATGAAAAAGTCAGTGCAAGGACCTTTTCGGGATCTCCAATCTGAACTCCTGTGTGCGAATGTGGCGCAACTGTCCTTAGTTGACGCCACGTTGTTGAGACTGACTGCAGTGCCCCCCATTTGGCCTCGATCGCTTTGTAGGATGCCATTAAGCGACAATCAGTTGATTACTCTTGTGAACGTCCCTGTTGCTAACGTTAACTCTTGTCATTGGTCGTTCTGTACAGGAATCGGGAAGGTGAAGAGCAGGAAGGGGGGCATGAGGGATACGGCCTCCAACGCAGACGCCGACATGTACGCAGACAACGGCGAGCGGCTGTACGACCTGAACCTGCCCGCCCTGGTCAAGTTCAGCTACACGGCAGAGCGTGAGGATGAGCTCTCCTTGGTCAAAGGCACTCGGGTGGTGGTGATGGAGAAATGCAGCGACGGCTGGTGGCGCGGCAGCTACAACGGACGCTCCGGCTGGTTCCCGTCCAACTACGTGACGGAGGACGTGGACGGGACGGCGGGGGGAGGGGGGCCCGGCGGCCTCGGGGACCCGTCGGGATCGCTCACGGAGAAGCTGGCGGCAGTGGTGAACAGCAGCACGGCCAACGGGAACCGCGTGTTACACACGGTGCAGGCGCTCTACCCCTTCAGCTCGGACAACGACGAGGAGCTGAACTTTGAGAAGGGCGAGGTAATGGAGGTGGTGGAGAAGCCCGAGAATGACCCAGAGTGGTGGAAGTGTCGCAAGGCCGACGGCCAACTGGGCCTGGTTCCCAAGAACTATGTGACGGTGCTGGACTCGGCCTCCCACAAAACCACAGCGGGGCCCGCCGGCCCACCCACGCCCGACTGTGACTACATTTCGCCGTCTGGCAGCGGGCGATTCGCGGGCAAGGAGTGGTACTACGGGAAGGTGACGCGCCACCAGGCAGAGGTGGCACTCAACCAGCGAGGCACCGAGGGAGACTTCCTGATTCGAGACAGCGAGTCATCAGTGAGTTGAAATTTCACCGTCATCCCTGGCATACAGCATTTGAGATTCACTGTTTACCTATTGCTGCTTTTTCTGTGGGACCTTTCACCAGCTACTTTCTGAAAAACTGAATTTAAGGCACTAAAAGCAATTTTGGAGGAGGCATCAGTTTCTTGCGATTTTTCGCTACTTGGGGAAAGACTCTGTCCATATGCCCTGTGAGGAGTGGGGAATTTCTGTACATGAACTACAAAAAACATCCAGACTTGAAATGAAAGCGGTACTTGATTTAAGGCGGTGTCTTCATCCGGCGTTTTGAACAACTAGGTCTGCATAGACTCCCAAGTCATCCAGGTCGTCAAGGCAAGTGAACGTGTGTCGTTGACCTTTCACCGTAAGGTTCTTCCATTCCAAATCTCGGTTTGTTAACGCGACCATTGCTTGAGACAACCGACGGGGCAGGGATGTCAGGACATTGTTAGCCGATCTCAAGTCATGACGCAGACCCCCTCCTCTGTTTGGAGAGGGCCTATCTATAGTCACATAGATGGTTTCCAACATACCACTTTAAATCGCGGCCCTTTCTCTCTCGAATGTGGACATTGCTGTCCTCAAAGGAATGTCCCATCTTTTTGAGATGCAAATGAGCAGCAGACTCTGGACCCATGGCGTGTCATGCGTTTGTGTTTGTAGTGGTTGCTCGGTCACTCCAATGTCAAGGGCACTGCACTCCTCACGACACTGCACTGCATAAACAACCTTGCTGAGTTTGCTTCTCTGGATTTGGTCCTTGGGTTTGAACCATCTTTTGTCCGAGGGGGTTGCTGGGTTTGAAGGAAATTCTTTGGAGTTTCTCTGACAAACCAGTCATGTAATGGACCACAGCATTCCTCCTTCTGTTGTTGTCCTCATAATTGGGCTGAGTGGCTCTTCTTCTGTCAGGCAGGACAAAAGCCCACATCAGGGTTATCCTAACTGCGTCAATTACAAGGAACACGTTTGTGCAATGTTGTAAAGAATGTCGTCATGCGTCACAAGAAAGCACGCTCAGTTACTGCGGTGCTTGTTTTTTCATTAGTATTTTTGACCCAGGAGTGTTTTTTCCTAAGAATATATTCTGACGTTATGAATTTACTCATGCGTTAGGATGGGTTACTGATAGACCTTTGGGTAACGTCTCCACCGGAGAAATGGAACCGTCATAAACTAAGGACACTGTGTACTGTCTTTGGAATGACACATAATAAGCAATTCCATCACTCAACAGAGTCAAAGTCTGTTAAAAGAACAAAATCAGCAACAACTTTTCTCATTCCCAACATGTATTGCTTAAGCAATGTTGGGCTTTTTTTTTTTTTTTTTCTTTTTGCAAGCAAAGAAATGATGTCATGGCATTGCCTTCTTTGCGTTCCGGCAGATTGCTCTGATGTTATCCTAATCTGCTCCCGGCCTCTCGCTTCCTGGTTTTGCAGACTAACTTTTATGATACATATAAAGGGTCCTCAGTTAATGATGGTACCAACAACAATGATGCGCAATGAACTGGTTTGCACAGTAGCGCAAAAATATGCTGTCACACGAGAAGACATGCTCAGTTCTCATGGTACTTATTGTTTTCGTTGAATTGTTTTCTAATTTTGGCCTGGGAGTGTTACATATTAAACCGTAAGGCATTCCCACTATTTTGGTCATGTCACACCATTATAAATCGAGGACGATGCGTGTGTAAATTACTGACCGATTGTTTCTCTCGCTCTGCCTTCCAGCCAAACGACTTCTCCATCTCGCTGAAGGCTCAGAGCAAGAACAAGCATTTCAAGGTGCAGCTGAAGGAAAGCCTCTACTGCATCGGACAGCGCAAGTTCAACTCCATGGAGGAGCTTGTGGAACACTACAAAAAGGCGCCCATCTTCACCAGTGAGCAGGGCGACAAACTCTACCTGGTCAAGGCCCTGTCCGCCTCCTGATCCCGCACCCAAAAACACAATCTCATCTAGACACACACACACACACACACACACACACACTTGTAAATGACACACGCACAGACACTATACAGACCGGAACACACACTAACATCAAGCCTGAAGACTTAAACACGTCGTCAGGACTTCTTATGCCTGGTTGAGCATTCCAAGAGGAGGATGGGAAAAAGGCACGAGAGGAGGAAGAATGTTGGGAGTGTTGGGAGACAAAAAAAATATATATATAGACTTAGGACTCCTGAGAGCGGACGATGGACCTCTTGGCCACTTATTTATGATATGATCCAGATGTGTTTGCTGGCAGTCGTATATTTCCACCTCCATAGCTTAGTCGCATTTAGTTTGTCGAAAATATATATACCATCTTTAACGGTTTCTTTTTAAAATGTGACTTTTTTTTTTTTTTTAAACTGGACTGAACCCCTCCGGTATGAAGATTTTTTTTTTTTTCCCCCAGATCTAGATCTCAAGATAAGGAAAATCCATGACATCTGCTAGTTAAGCGACCAAAATATATTTATTGATTTTGTTGGTTGTGCAAATAACGTGCATCTTTTTTTTTTTTTCTTTTTTGGTGGGGTGGGGTGACCTGAATTTTTTTTCAACTGTCTAAACATCAGAGGAGCTGTCAGGAGAATACGTTTAAGCCACAAATGCCCAGAATAGTTCACTTTTTTTTGTCCTTTGAATTATATTTATTTTATGCTGTAAAGGAGACATGTTATGGCTCATACATGCAAATGCCTCTGCATGATGGTGCTTCAGACCATTGCTTGAAAGTGGCTTTGGATCTTCTCCCACCTGAGCAGGTAATGCCATCTGTGAAGAATCTCTTATGTAAATTAGCTCCACACGCCAAACATCCAACTTGTATACAAGCCATTAAAAAGTCAACTTTCCATAATATGTCTCCTTCTTAGTATGGCCCTCGATGGGTGGAAAGTCGGTTGTTCACATGAATGCTACACGGAAATATAATGTGTCCGACCTGGGATTCGTTGCAGGTGTTAGGAGGTCATGTGAAAAAGAAGAAATCATGAGACACTTTGACTAGAGGAAGTGGGCCTGGTGGGAAGTCCTGAGGAGGGCTTCAAAACACCCACCATCTCAGCAGAGCCACGGGGTAAACTGAGTCCAAAAGATGATGTCACGGTGCTAAATTAGCATGGCTGCAGGGAACGGAGGAGGGGAGGTCTTTGGAGGTGGCAGATGTGCCGGTTGTACGTTAGAAGTGGGAGATTGCATCTGGCCGAGGTGTGAGGAGTGTGCTGTTATTTGTCGTTTTGTCGAATAGAAAGTGTCTTGTCGTAATCCAGATTGAGCGCTGGGCATCCATGTTTCCTTAGAATGATGATTTGTCCATCTGGAGCGTGAGGGAGGAAGAGGGATTTCAGACAAGGGTGGGGGGGGGGGTGATTGAAAAAAAAAACGAGGGAGGAGGAGAACAGTGTCCTGCATAGTCGAGCATCTGGAATTGTGCTCCTCGCCCTGGCTTGGGCGGGGAACGGGGATTGAAGCTCCGCGTTCTCCAGGTGTGCACCGAGCTGAGCGATGACGAGCTGAAAAGCTGAGTCGATTACCGCTTTTAGATTTATGATGCGCTGGCTCACATTCCAGGATGAAACGTCCGGAAGGTCTTTGTCCAGTAAACGCCTTTTTCTCTCTGCAAAAATCAAATTTCTCACACGATTCATGTTACATTGCGTTTTATTATTATTACGTTTTTGTCGTGACACTTCAGTCTTGTGAAACTTCCCCTCTTGCGTCCAATCTGTGATGTAAAGTGACTAATGTAATGGAGGATTTGGGAGATTTCTTTTTTTTTTTTTTTTTTTTTTTTTTTTTTATATAATGTGCCTTCACAGCTTTCTGTCAACCAAAGTTTCATTTTATTTGTTTGTTTTTGGCGGTCTACCGTGTTCACTTGTAATGCTGCGTGCCATTTGTTTTTAAAGCAGAGGTGGGGAACCTATCGCCCCGGGGTTCAAAAACGGCCAACAGGAGCCGGGCATTTGGGTAGGCCGGCAAAACCTTGATCATTTGATATGGCTGGCCATGCAATTTCCCAAATTAATAAACCCATTTAAGCAAAAAGTGTGCCTCAGTTTTTTTTCTCTCTGAATATACTATTAGCATTGTCAATGGGGGATTTAATCAAGTTTTTCCACCTTTGCTTTAAAGCTTTTCATGTTGCATGTGATGAGTTATCGGGATGCTCATCGTTGACTGATTTTCAAATTTGAAACTCCCCCCATGCATAAAATGCTCATTGTGTGTAGTTTTCAAGTGTCCTTACATGGCAACCTTAAGTGAATGCCTACATGTACAGTTGAGAGAAATAATGTGCGGAGTCGTACAGATGTGATGTAATCACGGCCGGAGCACCTCAAGTGTCACATTTGTTTTACCATTTAAAGTTTCATTAATTTTTTTTTTTTTTTTTTTTACAGTGTAGCCACATACAGTTGATGTTTAAATGTTGGTATTCAAATACAAGAATGAGGCAGAATCTCCCTGCTTTTTAGATTTGAATATAACGGTTGTAGCTTTTGTCTCTACCACTGGGGGCCGCATGAGCAGCTGTACAGAACAAAAATCTGCTAAAACACATCGGAAGCCACTTGAGACGAATGTTCCAAACAAGTGACCCGTATTAACTTTGGTGCGTTTGTGCTGCTTATATTTGATTTCCCCCCTTTTCCTGTACGCGAGAGTGTAGCAAACAGATCCACGCTGATGTGGAATGGTTTAAAAAAAAAAAAAGGCAGTGCTGTGAAATTTATTGTCATGCTCTTAATGCTGTTTTTAGCGGAGGGGAGATCGTCTTCAGGTGTTATAACTTAGAAGAGTTTATTAGTGTTTCAAAGACGTAATAAACGACATCAAACAATGCCATGTAATTGTGTTTTAATGTGCCCAAATATTCAAACATATTAACATCGTTTAAATCGTCTGCCGGCCATGTTTGGATGAGTATAACATTTTTATATTTTCCCCAAAGCAGACTGCAGACCACGTAACGTCACGCACCTGCCCGCCAGGTAACGACACGCCCCTGCCCGCCAGGTAATGACATGCCCCTGGTCACAATGCGTCAGACAAGGGACATGGGAAAGAATTATTAGAATTATTGTTTTCCCCAATTGCTTGCTCATTGTAATGCCTCGTACCACTAAAAGTGTATCATGTGACGAACAGACAAAAAAGAAAACAAGAAAACCATGGAAAATGGCAATATCTGTTGATTATTTAAATTCTCATGCGCTATTTTGTCGTCGTTGCTATATTTGTTGTCATTGCTCTATTTGTCCAAACAAATGCACTTTTAGTTTTACCAGCGACTTAAAATGAACAAACTGCAGAAACAAGGCTGGTCGAGTAATTTCATGGACGCAAATGCCCGGATGCAGTAGGGCGTACGCTACCTGAATGCAGCAGCCAATCATATTTCAGCGGGCGTATCAACTCGTGTGGCATCAAAACAATTTGAACAGCATGAACATTTGGTGAACCGCACGAATGCTTCCAGTCAACACATCAGAAGTGCTTGATCGCCTCCCGGTGAAGAAGGCAAACGTCCCCTTTTTCGTCGCCGCCGCCGCGGATGCTGCCGTTCTCCTGCACGACTGACTCGCGTAAATTCCCCTTGCTCAGACTGGGTACGTACGCGTCTCTTCTTTACACTCAACGCACTCGATGATTTACAAGTTCTTAACAGGCAACATGGTGGCGTTCCGTTTTATAGGAGACGACTGTCAAGTGGAGTTCAAAGTTAGAAAAGACGACTTTTGGAAGAAGAAGCTGTCAAATGGACCTGTATGGCGTTGCACTTCCTACTTCCACGTCGAACGTCATTGGGATTTCAGTGCTTCGTTCCAGACCACTTGGAAATTGGGGGCGGGATACTAGCGGTTTACGACTAGCAGGGGAAAGTAAACAAAAATACAGTTGGCGATTCGATAAGCGCCTAGTTTCGAATTTGACATTTTTTTTATGGGGGCATATTAAAGCCGGTATGATGAAAGCTGGTGAGTGTGCAGACTATTATATATTCCGAGTGTTTTCGAACGCACCACGATAAGTATATTAACCGCGGAGTAATAAAAGACAGCAGTAGAAAAAACAAACATATTTTTATGTATTTTTATATATTTTTATACTCATCAATACTATGTGCTACTCTTTCAAACCAGACATCATTGTTATGTAGAAGCAATATTAACTTAAACATCAATTAAAATCAGTCATATTTTTTAAAGACAGAAAGTCGTCTGCGATTAGTGTAGCTTTAGTGCCCTCTTGTGGTCACTTATGTTAACGGAAATGTAATTCCCTTGACGCGACACGCACGATTTATTGGTTGGGCACGAATAAATACAATATATATTGATCTGTCTGTCATCAATTCATGTTTCCTACACGGATCAAAGAAAGTTAAAAGTGACTGAGCTACACTGCAAACTACAGCTGTGAGATATAACAAAATAAAAATATAAATATATATTGTACATATAGATACATATAGATGTAAAATGTCTATCGTACGACATAATACTCTTATATAGTGAGATTTACCTTGCTGCTACTAAGGGAGTCCTGTCATTTCTTTCCCAGCGTGAGAAGAAGTGGTAAAAGTGTCAGGAAATAAATTTACTGGATAATTATTATGCATGCTTAAATGGTACTTGACGCACTGTGTTGTGTTTATTTGAATTATTTGCACTTTATTGCATTCCTAGATATTATCAATGGGACCACCGAATTGAATTGCGATGGTCTATATAAAATTAGTACTCCATAAATACATGTTTGTTTTTTTTCTGAAATCAAAGATCACAGAAAATTACCGTTGGTTTCATGCAATTTTAAGGCAAATGTAACATGATTCATATCATCGTGATATGAAATGTTATCACACAGTTCTACTGCAAACCAGAATGGACAAATGGTCAAATAAAACCACTGCCTGCGTCATATTTTTGCCAAAGTCCTTGTATTGGGTTGTGCACGTGTACCTAATAAAGTGTCCTAAACTTGTGCCACCACCCCAGCAGAGAACACACGACGCTCTGGTTCTTCTTCCAGCCTGTACCAAGTCACGAAGACCAGCAGATGGCCAGGCTGGCCACCCCCAAGGACAGCTGGGTGTCCCCACATGTGTTTCGCGGGGTTAACTTTGACTGTGGAACAAAAAAAAAAATGGAATGTCTTTAATGTATATTTGTTTATTCTAATAAAGCACAGCTAACAAACAACACTGCCTCTCTCTCCCTCAGTTGTAAAGTGATTCGCAATGGACCCTCTGTATGTTTGAAACATGTGGTTTGACAATAAAAGCAGAAAAAATCTGTTTAAATCAAGTCCTGAATACGTGTCTTTAACATGGGGAAGTTTGGAGCTAAACACAAGATACAATTAAAAATGTTTTTAGTGAGCTTTGAGTAGCAACGCCGCCTTGTGGTGTGACCGTCGTTTTACATTTTGGATTTATGTAGACACAGCGGTGCTAACATGGAAGTTGGTTTAAAAAATATGAATGCGTAATCGAAAGTTACAAGTGAATGAGGCAGGACATGTTTCGTTATCAAGGTGGGGTACTTTCAACTTTTCAGATGCATGGTGGAGGGGGACACCAACCAGTCCTACCAAAGCCACACTGGTGAAGAAGACGAATTGGGCAGAGCGGTGATGGGTCGTGAAGTAGTAAGGAAGTCCATGTGGCATGTTAAGCGTATGAAATTTGACAGTGACGCACTGAGGCAATAAATATAACCAAAAAATTTTTGGCGGCACAGATTTGGTAGTCGAGTGGTCTAAAACTTTGCATGCGGTTCAGGCGACCCTGGTTCGATCCCCACCCAGCGCTCCGTTTCCAAATTAAATGAGAGCACCAAGCGAGTTTCGAACCCGAGTTTCCTGCAGCAAACGTAAAGTCTTTAACCACTCGACTACCACGCAGTGAGTTTGACGTGTCGTGTATTTGTATTTATACGATTGCCTAGACACTAAGAACCCGTACGTCATCAGCACATTGGATAAGATTGACTTCAAAAGGGATTGTCACCCCCATGACATTATAGTCGAGTGGATTACTCCTTCCCCTATAACTCGGACGAGTCGGGTACGATCCCCAGAGGAGCTGGTTTTGCTCACCATTAGAGCTTTCACGTTGTAGCTAGTTTCTTTACTATTAGTTTCTGTGTTCAATAAATTGTCAATTTTTTACGTTTTTTTTTCTGGAAATGACGTAATCACCGGAAACCTATATAAGTGGAGCCAAACGAAGGAATCATTCCCTTTCTCACCTCTGACAGCTCCAGTCGTTCCCGTCCAGCTGCTCCACACGCATTTCCACAAGATGACCGAAAACTTTGACAAGGTGAGTGTTCACTCTTTAATCGCCTCTTAAAACTCGCGGCTTTTTATCACTTTGAACGAAAAGTCGCACTTTTGGCGTGCTAAAATGCTAACCTAAAACGTTTGCTGTAGCGTTAGCAATTAAATTCTACGACCTGAAATTGCACCAAAACGCATTTTTTTGGGGTGCGTACATTCTGGTACATGGATGAACGCTATAATTTAAGTATTTCATTGCAATTTGTGTACTAACGAAGCGTTTGCTCCAACCTTTTCCAGTATCTGGACGACAGCGCCGTTGTGACGAAGGTAAGTAGAGACGAAGGTAAGTAGACAAAACATGGGACAATTCACACACAAGCATGCATCAACTTGATTCCTTCAGTTTAACTGTGAATTTCTGTCCACAGGTGCAAATCTTCAAATTGAGCTTCAAGTGGCCGACTCCTGTGACTTTAGAGGTAAACAGTTTTAATCAAGTGTCTAATTGTCTTATTTCTGTCCACAGGTGCAAATCTTCAAATTGAGCTTCAAGTGGCCGACTCCTGTGACTTTAGAGGTAAACAGTTTTAATCAAGTGTCTAATTGTCTTATTTCTGTCCACAGGATTCCATCTTGAACAGAGCGGCCAGATCGACTGCAAAATGGCTGAATTCCTGTTTTTAGAAACACAAGATATCATTAAACAGACTTTTAAAAAAGGATTTGACTGCGTGCTTATTCTTATTCTTACTGGAGGCTTGAAAAGGCCTGAATGAGCCTAAAATGGCTGACTTCCTGTGTCTTTTTGGGAAATGGCTTCATGAGACTTTTGCTGGTCAACCACAATTGCTAAACCACTAGCTTGGAAGGCTGAATATTGGAAAATAGAATGCTTGCTTACATTACCGTGTCTTTCAGGCCACCGTGCTGCTGCTGAAGAGGCGTCCAGCTCTGCTAACTGGTAAAACACTCACCCTTTCACACCCGTACAAGTGTTTGACTAATTATTTTTGCATATGCTCACCAGGTGGCCTGCTGTGATTTAATCGCGAATCAGCAAAGGTGTCAAATCCAAGTCCAGAAAGTTGAGAACAAGATGAAGTGAGTTTTTAAAAAAAAAAAAAATTAAAAAATCATGCTTGACATGTTTGTTCCGCAGTTTTACCAAAGCTGTGGTCAGAACACTCAGCAAGGTACTTGACCTTTCACCTGTCCATGTTTGTCCTGCTCTTGTCCACCAGATGGCGCTGGGGAACCTGATTGGTGAAGCAGAGCTCGCTCCCCTTCAAGGTTGGGACCTGTTGCAAAGAAACTCTGTGAATCAAAGTGCTTGACTGTTTTGTGGTTCTAGGTGGCGCTGGTGCAGGCCTTCAGGAAACATGGCGTCATGATCAACTTCCTGTCAGGTGACGCAAGCTACAAAATAAACTTTGCATAGTAAGTTAAGAGCACTCACCTGCTTTCTCTTTTGACTTGCAGGCATGCAGTGCAGCTTCCTGTCAGGGACTGTGCCACTAGACCCGCCACCTGCTGTGCAAAGAGACAAATTCTGCATCAACATGCTGAAGGTCCTCAAAGCTGCCGACATTTTCAATGTTGAGACGTGCAAATAAACGTACTAAATAGCAGCTTGCCTGGTCCCTTGTTTTTGTTTGTCCACGCTGGAGAAGCCTCCGCACCAGTCCCGAGTTTCAGGAGCTGGCCAACTGCAGACTTGACCGTCGGACATGTCGTCCAACTTGCCACGGTGTGCCAGATGACCGCATCAATGAGAAGCTCCTGCACAAGCTTACTTGGCTGCATTTCTGGTTAGTAATAATTGGCGTCTACTCACATGTTGCTTGTCATGCAGATGGAGCCACCGGGGTGAACCGTGACTCAAAGTGCAGCTGCCTGAGGAGGAGCCCTCTGCTGGTAAGAGAAGGCACATTTCATTTCAGCGAGCATGTTCCAAAGTTGAATGATGACACTTTCTGTTTCCAGTGTGGCGTACCTGCTCACAGCCCAAGACGAGTGCAACGCAGACCGGAATGGTTTTCTTGTTGCTTCTCATCCACGAGGTGCTGAAGCCGAACTTTGAAGCAGCCTGAGAAGAAGTGGGAGACATTTACACTTGCACGGTACGCTCTTGAAATTCTTCCCACTGCACAATCTTCGAGACAACCTCTTTGATACATTTTTTTTTTTTTCCCCTTTCTTGGCAGCAAGGAACATGATCAGCTACCATCATCATGCAGCTGTGACCACCCAAGTCCCAGAATCAACTAATCTTTATCTCTGGTAGGTTTAAAGCCAAAAAACATCTTATTCTGCACCATGGGTTGACTTAACATTTTGACTCACAGATGCCTTTTTGTCTTAGGTCCACACGCTTGTGTCCACGTCGTTCTTCTCGCTGCCCGGCCACTCCACCAGCTGCCCGGCCACTCCACCAGCTGCCCGGCCACTCCACCAGCTGCCCGGCCACTCCACCAGCTGCCCGGCCACTCCACCTGCTGCCCGGCCACTCCACCTGCTGCCCGGCCACTCCACCTGCTGCCCGGCCACTCCACCTGCTGCCCGGCCACTCCACCTGCTGCCCGGCCACTCCACCTGCTGCCCGGCCACTCCACCTGCTGCCCGGCCACTCCACCTGCTGCCCGGCCACTCCACCTGCTGCCCGGCCACTCCACCTGCTGCCCGGCCACTCCACCTGCTGCCCGGCCACTCCACCTGCTGCCCGGCCACTCCACCTGCTGCCCGGCCACTCCACCTGCTGCCCGGCCACTCCACCTGCTGCCCGGCCACTCCACCTGCTGCCCGGCCACTCCACCGCCTGGCAACGAGCAGACTGTCATCCAACTTGTAACTTGTTTGTGATTGTATACTCTGCAAAAGTAATAAAGCTAGATTACAACAAATACTTTAACTCTCTACTTCATTCACAAACACATCACAAAGATCTTCATTCATCCATTAACTTCTAACTAAACTAACTAAAAAATCTTACTTAAAAAAAAAAAACTAAAAAAAAAAAAAAAAAACCTAAAAAAAAAAAAGCTAGAATTTTTTTTCTAATTTTTTTTTTTTTTTTTTTCTCCCCAGAATTTTTTTTTTCAAAAAAAAAAAAAATACTGGGAAGTGGGTGGAGCAAGGCTGGAATACTGCCTCATGATTCGCTGATAGCTCTGGGAGTGGGTGGAGCAACGAGGATCAAACCCTGTGATTGGTTGAAAAGTAGGTGTGGTTATGCAAATAGGAAGCGCTGTGATTAGTGGGATTTAGTAGGTGTGGTATGCAAATTCAAGTGATGTGATTGGTCGGTTTGTCAAAAGTGGGCGTGGCTATGCAGATACCTGTAATCTGATTGGTTGCGGGCATGATTATGCAAATTAAAGCTTCTTGGTGATTGGTGGAATTAATAATGAGCTTTGCTCTAATTGGAGAGAACTAAAATGGGGGTGGCCATGCGAATTTGAAGCAACGTGATTGGTCTGGTTTGTAAAAGTGGGCGTGGCTATGCAAATCTTCGCGTTCTGATTGGTTGTGGGTGTGGCTATGCAAATTTGAGCTCCACTGTGATTGGTGGGATTAAAAGTGGGCGTAGCCATAAAAATTAAGTCTTGTGATTGGTTAATTTTTTTGGGGCCATGGGTATGCAAATTAGAGCTGCACTGTGATTGGTGGTATTGAAATTGGGTGGATTTAGGGGTCGGTCATAGCAGGAGATAGGTTTTCAAAGGCACTTTTGAGTCTTCAGGTCAAAGTTGCACTTGAGTCACTCCATGGGACACAAGCCTATTACTGTTCCCGTCCATCTCACATGACCCAAAGCTCGATGAATTGAAAGATCTCGAGTTTTGAGTCATGTGGAGACAAACAGGAGTAGTAATGGTACACTTGTGTCCACAGTAGTAGTGACTGATGTGCAACTCTCACCTCAAGAATTCAAGCAGCCTTTGAAGAGCTTGCTACTTGCATGCATTGAGGGCAGATTTACCAATAAAACGCAAAGACTTCCGTTCAAGTTGAACAATTTATTGTACAGAAAAGCTGACATGACAAAGCATTTGACCAGGCAACGTTTGTGTGGGCGAGCGCAAGTTGCACACACAAACGTTGACGACAGGCCGTGGATGGAAGCAGTGTTGTATGCTTGATCAGCTGCTGTGTGATGTCACTTCCTTCTAATGATGCACACACAGTAGATGTGGCACCAAGGGGGGCGTGAGCACATCCGCCATCTTCCACTGACACAAAAACTAAGTGCCATGTACTGCACATCATCGTCATACACTTCTGGACATGTTTTTCAATGACACTCATGTGAACCAAGTAAGTCAAAAACTAACTCGGCCCACATCAATGTCATTGAAAAACATGTCCAGATGTGTCTGATGATGTTAGTGGAGTACATGACGCAGAAGTTTAAGTTCAGTGAGAGAAAGGTCGGCGCACTCACGTCCACCTTGTGGTAGAATGTGACATCACACATCAGCTCCTCAAGCACACAGCACTGCTGACTACTCACATGTGTCCAAATGCAGGTTGCCGTCCCATCCGCATGGCCCGCAGGTCCGTCGGCTGCACCTTTGGACCTGAAGCCTCCTCCATCTGGTCAGGCGGAAACAAAACAAAAGCAATGAGTAACACTTCTTTACATAAAACGTTGAATATTGTTGCTGTCCTGTGACAAACACATGTCCAATTTCAGAAAAAAAAAAATTCACATTAATGCGATGTCTGTAACGCGGAAACACCATTCACATAAAAATAACATTGAAAAAAATGGACCTAAGTGTTTTTCACAAGACAGTGACAATATACTTTTCAACTATTCCAGCATTGAGAGAATATAATTGAACATTTTCACAAGTATTTGTCATTTTACCAGAATAAAATGGTATATTTTTGCGTAAATTCCAAAAAGTGGCCACACATGTAAAGCATGCGTTTGAGTAATCAGCTCCTGGCTTTTTCTCCACACCGGACATACAATAATCAACTAATGCTTCTTTTAATCAATAATGGCCAGATACTTAAATAATTTGATGATGTGCCATGTGTACAGACGTAGTCTAATATTGTTCAAAGCTTGACCAAAGTAGAACTACTTGAAGGGGCAAACTGCTGCTCTGATAGCATTCTGTCACCTCTTGTAAAAATACCACTTGATTCTCGTAATATTGCAATTTTTCAAATCTCACAACTTGATATGTTATGACTTAAAAATAGAATGTGTATTTCTTTAACACCGTATCTTTTTAAAGGCAAGGTTCCACATTAACAGTTGCCCGGGACCACTACATGGCTGTTGGACATTTATTAAAAACAATTCGGAAAATAGAATTCAGCTTTAGCTTGAGCAGGTGTAGCTCATGTTTTGATCCACCAGATCGAGGCACGCGCTACAGACAACCAAACGGGAGAAAATGCAGAATGCGCTACCTTTGTTGTAGACGTTAGTCGCAAGATGTACAGGTGGAAGGCCAGCAGCATGTGAAGCCATCAATCTTCCATTGTTGGACATCAGCTTCTGTGACACAACAAACAAAATTCAAGTCCACGCGTTCCATGATTTACTTGTGATTGACACCTGGGCTCAATTTGTGGGCGTGTTTGTTGACTAGCCACCCTTTGTTGACATTTGATTTTCACCTAGCCTGACGTAGAGAGTAACAATAAACAAACAAGAGAAACATGCTTTTACCTTGTGTACATACATATACAGTATACAACATTTAGAGTTTAAAAATGTTTGAAATACTCACTCGAAACGGTGGCAGACATTTACCGGAAATAATTTTTGCTGAACCGGAAGTTTACGGAAAGCGACGATGTTCAATTCAAGTTCAGGCGAAGGTTTGCCTCCCCCTGGCGGTTGTTTTCCTATGGTGTAACGTTAGAATAGAAAGTGCGTGTTTCATTTAATAACCTGTTAACGCAAAACATCCTTCCAAATCACTAGTGGAGAGGGGAAGGGGATTGTGATTTTTGCGGTTTTTAAAAATCAACGCTTGGTTGTCCCAAAAATATGAATGGGTGCTAGTTTTCGTTTGTGTTGGACACTTGACCTTTGGAGGGCAGTAATGCATTTGTTGTGCCCATGCAGTCTACCGGAAAGGAAAGAAGAAAGAACGTCCATCCATTCATTAGCTAAACCAATATTCCTCAGCACATTGTAATTGCAACGGATCATACTTTCCCCCACCTTTTAGGGTAACAGAATACTTCGTGCATGGAAGTTATGGAAACACTTCCAACCAAAGCTCCAGCAAGTCGGCCACAACTGAGAGTGAGGTATGTGACCTGCTTGATTGTCAATGCCAAAATATGGACCAAAAACTAACTTTTTAATAACTTTGAAAACTAGGGTTATTTGATAAACGACTGCAGATTCGGAATCAGCACCAAAAAATAAGTTAGGAAATGCATTTGAATCTCTGATTAGAAAAATTTGGAAAAAAAAACATTTCAAGCCGCATGTTTTCCTCACCCAGAATGCATTGCCCGCTTCCATTTTGGATGCCATGCTTACTACCACGTCAAGTTTTTTTATATTATTATTATTTATGAGTATTGTTTTTGCGTCACATGTTATTGTTCAGCGAAGCATGCATGCTTACTATGTTTGTTGGTGTTGGTTCTACAAATCGAAGGGAAAAAGGCGGATAGGAATTCTACAGACTCCCGGATTCACAAATCAGGGAGTTCACGCCCAGAAAAAAAAAAAAAAAGTTAAAGGCGAAGACTACTGAAATATACAGAGCCAACCTACCTAAGACTATGTTTGAATTTTTTCTCGGATCCCTTTGTCACAGGTAAAATTCACGACTGAAATACGGTCGCTCTTTGTTCCATTCTTCAACTATAGTATTTTTATCTCTTTAGATAGACTTTCCTGGATTATATATATATATATATATATATATATATATATATATATATATATATATATATATATAAATATAAATAAAATAAATACATAACATTTTATATATATATATATATAAATAAAAATAAATAAAATAAATACATAAAATTTTATATATATATATATATATATATATATATATATAATTTTATGTATTTATTTTAATGTGACTGTCCTGTAGAGTAGTGCGTTGCCCCGCTAGTGTGAGGCCAGCAACAAAACAAAACCTAAGAGGTTGTTTTTTTTCTTTCCTTCAGCGCAGCAATGAGATGAATCGGGTCAATGTGTCAACGAGCGGCCCGTACCAGACGTCCAAAAGGTCGCAGCACGCCTCCAAAGCTCCAGGCCGCCCTGTCACAGAGAGGTAGGTACCCGTCAACCTGACGCGTCTGCAGCCGCCGGGCTCGCCCACACCGGTGGTGGAAGTAATTCCTCCGCCTCGAGGCTTGTCATTTCCCCGTTTGGTGCGAGTGGGTGGTTTGCAGTCTGATTGTCGCGCTGCGCGCGGATGGATGTGACGGTCCGTGCTGTGTTTTTGGGCCCAGACGAGGGTAGACACGCAACTTTATGCCCCGTGGTTGACAGTACAGTTTAATACATTTATATTTTTGCTCAAACTATAGGAAATTATAGTATGTCCCCAAGCAAAAGCACATGATCATTTATCGAAAACAAATCGAACCTTGAGGAATTGGATTTTACAAAAGGACCTGTTGAGTTTATATGGAATAATAATAACAATAAATTGATTAATAATAAAAATATTTAATTACTGACAGAGTTCAAATAATGTTCGACCAACAACAATTTCTCTGATCAATAACGTGTCGCGTTTAAACTCAAGTGTCTCATTAGAGCTCAGATGACTGAATTTTTTACTGTTTGTGAACTTTACTATAAATTACTGAAATGGTTGATTTTTAACCATTCAATTAATTTTTATATTTTGTTGTATTGTTATTTTGTATTATTTTTCACAATAACTTTTATTTTTTAGACGTTCAAGACAATACAATAATGCACCTGTTACTGAAAGCATACTGAACACCAATTGATTGGCTAACTGCAGGGGTTGGCAGCCCGCTCCGGAGCCGCATGCGGCTCTTTCCACTTTATGTTGCGGCTCTGCGTGGCTTGGGAAAATAAATTATAAGTGTCTGATTGAATTGCATGTTATTTGTCTCAAAAACGTGCATCGTGTTTTCTTAGTATAGTCAAAGTTTTTGGCCACTTTCATATGTGGTGCTATATTGGATACCTGTTGGATTTTTTTTTTTTTTTTTGCAATGCGACTGCGGTCTGAACCTCCAAGTCGCACGCATTCGAGATTGACGTCAGGAACCCAAAATGCGCTACGCATCAGTGCTGACAGCGACTCTGCAGTTGTTGTTTTTATAAAAAAAAAAAAAGTATTTTTCTTAAAAAGACGGCAGCTTACAGTCCTGCGTAAAGATGAAAAAGACTTTTTTTTGTAAGAGTTCAAAATGTGTTCATTTCACAAATTAAATTGAATTTTCTGAAAAATGGATGGCCGCCCTGAGGTATAGGTACGCATCAACCTGACGCGTCTGCGGCCGCCCGGCTCGCCCACACCGGTGGTGGAAGTAATCCCTCCGAGTCGAGGCTTGTCATTTCCCCGTTTGGTGCGAGTGGGTGGGTTGCCGTCTGTTTGCCGATCCTGCCCGGGCCGGCGTTGTGCCGAAAACAGCACCCCCTCTTGGACCTGGCCATGGGTCAAGAATTAATTGTGATAGAGTGAACTCTAGTGGACGTTAGGTTTACAGACATTCGTCTATTTTCTAAGTTATTTTCAAAGGCTTTATTGCTCTTTACAAAATTCAGTACGGTATACTGTTTTATAGGTATTTACAAAACGCTAATAGGAAGAAATGGCATCTATACAGTAGTAAAGGGTGGTCATCGATTCCCGACAAAGTTCCATTCCCGGATTCTACGTAGGTCTGAACTTGCGCTGAAGTAGCAGTAAAGTCATAATTTTGTAAGTATTTGTGTGGAAATTACTTGTAAACCATACATGTAAAACAAATGGCAAGCAGTAAACCGACAATCTTGTGTAAAACAAAATGCTGTGGTCATTATAGCATATGCCATACACACGAGGCAAAAATATTTATTCAAATGTAATTAAAAATGTGTCTTGTTTGGTTGTAACATGTTCTTCCCTCTACCTACTTGTACGGTCATATGCGTTCATTCATTGTAACATTTTCTTCCCTCTACCGAATTGTACGTTCATTTCAATTGTGCGTTCATTCCGCATAATATTTAATGCTGTGTGATGCTACTTCGCCACCTAGTGGCAATTTATGTTACGGCTTAACCTAAAACTTGAATCTACGGTATAATTTTTGTAAGGAGCCCCATATGTAAAAAAACCCAATGTGCGGCCACAGAGTAGCTGTGGCTCGTACTGGACAGTGGAGTGAGCAAACTTGGAACACCTTCTCTAGAAATAGTGAGGATAGTGCCCCGGCAAAGATGATGGAAAAGGATAATTGGATTTTATTTTAGGCTGGGGATGAGCTACAAAAACATGATGAAAAACGTGACGTTATAGGCTATTGGGGAGAATTGACACTTACTTTAAGGATATCACATCTTGCAGTTTCTATTAAGGGCCGCTCCATTTGCTTACACAGACGTCCAAGTTGTTAATGGGAATGATCATGCAACCACAGATGAATATTTTGTGTGCATATAATACCAGTTTTGTGGCCCAAAATTAGTACAGTGGTACCTTGACTTTCAGGTGTCTCAACTACCAAGTTTTTCTGATTTAATGATCGTCACTTGGTCCCATTTTTTTTTTTCCAGGCTTTGTGTCGAGAGCCAAAATTTGAGGTACAAGCAAGTTTCATTTATGTCGCTGCTTGACTGATACGGACTAAAAATGTGTTTTTAGCTGTTTATTGAACAGTTGAGCACCCAAATCCAGAAAAAAAAAAAAAAAAAAAAAAAAAAAAACACTTACAAGGAGCTGAACTTGCATGACTTGCATGCTCAACCCTCAACCGGACTCTAGGTGTGGATGTCACTCCCTAGGCCATGCCTCTTAAAGGCAAACATCCAACACACGCACATTATAGTACATACAGTAATTATACTTTATAAAAGCAAATTTGTTTACATTCATGTTTTTCACAATACTGTGCTATTTTTATTTTTTCAAAACCATGTAACAAAAATGTGTGCTTTTAGAGGCTGTAATGGACTAATGGCATTTTAATGAACTTAAATAGGAAAGATTTCTTTGCTAAACAACTAAACTGAATTATGAACTTGGATTTAATTCACAAGTCAATGTACAACTGTATTTTCATGGCCCAAATTTTTAGAACCTATCATTGTACTGTAATTTTTTTCTTCCATGGCACATCTGGGGCTCTGATAAACACAATAAAAAAATTAAATCATGTACTCTTTAAAAACGATTGAAATTTAAGGCTTGATCAGTGAAAGACTTCAAGTTCTGAGGAATAGCATTGAGCTGGAATGTTACCAGTTAGAAGTATAGCAAGTCGGACAGCGCGGCAGGCAAGTGCGTCATCAGCTGCACTCGGATCCACCAGTGCGGCTCCATTGAGTTGTACCTGGTGTACGGACGTTTGGACATAATTGCGTCCGCGATGTCGTCCAGCACGGGACTCACGTCCTTCTGTCCGCCGCTGCGCTGTGAGCGCATCAACGTCATGATCTGATCAAAGCGGGCTTTCCCGTAATCCTCCCTGACGTCCCGCGAGGCCTCGGCCCACAATTTGTTGGCAGTGTTGGCCAAGACGTCACGGCTCAGGATGCCGGCGCCATTCCCTGGCTCGATGACGGACACCTTGACGCCCCAGGACTTCATCTCGTAGCGGAGGCAGTCGGAGAATGCTTCCACGCCATACTTGGACACACAGACAGGCGAATGAGCGATATTGCCCACCCGGCCGTACAAGCCGGACACGTTGACCACGCGGCCTGTGAGAGAAATGCAGCAATGAACAAGAAATGCGTGCCACTGGAGGGACCACTTTTAGACTTTCTTGTGGATGAAAGCTTAATTCAAAATTCAAATTCCATCCGTGACCTAAGTGAGGATAAGCGGAAGAGTAGCTGGATGGACACTTTCTGTAATTCTGACTGCTCCTGTGTTAGGGTAGGTTAGTGAGGGATGACAAATTTGTGTTATGTGTTGTGTTATGTAAGAACAGAACTCCGCTCTAAACCTCTTTTGAATGGCACCTTCTAACAGTTCCATTGCTCAACTGACAAACTGCGAACTTGGTCAAAGAGTGACATGCGACTAGTTTGGAACAAGATGCCTCGTAGTTTTCTCATCCCAATCATGTACTGGGAATAGCTGAAAAACAATACAGTTAAGCCAGTTACAGAAAATATTTGTATGAAAAAAATATTTGTATGTAAAACAATCAAATGAAAAACACTAAATACAGCGGTTTCAATGGATACCATCTGCAACCTCAAAACCTTCTAAGTCGGTACAGCCAACCCAAGAGCCCCCTGTTCTAGTCCAAACACACAATGTCAACTTTGTTCCAAATTAAATACAGTGGTAAATCCTTGGGGTCCAAAGCTGAGCTGTCTTAAGAGAATTACTTGGGCCAAGAATGTGGCCTGCAACTTCACAAGTGAGTCACTCGTTGGCGTCTTCATGACAGCGAGCCGCGAAGAACAGTCCGAACGTGATGTGTATATTCCAAACCGCAGGAAAGCAAAAGCCTCTTACACGCAGAGGTCAGAATTGTGATGAAAAATACAGCTCTCATCTGCCATTTATACAAAGAACTCTTGAGTTCTGCAATAGATTTGTTGCCCCCACCTTTGGCCCGGCGAATGAGAGGCAGAAGCGCTTTGGTGACCCGGATTGTGCCCCACAGGTTGATCTCAGAAACCTCTTTGTAGGCTTCCATTGAGGTGAACTCCACTCCTCCGAACGTAGACACCCCGGCGTTGTTGACCAGCGCCCATAGACCTGGATGGTGGACCCGGACACAAAAAGTTACGAGACAAAGCAAAGGCGTCCGTTGACTCCGATTGTTCTACCTTTCTCCGAGTCCTCCAGGTTGTCTCGGACAAACCGGGCGGCGCTGTTCACTTGCTCGTTGTTGCACACGTCCAGCTGGACCACCTTCATGCGCTCTGAGTGGAACTCCTCCAGGACCTTGGCACCCTCTCCACATTTATCCTGCAAAGAAACTATCCTCCATCTTGTAGCCCGTCATGTCAAAACACCACACGCTCACTGCCCCACTTGGCCACAATACAGGGGCTGTAGGAATCAAATTATGTTGTAAACTGTCGACCCTCTGTACTGTCTTTTGAACGGCATGAAAAAAAATCCTCATTTTGAAACCATTATCTTGTCTTAAAATCTTACTTTGAACAACAAAAACCTTCCATGAAACACGGATCTTGACCCTATTTTGATGCTATGATTTAAGAGTTCTTCCCTGAAGCTTTTATACAAATGTATGCAGATTGGGTTACTGAGATTCTAAAAATGCACTTCCCCAACCCTATGCAGTTGAGCGCCACACTCACCTTAAGCAGGCATCCTGCAAAGACGGTGAAGCCAAGTTTGTGCAGATGTTGGGCGAGAGCCAGACCAAAGTCGCTGTCACAAGCTGTAATAAACACCGCTTTGCCCGTCGCCTGCACCAAACAAAACACCGATGTAGTAGTGTTGTACTCGATCCCTTGAGGCACCGGTTCTCAAACTGGACTCCCTCAACCACAGCTTGGAGGTCCATAAAATAATAATTGCATACAATGCACCAATAAAACAAACCAATTAGTCTTTTCTATTTTATATATAGTGTGACTATATATAAAACACCAATTACTTGACACCAATTACGAATTTGCCAGGGGTTTGGCGTGATCTTAGGGTGTTACAGAGAGCAGAAAAATATGCACAGAGCTGCAAATAGGTGAGTTTTCAGCACCGGATAGGGTGCACAGAGAAGAACGTTATGTAGGCTCCAGAGTAAATGCTGTAATATTGTTATGATAAAATGTATTTTGAAATGTATTTGTTAAAATATATCATTTCTTCCCTTGTTAAACTTTGGACTTCAATACCATAGTAAAACTTTATTGCGGACAAAAAAAAAAACGTGCCCCAAGGAGCCACTCCGTATCCAGAATATGTTGCTCGTGGTGCGTTCATGGCCCCGCTAGTTACCTTTACCAGTCCTCTGGGGATCCGAGGTGTCGCGATGTACAGGACGAAAAGCAAATAGGAGACCACGACGCACTCGCTCACGCTCGCCTCTGGCACACCCAGCAATCCCGTGGCGGCGTTCAGCAGGGCCGGCAGGCCAAAGCCCAGTGACACGGTCACCAAGACGGAGAAAGAGACAAGAAGGCACACTCGGAACCTGGGAAGCGGCGCCATCTTAACCGAATGGTGCCTTTACGTTCCGGGACACGCCTCTCAGACGACAACGTTAATAAGACAGACTTGTTCGAGTATCGTTATAAAATAACAGTTTTATTCACATGTTCGTTGCTTGTGAAGTGTCAATACAGGCACTAAGATACATTTGCGAGGATTCGAGAAACTATAGCCAGCGAAAACGGAAGTACATGTGAGTGGATCATCTTCGCGCGAGGTTCATTTTTGCTATTTCGCCCAGTGTAATATTGAAACTAGAGCTCTTAACGTTATTTTCATGGGTATTATTTTAATATGCATATAACGGGGACCCTGCGAAATTTAAATTGATGTTGTTCGTCGGAATTCCGTCTCATCTTAAGAGAACCTACAATTAATTTCAATGGTAAGGTTTGAATTCAAAAGTCATCGTCACTCTTATCCAGTAGATGGCGTTTCGTGCCTCCTCTGGAAGTGCAAGACGCACTTGCTTCTGGACCCCCCAAAAAGCCATCCAATCCCAGGCCCTCATCTTCTTCGTCTTCATCACTCTCGCTCTCCTCTGACTGAAAGGTACAATTACACACAGCTTGTCAACTTCAATACATGCCCAGGGTATATTTAAAAGGGAAAAGGAATGCCCAGTCCAAGTCAATTTAGAATCGTCTTGATAATAATCATCTATCTATTTATCCCATCTGATTTTGGGGCAAAAAGCAGGTGACACTCAGGATGGTGCCCAGTCACTTGGGCACATTCACATTCATAGCAATGGACAATTTGGTGTCCACAATCAACCTAACATGTATATTTTTGGAATGTGGGATCAAGATGTGAGTACATGGAGCAAACATTTTAAATATTTCTATAGATTTACCTCATCACTGTCACCACCAAGCATGTTCCCAATGGTTGTTCCTAAGTGAAACAAAACAAATAAATCACAATATGATGTAGACGTTGGCAGTCATAATCTGTGTGATGGACTATGCCTTTTGAGGCTCTTTCATTTGATGACGATGAACTGAAAATGTAAAATGGTGGCAATGTTTTGTTCTCTTGTGAAACTGGAGTGTTATCTGAAAACTAACAACTGGCGTCTGGAACATTTTTTTGGTTTACCTGTCACAATGTCGTTTAGAGGGAGTCTTGGATTAGACGTTTGACACTCATCAGTGTCTCCATCTAGGCCTTTGTCTTCAACAGTGTCCTCTTCATTAACTACAATACACACAAACGCATTATTGAGTGCCACAAGTTAACAGTAGCACATGGTCAATTTGAGCTATGCAAGTTTTGAAGCTGTGTTTGTCTCACTTGGACTCATAGAATCCCCGTAATTTTCCTTCAATTGCTGCTTCATCCTCTTTAGATTGTTTTCCCCCTGCAGGTGTACAGAGACACATAGTCCAACCAAGTGAATAGGCTAGTACGGTATATACTATAGACCGGTACTCCTCTAATTTTAAACAGCAACAACAACTTTAACTTTAATATCCTTTCTACATGTGATTCAGGGATTGTTCCATTTAATGTTTCATTCAACCAAAAACAGTAGAAAAAACGTCTCTTTTACATTCAGGCACCTCAAACATCTTCTCTTGTCTGATCTGTTTTTCCTGCTGACACTCAAGGTAATAAAAGTTTGCAAAGTTTTCCACTTGCAACTTGTATTGCTCCTCCAGCTTCTCCTCAATCTTCTCATACTCATCCATGAATAATGGCCTGAGATTGAAAAAGGAGCATTAAGTCATTGCTTCACAAAAAAAAGACACCACATCATTGAGAATAATTATACTGTTCAAACAAAAGGTTGAAGTCTTCCTAGTTTCTCTATGTGGCAGAATTTCTCCATTGTCGTCATATTTATCTCCATGTTTTTCGGTCTTTGTAAAATTGTAAACTAACCTGACACTTTGCAGTGTCTGGAGTCTTCTCTGATTCATCTCTAACTGCCAGTGTTTCTTTTCTTTCTTGGCATCCAGACTGGCAACATCAGAAACAACATTCCTCATCATGATTTTGGTCTTTTCCACATTTTCCTGAAAGGACAAATATTTTAGGCTACGATACAAAGGAAATGATTAAACAAGATAAAGATGTCAGTTTCTAGACACAAACCAAGACCTCCTTGATGGCGTGTCTCAAGGCCTTTTCTGTCTCACTGATCTCCAGAGGTCTTGCAATGGCAGCTGTTCTCAATTTCTTCAGGAAAAAACACCAAAAAACAAAAGTCTCACCATAATTTCACAGAGAACTCGAGATGTCAATTCAAGAACCTCTGTCGGCGAATATTTTATCCCACCCTTAGGTCCACCTCCTTTCCTAATAAATCATACAGAGACGCTCCTTTTGACGTGGCCTCTGACGCCAGCTGCCGAGCTGCTTTCAGATCTGAAATCTGGAAAAATACGGAGATGATACACCCACTCAGGACATTCAAAATAGTTCAAATCTATGGAACCGTTGCATCCATGCCGCAAAGAATTAATGCAGTTCGAAGAGTCCAATTTAATAGCGATTCAATTCAAGGTTCAACTATACTGTATACACTTTCCTCTCCTCTTTAAACCTTTGCAGGCTCTCATTGAGGCAGACTACCTCCCCATGAAAAAAAAACCAAACACTCACTCGAGTTCCCAGTTCAAACTTGAATTTGGTGTTTTCTTCCTCCACTCTGTCCTCCAGGGCCATCTGCTTGGTCTTCATTGCATTGTACAGCACCGAAGTGATCTTTAACATCTCTTTCACCGCATAACCGTCAGCTTGGTAAAGGCGCTTGGTGTTCATTTTGATGTGAGCTTTAGTTGCCTGCTCCATGAAGAGATGCATATTTGTTGATAGGAAAAAAGACTTACTTGTGTTCTTTTGGGAATTTAATTAAGACGTTACCATGAACTGAGCCACAGTCTTGATGAGGAATATTCTGTCTGACTCTGTATTCATGTCAGTGGCAATTTCCATCTGGGGTTCATAACTGGATTAGAGAGGAGAAAGGGGTACATTGTTGTTTATCATCATATGCATACCAGGGGATGTGTGCAATGACGACAATCATTTAGATAGAATAAGAAAAGATAACCTTCATTAGTCCCACAGTGGGGAAATTTGCATCGTGTCAGCAGCAGTATTGAAACCAGGAAATTTAAATATTTATAAAGACCATTATATTACTTAGCCAAATATTGACATTGCCACGTTGTACAAATGTGTTTAAGAATCATTAAATAAAAATCCTTATTTTTTTTTAAACATACCATTTAGCAAGCCATATTAGGATTTCTGCAACGAGCGTAAAGTTGGGCGTTCGGAAGTTTTCCACAGATATCAAGCGAGGGAAGCCCAAAGCCCTCATCATTTCTGTAAAATCTATCAAAGAAATAATTTCAGCAGTCAGGTTGAAATGAACGCCATATATCAGTGAGGCATATAGGTCTGTGTACTTACTTTGCAAGTCTCTGAAAGACATCCTGCGAATCGGCACTAAATGACGAAGCTTATTAATTAAGGCTGCGATAGTAAAAACAATTGTAAAACAAGAATCTTTAGGAAAAGGCACACATCTATTCATTCATTTTTTTTTTTTTTTTTTAATACGGCACGCTTCACGATCAATTTCTAAGCGTACAAAGACGTGTTGCGCTTTGGCTTTGTGATCGTTTTTTTTTTTTTTATAAACCTGTCAATTCCCTTCCCTTACTACGTAGTACAAGACATGTACGACACAGCGACGGCAAAGCCTTTGTTTACGTTCTCGTTGCGGCCAACAGATCCGTCACACCCACAACGTAAAGCGTTTCCTAGACGACAAAAAAACAAAACAAATTCATAGTGTGAAGTAGTAACATAGCGTAGTTAGCCGTATCATATTTAAATGCACTGTATTAACGAGGGCAATACGTATTTGGGATACAAGTCGTACAAAAAAATCTACAGTACATATTTACAATTTAAATAATTTATTGTCAAGATTAATGCTGAAAATGACATAAAAAAATCCTCAAATGCGATCTAGTTTGAATATACAGTAAACAACTTTTAATCTAAAAAAAAATGCAACTGTATCTTGAATGAATTCTCATATTACAATTTCACTCTTGTGAAAATGTGCAAAATTGTGCAATTTTTTCAGAAATATACAATTTTATTCTTAAATACTGTTAATGACTTATATACCCAATGATAAGCAAAAGTAACAGCAAAAAAAAGCTGATTGAAGTGGTCATGGAAAAGCCATTCGTATGTATCTTGTTTAAATGGTACATAAACGTACAGTAGTAACAAACGAGTGCAATGATTGTGTGTTTACCTGGTACTCTACAGGTCATACAAACATTAACTAAGGACGTTTTATTCAAAACAATTACTATAAGTAGGTCATAACTGTGGATACTACTGTTAAAATAAACACACTTTAAGCAAATTTCAATTTTAAAACGCTTTTTTATTATTTTTATTAATAATATTTCCGGATGAAAGATATTGTCACACATCCTGGTCATGTAAAATGTTGAAATATACAGCATAGCATGTCTATGCTCACGAGGCTTCCAGAAGTGCTGTAAACATTCCATCCATTTAGTTTGACAGAACTTGTGAAAATGCTCAGGTGACTCTTTTTTTTTTTTTTTTTATTAAAAAGGCAAAAATGTAACTGTACAGGTAAATGCTATATGTCGTGTTCAAAACGTAGTTGGAAAGGCTTTGTTCAACTTTTAATGCAATAACCTATGGCAGCACGTGGCAAGCAAAATAATTGTCAGAACATAAACCATTTAACTCTGCTATCTATGAAGAGAGGTGGCGAAAGGCGGGTAGAAAATATACTGGTGCGACTCACTGAATTGCAAGAAAAGTTCATTTATTCAAGTAGCTTGATTGAAAAAAGTGAAACTTGTATAAATGCAATACACATGGCGTGAACAATTTCATTATTCAATATTTTGATGATTACATTGAACGAAAACCTCAAAATTCACAATCTCAAGAAATGACAATACAGTATGACAATCCCCTGCATATTCGCAGTTCACGTTTCACAAATAATTCACGTTTGTTTTTCCTATGGAACCTATCCCCAGCTAATGACTAAAAAGTGAATCCATTTGCATGTTTGTGTCATTTCTGAAATGCTCTAAGATGCTTCAAGAGGGTGCCAAAATGGAACCTGTTGTCTAGCAAGTGTGTTTAATATGAGGCATCTTGACTGAGAGACACGCTTTGTATGACGCGTAGGAGCTGAGTTTAGCCTGGGTTGTTACAGAGAGTCTACACCGAATGTAAAATTGTGGTGCATTTTTTTCTGATTGAAATCATCTGTACGACATTTATTTTTAAGGTTATGTATGATGAGTTTGAAATGTATGAAACGGTTTTGACATAGTTTGTAGTAAATTTAACTACTAATATAGGCAATCATAAACATTTTGGGGGGGCGTCACAGCTGGGTTCAGTCCCTATTACCATAGATTCTCTACACACGGTGAAATAGTTCATGATTATTTGTTATCGTTTTAATTTTAAGGATACTAGCTACAACCAACATTCACCAACTCAAGAACTTAGAATATTACATAAGAAACAATCTAAATGGTATTTATTAGCGGAATTGGGTAGGAATGGGCCATAGTAATTTACTACTTGCAGACGCTAAGGATCCCACCCCGCCACATATAGCGAAACTCTTCAAGTAATTGATGCCTCCCTTTGAAAAGGGTTCTAGTTGCCTGTAGTTGCCCTATCATAGTGGCAAAGCATTACTTTGTCCAAATTGAAGCTCCTCAATTCATTCCAATAGATTTTCTTAGCGACAAGATGGAAATGCTGGGAGTTCACTGTACATAAGTTTCACTTTTTGAATCCAACTTGTGAAATAAATGAACTCTTCTGGTGCACATGTATGTCTGTTGTGGCAGTGCATCCCTCGAATCCCCTCCCCCCCTCATTTGAGGAAAGTATCAAGCTTCCGCTTGATATTGTCAAAGGAGTCCGTCCCCATGTAGTCCGCCTGCCCTTGCTCCCATTTCTGCTTGCGCTCCTCTGAAGATGGCTGCTGCTGCTGCGGTGTCGATAGGTGGACCGCTGCGGCCACGGACGCCAGGCTCTCCTCCATGGCCTGAGGAAACCAGGGGGAAAAAAAAAACATGAGTCCAAACTAAAAGACTTTGTTAAAAAAAAGAAAAAAAATCAGCACAAATTAATGCCGCAGAAGCTCTGTTGTGAAGTCACAGCGAAGCCAACAAGCTTGTGTTGAGCTTCTTCCATACCTGTGCACGCCCAAAAGTAACCATGTCACTGTAGGGGAACTTTACGGGAAAGGAAGGGGCATCATCCACCACCAGAAATACATAACAACAATCATATTTATATCATCTGTCACGACTTTAAAAAAAAAGCATATCACAATTCATAAATGCGGACGGTGTAGTTACCTCCTCGATGCATTCCGAGTGGAAGGGCTGGTCTCCGTAATGCTCCTGTAGCATAGGCACCACGCTGGTGGAGTACAAGGCCCACCAGTCCAGGAGGAAGGAGGGGTGCGCGCCGCCGGATATCCCTTTGGTTTGGGCGTCCAAGCCGTGGCTCCAAGGTTTGGTCTTCCCCAGGAAGTGAACCACCTTGGCGTTGCTACCATAGCTGAAATTAGACCAGGTGGAGTCAATGTAGATTATGCTCTGAAAAGATATAACTTTTTTATTTATTTTATTATTAGTAGAAGTATTATTATGACTTCTATCTTGACAAAATATTGAAAAAACATTGATCTGAAGTATAACACTTTTTTCCCCCTAAAATGCATTTCTAAAAATAACACTTTATTCTCGGAATATTACAACTTTAATCTTCAAAATATCTTTAAAAAAAATATGTCTGTCAAATACTTGGACTTTTTACCTCAAATGACAATTTGCCCTCAACTATATGAATTTATTCCTCCAAAATATATATGGCTATTTTCCCCCTCATGAATGTACGACTGAAACAAAACCGGTGTCTTGTGGAGTCGGGAGAATATGTATTGACGTCGCTGTTGTATGAGCACATTTCCCCAGGATTGTGAGGCTTGTTCATTGGCCAGAGCGCTGCCAAAGCTGACAAGTGGCGACAGGTAAAAACACATTCATCATTCCTGCTACGACGGGTGAAAATACGTTCGTCATTTCTACTGCGTTGCCAAGAAAAAACAAAACCTAGAGCTTGTCAATAAGGTTTACGTCTAAAGGGGGAGCTTCCACGGCCACAAGGACAGAAGAGTGGGCGCACAATGACCTGGCTGAGTGGTAAACATAAAGGTCTTTAAATAAACGGCTCTATTTGGGGATTTGCTATCAGCTGTTGGGGCGGAAACCCTATCCGGAGTTGCAGGCGTCCCACTACTCATCTTGTTCTGAACTCCATGTCAGCATGTGATTACGAGCGCGTGATTTGCTTGCGCGTCGTCACATCTTACGCAGACTCTTTGCCGTAGTAGGATTTTACATCTTCCTACACCGCAACTTTAAAAAGCTAGTGCCCCATGCCTCTCCTCCCCGTTGCCCACTCCAAGTATTCAAGGCCCCCCTCACCAATATGTCAGCAAACGGGTGAGACACTTACTGCTTGAAGGCCGGTAGGTACGTATAAATGGCGATGCTGCTGAGGTTGTAGATGAAGGGGAGGTGTTTCGAAATGTCAGCCGTGGCCCAGTCGCTGAAGAAGCCGTTCAGAACCCCTTGGTCTCCCCCTGAAACAGAAGGGAGGCAACCATCAAAAGGATAGTATTAGCTCCAATTTACTGGAGGGACTTGTCTTTGGATCGGACTGGACTGATCCACAATTTGAATTCTATTTAGATTCCAGAGGGATGTAACATTAAAAGTAGTGTACCAAAAGCAATTGGGGGTTCAGTGGTTCAGTTGACTGCCTTACAAAATGAAGGGAAACCAAGTCTGGTTTTCTGTGATGGGCAGAGATAGGACCAAGGTTAGTTTAGCTTGGGTGGAAGTCATGTGCACTAGGTTAGGAATTAGTCGGCGACTTCACACCCTTCATGGAAAAATAGTTTTGACCGGAAAAAAAGTGGTCACCTCCCTCGTGGATTGCCAAAAGTACTGAAGGTGTGTGTCACCAGACCTCAGGGTTCAAAATGAAAGTGTTGAGAACCTCGTAGCTGTCGACCAGTATCTTAGATTATATTCAACATATGATTGTGATGTAAAGAAGGTAATGGAGAAGTGTTGTGATGTGGCATCTTGAATGGGCGGTAGTCAGTCCAGTTTTGGTGAGTACTAGTAAACCATTGTTGACTAGTAGACAAGACTTCAGAACTCCTGCTGACTTGAGTGCAGGCAGTGTGGGTTCAGTTTCCACTCGGTGACTACAGTAAGGAAATGTGAGCGTGAATGGTTGTTATGGGAAGGTTGTTAAAAACAATGTTTGGAAAAACACTTCTAGGCCATAAATATAAAACATTGAAATGAAAAACGGAAAGTACGCCAGTAACTGAGTGTGCCTTGTGCCACGTAAAAAAATATATAATGTTGCTGCGCAAACTTGCAAAATTTCCATTTTTACTACGTTGTCTCATATAAATGTAGCATAGACTTTCTAATATGCAGTTACGTGTATACGGCTAGTTTTCACAGTTGCTGGCCAGAGCTTACAGTATGTGTCACATGAGCATTACAGTTGACACCCAACCTTCTTCCTCACCGTGGCAAATATCAAAGATCAATGTGTTGCTATAAATAGGGAGGCTTGCTTACTTTCGGCTCGCTATAAATTTATTTAAATGGGGGGTTTGCTTGCTGTTGGCACAATGACCTCCCTGTCAAAATATGTGCAATAATCAGAAGCCTATGGAAGGATTCCTTGGGCGCTGGCATCAGAATTGTCAAACATCATCATACTGTAAAGCTTGTGAACATCGCAGTTTTGAGCGGAATAACTGGAGTTCTTGGAAGCTACATTTCTGTCCAAGTGAGTGATCAAACTCCAAACTTTTTGTCAGTTTCCACCCGCTCCTGAGGGCAACATTGCTTAGCAGGCAGCGTGCGGAGCCTTTATCAGAGGTTTTTTTTTTGTCTCTTGCGTCTCGAAAATGACAAACAATCAGCCCAAAGTGAAAACATCCGAGCGGGCGCACCCTGGATTTTTGATTAGTTTTTACCATTCTTCACGGTTTAATTGCATCTACGATGTTTCATGACTCATTTTCCTTCATAAAAAAAAACAAAACACATTTACACTCAAAGCATCTGTTAAATGCCAACGGGGGTGCGTTGCACACTTTTAAAGATTATAATGGCTATAATGTCTTCTTTTGTTAATTGCCCCTTACTCCATTATAGTAGCGATTATACAACTTCCCGTAGTGAAATATTCTGCAAATAATGCTTGTAAGTCATCAAGCGAGGAAGGTAGTTAGCTCCGGCGTCTTAATTGACTTCCGTTGCTTTAGAAAAGTTTGAAGCGCATCGTTTCATCCCCCATTTGGTTTATGGCGATGATACCTAGTGCAGTTTACCGCTTCCTTTTTTTCGACAAAATGACATTATCCCTCAAGGGATGGAAATAATTCAGGTAACGCACCGTCACCGCTTTGTTGATATTCACAGTCAACTTGAAGCGCACGGCTGATGAACTATTCTCTTCATTAACGTTCCTTTCTAAGTCTGTACATGATGTCTTGGCCAGCCACTAAGGCCTACTCACAGCTGATTCGGCTTACATAAATGCAAAGTGGGAGAGAGTTTAAGATGCGGTTTGGTTCACGTGCTTGTTTCTTATTCTGATTTAGTAGATTCCATACGGAAGTTAATTTTTTCCATGATTCTATTCAAAGTGCTTTTTTTTTTTTTAGAAAGTAATATAATAGGATATTCTGTAACTAAGAATGATAGTATCACGATACATGCTGATAATAGAACTAAATTGAAGTAATGAATATCAACAAAGGCCCAATTATCGGATGTCTCAAAGATTATCCTGTGCAATTAGCCTAACATTTCCTACCCGATCTGCTTGAACGGTTTAGGTTGACAATCGTAAATGTTAAACCTGTTCAATATCTACAATTGTAAATCCTCAATAAGTTTGGCTAAGCCACGGACTTGAGACAATAACAAGTTAGGAGGCTTTACCATTAGAGCGGTACGAACACCATTTTTCTCCACGTCACGTGTTGGGTCCCTCACATAATAAGAATCATTTATGTTAAAATCTATTTTTGAATGACAAGGGGATTTCTGGTATGTAGTCCGGCCAAGTGGGTGGTGTCCTGCCAATTCATTGCCGTATATCATTGTCTGTTTGGAGCCAGGCATGCAGCGTTAAGATGCATTGGATTCCATCGCTATCTCAGTTATTTTTTTTTTTAAATATCATTCATAATCTGTAGAGTGATGGAAAGCTTAAGTGTCAACCTGGCTAAAAGGTCAAAGCAGGTTCCACTCATACCTTAGTCTACATAAAAACACCCTGTTGAAGAACAGCTTTAACGTTTTTGTGCACTGACGGCGTAAACAAGGTATTCAGCCTCCAGGTGCTGATCCCTGTAGTAAACCGACACAAGATCAAACTCATAAGTCAACTTTAGGCTTCGAAACAAGAGACAACGAACCCAAGTGTGGTGTGATGTCTGCTTCGTTCAAGCAGTCCTTGCTACCGTAAAAAAAAAAAAAAAAAAAATTGCATTGGCTTGGTTCTGTATATGCATGGTCAAACACCCCTACTTTTATACACTTAACCCCCCTCAAATCCCAAAATATAAACACGCTAGTAATTTAATTTTTTTCTTTACTTGCGCAAGATGTGTGTGTTGGCTTACCGTCAAAGCTGCCGTGTTCTGTGCAGTACTGAAGGAGTTTGTCATAAGTCTCCACAGATGGACGAAAAACAAACACGCCAGAGTTGAAGCAGTCAGGCCAGCCAGGATCGGGGGCAGCTGACAGTTCTTCTCTGTCAAAGAGCTCGTCTATATTCGTAAGCACCTGGGACGTATACAAACGGGCGGAAAAACGTGCTCACGCACCTTTTTTGATTTGGTGCGGTTATTTGACATGCTCTCGTGGTCTCACCAGAGTGTCTGCATCCATGAAGACACACTTAGAGTAATGTGTGAGGGTCCAGCAGTGGAGTTTAGTGAAGGTGACGCCCAATTCGGGCCTCCTCAACAGCGCCAGGTGGGCCGCGTCGCCGCTGTCTAGCACGTCGACCAGCCGAACCTCATCGAAGATCCTCCTCAGCACGGACCTAACGGTTTTTGAAGCGTCAAACAACAACACGGGACTGCCGGTTGGATGGGAATGGGGCTTCCTTACTGGCAAGGTTCCGACACCTGGGGCCCGATGAGGGCTGCCAGCTTTTTGGAGGTTTTGTGGCGGCGCAAGGACTGGCCCAGAACCATGGCTCCCTTGGCATAGCTGTCATTGGTAGCCAATGTCACAAAAGCTTGGTCTGTAGAGGAGGAAGAGATGCACGTTTTTTTACTCTTCTAATTCCCAGAGCAATGGGCGACATTTAGAGGTGATTTAAATCCCTACATTCTACCAACTTTGTTTTTGCCAACAGTAATGAATTTAAATGTTGAAATGTGTTGCAAGCTGCGAGGAGACGTGTTTGGCCAGGCCTCCATTCACCCACACTCCCTTTTCTATGGGTGCATTCAGCTAAACTTTAAGGGAGACATTATGATTTTCTTTTTTTTTGCCCCAACTTTTAAAACAGTTCTCTTGTGTTTTCATAACACTCTTTTGTCAAAATACCCCAAGGATCAAGAAGTGTATTGATAATTTAAAAACAACTTGCAAAGTAAAAACCAATACAAAAAGCAGCATTTACGAGGATATAAAATACATTTAAATCTAATCTCAGCAACGGCTCGCTCACAGGCATTTTTCAGAAATGGGCAGATAAAAGGTGTACGTTCAATTTCAGAGGCCGAACAATTTGGGTACACAATATTAAATCTTTTTTCCATAATAGCTTCTTTAAAAAAAGAGAGATGGACAGTTACAGTTGATGTGTTTGAGCCATATGTTTTCTCGATGAATTTGACATTGTGTTGAGTGACGAGTTATGGTTATGTCATCATAGAGTGATATTAACATCACAAAGCATAGTACTAAATAGCAATGCCACTTGGTAAAGATGATATGAAAACAATGTCAGATATGTCGTTGTTGTAGTTGTGGTTCGGATTGTTTTTCAGGGTCGTCACAGCGAGCCATGCACATGGTTTGGCACAGTTTTTAATGCCAGATGCCCTTCCTGACGCAACCCACCCATTTTATATCCCGGCTTAGGACCAGCTGAGGCTGGGTAAAACAATAGCAGACATCACTAAACATTAATAATTCATACTGCTGACCAGCATCCACCCTGTTCACCAGGGATGCCACTTGCCGATGGCGTCCCCTACCTTTGCCAGGACTGTTTTGTTTGACGCAAGTGATGTCATCATATAGCAACACAAGCTAATACAAAAATACACAGTACTGTAATTCACAGAAATGTCCTCATATATTGCTGCAAATATTTGTGGAATTGGATTAAAGGAGGGTTAGATTAAATTGAAGATTACTCATTAACACTGCCTGACTCCATGGATGTTGTCCTCCATGTTCAGTTGTCACGGCGACCAGCTGTTCATGTTGCAACAACAAGTTAACAGGCTAACACAAAAAAATGCTGTATTAAACTGAAATTTTATCACTTGTCGCAGTAAGTGTACATTAAGGCAATATAACGTTGGCTATAGACAATAATTGCTGAAGATAATTCATTGTGTAACTCATATTAGTATCGGACACAGGTTATGACGTCATATAACTCAAGCAATATTTAATTGAGTTTTTGTCACTTGCGCCCTTTTTTTTGGTAAAAATGTGATTAAAGGAACAGAAAGATTAATTCGTAATCCATAAACCACTGTTTTGTTAGCAATTTTGTCTGACATGAGTTAAGTCATAGTGGAACTCAAGTTAACCGGAAAATACACTGAATATAATGTCACTTGTTGCCTTAATGTTAATGATGCAAAATAAAGTATTGCTTTATAATGTTAGACATTAGATTATACTGAACATTAATAAATCGTTTGACGTCACTGCACCGTGCTGTGACGTCGGCACGATAACGTCACCTTTTCTATACATTGCACAATGTACCTACATTATCATTTAACCGAAAAGAGATCACTTAAAAGCCCTACGCACATGAGTTCGACGTTGAAGTGACGACACATTGCCATTTCCACGACATGTAAAGCTCGCGCGACGTCACTCCGTTGACATTTTTGCGTGTTTAAGTTACCGCTTTTCCACGTTACACTAGAAGGCGCAGGTCTCGCCTCTTTGGCATTATCGCGGTATTTGGAGGAAAAGTCGCGTTCCGTCAGCTCATACCTGCCATGACTGAAGGAAGAAAGTCCAAGCTACGTCGTCGTAGCTTCGTGGACGCGACCACGACACCCACGCACGCACACACACGCGCACACACAGTCAAGGCAACTTTAGCGTGGGAACGAAAAGGAGCGACTAAAGTATACTGAGGTGCATTTATAGCAGCGGGACAGTGGTCGGCGTCATGTGACTGGGGGGCTGTGTCCTGTCCACACAGACACTTGCTCCCTGCATGAGCGGATACGCACACAAACACGCACTCTCTACAGGCCTTTAGGGGTGGAAGGGGTGTGTGTGCGCGGACACATAAGCCATTATTATGCTGTCGTAGTTCTATATGATACATAATAATGTTCACTTTGGCCTGAGATATTATAGAAAAGAAGGGAGGATGGAATAAGTATTTCCTGTTCGTCCTTCCTTCTTTCCCACCATGGCTTAAAGCTATGATTTGAAACCCTTAGTACAGCTCTGACCCCAGCTAAAAACTCTAACTTGAAACCTGAACCCTGGCTAGGCAAGATATTATACTTTAATTCCCTACCCCTTGTTTGAAACCCTAATCCCGTCTTGAAACCTTACTTTGGAAGTCCAAACGCTCCATGAAACCCACGTATTTGGCTTGCACCCCTATCAGAATACGCAAGCAATTTGTCTCCAGTCTTTGGAGCGTCTCTATAGTACTACAGCAAAACAAACACGATAACAAATTACACATTTAGGACAATACAAGTTTTCTAAATACAGAGTAATAAAGCAATATAAAGTGACCAATGGTGTGGTAACAACAGTAATGGAAAAAGATAAGAGTGACAGATAAAATGAAATAATACACTCAGGCAGGAAAGCCTTGCTCAATGCCACTTTAACTTGGAGTTCATCTTGGAGACTTTAATTGTAAATTGTTGCAGATTGGAATGTGTGTAGTGCACAGTGTTGTGAAAATATTTGAGGAATGTTGCAATGTTGAAGGAGGACATTTCAAGCAACCGTGTCAAATAAATGTGTATGATACCTATATGTGATGCTCTAGCGTCATCTTGTGGACAGTGAGCAATACAGCGATTCATTAGTCAGCGTTTCACAACCTTAATCGCGCTAAAGCACATTGGCCTACTGTATTTTACGTTAGAAAAGAACATCTCGGCAAATCACCCATCAAAAATATCACAAAAAGCATAAATACTGAAATATAATGATGTAATTACTTGAGTGTGAAATTGGGCCTGCTTAGTTGAGCACGCTTTATGTTTATGTTTTATTTTATTTATCATTCAGTTGCGTGAATGGCAACCGGATGAGAGATGACAAGGATACAATTTTCGTCGTTGTATGAATAATAATTTTCAGACCAATTCATTATACATACATTTAGTAGTACAATTTTTGTTACCGTGTTTAAGGTACCTCAACAGCACACATTGAACGTTAAATATTTGCTTAGCATTTCGTTTTTTATTTATTTGGTACTTTCTTTTTGATCAGTAAGTTATCTTTATACAGTGTGTATCCAATATAAGTGATTTTATTTGCTTTGTCACTTAGTTAATGTTGCTGTTGCAGTATTTTGTGTCCAAAATTAATACAGTAAACCAGATGTTCATCAACCCCAGTTTGCTTTTGTAGTGTAAAAAAAAAAAAAAAAAGATAACTGTTATTGGAAACATTGGAAGCAGAAAGTTTCTCTTAGAGACCCACGGAAATGTAGACGGGCTCTGAGTAAATGCGTACTACTGCTTTAAGTACTGTCAATTCCCCTCAACCCCCCCAAATAATATATTTCAAAATTTAATGCAGTGGAGCCTGTATAGTGGGTCCATTGTTTTTATTTGCTATACATTAGTGTTTTATTCTACATTTTCCCCCTGCCATCAGACAAAGCAGCAGACACTCTATTATCATACACGCGGGGATGGATCATTGATTTTATTGTTCGCACTCATCGTGACATTCTGTCAAGCACAGCAAGGAAACATGGCGGGTGGTGACCGTTCCCATGGATACGGGGCTGGAGATGGCGGAGAGGTTGCCAGGGGCCAGGGGGAAGCTGGAGAACCAGTTGGCGGGGGTCCTCGGCTTCTGTGTTCCCGCTCTCCTCTTAATAGAGGTTCTTCTGCACGTAGGCGGCAATGTACTTGACGGCCAGCATGGTCTCCTCGCACGTGGGCTTGATCTGAGACTCGGGCAGCAGGAAGCCGTAACGACCGGTGTCGCGCAACTCAAAGGTGAAGGAGTATTTCACACCCAGGTCGTAGGCCCAGTCGTCGGAGCCTCCGGCGGCGGGGTCTGAGGGCATATAAGCCGGGGAGTTTCATTGAACGTTTGCTTGTGGGATGCAAAACAATTGGAGTCCTGCAATAAGGCCTAAAACTGGGTACAGTAAATGATGGACAAGCGTATGTAGGGTGGAAGCTGAATTTAGTCCGGGATGTTTGTGGGTGTCACGAGTGACTTTACACACAATTTTACACTTTTCAGAGGTAGCATCAGAACCATATTCACGACGGACGACCTGTGTAAACAGCTTCTGTTACTTTCCCGATGTGCCCATTTTGCAGGCTTAACATAGTAGCTAACCAACCAACAACAACATAAGATTTAGTCATAGAATTTTTACTTTCCACAACAGGTACTTTGCGAAGGTAATAGAGACAATGAAACTAGACTGCCAAGCCCACAGTATTTTGCTTTTACTCACAGATGGTTGCTGCACCAGGTCCACTGGTGTAGCGAGTTCCATACAGACGTTGAAGAGCAGCAGAAGCTCCCTGAGCGATCTTCAGCTGTAATACAGTGGAGAAAAAAATGACATTTGCACTATTTATTATTATTATTGTTATTAGTTAATTTACATTATTATGCCACCAGTCATGATAGACCAGGAAAGATTGTTCAGGAGCTCCTCGGTTTAAGCCACGCATGTACGTCCATTTATGACTGGAATTGCTTGCAAGTTATAATTTAGAGACTGATAGGAGCTATGAACTCAATCCAGATGATAACAGTAAAAGACTCGTGCGGATGCACATGCAACGCATTTTTGCGGAAATCGTGGCGGCGCCCAGCAGGAAATGAAATCAAGGCAAGAAATGCACGCTCGGGAAATGAAATTCTTCATCTGCAAGGCTTCTTTTGTTCCCCGTCTCCTTTCACGTGTCAAAAATTACCCGTGAGGGCGCGGAGAGATGTGTAAAGTGTCAGCACTAGAGACAAGGTGCGAGCATTAACTAACTCGATGATCCCGAGCATTAACTAACTTGATCCCCCCAGCTGAGAGCCAAAAGCCGAGCGGGGATAGGCAAATGAGCTTTTCTACGAGGACATACTGACCAGCTCGCTGTGGTGCGCAGCCAGCTCGTAGGTGTACGAGTAAGGGAAGAGCAGCAGCTGCGAATACGAGTGGATGGTGATGTAGGACTTGATGGCAGACTTGTTCCTGCGGATGAAGTCGGCCACGTTCTTGACCTCAATCTCAGACTCGGGTTTGTAGCCGCAGAAGGTGTCGCTGCAGGGGTTGCTGGAGGCTCCGATAGCTAAAATAAAGACCTTGATTAGCGTCTTTGGACTAGAAATTGCGCGTGAATGCTGAGAGATGCAGAAGATTCCAGAGTCATCAAAGGGGACAAATTGTGGAGGTTGTACTTTTTGATTGACACCTGAGACAGTCTCTCTCCCTCATCTCCATCCTACTTACTGCACCAGCCGGCATTCCAGTTCCTGTTGGGATCTGCTCCAATGCAGCTGGATCCAGACCTCCTGGAGCGAGTTTTCCTCCACATCCTATTCTAAAAAGCACACATGGCAAACACAATCACTCACGCGTTTCGATGTGAGACTCGCCGCACGGTGGCACAGTCACATACGTTCTTGTGGGTGTAGTCATAGCCATCAATGTTGAAGACCGGAAGGACGTAGACGTCCATCTGGTTGAGCAGGCTGGTCATCTGAGAATCTTTGCCGTAGGTGGACAGAGCCTGAGGACACAAATATTTTGGGAATCATCCCTAATTTTAAGATGGGGGTTCTTAGGCTCGTACCTCCTTGACAAACCATTGGCAGAAAGCGGGGGAGATCCACTCTCTGGCGTGGATGCCGCAGTCCAGGAAGATGGCTGGCTTGGTGGAGCTGGACTTCTTGCCGAGCTGCGATGGCAAAACAGATGTCAGCTGCGATCATGTTCAACACTCGTAGGGTCATTTGTTAAAAAGGCCTTGCTAGATACCTTCAGGAGAGTCATGGGGCGTCCCTCATAGGTTTTCCCAATCACCTGGCTACTTATCAGACTAGGGTTTGAAGAGGAAATGGATGCAATCCATGCCTGGACCTAAAACCAAAGCAGGACATGTGAGGGAGCCCCTGGTGCGGATTTTGTCTACGGGGTTAAAAAATGGACTCCTAGTTCAAGTCGTATTTGTGAGAGTGTAGATACAAACGCAGGCATTCCACTTCCTCTTACCTTGTCCCAGCTGTTGTACTTGGTGTAGCTGTGGGTTCGGGGTGAAGCCTCGTTGTCGGCCTGGTCCTCAACGGCAGCCTGCAGGTCGTCGATCAGGACCCTGTTTGAACATTCAGCAAAGCGCTCGCATTTCACAAAAATCTAACGCACACTGATAATCGGGCCGAATATGAGGATTTTGTCTCTTTTGATCAAAGGCTTCAAAAAATGTCATATAGCAGGAGCTCAAATGATGAAGTGAGCTAATATTTTCCCTTTTGTTACAGTACGTGAGAATGAATGTGTTTCTCAGATGATGATGATGATGAATAAATCTAAATTCAGATGTATGCCGAAGTTTTAGCCCAGTGTTGTAACTTACTCATGCTCCATGTTACTCCGCAGCAGCATGGTGTGCACCATGTCCTGGTACAAGGCAGGCACTCGGATGTCCACGTCAATGTTGATGGTCACCAGCTCGGCGCTCTCGGGGCTCCAGAAGTCGATCTGCCAAAAAGACAATCATGTTGAGCTACACCTACGGTAAGCCCCATGTGAAAGTACGTTTGGGATCGACGGTATACCTCGATGCTCTGTGCCAGGTCCTTAATGAGGGTCACATGTTCATCAAACACTGGTTTCAAACGCAATACTTGTTCACTTGGGAGGAAAAATGTGTTAGTGACGCAATAGGTCATCCATCCATCCATCCATTTTTCTGATTAGGGTTGAATGTGAGTTAGAGCCTATCCCACCTGACTTTGGATGAAACATAGACCCTGGACTGGTTGCCAACCAATCACAGGGTATTCGTGTTAATAGTCACATCAATGGACCACTTAGTCTTCAGTTTTGGAATGTGGGAGGATGCCAGAGAAAACGGCAAGCATAGTGAAACTCCACACAGGCAAAACCAGAGCCCAGATTCCAACGCAGAACCTCAGAACTGTGAGACAGACATACCAACCACTTTTCCCAACGTATTGCCACCAGATGAGATCCAATACAAATCCGGCCTTTCCGAAGATCCTTGCGCTCAATTTTGATTGGTATTGATGGCAAAACACAAGAAACCGCTCTGTGTGATGCAGTGCAGTTCAACGACAACAGCAGTGATAAACTGTGTCACAGTGGGGGTAAAAAAGCCTCCCTAAGATGACAACTTTCTTGTTTGCCGGCACACGGAAAATTGAAATACTCTGAGCTGATGGGAGGCTAATTGAACTGGATCAGAAGCCGACGCCACCATGATGGATCGCAGTTGTCACAGTATGCGGCAGAAGCAACAACTATGATTTGCTCGGTGTGTCTCACATCATACCCCGAAAAGAAAAAATGGACTTGTCTTTTCATCAGAAGGAATGTTACCCATCGAAGCGAGCGACGTCGGCCAGGGTGACGGCGACCAGTCCGAAAAGCAGGAGGATCCTCATGTTGGCAAGTGGGGCTGACGTGGCCTCCCGACGGCTTTTATAAGCGCGGGCTGCACACCCCCTGGACGCCAATCGCGTCAGTCAGTCCTGGCATGCACGAGTCAATCATTAATCAGGGGTGTAAACTTGCAAGGTGAACATTTTTAGGAATGATGACTTTCATGATCAACCTCGGAAGTAAGAAAGATAGAATAGTGTCGACTCTAATGTTATATTTTATTCATATTCTCACATATTCACAACTGTACACATAAACAGTAGAAAACAATATATCAACATATTTAAATACCACAAAGACAACCACCCACTTCAACTTTTTTTTATCATTTTGTTACCACCAAGTATCCATTACATTGGTTGACATTATCATGAGGAGCACATTGGACAGTACAACTACCGGATAGCATCCTTAGTATTTTATGCCGTACAGTACATTTACGCCACGTTTTTAGCTTTTCAATTTTTATTTTTATTTTTTTGCCCTTCCGACTAGAGAAGTAGCTGCTGAGCACACAAAACATTTTATCACTGGTAAGCACGACTGTCCTGTACTGCATGCAAACACTCGGCTAAAGCGGTATACATGCATACCAATCTTTATCTTGAAGCGATTTTTAAAACGATAGCCCCGACACCAGTTTTATCAATCGACATGAAATTGAGCGGACATGTCTATCCTGACAGGACACACAAAAAAGACTCAAGTAACCATGCCTGAAATTGAAGTTCACCATTTTGTCTTGAAGCAGCTGTTTTGGGGTAATTTCAGGGCTCTAACTTGAACTCCTACAATGGAATATGTTTGATGATCAATTTATGTTGTCAACACAACCGGTTGCTCTTCTATTCACGTGAGGCAACAGGTTAAGCTTTTGTCGATTCCTGATTGGCTGCTGTTCTGTTTCATAAGAATTTGCAATTGTAACGATTTATCGCTCAGGATAATCTTTCAGTGACGTCTGATTTAAAAGGGTAAAAAAATAATAAATTAAATTCGGCCCGATTGTCAGTTTGTACCTTAATTGGCTATCATTCAGTTTCACACCACAATCGCAGATTCCGTGGATCGTCCCAACTCGTCTTGGCCTCAAGCAGCGATTTGCGATCATAAAAATCTAATCAACATTTACCATTGTCTGCTCAAACCTTTTTCTCAGTAGATAAGGGAGGAAAATCACCCTTAACTCAACCCACACCACAGGATAATTGCTCAGGCTAATCTTTTAATTGGGCTTTTGCCATCTTTGATTGCAAGGAAGGAAATATGCCCTGATTTAACCTGATTGTCGGTATGTGCGTATTTTTAATGAACTATCCTTCTGTTTGACGTCACAATCACGTGGTCTGTGACTCAGCCCAACTCTGTGTTGACCACACACATCTGTAATCGAAAGGTTTAACATTTACAATTGTCGGCCCGGATCGTTTTCTTAGCAGATCAGGGAGGAAAAATTCCCCTTAACACACCCCTATAATTGGGCCCTTGCTGACTTGGCTCGCAAGTGGAAAGGAAAATGCTCAAATTTGGCCTGATTGTCTGCATTTGTGCACCCATCTTAAGCAAAGAACGCATCGGCATTATATTGAGTGACATATATTTCTTGTAAATATTCCTTGTGACTGATGGACCAGCATGCTACAGGACATCAAGACAGTCTTTGCGTGCTTCAGTGCTTGGAGTGTTGGGGTTTTCCAACCATGGAATGTCTTCTTCTTCGGCCACTGAAATTTCCCACTGTTACTTCCCGTCAGACAAAGCCTTGCTCTTTAGGGCTGTCAGGCTCAGAGCCTCAGAGGCCCGAAAGGACAGGGCACTCATCTTGGAGCTGATGCTCGGGTGTGTCCCCGGGGGTCCAGCGGGTGAGCAGCGCAGCAGCCGCTTGCAGTTCTTGCGGAAGTTGCGTCCCACGAAGCCGTAGATGATGGGGTTGACACAGCTGTTCAGGTATGCCAGGCAGATGGTGAAGGGCATGGCGGTGTCGATGATTTCCAGCATGGCGCAGTTTTCCACCAGCATGAGTTGGGTGAGAACCTGCAGGAAGTGGAACACCTGGTGCGGCATCCAGCACAGGAAGAAGGCCAGGACGGCGGCGGCGAGCATACGCAGAACCTCGTCGTCGCGGGACCTCGAGCTCTTCTGGATGTGCCTCGCACCCACCAGCGCACCCCCGATCAGGCAGTAACACGTGATGATGATGACAAATGGCAGGAGAAAGCCCATCAGGCTCTTCATGAGGCTGATAGCCAGCAGGACGTCCTTCAGCCTCTCACGGTCGGCCGGGTTGGACGGGTGCAGGACGCCGCACAAGGTGTTGTTGGAGTTAGCGACATTGATCACATCCCGCGTCAATGCCGTGGGTACGCTCAGGACCAAGGCCACCAGCCACACCACCACGCAGGTGATGCGGGCGTACGCCACCGTGCGGAAGCGTCGCGACCGCACGGGGTGCACAATGGCCAGGTAGCGGTCGATGCTGAGCGCGGTCAGGAAAAAGGTGCTGGTGTACAGGTTCAACATGGCCAGTCCAGCGCTGGTCTTGCACAGAAATCCCCCGAAGGGCCAGTGGTAGTCCAAGGCGGTGAATGTGGCCCACATGGGCAACGTGATGAGGAAAGTGAGGTCGGACACGGCCAGGTTGAGCACAAATATGTTGGCCACCGTCTTGAGCTTCATGTAACAGTAGATGACCGCCACCACCATGCTGTTGCCCATGATGCCGATGATAAAATTACAACCGTAGACGATGGGCACCAAGGTGAATATGATATAATGTTTCCCGGATATGCCGCATGTCAGGTTTATCGGATTTGTCGTCCCTGCTGTGACGTTCTCCATGTTTCCACTGCCAGATGCCAGAATTGTGAAACAGGCGTTGGGCGAGGGGCCTTAGCTCGTTCTATAAAGGAAACACAAAAAGAAAAAAACCCATCAGAAAGTGGCAGAGCCTTTTGTCGTCGTTATTGGTGGGAAGCATAAAATACTTTGTTACTTAAGTACATTTTTAAGGTATCTTGGTCAAGAAGTTGTTTTTATAAGGCGTCCAGTGATTTCCCCTCCCCACCCCCCAAAAAAACTTCTACTCAGTAGGAGTATTATGCAAGTCAATAAAAGAGGCGAAACTATTTTGAGTGTGAGTACTATTGCCACCTCTGGCACCAGCACGGCCCATAAACACTAAATCCACACAAAAGCGCTCACCCCTGCACACGAGCTCATTACAGACCCCCACATTAAAGCCATCCTTTCGCTTTATGCTACCTCGCTAAAAGAGGAGGCCGTGAAAAAAACAGATGTCAGATGCCCTTATATTCCAAAAAATGCTCCTCAGGAACGTCGTTACTCAGATGTTCAACGTCCCGACTCCTCATTTAATAGTCCCTCGGCTAATGAGCGGCGACATTCCGTCCATCTGGGTGGACCCTAAGCCCCCAGAAGGAAAACATTATTAATAACTTGAGAATGCAATTTCTGTACAAAGTGCACATGTGTGCTGAGGAGCTGAGACTACACTGACATGCTGTGGAATGACATTCATTGTTGGAATGTTAAATGTGAGGCTTGAAGTTACAATTTGAATGGGTCAAAAGATGTGGAAGGAGGACATATGAAAAATTCCTATTAATTTCTCTGTGTACAAAACGATTCGTCAAGAATTCCATGAATATTAGAAGAAATGCCATTTTTTTAATAAAAAAGAAAAAAAATAATTGGGGTAAAAAAGAGGGACGGGTGCGTACCGATACCAGGTATCGGAATTTGGCAGAGAGCGGCCTTATTTCAAGGTATCGGGTACTTTGAAAGGCTGCCGATACCAGCCATTAATACTTAAGGCAAAACCAAAACTGCGGCAGTTTATCGGAAAAAATGGTCTTTGTTCACAGTTTTTTGCCATTGCGTTTAACGAAATATATTTACAATACAATACAACTTTATTTCCATCCAGGGAACAGCATCAAGAATTGTAGTTTCCATTCAGGCTCTCTTGCGTTACGGCCTGTGCAAAGCTACCAAACTCGGCTAAGCGCGCCATTAAACCACGGAAGGTATAAGAAGACACGTTTCAAAAAGCTTGCCTCGATACGTCGTGCCCCAGCGTGAGAACTTCTAATCAGTGTACACCTAAACAAACAAGACAGCGGGGATTCGGTTCTCTGGAAACTTTTTTTTTTTTTTTTTTTTTTTGCCTGGTGAGAAAATCAAACCTGCGTGCGGTGGAAAATTGGCCTGGGGGCGAGTCTTTGCTTCCATTTGTACGAGGAAGAGAGGTGAAATTAAACTGGTTTTAATGCTTAATGGCTTCGTGGGCCTCATTAGTTGACCTAAAATAGTCGCAGCATACAAAAAAACAAACGAGTCACTGAAAACGTCAGTGGGCTAACTCCAGTTTTTAAATGTTTTGCGTGATAGTGATTTAAAGTTTTGTCTGCCACCGAATGTCTGCCATTAAAAGTTGAGTGCGATAGTGGCCTAAGTCCAGACATCCATCAGCTCTGTCAATATTACATAGATGATCACAAATACATTCACTCATGCTAACGTGCGGATGCACTGACGCACAAGATAAAAAAATAAAAAAATAAATAAATGCTGGGTGCAGTAATGGACTGCCCCTTTTATGTGGACATTGGAACGAAACCTTGATTTTTTTTTTTTTTTTTCTCCTCATTCTGAAACTTACCTAAAAATGTCCAAAACTGACTAAGCCCACTTTAGTTCTCAGTGACTCACTTAATAAAGCTGCAAAGTCAGTGTTTGTAACCTATTATGGATTAATTAAAGTTGAAGAATAATTTTCTAAAAGAATTTTAAAAATGAAATAAACGCTATATTATTTTTCTGTGATATAAACTACAGTACATTATCATGAATACCTGAAGTTGACAGCTCACTATGAGCTGACTCTTGCCACGAGATGGCGGTATTGCTTCAGGATAGTATTCTAGTTCAGTGGCAACATCTAAAATAATATCTGTAAGATCAAATTTCATACTTGTATATTATGTGATGTGTGTCTATGTGTGTGTGTGTGTGTGTGTGTGTGTGTGTGTGTGTGTGTGTGTGTGTATGTATATATATATATACTGCATTAATCCTGCAGCATTCCACCAGAACAATTTTATCTTCCCGCTTCTCCAAATGTTCCACCGACTTTGGTGAGGAACAACAAGTGTATCGGCTGCGGACGTGAGGATTGTTACTTGTGGAAGACGCAGCACAATGATTGGCTATCTCGCACGCTTTCCTGCGCAGGTCCAGCCATTGCACGTCACTGCTTGGCTATTTGCTTGTCCAGAATGTTGTTTTCCATTGTTAATGATTAGAACAGCTGTTCAACTGTACAGCTGCAGGTGGGCACGTGGGCCATATATGATGGCTATAAAAAGTCAATACACCTCTGTTCAAATGCCAGGTTGTTGGGATGTATAAAAAAATATAATTAAAAAAAAGTTACTAAGAACTGCATGCCCCTCCAAAATTGATGGAAAGATGAGAAGAAAACCGTTCAGGGAGGCTGCCAAGAGGCTGACGGCACCATTCAAGGAGATGCTACAAAGCAAAACAAAGTCAGGAAAAGTCAACTAGAGCAGCTGAACTGTATTTGGGGTTACTGCGTAGCACTTTAAGTGGTGGCAGGTATGTTTTGACTCTCACTGTGGTTTCAGTGGTGTTGAAATGCACAGCAAGAGTCCTACTTTGTGAATTTTCTAATCTAATATTTTGGTAGTTCTTGTCACATAATTCATTCACGAATGTTTGGGTATTTTGGCTATTTTTGTCAAGTGTTTATGTTGAATACTTTTGTATTTTTCAATGTTGCATTGTGAAATATTTTTCCGCTCAGTTTTTTGTCCAAATTTTAGTAGGTATTTTTAAAATATATATTTTTTAAACGATTATTTATTCTGTTTTCTATTTTCTAATAATTGTGCATTTTTTAAAATCTTGTTTGTTAAAATGATTTTCCCCAAATTTTGAAATTTTTGTTTCTAATACTTTGGGTACTATTTTACATTTTTGTATTTTACTTGAATATTCCCCCTTAGTTAATCTGATGTTTTGGTATTTCAATATTGTTCCTTTTCCTTCAACTGTGCACCAAAGCATATTTAATATTTTGAGTCACAAAGACTCCCCTGAGCAAATCCCATACATTTTTCTTTTAGCATGATAATACTGATAGTGTAACTGTGCTCGTTTTTTCGCACTACAACGGTAATGTGAAATCTGATACTGTTTCGTCTCGTCTTCATAATAACTGCAAAAGATCTTGACATCGATCTTGGCTCCTCTAAGTTCCTTTTAAGGCAGAATTTTGTGTTGCATCTTGCAGGTGTTCTTGATAAAATGTCCGAACTTTGGTTTCACTTTTGAGGCATTTCCGACAAAGTCTCTCATTTCATGGAGGATTTATGATAAGCGCTTATGTAAATAATGTTGAAAATCTCCCACCATGTGCCCCGTTTATGATTTTATGAGAATTTGAAGTGTTTTTCCATGAGGGAAGTGCACGAAGGCAAACAACGAGGTGTGACAGACGGGAGCTCGGTGCTCGGAAGCAGGTGATCTTTAACGGCGGAGATATGCCGAGATGGCACATTACAGAATGGCCACCATAAACCCAGGGTGACCGCAAAACAGGAAGGTAAACATTGAGGTCGAAGCAGCATCCTCCTCCAGAGAAGAAGCGTAAAGGTCAAACAAGGCTTATGGTGAACAATCACGACAGGAATAGCAGGATGTTGGGGGGGGCGCCTTTTTTGTGTGCCAAACAAGGAATCCAACGGCTGAAAGAATGGCCACTGACAGCTCACATTTTTAGGTACAGTACAGTGGCTATAAAAAGTCGAGACACCACTCTTCAAATACTAGGTTTTATCCGTAAAAAAAATAAAAATAAAATAAGGCCACGATAAATGACTGCAAAAATGTCAGGAAAAGCCCACTAGAACATCTGAACTTTATTGGGTTAATCTGAGGCACTTCAAGTGGTGTCAGGTGTGTGCCAACTCCCATTTAACATGACTTGAAATGTGATGGGTTAATTCTGAACACAACCAGAGAGAAGACGGTGCGCACACTTGTACAACGTCATTATCTCAGTTTGTTTACATTCACTCCCTTCCCCTTTAAAAATTTGTGAAATGGTTTATTTTGGTGTCATTTTTTTTTTTTTTGCATATGACAAAATCCTGGCATTTGAACAGGGGTGTGCAGACTTTTGATATCCACTGTATTTGAAAACAGCCTCCTCCCGGGATCACGGGAAGTTTATGTCAAAGTGAAATCACCGCCTAGGTTTGAGCGAGTAAATAAAAAACATGCTTCCCAACAACAGAGATATGCGAGGCTGCCCTTGGGTTGCGCACCGGCTCCAGCCTTCCACACGCCACCCGTCCAGCGTGTGCAAGGCTGCCCGCACAGACAGCCAAGCGTAATGTGGGCTTGATGGAGTTAATGATTGAAAACAGGCCGTCATCAAGTAGGCTTCCTCTTGATGGCTGCTCCAATAAAACGCTATGCTATGGTTGCCCAATACAATAGTCGCAAAACTCCATATTTTTGTATTTTGGTCTAATATAGTATTGCAATATGATAAAATCAGTCGCTGTATTTGTGTCGATTTTTTTTTTTTTTTTTTTGTCTGTTTTTGGTTACTCATATTTTACCATTTTGTCTAATTGTTTATATTTAAGCTGTAAAGGTTGTCTAATATTTTGTATTTTGTTTAGGTAAACCATTTTTGTATTTTTAATAAGAAATCAATACATTTTATTTGTTTTTATCTTTTATCTTATCTCTTTTATCTTTTATTTTTGTCTAATTTTATATTTAGGAATATTTCACTGTTTGTGTAATTGCTTATCTTTGTTTTTGTTGAATGTTGTTCAATGTTATTTTTTTAGGCAAAATGTTTTGTCAGTCACTTTTCAGCTAATATTTGTTTATTTCATTATATTTTTTTGTCTATGGTTTGTGATATTTTCGTATTTGTTCCCCCCAAATATTGCTGTATTTTTTATTTATTTTTTTAATCCAATATTTTAGTATTCTTGCCTTTTTGGAAGTTTTCATCCTTGTTTGATCTTTAATTTATTTTTTATTTAATTCTGGATTTTCTCATTCTTAATTTTCAGCATTTTTTTCTCACATTTTTTTATTTCATTAAATTTTTTTTGTCTATGGTTTGTGATATTTTCGTATTTTTTTCCCCCAAAATATTGCTGTACTTTTCATCTATTATTTAATCTAATTAATTCATTACTTTTCATGGTCATATTCACCCACTCACTTTTTTTTTTTTTTTTTTAAACCATCTCATTACAGATTGTGACTTTTAAAGTTGGGCGTGATGTCTCGATCTATAATCCTCGGAAGGAAACGTGACGGAGGGCAAGTGGGATCCTTCCACACAATGATGATGACAGCAGATTTACAACAGTGATACGTCACACATGTAAGTGAAGAAAAAAATGGATATATTTTTCTCTTAGTGACAGTTTGTTATACCAGCATCAAATTGTACAGATGCTGTCCAGTGAAAAAGACTCCACATTTTGTGATGTTTTGAAAAAAAAAAATCCAAAACACAACAAAAATACTTTTTTTCCCTTGTGTTTTGGATTAAAAAAAGAAAAAAACTCTCAATCAATCTAGAGAGGCTTTGTTGTTTTCATTTTAGTGAAAAAGGAAAAACAGTTACTTCCCACTGTACCGTATCGATACGAAACACAATAAAAACATTTTCTTTGGGAACCAATTAAAAATAAATAAATACAATTGTGGAGACATATACTTTTCATTAGATGGTCACCATATAGCGGAAAACTACATGCAAATACCAAATTTAATAAATAATCCAAAGTGTTTGTGCACTTGCCCATGTACATTAAAAGGGAAAACATGCATTTGAAGTTGCCCCGAGTGATAACGTTATGATACATGGCGATATTGACATTTTTTTTTTCAATGAAAAAATAATAGCAAAGAAAACGTTGACTTTGTGAGATTTCTCAGTAAAACTGCTTAAATGTAACTTAATGCAGATATTAAAATAATCAGAGGTACATGTTTGATGGGCACTATGGACAGAAGCGCTGCATGGTTCTATCAGTCATTTGATGCTGGTGTATTGATCCAGTGCAGGGAGATGATATTAACATGAAATGTGGCTTACTTAAAAATGCGTGTTTTATATTGCAATCTTTGTAACAAGTGTCTTCACTTGTGCTTCCAAACGCGCGTCTCCACTTCAGACCATGCCTTCAACATTAACTTTTGTTGTGACGACAAGCATACACTGGAGACGAGAGAGCTGAAGGATTGTTTGCATACTAATAGTTGGGTCGATGGAGAGCCTGCCCACCCATTATGTGTGAAACTTTACAACCAAGTTGATCTTCTGTGAGCTGCCAATTTCTAAAAAAAAAGTTTCTGACTGCGAGCGAGCTGTAGTAAACTCTGCCGAAATTAGCCAGTGGCGGCTTTGAGCATGTGCCATTAAATTGCAGTCTCAATGCGGATGAGTGAACATCTGCTATGGGGGGAGTCTCAGCGTCTCCAAAAGTCTCCACAAAAGTCACTACATTTGTTGCTCATCACTTTTTCGGGGGGGAAAACGTAACTTGAGGCATGGAAAAATCTGAAATGGAGAAACAAGGTCTCTAAATTGGCAATACTTTATAGCCGCTTGCTTCGTTGCAACTCCCTAGCTCTCGTCCCTGGTCGTATTGGTAATTAAAGCCATAGCCCCATGTGCTGACGCCTGTTTCGCCTTGAGAACCAATAAAAGATAATCATGCTCAACTTTGCTTGGTATATAGACTGTGAATTACTTGAAACTGTTGTAAGTATGATTCAGTGCAGTTTTATACCACTTGGAACCACAATGATCAGCTGTCATATGTGGGGCGAAGGCAGACTGCAACCCGAACTCGTCGCCAGCCAGTCGCAGGGCACACACAGACACAGTCACTGAGCGGGAATCGATCCCACGCTGCCCGCACACAACTCAGGCGTGTGTACCACTACACTATCAGTGACCTCAAATCCAAATACATTGTTTAGAAATAACAGCGTTGATCAAATGCGCACTATAGGTCCTTCAAACTTGTCTACTGGCCCACAGAACATTGCATTACTCTCAACTGGTTCTAACCAAATGATCTTAACATGCACGTTTTTGGAATGTGGGAGGAAGCCAGACTACAGGAGAAAGCACCGGGAAAACATGCAAATTGAACCCACAACCTCATAACTGGGACACAGACATACCAGACTGACATACCAACCACTAAATGCACGTAACCTACATACGTAAATGGGGGTTACTCACTGTGGATTGTAAAACTATCGTAGTTTTACATAATAATTGCATAATAGCTGTGATAACGACGACTATAATGCTATTAAGTCGCTGTTATGTGAAAAACACTTATGTCCATTTTGTTTTTCAATTTTCTTATTTTTACGTGAATGGTGTTTCAGACATCGCATTAACGTGCAAATTATTTTTTTTCCCCAAAAATTGGACATGTTTCTCACAGGACAGCGACGATGACTGTCTAGGGCTGCAACTGATGATTATTTTAGTAATCGATTGATCTGTCGATTATTTTGTTTCTTAGTCGATGAATCGGATCAAGAAAAACTGTTTTAATTTCCCTCTCTTTATTCAAAAGCAAGACATTACAAAAAATTAACAGTGCAGAAAAGGCACCACCATCAATTATTTTACTGGTTTGGGCCGTAACATGTCAAATAATATGCGAAAATTTTGATCAATACTTTCTAAAGTAAAAGCAGATGTTTTCAAATGTTTTATTTTGTGTCAACACATGCTTTCATGGAGGGCTACAGAAGTCTGAGAATAATTACTGTCAGGAGGCTGAAATTCCAAAGATTTGGACCATTTTAAAAGAAACAATGTCTCAACGATTAATGGATTCTCCAAAATAATTTTTGATTAATTTGATAATCATTTAGCTGTTGATGAATCAATGAATCATTGCACCTGTATGACTGTCACTGGATTACTTTTTACCTTCAAATACTCTTTACAAAGATGCACTTTTCTTCTACTGTTGTATGTGCGCTAATAAGTCTCAGGCCTCTTTGTTTTAGAGTCCTTGTTTAACAATTATGTCACCAGATTTGTATGAGTCACTACTTTTAATGATCCCAAGCAGCCCATCTCCCAACATGGAATCCAATAGGAGTTTGCAAACATGATGTTAGGCAGAACCTCGCCTCAAACAAGCGCCTCTTCAAAAGCAAGTCACTTTGCGGAAAGACAGCAGCCCCTTTAAAAGCCGCATTAGTAGGGGCCCTTATTGACACTCTTTGACATTTTCCTGCTCTTTAAACTCTCGCCTTTCCTCGTTAGCCACACACTCTCTCTCTCGGATATTATGTTTGGAAAGTCAGGATTTCATCGGGCCGGATTAGGATTTGCAACCCCCCTGCCCCTCATCCACCCCCCCCCCCACTATTGCTTCCACATGAACTACTTAGCCAAACAGCTACAACAGGTGGACAAGAACCGGTCGGTCAGTTGAACCCCAGTTCGAAATATGTTGAAAGTTCAAATCAAAGCAAGGTGGTCTTTACCTGAAGCGATGCTGTGAGAGCGGGAGCCCACCAGAGAGAGACCACCGCCGTGCGCCACCGGTCGCCTCTGACTCGACTTAACTGGCGCAGCCAGACGAGCAGGAATACCATCCGACACACACCAACTCAGACTGACCCCCACCCAACCACCCTCCCTCCCTCTCTCTCGCTTACACATACACACACAAAGTGATGAATGAGTTACACTGGAGCTGTTACACACTCACATTGTCCTGGCCCATCTCTTGAGCACGCACGCACACACACACAAATAAACACAATCTTTCACAACAGCAACTCTGCAGCCCTCCCTCTTTGCTTCCCTCTCTCCATGTCTGCTTTTAATCACTCTTTTTCTCTCTCATATGAAGACTGCGTTTCCTTGCAGGATTAGAAATCAACACTTGGTCGTAAATAACACTTTCGAGTGTTTTTATGTAATGATTTGACCCAAAACTATTCACTTCAAAGCAAGGTTATTTCAGTTGACAAAAAGTAACCAAATAACTAAAGCTAAAATTATTTCTCTCTATCTTGCACTCAACATATACTCTAATATATATATATATATAAACTAAGCCTCCCCTCCAAAAAACAAATAAAACCAAGAAATCCACTCTAAAAATCAATTAAATCTAACTGAATGGAAAGAGTAAAAGTCAAAACAATATCAAAACAAACGATAATGCCAAATTTACAACTATTACGGCTCTCGTTCCAAATGCTCCTATTGAGGATGAGTCGGTCACTGCCTGGCTATTGAGTCACAAGGTAATTTTGGATGATGGTGCCGATGTTTGCTTCACGGCTCCGACGTTCAGGGTTGGACCTTGCTGTGAGGACTTTTTGCATGTTCTCTCCGTGCACGCGTTTTCTCCAGATGCTGCAGCTTCTCCCCACATTCCAAAACCACATTGAGGACTCAAAGTTTCCATGTGTGTGAATGGGTGTCTGTCTATGCGTACCCCGCGATTGACTGGCGAGGGGCGACCACTCGGGTCTGACTTCCTCCCACTACCCAAAAACATGTTAGGTTCATAGTAAGCTTTTGAGTCGTCCAGATGTGTGAGTGCTTGTTTGACTATCGTCTGCGATCGAATGGCGACCGGTCCCGTCTAGCTTTCTTCCACGTTCCAAAAACGTGCATGGTAGGTTTAAGTGACGAGTCTCAATTCTAAGAGCAATTAGGAAAAAAGTACAGTTTAAAAATAACCTTTAACTGTGTATCTTCTTTTAACGACACATTCTTAGGCTTATGTTCAAAGTGTCACATATGTTCAAAGCTCTCTGCTTTAACGCTGTTCCAGCCAGACTTCTGTGAAAAGTGTGCTCGAGCACCCTAGCACCTAATTCCGATTTCATGTCAATCTTAGGTTAGCTTAGCAATTAGAAGGGACTTCTCAGTCTTTCCTCGTATTCCCTTCATGAGAACAGCACTTGTCAGAAGTATCTTGTCTTATTCGCCACCATGGAGGCAACGATTACTGTCTTCATGGTGACTCCATAATGTGTTTAGCTGCACTAGTAGCCGGCCAAAGCTCATTGCTTGCTAGTTGGTGCGGCTTAAGTAGCACTGAGCTACTTGAGCCTCGACCTACGATTGGCGCGTTGCTCCAATTTTATGTGTGTCCAGCCCAGGAAAGCTTTTTGACATCATCTCAGTGGTTGATTCTCAGTTTTGCCTTACAAACTGTGTTGCAAAACCGCTTATTTTGAGCTTAAGCTGTTGTTCTCATGAGTTCAGTTTTCCTAATTTAATTTAGGGGGCGGGGGCTGAAAAGGCACACAGTTACGCACTAGAGGATCCATCCATCACCCTCACCTCACTATGTAAAACTTGAGCACCTTCATTGACATAAGTGGTCATCTGGCGTTACTTAGATACTATTATTAGGCCCAGGCCTATTAGCTTGCAAGCTAGCAATTGGCTAGCGCCTCTTATCGCAACATGACAACCTGTTAGGATGTATTCCAAACTCAATTGCACATGTTTTCTCACTATTGGTGGCATGGCTTGGTCCCCATCCTTCAGGAATCGCAGCGATTTTATTGTAGCAGGTATTGGCATGCATCAAAAGTGAGTCAAGTGGAAACGAGGCATTAGCCTAAGACCAAATGCCAAATAATTATTCCTTCCTAGGGCTTTAAGTGTCTCTGCCTCCTCTCTTGGTCCACTCTTGTGCCCATCTTTCATCCATTGCCCCCAAACCCCCAACCCACCCACGACACCACACATGAAAGAGACAAGCATTCTGATTGTGACAAGGTCTGTCATCGCTCTGTATTAATAGCAAATGTGAGCTCGCCCTCGACCGGGCTATTAAAGGGTGGAGCCGAGCAGTTTGTTGACTGAAGTTCTTTCCCTGACTGACAACACTTCAAGGACCATTCAGTTGTCACTCATTCATTCAACATTTTCCCCAGATTCATGGCTGGAATGACCTATAAAGAAAATGCGCACAAAAGGATGAACGCGTAAAGTATTCACTGTGCAAATTTTATCCATCATTCAGTGCTGAACAGCATTCTTTTCTTTCTATAGGTTCTAACAGGTGGTGAGAAATGGGTCACATTCGTCCTCGCCCTCGGGCCACACTGTCCGAAGTCGCCGCCGCATAAATGGATCGTGATGGATGAGGCGTCCGTCAGCGGCCGCAGCCTCGGCAAACGAGGAAAGAAAGGAAAAACAAACACACTCGGGGGGGCTTAAAGTCACGGTCCGGCTGGGTGACTTTGGGGAGCTCAGGTGTGACCGAGTCATCGGTTCACAAAGCCGACAGGTGACAGCGGGTCAAAAGGAGCGAGATGGGAGAGTTGTTTGTGAATTGATGTACCCGAAGCCTCTTCAGTCTTTATGCCTGTCATTAGTCAGGTCCAGCCTGAAACGCGGCAACCGAGCCATTTACACCTCCGGAGTCTCGTATCGCCTCCATTACGCCTGTGAATGAAGAATCCCCTCATTAGACGCCGCTCACGTTCTCCGGGCTATCAAACAATGTGGATCTGACCCGCGAGGACGCTCAGGATGTCCGTTATGTATCGAGCAGTGCATCTCCAAGAGGGGCTCTCCACAAAACAAATACTTCTCAGAGGAGACAGGATGTTGCTGCAATACCAAGCGCTGCACACAACACTGAATTTACACCCCCCGGGTACGAGCAGAAACAGATGGCGACGTTTGGAGAGTGAAGAAACGATTGTGAGAAGCTTGTCTTTTTGTTTTTCCTCTTGGGGATTTTTAGATGAATACATGGTTAGTTCAGGTTAGCAAGGTGAAACGTCATCCCGTGACGGCTTCTAAATCAACACTGTTATTCAGCTCAGGCACCTGCAGCAGAATCTCTCATTAGGAATTTGGCCGGAATTTTTCCTCATCTTAAACTTTTTTCATAATCTTATCAAAAATCACTGTTAACCCCCGGACCAAGGGATAATCGCTGCGGATAATCTTTTAGTGAATTCGAAAATCGGCCTTTGCCGACACCCTGCTTGAGTCCTCAAGCTCTGTATCCTGCAGTTAAAGTTGAACACCCAACAGAGTAAGTTTCAATTTGGAATTGAACTGATGTTGTCAGTAAAAATATGCGCCCCTGAAACAACACAACAGTAGACTATCCAAACTGACCTTAGCCTCGGTCACGGGACATCGATTCCTCAATTTCCTGGAGAACTAGCCAAACAAATTCAAGTTAAACAGCCATAAAATTCTGTCATATTGTACAAAAACCTCCGTTCCTCCATCAATTCCCTCCCCGCTTATCCCGTCAGAAAAAACAGTTAGCATCATATCACTGGTAATGGGGAATCATTGCCAATGATCATGATGACTAACTTCACGGATTTTTTTACTAATCTAACTTTACAGGTTCCTTTGGCAAAAATCATGTTATTGTCATTTTGTATCATTTGCAGGTGAAGAAGACAAGACTCGACCTTGAGCACTCCTCGCCCGGAGGTGCGATGGTTGAGCCATGTTCTTGCTAATCAGATCCCTATAACACGATTAGCTTAAGCCGTTGAACGAATCGGCGATTACGGGCAGCGGGGGACTCACGGACCTCTTTTTCGAAATGCCAAACTTTCCCTCAGCCACCTGCTGAAGGAAAGACGATACCCTGGGATGTGTCACCACCGGCTTATCTGCAGTAAATGCACCTCCAAATATAAAGAATCCTATTCACGCATGCTGTTCTCCGGTGTTCGTACTTGACTGTTATCCAAATGTAATGTTTTATTTTCACACGTGTTTCTCATTTGTTGCTGCTGCACAATCAACGTTTTGCATTACAGCAACAGTGAACTTGGATATCCTCATGTTTTGGCTTGACTGATGTTTTATTGATGAGCGTGCCTTCCACTAAACTTTCTCGTGTGTTTTGTACTTTTGTCATGAAGCCTTCCCTCCAAAATGCATTCATATGTCTTCATCTCAGATTCTGTATGTACTTAAGACAATATGAGTCATACCTTAGGGTAATTATTAGAAGCATGATACAGTTGTGAGGTTATTTTAAAACAGTTTGTACAGCGCTATGGTTAGGTCATGATTAATGAGAGAGTAAAGTCGAAAAAAAAGTTCTGTCCCGATACAGAAATTTGTTTTCATCCTTTTTCTTTTCTTGTTGGCTGGGATGTTCATTGCTATCAAATTGAATGAAATGTAATATAAATACCAATAGACCATAATTTAAAAATATTTAATCTTTTTTTGTCCAGGTAAGACAATTGAAAACAGATTCTCATTTGCAGTACCAACATGGCAGCAGAGAGAGTAAAACAAAGCAAAATAAAATAATTTGAAAAAAAATGACCCCCGAAAATGTACCAAACAGTAATTTGTGCTATAGTTCACGTTCACATGGTGAACACAGCAAAGATAGGGTGAGGTCTTGCCAAGTGAATACAAGAATTAAAAAAAAAAAAGGTAAAATGTTGAATTGTAATTACTCATTGATCAAAAAAACTAAACTTAATCAAATATTGCTTTTAATCTAACTTTGCTATTAAAATGATCATTATGTATGTCGGCAGGAAGACCATAATTAGTTTTTGACATTTATTTCAAAGATATATATATATATATATATATATGAATATATATATGAATATATATATATATGAATATGAATGTATGTTCCTTTTTTAAAATTAATTTTTAATTTATATTTTATGATACTACTGCTCTACAATTCCAAATGTGAGTTGCAGGTGACTCGAGCCCCTGCTACAAATCCAACGCACCTCTCCACGTGAATGCACTGGAGCTTGTCACGCCCTTCTGGAAGAAGTGAGTTCCCAAAGGAAGTGATTTTGATTGGGCCTCCAGCGTCGCACCTGTGCGTCAACATTCTATCATCCTCCTCAACTTCCAGAGAGGAGTACACACAGGTGACTCGACCCCTGTGCTAAAAATCCAACGCACCTCTTCACGTGATTGCACTGGAGCTTGTCACGCCCTTCTGGGAGAAGTTGTTTCCCACCGGAAGTGAGTTTGATTGGGCTTCCGGCGTCACATCTGTCATTCAACATTCAACTTCCAAGGTAGGAATTCTGTCCTTTTGTTTAATTTATTTGTTTTCATTCTCTGTTTGTTTTAAGATATATTTGGTCAATAATGGTGATGTTTTTTGAGGGATGTGAGCTAACTGGATGACTGAAGTCTTTTGAACTTGATGCTTCAGTTTCTTTTTCTTTTTTGTCACACGTTTGCTAGTTATTATTGATGAATAATATGATTGCTTGAAAATTATCATTGACACACCATTTACCTTAGTTTCACAGACAAGTTGACCCTTGAGGGGATTAGCGGATCGGAAAATGGATGGATGGGTAATGCCACTGCTGTCGTGATTTCCCCTCCATTTTGTGCCCTGTCAAGAATGTGGCTGAGCTTGCCTGGCCTAGGTACAATCAAAGTCCCAGCTGGTGAGTTTGTGTTTTCTTATGCTTTTATATGACTACGTTGTTTTGTCTGCTTAAAATGCTGTTGCTTTGATGGTGTGTGCTGTTTCTAAATGCTTAGGACTGCATTTCTATAACCTTTCCAATATGGTTGGCACACTATCCATTGTTCAAATGCTATACACTGTGCATTTGTTATTCTTCCCAAGCAGTGTTCTCTTGTTGTAGTTTTCCGAAAGAAATGCATTCTAACACAGTTTAAACCAGTCACCTTGGTCCCATTTCCCCTTCATTTCATGCCCAGTGAAGAGTGTGGCCAAGTATAGTTACGGGGGTCTCTGTAGACTCAAGTTTTTAACCAGCTGTCTCGGGCTGGATGATATGGCCTTGAAGAAAACCCTATTTTCCCCTCACAAAAATCTTGGCATTCAGATTTCAATAATGGGAAAAGCAAGTGGCAATGATATTACTCAAACCAAGTTTTGCTTTTTGTTTTTCCCTGTTCTGGGATTTGCTTGATTTCTCTTGATACCAAACAACATTGAAACATTTTTTCCTCCCTGTGGAGTGTTTTTCCCAGCATCAAGTCCCATGGAAATAATATACATCTTTCTTTACAGATGATGTGAAAATAAGTGCTTCCTTTGGAAAAATGTCTCTTCAGTCCAAATAATTACACAGCTCTTTATAAATTAACGTTTCAAACACTGTAACCTAAAATGAGCTGTCAAATGGCACGGACAAGCCAGTTATATGCAAGAGTAAAAATGACTTTATTCTCATGTAGAGTTTTCCAGACAATGCAAGGCAAACTATTTGCAGCTTGAAAGCACATAACTCGGGTTGAAAAGTTTCTTAAAAAAAAAAAAAAAAAAAAAGAAAATCCTGTCAAATCAACTGGCCTACTCACCCAGCCCTATTACTGACTAAATTGTTTTACTGCATTGCTGTACTTCTGCCTCAGAAATTCTTGAAATGCCATTGCTATGATTGTGGATACTATTTCTAAATGCTTGAAAAATGTTATTCTTGCTGAACATTCCGTGTTTTACAACTGCCACATGTTATGCCCCACACGTCCCCATTTTTTTGGAAGGTAAGTTTAGGATAACCGATCCTGACTGTTTATGGTGAACCTCCTGACAAGGTGAGTAACAATGGCAGTCTTGTCTACACATGGCCGCAACATATGCTTGACATTGGAATAATGTTTTTATATGTGCGCTGCCGCCCTTTCGAACCTCATAAATGTCCAAATGTTATAACAATTTCTCCCATTTTCATGTCTTATGTAACATTTGTTGGACTTTCAATTCCAAACACAATTTGCATTTAATATTCTCTTCCCAGATCTTTCTAGCGTGAGCCCCACTCAACTTTAAAACGTACATATAATACCCCCAATGGAACACTGTACTTTAAATGGCCTTCTCACAACTCCCAAAAATTGTTTCATTGCTGCTGAAACACATTAAAAGAGTGACTAGATTAACCTTTTCACTAAAATAACTGTTTGACATTACAGTTGATAATTTTATATTTAAAAGGCTTTGTGCTGTATAGATCTTTGTTTGATTTTTGCCAATTGAGAGAATTGTGTAGTTTTTTCCACAATTTCAAACCCTAGCTCAATAGTAATTGATTGATTGATTGATTGATAAACATAGTCCGATACCGTGACACTGATACCAATGTACCAGCCTGATACACTATTCTTCACTCCTTAAACGTGGTGTGTGCAGTTTAACATTTAGCAAACATCTTTTTAAAAAGATGTTATTGACACTCTTAAATTTTACTGTAAATTGAACACAAAGTAAATCGAATTGCACATGTAATTATTCAAACGCATAACTTAACAAAAACTTGAAAGCATAAAGCTTACACATGAAACCAGCCATAACCATCATCAGGTTAACAAATTAGCCATCGTTGCGGTACCTTTTTAAAATAACACTATTCGAACTCAAAGGTAAGAACAATTTATGCACTGATGCTTTAACAGTACTCACAGGCTGCAAATTATGCGCTGCAAAATTGACAAGAGGAGGAGTAAAGCCTCGCCCGTTCAACACGAGCAATTTGATTAAACGTCTGAAGAAATTCAGTTACAGACATACCTTGGAGGGACCGCAACTGCTTGAGTAGACCACCCACTGTAGTACAGAGGGGTTAATAAAGTGCTTACAGCAGAAAACGTCAGGAAGCTGGCATGTGTGTATGTGAATTGCTATATTTGAGTGAGAAATATGCCATGTTCAGTAAATGTTTTTGCATTTTTGAATAACACGATTAAAACTGGATTGTGTTCAACTTTAGGGTTTCCACTGTAATTTTCCTCTTTGCTAAGTAACCAGCGATACGCTTGTGTGTTTTTGCCAGACATAACAAACACAATTGTACAGAACTCTGACCGGGCAGGAACAATGCTCGTGTTTTGTCCGTGGGCAAAAATTGTACGCCTCAAGGACTGACTCGACTGCATCCCTCGGGGGCAGTCAAGGCTTGGACAATATTTGTTGACGTCGCTACCTTGATTAGTGACTCAACGGGAAGATGAAAGTTTCACCGCTTTTATAGGTACAAGAGATTAAAATCTAGTATAGGCATGAGCACAACAAGCATTTACCACTATCAAGGGTTCTGTAGTATTTATTTCATGAATTTAGCTTTTTTTTTTTTTGAGTGTCTTCTGAAAAGTGTTTATTGCAATATAAATTGGTTAATGTATTGTAAATATTAGTGTAATAAACAATTTTATGAATACATTTAACTTTCTGAAATTATTTATTGATTCTAAATAAAATAAATATGATTAAAATAACAATTTTGCATAATCATTATACATACAAAATTGGTTAATATTTTCTGAATAAAATAATTTAAGCTAAACGGTTTTGCATAAACGTTTGAGTTTTTAAGCAATTGGCCAATTTATTGAAAATAATAGAGTAGAAAATATTGTTAAAATTGTTTACGTATGATTCAGCATTTACAATTATAATTCTGTATCGTTTTTTTTAATGACTTCAAATAATTGATTGATCAATTTCTTGTAAATGCTCAAATAATTTTTAAAAAATTAGACATTTTTAGCATATGTGTTTAACATTACTTAAAATAATTGGTTATATTTTTTCAAATAAATTTGTAAAAAAGTGCATTGAACAATTTTATTTGTACAGTACACTCGAACGCATCGTTAAGATTACTGTGAATAAAATAGATTATAATAAGAATATTATTAAAATAAACAACTTTGCTTTTAATGTAACACACTTAAGTTTGCCCATGCCTGATGGAGTCTAATTGATTGATATTTGACCCCCCCCCACCCCTCCGTGTCACGTCATGGAAAATGTCTGACCCGCGGAAGATGTAAAAAGATGTCGCCGCTGCACACTCCTCTGTGTTGCAGATATGTGAAAGACAACAAATGTTTAAAACAAACAGGAAGCGCCCCCGAGATGGTTGATGGTGGGGGGAGCCTGGTGGTGGGAAGATCAGTTATGGGCCTCCGAAGAGTCACATTGTTTAGGTCAGGCCTCCCCAAGTTTGACTTTTTAAATCTACACAAAAGGAAGGATGGGAAAGTCTGTCAGTTCCTCTTCCTCTGCACGTACATTTCTGAACAACGTTATTGCATCTTTTTGAAAACATCAAGATCCATATTTTCCTCGGCCGCTTTACGGCGAACTATCATGTGTCACGGCGTCGGCGGCTGCTGTTGCTTTGGAGCAGGAAATCCCTTGTTATTTGACTGGCTTTTATGAAAGACATTTATCTTTTAAGTACACAGGACGGCCATTATAACAGGGTAAACAAACAAATATTATTCTAATCTAATTGTTCTTGAGCTGAAGTGTTCAATTATTTTGACTCGTGTATTCTCAAAGTGGTGTCAATTTTTGTCCTTGTAGGGTATTCGCTTGCGGTGTGTGTTATTGTCAACCTCTAACGGTTCTAACATACAATAGGTCTGCTGGTTTACTGTGCGTTTGTCTTGTATTAAAGGAAAAACTATACGATCATGCCTACTTGAGACAACAATATACTGTATCCGTTTTTTATGTAGTCTAGCAAGTAGACTTTACGCAGGTTTGATCTGTTGGATTGGATCTGCAGATATTTAGCATTTTATTCAAAATTAGTGAGCGATTGTATTGTCATAATTTGAAGATCAATCAATGACATCATTCTGTGCTGCCATCGTGAAGAAGCCAATGTTTCTCGCTATATACAGTCGTATTTTTCTTTGTTTTTTTTTTCCCCCAATGTATTTTTGAGGGATATTATTTTTTGCCAATGCATTTGAAAGTCCGTCAATTGTAGATTTATTTTGGCTATTCGTGGGCCGGGCCGGGCGACTGGACAGTAAGTAAACACAAGTTGTTTGAATAGATTGGATGGATTTTCCATCTTCTGATCGGATTGTGATTGTTTTATTTAAAACTCTGTGATCCGTGACTGGTGATCAGCTCCCAAATCCCGATCATCTAAAGCCTACTATCAAGTACGTATATTCAAAAAAAAAAAGTCATATTCATTGTAAACGTCATCAGGCACTTTGTATGTTAATTCATATCTGTGCTAATATGAGCTCTGTACTTAGTCTCTGTATTATAAAGTAGTAGAATCTTTGCGCAATACAAGTAAGAAGTTTTTTACTTGCTGATTGAGTTTCCTCTTGAATAAAATGGCCTTGGCCTGATAACATATGAGGATAAACTGCTTGAAGGGACAAAATAAACACAAGCTAAAATTGGCTTACTCTCTCCATTTTCTTGCTCCTACTTGAATGACAGAGCTATGGTTGCATTTGAGGTTAAACAGCTTGAAATGACAAAACCAGCACACATGCTAATATTATCTCTGTACACTACTGTATGATAATCCACAGTCACTTTGTTCTTGCTGCTCCTAGTCCCTTCAATTAAAATTACCATGTCGTAACGGAGGATTGAAGATATAGTACAAATGTCAACATAAACACAAGCTAATATTAGGATACCATATTGTTTTTTGCAGTGTGATACCCCACAGTCTCCAGTTTACGATTTGCTCAGCACCCCTTCATCTCCACTCCAATAAAATTGCAGTGTCACAGCACTGCGCAAGTACATATGAAAATAAAGTTGTACAATGTCTCTGGTTCCTGTGGGTGTATGCCAGTATCTTATGGCTTTTTGCTCTCAGGCTCTGCAGGGGAGGCCCAGCTAAGTCAATAGCCGCGGGGCCCTCCAGAGCACATAAACAAGCTTGTCCTCAGGGGAAGAGGGTGACTCGCGCCATGCTGGCGATGTTATGTCATGCGTTTATCATCTCGCGCGGCAACACATTTGACAGATTTATTTGGAGCATTTTCCTCACTCTTTGACAAGCCAATCATCCAACTAATGACCCACCATCGGGGACTCGGCAACATCTTACTCATTTGTTGTATATGTAAAACAAATCGAGGCGGAGTATTTATTTGACTTTTTGGCGAGAGACATTTTTCATTTAAGGCTGATGAAACAGTGTCTCCTCTGTGGCTTTGTTGGCCTTGCCTAGCCACATTAGGTTGACTTGGCTACTTGTTGGTTTTCCGAGTTTGGGGAAAAAAAAAATTAATTTCTTTTTTTTTTTTTTTAATTAATCTTGTGTCATGAGCAGTTAAAGTCAGCAGTATTGTTGGGACCGGCGTGGTTTCCAAATCATTACAAAGCAGTCAATCCAAATTTGAGCATTTTCCTCCTTTCTAATAAAATCCAGCAAAGGTCAGATTGTGGAATGTCTTTAAAGATTAACCGATATGATGATCCTTTTTAGTGTGGTGTGCTAATCCCGGTTTCTCACCTAATGGTAAAACAGTCAAGGCCAATGATCGTAAATGTTAAGCCCAGTCAATATTTACGATGGCAAATCCTTGTGAGTGGTCAACGCAGAGTCTGTGATTGTGACTTAAAATGTAAAGATAGCCAATCAGCAAGCTCCCTAAAGCCCACACTGTTGCTGGACACAAATAGAGGAGCAACTGGTTGTGTTTAATACCTCACAAGTCTATAGAGATATTGTTACTTGTGTGTGGTGCACTGTGGTGGTCATCCGGAGTGTACCAGACATTTTTTGAGGTGTGTCCGAAAAATTCCAGGATATAAAAGATCTATTTCAAATCCAAACCACAAGTTTTCCCCTTCGGAATCATCCCTCTGGAGTCGAACACACTTTACCAAGCGTCCCTGTTACGCCTTCATGCACTCCTGCAAGGATTTTTCCGGAATCCTCCGCAGCTCCTTCGTCACGGCCATCTATCTTGATGTCGTCCCCTTCATGATGCTCTTGAGCTTGGGAAAGAGGGAAAAAAATCATACAGAGCCAGGTCGGGTATGTAAGGGAGTAGCTCCAGCACGGCGATGTTCTGCTTGGCCAGGATTTGTTGGATGCTCAGGGCATTTTGATCAGGAAATTGGTCAATTTGAAGAAGCCCCAAGTACTCTTGCCTGTTCTCACACAATGATCGAATTAAATATGTTTGATCATTTGGCCCACAAAAAAATCCCACAAACTTTGTAGTTTAAAGTAGCAAGAACACCCAGTGATTTAGATTTTGTCATTGTTCTTTTTTAAAATGTTCCTTTTAACACCGCTTTAGCTAACGTACAGACCCTGTACTGCAGAACACTGCTTGTCGAGTAGATTTGTCATTGTAAAATTTGAACATTTGAACGCAAAAACACATGCCAACTTTAACCACTACCGCACTACTATATTCCGTACACTCCTTTTTACTACAGTTTTCCATTCTCTTGCCACTCTCTTTTCTTAGATTACCTTTCCCTTTGATCGACAGATGTAAATACAGGAGACCCTCATTCTCTCTCCATTGTGGTTTTTTTTTTTTTTTTTTTTTTTGACTGACGTGTCACGTGTCAAAAAGGTGTGGTTTTCCATGTTGTGGAAAACTAGGCAAGTAATGCACCAAATTGTGGGGGGCCCCACAGGATTAGGTTTCGTTTTTGTGGGCATTCTTTGTGTCGTTATAAAGTTAAGATTGGTGGTTGGATATTCAAGCCATCTGTTTACAAAAAATGAAACTGTTAGGCAATAACCTATGAACATGAGCATAGTGTATCCTATGAACACTGCTTCATTACTGGCATGAAGTGTAAACATCTCGTTCTAATATATTGTAGAAAAGACTAAATAGGCCAACCATGTATCTTTTAAAAGCTCTTTTTCGTCACAAGGCCCCGACGTGGTTGCAACATTTGCTGGGACAGGGAGTTGACTTGACCTGATGCTGGTAATAGGTCAAGAGATTATTTCAGGCTGTCCCAGTGACGTTTTCCTTTCGTCGTCTTTTTGTGTGTGTACTGTACTCATGCAATTGCTGGCCAACCAGTGTTAAGCTGTGCTTCCTGGAATTTTTTTCATATTGTAATGCAACAATGAAATTTCCTAATGTGTCTGCTTTAAACACCCAAGGGGATGTTTTTAACCTCCCTACGTCACATTGTCATAGTTGGTGTGGCTCTGGGGTGGCGTGCCAGTTCCTAGATGGCAAGGCCTTCCCAAGGAAGGAGGTGGGCATAGACTGGGTTCTCATTCTTCTCCAGCCCTCCCTTTTTGTATTTTCATTTTGGGACTTTCATGGAGCATGAAAATATGTGAATGTTAGGTCAAACATCGTTAGCCCGTCACATATATCCAAGTGAAACAAAATATTGGCATTGCTTCACTCTGAGGATTGGATAATAGTCATATGATAACTTAATGTTCTGATGAAAGTGAGGGTTTGGGAACGTATTTACCTTTCAATTCCGAGTGTAAAACGATGAAAGTGAAGGACTCTCTTCTCTATCTTCTGCAATGAATCACAAGGGGGGAAAAGTGCGTCAAGCAGAAATGTGATTTGCTGATCTCCTGAGAACACACACACTTTATTCCCAAATAAGAACAAAAACCTCAATTTTATTCCATCTGAGAAAACTAATACACATGGTGCCATCCATTTTATTTTATTTTTTGGAAATAAGTGAAATGCTCTATTTCATATTTCATAGTTATTACAGAGTCGAAAGTAATGCTCCTAAATTGGTCATAAGTTGTGCTGTCTTTTCCCAGTGGTAATCACAAGAGGCACTGGGAGGCCCCCTCAGTGCTCTTACTGTTTGTTTCTGGGGTCAGCTCACCCCCGCTGTGGAGGGGAGGAAGCAGAGCCAGAGGAAATAACGCAACAGCGGGGTATCTCATGCCAATCAACGCACAGCAAAGTGAGAAACATTAGCCCATAGATGGATGCGCAAAGATTTCCCAGAGTTGATATTTTACCCTTAGGAGAAGCTATGTGGTATACTGCTGTCTCCAAAGCTATGCGTTAGTCATTTATCAAAGACTTTCATGAAGTCATGGACTTTTGAGTGCCAGTAAGTAAAAGTCTTTTTTTTTTTTTTGTCTGTTGATACCCACCATTTTGGCGTTTACAGTAACTGGTGGTCAAGGTTCACAGATCTCGCAGAATTACTGTAGAGAAGGCAAGTCACCACAAAGTGACACAGAATAAAAACTCTTCCAGGGAGCTCTGTAAATATTTTCCTCCCCTCTCGCAGCCATGCTGATAGACTAATTCCTCTCACTAATTAATCAGCCAGGAGTGGGGTGAGGCTGACATGGGAGGAACTGGACAAGTGGTCAGCATTGCTTGTGTTGGAAACCATCCATCTATCAGCGTTTCGTACACAGCACGGCCTTGACTCGTGCCCAGAGTCATGTGTGCAGGCGTGTAAACAAAACACTGGCGAGGAATTCCTTTTGATATAAATACTACTTCCTGGATTAGACAATTAATTGGTGACCTTTATAATATGGTACAACATAATCTTGTTGTTCCATCTTGAATTCTGTTGTTGTGGTTCGGAGAGACTTTGATGTTCTTGAGTGTATGCTTTATTTAAATTTACATCCCAAACATGTTGCACTATTAAAAATGACTATACTGATAGCTTTCTGAAGTCATTGCATGTTGAAGGACTTCAGTGACTCACCTCTTTCAGGGATGTTCTACCTTCCTATTAGTTTTCAGATCATTAAACACAAGCACACTAACTGGCTGCGATGGGAAATAGGTGGTCCTGCTTTTATGGCAGAGTTACGTTCCTGCGGTTGTGACGTAACCCACATTTGTACGCGGCTTGGAATGCAAAGTTTTATTTCACCAACCTTATCTCACACAGTCGTAAAGTCATAATTAGAGTAACTATTTGCATAAAAATTCCGTTCCGTTACAGAAACTAGTTCATTGTGCTCAGTTTGCAATCTTGTATGTCAGGACCATGGTAAACAGAGTAACCCTGTGTTGCATCAACAGATAACAAAAAAATCTGTGTTGGTGTAGACTGAGTTTTTTCGCCCCTATATATTTAGAGTGTTGCTTTATCCTTGTCAGAGGGGAAATTGCTTCATCTTAGTTCCATTCCCAAGCTTATGTTAAAACAGATCCTCCAGCGAGCACCCTCAAACTGGTGCCACGTTGTTTACGTTTTACAATGGCTTGTTGATGTATCAATAAATTGATTAAATGTATGAAAATGTTTATGCACTGTACTGTCAAAACCGTTGGAGAGCAGATCTTTTGAAACAATGGAACAATCTAAAATACAGGGCAGGCCAGTGTGCAACGCGCATGAAGCATCCGTACTCGTAGATGTACAATTAACATACATGTGATACATGGTGTACTGAAAGGATTTAGGTCATATGGTCAATTCAAAGTGTGAGATGAGCCTTGTCGTCTAGTAACACCGCAAAAAAACATTACGGTTCTTGGGGAACTGTCCATTTATTGTACGTAATCTCGCTTTGATAGGCTTTGGGTGATGTACGCAGATATTGGACTCTGAGTTCGGGCAGCGCAAATCAGGTTAACTCTTACACCGAATGTGGCGGGGCGGCCCTGCGAGCGGCGGCCCCTGTTCCATTTCCCCCGGCTGCATTAGCCACTTGTAACAGAATTACAGCTCTCATCTCATTTTTCATTGCATTAAAAGGGCCATCGAGAGTTGGACACGAGATTAATCCCAAAGTGTACCTGCACTACTGTCATTACACGCACACACAATTCCCCCTTATCTCCCTCCGATAGACTCATCACATTTTGCTCTTATATGGAGTCCGTCACTAATCCCTCTGAAAAGCACACACTCCTCATTAGCCTTTTGGCTCAGTCGCCGTCTTAATTGCATTTGAACGAGAACAGCGGCGCTGACGATGACCATTACAATGACTCAGACCCATTAAAAAGCTTTAACAAGGCAATAGAGAGACAGGCGTTATTGCTAACCTGAAATAGTTTGTGTTTTTATCTGGATTAGTTTGGCAGCACACTGCGGACTGTCTTCAGTCAAAACAGTGTTGTCCTCTGTTTAACACGGCTGCAGACTCGCAAGTTATAGATGTGACTTTTCAATCTTTATCCAAGGGAGGTTTATATTTTTAACATTAGTCACTCATTCTACTCACTTGGGATGTGCTGCTCAGTTCAATGCAGTGTTAATTATTGGCATCCTCCAAAGAAATGTCCATGTCCCAAAACGCAAAACACCACTTTCCAGCACAATAACACACGTAGGTTCCAAAAGGACAGTTGTCGTTATTCATTATTTCTATTACATATGTTTCATATTTCATTCTGCATAAACACTCCCCAGGGCAAATTATAGTCCGATATTATTGCGTGAGGGGCATTTTCCTATTGTTGTCTTCACAACAAACATAGAATTTATTGTGATCTTTACCCGACGCAACTGTAGGGTACTTACCATTCACAAGAGTTTGTATCCCACTACTGGGAAATTTGGATCTCCGGTTAGCGGGGGACGGCGTGTTGGCAAGAGGCTGATTCCCATGCGTGTTTCCCATGTAGGTTGTGCAATTAGTTTGAGAGATTTACTTCAAATGAGCAGCAGGGTGGTGCAAAACAAAACAAAACAGATGCAGTATGCCTTAGGGTTGAATTGAATGCAGGAGTTTGTACTCAAGAGACCTGTTATTCCAAATTTGTTTTATTGCATTCTTTTTCCGATTTGGCTCATCTATTCTTCAATACAAAATATTGTTTCAGCTGCAAACAAGTTAGATTTTGGTGTTAACTAAAACGGAGGCCGTAGTGGTTGGCATCGACATGTACTACTGTATATTTCAAGTCCATTAGCTTGTGCCTGTCACTTTTTCAGACCCATTGTAACATGGACATTTTTGGGGTCTCCATTTCAAATAAAGGCCAAGTCTTGTCCATTAAACACATACCAGTAACGGGCCCACTACGCAGTGCGTTTGCTCCATTTATTTATTTATTTTTTTACGAGATCCAAGTTTGAGGCAGGTGTGACTGGATCTTTAAAAGAGAAAAGGTTTGTTGTGTTTTTTTTTCTTTTAGATTTATATTTACATGCAGCACTGTTTTGGCTAGTTGTGTTCTGAGAATAAGATTGAGTTGAATTGAGCACAAAGTACAGTACCAAAAAGCACATCAGCTATTTCCCAATTAGTGTTTTTGAGCTTGTTGGGCGAAACCAGTCAGGTGCTTGTTGTACCAGGATAATTATTGTACTATTGCTGTTGTTGTACGTGCTAACTTATCCCTGGGTACACCATCTGCTCGAACCACGCCTGCAGCACAGTGCTGACGTCATTCGGGGGGCTTTTTAAAAGTGTCCCCGCATGAAAGGGCCATACTGTGCCATATTTCTCAAGCTTTACGTCCATCAGTCCACTCGTGTGGAGCATGTGAGTCACAGCAATGCAGGCAGGCAGGTTAAGTGTGCATGTAACCAAGCTGCACTGATGTCACGGCCCAGGATGTAGACGAATACTCATTGCGGTTCACAGAAATAGAGCAGCTTGTGCATTATTCCTTGCAGTCACTTCCAGGCATTGTTTACAGTGTACACTTTGTGTGTGTCCACACTTTCTGACCATGACTATAGGTATAGGCTTATTTTGGATGTTTATGTCATCAGTAAAAAATGGTTTTCAAACGTGACATTGATAATACCCATTTTATGTTGTAATCAACTGGTTGTCTGCTTGGGATACTTGATACTAGTGAACTGTTACTCTCTCCACGCCGTCCTGGACATGTCGTCATTCTGCCACCTGGTGGAAACATTCATAAACGGCTGGGTTATTCTTGCCCCTTGGACAGACAAGTCTTCTATTTCTGATGTATTTAAAAGAACAACAACCGTCCCCTGAATTTGTCTAATTGTAGCTATGTGTGCGTGTAAAATAGTATGTATTGTACAAGAAACACAGGGGTTACTTACAAGCCTCATCGGGAATGTTATTATAGTAAAATGGATGCATTACATGGGTTTTGTTCATTAGAACAAATTAGAACACAGCAAGACCTTAATGGCAAACTTGTACTACACGGTTAATAAGAGTAGCGGTTTCAGTATTACATTGAGAATGTGATCGGTGACATCTTGTGGTATTTAACTTTTACTGCGGATGAACTATTGACTTGCCCCATTTTTCCCTGAAACGTCTAACGTTCTGTTTTCATAGGATACGTAGGGAGCGCGGTTTCAGATAATTGCAATGAATCCACGCCACAACTGCAGTTTTACATACATTATACCACAGCTGACAAACCAAGAGTGTAATTGTAAAGTAAGAGTCCCTCGAATACGTCGAGTCTATTCTTATAAGCAGTTTCATGGTGTATGTTTGCAAGTCTCATGGTGAGCAGTTATTGTTGTGTTTAAAGTCTTTGCCTGCGCTCGCCTCGGGCAAACACGCACTGGAAGCGCTGGAGTGAGCGTGCATCCCTAATGTCACAACAAAAGCAAATCGGCGGCCCCGCCAGTAGCGTGCTTTGCCTTGTTTATTTATTTCTAATCTCACCCTTGTCCCTGATTTTTAATTAGTCAATTAGCATAGTAAATTAGCAAAACAATTATGATTCATGGAGAACTTCCAGCACACCCAGCGATGAGTGAAGTGATATTTGTGGCAGGAGGTAAAGGGGGGTGCCTGTGAAATTCAATCCAGAGTCGGTAGGAATAACATATTTGAACAAATGTGATCCCCATGACTCTGCGTGAATGGTAATAAATGGAATGTGAATGAATGTATTTATTAGCAATGCATAAAGACTAATGAGTTAATTCTGCCTGCTATTTCATCCACACAATTAAATTTTGTCATTATTCGATCCTCATATATAGGCACTTATGCCATTTGCGCTTTTCCCTGCTTGTGTTGTGACACAGCTTCATGCCCTTTTTCACCTCACCCCGATTTCGCGCAGCAGTGGCGCATCTTTACGTCGACACTAATGATGATTTGTAAAGTTCCATTAGTGCCAGTCGCTTGTAGCCCACAATCAGAAAACGAGACAAGCTTGTGGAAATGTAAGTACCGGTAAGCAGTAACACTGTTAATAAACATGCTGTTTAACTTGGCCTGGACCAAAGATTTGAATGCAATTGTTTTCTCTATTTAGCCTTATCTTTTGCGATAGCTTTGATTAACATGTGAAAACATGAAACACACGCACACATTTTCTTGGTGTTCGAGCTCACAATTGCCTTGGTCATTAATCAGTTCCGAACTCCATAAGCCAGGAGGTGCTCCGGTGCTCTTGACCGAGGGCAGTTGACGGGCGATTTTGTCCTTCACTTTGGAATAATCGTGGTTATCTCACCAAGACTTTTGCTGCTGGTTTTCTATGCCATCCTAGCCTTGTGCAGGTCTAACATGTTGTCCCTCTTATTGTTTGACATCACTTTAGTCTTGCCTATTGTGTTGTAGAGATTGGAAGGTAAAACTTGATTACTATGAAAAGGTGTGCTTCATACAAATGATGAGATCAGTAATGGTTGATTCTACACAGTTGTGTGTCACATCCAGGTAACCTATTCTGGTTGAGTTGTGGAGGGTCAAATGCTTTTCACTTATTCAATACTTATTTTATTTCACCAAATATAATGGATCTGTCTGTTGAGACCACAGTCGCATTGGCAGGTATCTGATTTGTATCATCATGGGATGTAGACCTGATTCGTATCTAAAGATACAGTATATGCGTAGTTCTAGTGTTGTCACGATACCAAAATTTGGACGTCGATACTATACCTGCATAAAGTACCTTGATACCGATATCAAAACGGTACCTCAACAAAAATATAAGACCAGCAAAAGCAACAAAAAAAAACTGACAAAAGAACTTCACTTTAAAAAAAATATATTAATTCAAATTATTAGGATATGCTTGATAAGAAAATAACATTTTAAACCTTCTCAAACAATTATGAAGATTGACACACATGAGAAGTGAAATAAATATATTACACAGTATTTTTCTATACTTATTTATGTTGTATTGACTACATGTGAATTAAACTTCAAGAAAACTAGTTCCCATTTATTTATTCAACACCAGCAGAAAATAGTAGTCATAGTAGTTCCGTGCCTCTTTCCTTTTTGTTTTTATTATTACACATCAACCTCCTATAATGTGATGAAATAGATATTGTCTCCTTATTGTTGCCATTGATTGAAAATTTTTGTTCATTTAATTTTTCTGATAATACAAAGAACGACGAGTTTGTTTGTTTTTATTTCTAAGACGTGCAGAGGTTAATGCTTTTCATTTAACAACAATTTGCTCAAATGACAATGTATTTAAACATAGCATTTAACAGAATTTCTCATTTCATCTCGAGGAACCAGAGTACGATTTCTCCCCGAATGTGTGACTTTGTGGGCAGTGTCGCTGATTTCTTTCCACTGGAATGCTCCCAGTGGCACAAGTTCCTTGTGAATATCACATATCTCATTAAGCTCCACTCAGTTTACGTTCAGTGTGTAATTAGTTTAATGAGTGTTGTCCATTGAGAGTACAGTGGGGGGGTTTGGGGGTGGGGGGTTGGAGGGAAAGAGGAGTCTCTTAAGCTCTTGTATTTGCATGTGAGCAGATTGCACATCACAGTGTAACAGTAGGCGTCTCTCCTATGTGTAATAAAAGATCCAAAAGTCACCGGTGGTTGCAGTGAGTAGGCGCAAACGCTGCACAACAACACAGCCGCCCCTTTCATAGCTTAGTATTTTTAATTGTGTTTGGCAAATATTGCCTTTCATTTGTCCAATTTTTTGGGTGGGTGTCCTCACCGCCGACGCAATCTGTTCTATCTTGTCATGTAAATAAAAGATGTGACTTGAATAGAATTAATTCAAAGTGGAAGCATCCCACTGTCTTCCTGGCAGCCCCATCAAATGGCCAAAAACAAGAAGTTCTTTCATGCTTTCAGTGTGTTGTTTGTTGTTCAAAAACCTTCCTACGAACAAAAGGCGATTTAGCGGCCGACGTGAAGGTTATCTCAAACGAAGCCCACGACTAAAGATGGTGCATCAAACGTGCCTGACTCGCTAATGTTAAGTGTTGTAAAGATGTTTGTAATATGTGATCCCAGACATTACTTCATGCAGTCTGACATGAAAAGCTGCCGACCTTTAAGAACGCTATTCAAACTTACAAAAACTAAAATGGTTAACCCCTGCTAAGGCACAAAATATTTTGTTTTGCATTCCATTAAGCGTTAGATTAGATGTATGTTGGTGCCTTCGTAAACCGAGGACTTCCTGTACTACTACCACACGACTATAAATAAAAACAAAGAAAATATCGCAATGATACTATCTTTTCGGATCTCTTGATCAATCGTCAACTTTCCTATCTCGGAAATAGAAGACTTGTGCAAATGCCATTTCTTACAAGCTCGTTCAATGATCCTTATGTATCTAAAAAGTGGTTGTTGTGAAGGATATTATTCCACTTCAGTCTGATAGGTGCCAGTAATGCACATAACTGGACAGCTCTCGACATGTTGGCAGTATGCATTAATTGATAAAAAAAAATAAAATCCAGTCTTGTGAAAAAAATGAAAACCCATCTGCTTTGCCTAATGTACTTCATGTCATATCAGAATTCACCGATTTATTCTTGCCTTTCCACCCCTCTCACCTCCCCCTTCCGCAATGAAAGTCACCAGTTGGAACGTCAGCAGTCCTCGCCTGTCAAGGCTGTCACAGCTGGACTCCTTGTGTGAGTTGATTAAAATAGGAGAGTCCACAGCTAATTAAAAAGCTCTTCCCCCCTTTTTTTTTTTTTTTTTTTTTTTTTAAACACGAGAGTGTTAAATAAAAGAGCGGGAGAGAGCATACAAACAGCCTCCTGACAGATCATTCATTTGCAGAAACTCCGGGGCTCCCCGTCGACTTGAGCAGAACGTGCGAGGAGAGTGTTGATTTGCACTGCCGAATGTCACCTCTATGCAGTCGTAGCACTGGTGTCCATCCGACGGGGCGGGATACGGGGGGGATTTAAGGTGTAAAATGTTATGTTCTAATTGCATTTCCGTTTATTGCATTATCATATCGTCTTGTTTCCACAACCCGCAGTGAAGATGGCTCTGGGTGTTGGGTTGCAAAGTACCATCGCTTCCTTACTGTATGCATTCCCTATCTTTTTCTGAGCCCAAAGGGTAAGGTAAAGACCACTTTTTTTTTTCTTATTTTTTATGAGCGGAGGCGTCTGCTGCTTGATGGTAAGAGCTCCCCCTGGAGGTAAAAGACGATGGGGTGAGCGGGGAGTGTCTGGATTTCGCACTATTTCCCCCCAACCTTTATTGAACTAAAGCACATAATTTGCATTAGAAAAATATCATGGCACACCACCAAACGAATGTCAAAACGTTTCTCCTGGAATAATTTAATTTACTCCCAAATTTACTTACTCTGTGTAAAATGTGGGATTCATTGTGAAACCTACTTAAATCTGTCTAAACATAAATGACTTAATTGATAATAATAACTTAGAATAACATGGGTAATTTGATTACATTTGTTATTTTAGAAGTGTGTATCAAACTGGAATCCCTTTGTGTTGATTAGTAATGGAAATTGAATTTGATTGTCATTTAACATATTACAAGGGCGAAGCAATGAAATTCATCTAACAGTTTCAACTCGCTCAAGAGACATAAAAAAACAATGACCAACAGAGGGAGACAGAACGGGAGGGCTGACGGCTCGCCGGGTGGTGCCCTGATTTTCTTAGACGAAAGAGGGTTGCCTTGCACAGACATGTTTTGTAACATACCAAGACTAATTCTTTGTAAAACAAACAAAATTGATCCATATTTGGTTGGGCTAATTCCTCCGTCTTCTGTCATTTTCACTCATTGCCACAGTCGTTTTTATTCATTTGCTGCCTCCCCTCACTTAAATCAAAAACAAACACTCACTGTGCATTGATAAAAATGAACAGTACATGGTTTTAAGAGATGTTTTTTCAGCTTGTTAACGTCCTCACAGCAGCATCGTTTGATCTTTCAAATTCTCTTGTGTGTCCAGACTTCTACTGTGGTCAGTCAAACAAAACCTGTTATCCAATGTTGTAAACAGTGGATAAATATTTTCAACTCCTGCAAAGCTAGTGCAACAAAGAAATTCTTGTTTTGAGTGTAATATAAAGCAGACGAGCTCCACTTGTAGGCTGCAGTTGCGCAAACGGTCGGTCTCGCACAACAGAGGTCCTCTAGAGCTTTTGTGTGGCCGGCACGTTTTTATGATCCTAATTCTTTCACATATAATGCCAGCATAAATATGGCGTTTCACAGTGGGATGCTCCGTGGTGGCTCGTAAAAAGCGAAGCTCGACAGTAACAGGTTCAGATGTACATCATTTTATGGCTGGCCTATGAATTTTCCCATCAGCGACCTTGGTGCGAGTGCAGGCCGCATACTGCGCTGGACTTTTAACAGTGTAGATTTGCGCGTATGATGATTTAGAGCCTCAGCCCTGCCAGTGTAACTAGTTTGAGCATGTTAACACTATTGGTTATTTAATGCCTATGGATGGATTTGATGCAACATGTAGGGCAAATGGATTCATGAGTCACCGTGGAATATTGGGCCTTCAACAGTTAGTTCGATGGCTATGATATTCAGATGCCAAGATATTTTTCTGAGAAGTAGGTAAACTTAGTTTAAATCAAGTCATGAAGACACAAACAGATTTTGGATCTTGCAGTTCATTGCTCCTGCCTCTTAATTGCTCAGATTTAAGTCACAGACACTACTATACATACAGTATTTCTATACATTTTATACTTGCAATATTTTTTCATACAGTATATTATCTCTAAGTAGAAGTATAGCTTCAAGTATTCCCGATGGTTCTGGAACTTATGCTGTGCGATAAACGGGGGATCAGAGGCCTTTTTCTGTCCGGTTCATTGGCTACTATCATGCTCAGGCTGTTGCTAATAGTGTTGTTTTAGCTAAGCAGCTATCAAATGACACCATTTGATAGGGTTTCACTTGCTGCACTTACTGTTACCGGATCTCATTACGTTATACTTTTGCAATGTTTGTCAGCTGCTCATGTGGCTGAGCAGCATGGCTAACGGAACCCTTAAAAAGCCGTCAGCGGCACCTGTCGTCAGAGATGAGGCACACGTTAATGAAGGTGCCGATGACAGAGATGGATGGTACTGGATAGTGATTGATTAGATGGGTACGTTTCACAGTTGAAGGTATCGTTGCTACGATGTAACAGAGACCTAACCCATGTTTGTACGCAAGTCAGAACACACCATAGTCTATCACTACTTTTAACTAGTTCATTGCATTCTGATTGCAACCTCGAAGCCTCGTATGTCAGGACCAGCCTAAACGGAGATCCCCTGTAAATGTTAAAGGTCAGGCTAAAGATAACGCTCGAGTGTTTGCAAGATTTCTAGTTTCAATTGATATTTAAGATTGTAAAAATCAATTTGGAGGGATTACATCTATGACTTGGTCATGAGGGCTTAAAATAAAATCTTTTTCCCCCCACCCCACAAAAATCAATCAAATCAGTCTTTGTGAAATCAGCTATTTTCAAATGCAATTTTTGCAAAGTTATGACCGTGACACTTAAAAAAATACTATCATATATCAGTTTTTGGTAGTGTACTCCACCTTAAGACAACCAAATTCAAGAACGTCAAAGGCCACAATGCACAAAAGGGGCGGGGGAAAAAAACAGTTGACTAAATCATCATAACCCTTTGGCAACAACACTGTGGCGTGTGATTCAGAAACATGTGCTGCCATTTTATCATGCCGAGGGCCAAGTTTTGGAGCCTTAAACACCCCGCCAAGGCTTGATAAATCTGGCTAGCAAAATCTCATTTGCAGAGAGTTAAGCATCTGCAACAGTATTTATCTTCTTCCCCGTCCAAGGGTAATGACTTGGGCAGGATGGATGAGGGCACAATACCGTTGCCTTCAGGTGTAGCCATCTTGGAAAAAAAGGTGGAAAAAAGACGCGTAGACTGGCTGCTCATGACACAGCACAGGAAACACATCAAGCCACTCAGTAAACATATCACCACGCTTGAACAATTGCTTATTAGCATAATTAGCTGGCCTGATCTTACCCTTCATTCCAGAATGTGTGTGATCGAGGGGGAGTTTTTTAACCGTTGTTCCCCAGCAATTAAACTCATCTCATTTCATGATGAGCAAATATTCTTTAGTGTTGAGGGGAAAGCTTTAGGGCACCCAAACTTCACTAAAATTAAGGTCCTTTGTGGCAGTGAGACTTGTCTGATGATTGCTAATTATGCAGCCAAACACTTCCTGGTGATAATAGGCACATGTCTGTGCCTGAAGCTTATCAAGTAACAAGCAGGCAACTCTATCTGGCTCTGCGTGTAGCCATTTTGTGTCTCATACAAGAAAACAGAAAGGACAGCTGAGAACCAAACAATTTCAAAGGTCAAGTTCTAGTGGTGTAACGCTATTAACCCTCTGATTTATCTTGTAAACAAGCCAACAATTAGTAGATTTTGCCACCATTAGCATGGAGTGACCTCCAATTTCCACTGTTTTCTTTTTTAAATTGTAACAAAATTTTCTCCTGAAGTCACCACAATCTTTTAGACACATCTACAAGGAGAGTTCACCATTTGCTTAAGTGTGTTTCTAACACTTTCCAGGTACAACATATATTCTCAAAGAGTACTCAAAGTCTATGTGAAGTTTTTTTTTTGAAGAAAGTTATTTGAAATGTGAATTTGGACAGTCCAGAATCAAGACGGTGAACTCCTCTTGTAGCTATCACGCCTTTCAGAAAGCTTCAGATCTCTTTAGAAAAAGATATGGCAATGACATGGCCCGTGAGGATTAGCCAGGAAACCACAGGGTAGTAAGATGTGTGAAATGCTCTTCTCTCAGCAAGGGCTGCAGATGTAAAAATATGACCTGTTATTACAGAGCACACACACTCTAAGAGTGGACTTTGAAGCGGATGCTGCTATTCCCTCTCTTATATTTGCTTGAATAAATTGCAAAGGCAAGATATTTCATCTGTATGTTTGATTTGTTTTTTTTAAACTCATACCTGCCACATGTGAGACAAGGAAAGCATTTTTTTAAAAAAAAAACAGCAATTTGAATTGTGCCATCCTGTTTCAAAAGGATTAAATGCACAGACTAGCCAAACTTTATTCAAGCAATGTTAACCAATCAATTTTCAACGGTGTCATTTATTTAGACTACAAGGGGTCCCCCAGTTTATGACAAAGTTCCGATCTATGATGGCACTGTAACCGAGGTTTATAGATACGTGTGAATGTGCTGTAGCCTATCACTAACCTATGGTAATGCAGGAGTTTAGTTATAGTTACAGTCGATAATTGTATGAAAAACACTTCTGGGCCATCCATATATAAATCGATCAAATTGCAACATAGGAATGGTAGTAACCATGTGTATCTTGTCAACCATGTGATGATGTATTGTAACACTTTCATTGCGAGCTGTCCGTAACCTCGATACGACGTTTGTAGTCACCAATGTAAACAGAGGATCCCCTGTGGTGCATTTCATTTCGCCACATTTTTTTCAAAAAGCCATAAATTACAATCAACCACACTTAAACAGAATATATGATGTCCATCCTGGCCTTCAATTGTTGTGTAAATTTTTAGTGAGTGAGTGAAATGTCGTCCATACCCCATAAAAACCGCTCATTTTGTGCAAAATCTGAATGCTAGAGGGTGAATAGCTCCAATTTACAGTGCAATAAGAAGACATTTGCCACCATTTCTTGATCTCATTAATTCCATTTACTAGTAGAGCTGTTTTCTTTTGTCCCCCACCGCCCTGGAGCCAGATTGATTACCCTGTGGAAGTTGCTGAGGATCACTCCATCCGTAAAACCAAGCACATTTTGTGACCATATGTGGCTGGTAATGCTCGCATAAGGCATGGCATTAGGCTAGACATTTTACTTAAAGATGCTGTGCATATCTCTGGATCCATATCTTTGTGTAGTAGGCTCATATCAGCTTCGTGCCTACGGTGGCAACATAAAACACATTTTTAAGCAAGTCGTTGTGCGCCGTAGTCCATCACTTACTTATGCAGTAGTGAAGCCATGTTTACAGTCACTATTTGTTTGAAAAAAAACACTTCCAGGGCATCAATGTGAAACAATCGATCAATACCTTTTCCCCCCACATGACAATGTTGTCTTCTGCCACGTTTCCTTTTATTAACTTAGTGTAATATGTCTGGACCATCAACTGAGGACATCCTGTAATTGGACAGTATAGCATAAATAAAAAAAAGGAAGCCCATCTCTGTCCAAAGCTTACTAGTCGATAGCCCTTCATTGACAAACCGAAAAAAAAAAAAGTTTTATGAAGATAAAGCACATGTTCTTGACAATTGTAGCCCACGGTAGTTGTTTATGACTCGTTTCGAAGCCTAATCATCTCAACCGCTTCAAGGCTCCGACTGTTGTCGAGGATGCCAACCCACTCAATTCAAAATGGCAGCCAGTCATTTAAGGCATGCGCCCGCACAGTGTCGCTCTTTAAATGCTCCGCCATATGCCCCTTAGACAGAGCGCTATTCAGCGAGCCATTTGCAATGAAAGAGCTTGATTGGAAAGAACTGATTCGAAACAGTAGATCCAAAGGGGGCGTGAAAAAAAGAAAAAGGTGTCTGTACTTCAAAACATCTTGATTGGCCATGTTTTGCGCGGTGTCCAGATCGTCCGCCGCCGACATCAAAGCTGTCGAGCTCCAGCTGAGATGTTTATCTGCTTCCAAGTCTTGAAGCCACCCGGCCAAGAGGATCAATAGTGGGCTCTCGCCATCTGTGTCCCATGCTTGGCTCGACGCAAACGGTCAGTATCCCAGAGTTCATAGTTAGTGGCGCCATTAAACACAGCCTAATGTCGGTCCGAGAGCATCTCTCTAACTGCTTTGAGGGAAGGAAAAGGGAAACTTCCTCATGTTTGACTCCCAACTAGGTTTCCAGATGTGCCAGGGGTCAGGGGTTAAAGATAAAAGTACCAGGATGTGGTGGTAACCCCAGTTGAAGGCAGTTGCAATGTGCACATTCCTCACCGGAGGGGGCCGACGAGCCGAGTGCCTTGCTTTTCTTCTTTCCACCGCTCGCAGTCGGAGGCCTCGTTTCGCAGCCGAGAGTTACGACACCGCAACTTCTACTTACTGGCTGTGTTTACCAAAAGGTAAAATGTCAGCCGTGTTAAACATAGTGCGGGGAAGTTGTTCGCTGCTCTTAAATTCGCCTTCGACCATCCCTGCAGGGGGCGGCCACCAGACGTGTTAAAATCATACATCTTTTATTACCTAGCAAAATGAAATCATTTAGCACCACATCCGTGATTAGAAACCCTCCAAAGGAACTTGTGCATAGCTTAACGGGCCGAGCAGTTGAGAGGGGCGGGACTCGTAACGTTTCACCCCCTGCCTGGCACCCAGCGCCAATAGAGACATCACAACTTGTATAGGAGAGTCTATTACATCAATATCCCCCCAGAAATTGGGCTAATTTCACCAAAAATGCTAATACGATTATTTCGAGTGTGTCAGCGGCTTAATAAGTGTGAAAATTGGCCTGTCATATAAGACCTGGGTGCGCTGCTAAATTGCGTGATTACAGCAGCAAAGCCTCGACCTCCCTTATTGTTTCTTTACATATCGTAATCTGCAAAAATTGAAAATAGATCGGCCAACTTCATTAGGATTCCTAAAAGTGTTAATATGACAGGGACAACTTTATTTTGCAGTATTATGCAAATAGTGACATTTATAGGATGTAAAAAGATTACACTGCCCTTGGGACGACTTCTTTTATTATTCTGTTTGAACTTTAATATTAAAGGCTCACCTCCAAAAATTGTGTACTGAATTCATTGCTGTAAAAATAAGTGATTTAAAAATATGGGTATGTTTTTACCAACATGCCAATTTTGTTAACATTAAACCACTGGAGTGATTTCTGTACATAATAGATTGTACATAATCTCAACTGTTGTCGTTACCACTAGCTAGCTAGGCTTTTTAAGAGAAAATCAGAAGCCGCATTTATTTTCAAAATATTGAATATTTTATTCATATTTAGACATTTTTGTAGTCTGCATGGATTTTTGGAAAAAAATATTTAGTCTAGGAGGGGTTTAGTGAGACACCTAAACAAATGAAGTTGCTCTTTGACTGGATTCACGCCCCAAGTCACACAATTGTGATACATGTCGCAGGAGTGTAAATAGAAAAAAAAAAACTCATGAAATTGGATCACTTCAGATTGGAATCAGGCCCCATCCAAATATGGATACAAATCCACCATTGGATATCGGCCAATGCGAGTGCAGCGTTAATGCACTGATTGGATATACTTTGTCAATGCGAGCTTGATGTCATCAAAATTGGCCTATTCGCCCCAAAATGACACAAACACGTTAAACAACACTTACAACAAATGTAAAATACAGCAAATGCATCGAAGATTTAATATGGTCACACCAACTGATGTGTCGGTCGTTAAATAAGCAAAATAATTGCCAAAGGCGGCCAGTGGAATAATGTGGTTTGTTTGAATCGATATGAGTCAGCCCAGGCCTACGTCAGTGTTCACACTTGTGGAGTTGCTTAAGTGCTACTTGAAATACACATACAATATATGTACACAACCCCAAAAAATAGCAATGGATACATGGACCTGCAGTGCAAATACAGCCATAGACATGGCTTCAAAAATCGTTTGAGAGTTGAAATACCGGTATCACATTTTTTTTAATCCATAAAAAAAAAAAAAGAAGAAAATTCCTGCCATTATGTTATCTGTTTTAAGGTCGTAACAGTTCCTTTAAAAAGAGGTGGGCTTTTTGTGGCTGTGTTTGTGTGTGTGTGTGTGTGTGTGTGTGTGTGTGTATGGTGGTGGGGAGGAGGAGGCTATAGCTTATCTTTGAATTGTTGAAGAGCATCTTCAGGACCACTAGATGGCGTCAGATCCTTCAGGAGAGCTTTGGGACCTCCACGGAAGCCACGATAAACTCATGAAAGTACAGCACAGGACACCACAGACTTGCACTGAGACCACAACCTAGTCTTCCAGTGGCCTCGCACCCTTGAAGAAGCACAGTCCGCAGAATGTTTTTTTTTCTTCTTTTTTTTTTTGTCATGGTGACAATTGTAACCACTTTTTGTTAGCATTTGGATTATTCGCAAAGATGTAGGTATGTAGAAAATGGCTAAAATTGAAAGGATGGGATTGGAAGTCTTATGAATATACCACATCAAATAGCTGTGATTACCACTGAATAACAGATATCTTATAAAGTAGAAACAGATGCATGCCCCAGCCGCTAATGGGATTAAAAAAATATCCAAGCGGTAGCCTTATTCAGTGCTTATTAAGTTCATGTATTGCTGTTGCCACGCAGACGCGGTGTCACCCGTTCTGACACAACATATTAGAGCGCTCGTCCCACTGGAGTCAAGTCTTGTCAGTGGACGTTTAATGCTGTGAAATGAGGCACAAAAAAACCCAAAAACAGACCACCACAACAACTACAGTTTAACTCCCATCTCTCGTGTGGATTGCACCGTTTAGCATGCGCCACTCGTGACAGGTAATTGACTCGGAGTGTTTTGCGTCACACTAGTAAATAATGCTTTATTCCACACAGTCTTTATGAATATTCAGCATGTATGTTTGTTTGGACAACTGGTGCTTTTTATTGCGCCATACTAAATGATCTTTCTTTTTGTGTGAATTCAATTGGTGCCCCTCTTCAGTATAAAATGCCGTCCATAAGAAATTCCGCAGTGAATGACCAATTGTTGGTAGAGGGTGCTGCTTCTGAAATATTAAAAGCCTAATATGTCATCTGTCGTGAGTGTCATTTGTCATGGCGGCGTGACCCATGGGCGTGTCAAGATTTCCCTCCAATTACTTTTTATTAAGTTCCACACATTTGTTCCCGTTTTAATATGCCTGTCCATCCGTTTTTTATTCCCGCTTTGGCTCCATTAGCAGCTGGCCGTCGTTTTCTTTCTTACCCCCACCCCATCACTCCCACTCCACATTTACCAAATGACCCAACATCCACGTTTTTCTGTATGGCAGCTGAGCTGATTAAGAAGTTGCCTTTTGAGCGCTAATGTATTCTGCTTTTTTTCTCTCTTCCTACGTGGCCATTGTTTTATTTCAAGTTTAGAAGTCACTCTCATTGTGAAAAGCTATTTGCCCTCACAATGTATGATGGATCTGATTAGTCATTCATGCCGGCCTCTGCCTTTATGCTTACATTAACTAACACAAAAAGCCCCCCTACAGGTTAAAGTTTAAATGTGGATTAGCAGATAAAGCAACTCCTGATTAGGTTACTGTGGGGGCTTTAGCGGGGGGAGAAAATTCGATTATTATTTTTTTCCTCCCAAACATCTTCACTTGTTCCTTTTCTTCTTCGTTCTACGACTCTCGCTCAGCGTGGATGTCTATTTCGCCTCAAAATCTTTGAACAATTATGCAAATGCCAGTACAGCGATGCACAATACAGTATGGAAATGGCGCAGGGAGAAAATGGACTCATTAAGGGCAGATGGCGTGAGTGCTAGAAGCCATTTGTTATCGACGCGGGAAGACTTTTTCATGCCACGTCACAAGTAGAAAGGCACTGTTTGTTGTGCTGCTCTGCTTCTTGACTAGTTAAGCGTGTTTATATATATTGAAAAAAAAATACTTTATTACAGATTAGGGCTGGAGTTAAAAGATCATTAAGAGTTTGGGTAGAGATTGATGAATTGTGTACTAATTGGCCGCAACCAACGACAAGAAAAAGGGAAGAAAATTTAGCTCCGGTATTTTTGGATTTCCATAGAATTGTGCCATAGGTTTAAGCATACTACTGCTAGTGCTAACAAACAGTTAAATGATTCAAAAACTCTGATCCACATAATCGATAATTGATTTTTAAGGGTTCTGTCAAAGCAAAGTGGAGTCCATCTCTTGGCGGCAACCAACAACAATAATTCTGCATCGTCACCAACATTAAATCAGTTCTTCCTCGGCTTGAGTTACAATCAATTTAATTGGAGGTTTTAGGTTGGTTCTGCTGTACGAACAATGATTCAAACATTAGTGATGTACATAATCAGTGAATTGATTGTTTAGAGTTCTGTTGAATAAAAATAGTGTGCTCCTCCTAACTGAAAACAATAGCAACAAAAGTGGAAGAAAATTCAGTATCTGAACCACCGTTAAATCAGTTCTTGTTTGCTTCTAGTTCTACTCAATTGACTCAGCGATTTTAACGCAATCCTGCTAACCAACAAAATGTGATTCAAACATTAGGGATACACATAATTAATTGATCAAGGGTTCTGTCTGTCAAAAAAAAAATGGAACGTACTACTTGGCTGAAACCAACAACTAAGGTTTTGTAGTTATGCATCTGCAGCAACAATAAATCAATTCTACAAATGCTTAAATGATAGGAAGGTAGGAAAGTAATTCTGCAAACAAACATGGTAATTCAAAAACTCGGGATGCAAATGATACAGTAAGACTTCTATCAAAGTAAACTGGATTTAGGCAGCTACTCACACACTATGGTGACTTCTCGGGGCAACATCAGCACTGAAACAGTTTCAATACCAGTGTGACGTTCAGAATGTTTAGGGAGATTTTCCCCATTCTGTTTAACTGGACTGATTGAACTGTACATTTTATTCATGTTGACAAAGAATTAATCCAAGTGAATGTTCTGGTCTTGATGTAACCTGTCCACATTTACAGCACGACTCATGCACCACGGTGAATATGATAGCATGCCATGTGATAAGATCCAACATGAAAAGGAGAGGGTAGGGGCGACCATGATGTGAACTGATAAAATTACACGCGTGCCGATAATACAGACGTGTCATCGTCACACAGCCTCGTATAAAGCGGACCGGTGGCAAAGATTAGCCTGCACATATTGAAACTCGCTTTTGAAAGGACATATGAGACGCATAAAGTGAACAGTGGGGCTTTGCACATCCAATTAAGATAATTAGTTCTTTTTTCCCTGCTCCTCTCTTTTGCCGAAGAAGGATAAGTATTATCACCGAAGCCATGTTAACCCCTGGGTGGCAGAAATATATTAAGATTAAGTGTTATATACATGTGTAATGTAAACACAGTGAACGCAGGGAGGGGGAGTTGAAAGATGGAGAATGTATGCTTGATAGCGCCTCTGTTTGGGCTGTGGCCCTCTGTGGACTCGCCCACCATCACTTCATGGGCCTTCTGAGGTTGACTCCACTCTCTGCCTGGCGGCCTCCGTATTCCTCCCGGTGAGCAGAGAATGCAAATAGGCCATAACCTTATTTTTGCACTCATTTTCTTTTGTGATGGATGGCTTTCTTATTGTGCCATTTGAGAAATGCTCGTCAGAGCAGAGAAAATTAATGGATTCGAAATTTTACATTTAAGTGATGGAATCAGGCTACGCTTGCGCAGGCACTTCTATTTTGTTTAAATGAGCTGATCTAACCATCTAAAAAAAAAACACTCTGCTCAGTTTAAATATGCATTCAAATAATATAAATCGTTAGAAACATCCCCAACACTGTAAAGACTCTTCTCTAAACTAGGAAATTATTTGGTCTTAAATTATGTTAAATGTGTATACACGGATTTCAATATGCTATATATAACTTAGCAGACATTTTTGGTGACCATCACAAAAGTTCAAATGATTTTTTTCACTTATAGTTTGAGATTTTGAATAACGACAAATGCTCTGAAATAAATTAGAATACGTTGTGTGGCTTCTTTTAAAGAACTGAAACGTTAGAGAAGGTGCTCATTTTATGACAGTTTAATTCCTAGCAAAATAACCCTAATTTATAGGTAAATTTGAATCTGCATAGTTTCACAGTAGTTAAGCCATAATTATAATAATTGTATGAAAAACAAAGAAATAGGAATTATGGCAATAACTGAGTATGCCTTTGCGTGCAGTGTGACATTGTACTAGTTCAATATGCATCGGTTGCAACCTTAAAACCTCATGTTGGGAACTTCGGAGCATCAAACTCAGAACCCTCTGGATTAAAATAAATAAATAAATAAAATGAAAAAATAATCTAGAACACTTCTCTTTTTGCCGCATTACACCACGCTCATCTCCACCTAAGACAATTATGCTTCCAAAAGTGAATAACCATTTATTTAGTTCAATATTTGATGCTATAAATGCTTGTATAAATCATAGTAGCATCCCATTGTGTGAACATATGCTTTTTAGAGCCGCTACTTTACAGATGCCAGTGAATTCTGTAGTAGTGTCTGTCGGAATATTTTTTATTTTTTTATTGTTAAAAATCTATGCTTCATACTCCAAAATAAATAGCACTTTTTGTACACTCTTGAGTGTTAAGTTGCGAGGGAAGGTGCCTCATAAAAAACAAATCCCAAGAGAAAAAAAGTCAGTGAACAAACGAATCAAAGGCTGTGGCATTCAGGATGCCCTCTTTGTTGCATTCACTTTGTCTTTTGTGCGCCCGTCCGCTATTGTGACAGGACACAGAGACTTCTGAAGGCCACAGTCTCTTATTGAATTATTTCTGGGTGAGATGAAGAGCGTCCTGAATGGCATCATTAAAGTTCACCAGTTATAGAAATGTGTGCGCGCCGTCTGCAAGCGAGACTAAAAGCTGCGCGTTTTCGTGCCCCTTCACAAACCTTTAACCGGCCATGAAAAGATATGACATCAATTCTGGCAAAAACACAAGGGGGCAAATGAATGATTCCATTGTGGTGCCTAAAACATCAATCATGCTCAATACTTAGCAAAAACAATGCATTTTTTGTTTGCGTTTCAGTGGTGGCAAACAACACTTGTGACTGCCTTAACATTGTCAATCCCCATTACTCAAAAAGCTGAAGCAAATCAGACCTCAACTGTGGCCCTGTTGCTAGGCAGCAGACTTCTCTTGACATGGTGGTTAGTTTTTCTTTCACGCCTTGACAAGAGCCCAGTGAAAGGAGTTAAGAAAAAGTTGCTTCAAGGCGCTCGGAGGAAGGGGATAATTGGGGGGCCACGGATTGTGTGGAAACTTCCCGAGCCGTAGACAGAGAGAGTCGGACGCCACTGAATTTTAACTTTTGTACACAAACTTGACCCTTGGGAGTAGCCGAGGGCTTTTTCTCCTTCACCTTGTTCACTGAGTGTCAACACAAGCTAGGTAGCCGCAACACTCAACAGACAATCTGAAGGAAAGTCGATGCACTTGTGCTGGTTTTACACAGCAGGTTAAAGTGCACAATTCCAATGACTGTATACCTGATATGACACTGCTGGAACACATGAAATGACCCGCATGCGCAGATTCACAAATTGTCAAAAATCGATAAATAATATAGTAACCGTTACCAAGCCTTTAGTTGAGCGTGCCAGACTCTTCCTCTAATTTGGTATATTCAGACTATATTTATTGCTCAATGCCTTTGCTGTGGTGGGTGTTTTGTTTGTCTGCGGTTTGATCAGGTGCAGGTTTACATACCGTATGTCACCAATCTGTGTATTTTGATGACGTCAAGCTGACAAGAAGTTGGGGTATAGGCCTATTCTGTCTGCGTGTTTGCACTGCATTCTCATCGGAAGATATCCTTTACATTGGATTTTTATCCACATTTGGAAGAGGCCTGATGCTGAAGACTTCCAATTGCAGGCAGTTTTACCTCTTTACGTCGACATGTCGTAATGTGAATAGCTCTATTTGAGAGAACCAAAATTGTGTCACTTATAATGCCATGAACAAAAACACAAGGCATTTATTTGTTTGGCTACTGTTTTGCATTGGTCTTCGTCAATCTCTCACTTAACGGAAGCAGGTCAAGTCAACAATGAAAAGGGGCCTAGGTCTTTGGTCCACGAGAGTGCACACCCAATTTAAAATGCAACCAATTAATGCTGGATTAGCATTCATGCCTATTTACAGTTGCTTTTGTGCTCATTTCTGCACTCCTAACTTCCTCGCAGAGGCACCCAAAGCAAAAGGAGCGAGCGCCGAAGGGCTCTGGTAGCAGGGCTTGGGGGGGGGGGGGGGTTGTTTGGCCAAAAGAGGTGCAGTGAGGTCCATTGTGAGGAGACCACCTCTCTCATTATGCCCTCTCAATCAACACTACCGTTCACAGGAAGCCCCTGTAAAGCCCATCTGCCATAGCTAATCTACAGGCAGCCTTGTGCTTGCGTCTCGGTCCGCTAGCCTCTGACACATTATTCTCTGATCCGAGACTTTTGCGTCGGCATCAGCCAAAGCACATTAAAGTAAATAATGGCCAGAAATGACCGGCTTAGTGAGGATTGGGCAGGAAGCTGATGACCAGTTGGAGCTGTGAGCTCTGATTTAATAGAGAGAAGCATTTTTCTAAGGGGGTGGTGGTGATAAGGAAGGTGGCGGGAGGGAGAGAAAATGACCTTAGCTCGCTGCAAAGAATTCTTGAACCTCTCCAGGTTGTTAGCGCTGGTGCTACCATCTGAAGCATTAGCGATCCAGGAGCTCTTTCTGCTTTGAAGCTCAGGCGGGATGGGGCGAAGGGGTAAGGAAAGGGTAGGGAGGGGGGTTCTCGGGAGTCAGCCTCGGAAATAGAAAAACAGAGAAGTTATAGCTGCTCCGTTATGATTGAGATCTTTGACTAGACTTAACATATAAGACACACCTTCTAGTTAAACATATACCTGAATTCATTTTCATCAGTCACTTCGGCAGTTGGGATTGACATTCGTCTTTATCCTCAATCCTGATTTAGTGGCATTTTCAATTGCTGAGAAGAATCAGCAGTGAGAAAAACACTTTACTTGTTGCCTACTACAACTCACGAAACTACTATTAAATGCATAAAACCCGGAACTTTAGTCAATTTTATTTATGTAGTTAATGCATTTTGTCTTTCATCAGTTCTTAAACATTTGATGTATAGTAACATCTGAGTTGAGACACTCTTCGTCCTTGTTGTGTAAGCCTGTTGGCTCATTGTGAAAGGGCCAATTTGTCATGGTCAGCTTAAGGTTAAACAATTAAAGCTGCCTCCTCGGATCAAGTTAGTGTCAAGTTAGACATGCAAATGACTAGTAGGATTGGTAAGAGGAGAAAAAGGGGTGTAAATAACCTGACCTGTGTAATAGTTAACTGACCTGTTGCTGCACCCTCCCATCGTGTGACCCGTTTGCTTCAGGCTGAATCCAGTCCCGCACAATATTTTCGTGTGTGTGTGTGCATGTGTCACAACCTGCTGTTTAATGCTGAATTACAGCTACTTTTGGAAAAGACTTTTGAACATCCGGTGTGGCGTGCTGCGACTTGTTGGGCCGTAGGATGTTTTAGCATTCTGAAAGGGTGGATAACACAGATTGCGGTAGTGTTTGCACTGTCCATCTTGGAGTGTTTATTGCACAAAGAAGGGGGGGAAAAAAGCTTACTACACTTTGTGCTTGAGCTCAGCCTGGGGATTTTAACAGGATCTGTCACTGGGCCGACAGTGGAGACGGTCTAAGCGAGATTATGTGAAGCAGTTCCACCTCTGCTTAACTACTGTAAAAATTGCTTATACGCCTGTGAAGGAATTGGAATGCCTTCGGGAAGCGGATGATCAGCGCGTTTGCGGTCAGAACGCTTTGAAACGTGCCGCCCTGATTGGCCGCATGGCCCAGACGGGAAGAAACAAGTTAGCGCTGCATGAAAGGCGCTTGCGCTCCTCCCAAGATTTTTCTCTATTGATCTTGCTGTTACCGGGACCTTCAAAAACGCGCTTCCTCTGAGATGTAATGAAGAATTTAAGATGCTCCCAATGTTTTATTGACAAGCGTCTGTAAAAAGATACCATTCATAGAAACTGACAGGGGCCGCTGGGGGAAACACTTTAGGCTCCTTAAAGAAGTGTTTAATGGTATTGATTTTTATTGTTCGGTGAGCTGTGTGAAGTCTTTGACTGTTTTATTGAACGTATTCAGACACATGCTCTTAAACACCAAGCACGAGGCGGGGACAGACTTTCACTTCTTACATATAATCCATCAAGCGAAACCGTGCATGGAATTTGACGAAAGCGGGCCTGTTTATAAGCCACACTGCTGAGCTCGGCTTTCACACTTTACAGTAGCCGCTTCCTGCAAATAAATGCCTCTTATGTCAGGGAGTGCTTTCTTTTTCCACTAAAATGGTTGTGTTAGGACCCTGGCAGCCAGTAGAGGCCTCTCAAGACTTCATCAGAATAAGCTTTGATGTGAGGCGCAAAACTGCTCATAGCCATAGGAGCCTTTCTTTGGGGGAGACCTCGCCCTCCTTGATCTTTCCTCTTCAGTGCGCTAAATGGTCATCTTTGACCGGCTCCTCTGGGTGAATCTGGCTTCTCCTTAGTGTGCCACTGTGATGCGGTGTCGCCTGGCTTTTCTTCCCCAGTAGATGTTGTGATTTCTGCATCTGTTGTCATGGTGATGTGGCAACGAGACAAGAAAATGGAGCTCTAACCTCTGGTTTTATCTTGGCATTCAGGCCGGGCAGGGGGGGGGGGGGGGCGGGGCGGCGGTGGAGGGTAAACACACTGGCTTGTTGGATTGGATGCTGACAATTGCAGACCTCGTAAAAGGTAAACGGAGACATTACTGTGTTAGCCGTTAAACTGACAAGATTGAAAGAATCGATGCAGAATTAGTCATGAAGCTGAAACGGAGTATTATATGGCCTTTGGAAGCAAACATTTTTCTGGCGCAAATACATTATCTTTGCGTAGTTGCTGTATAACACCTCCTGTCAAAGACACTCCTCAACACCTTCCTGGAGCAGGGAAATCAAATGCGTCTTTCCTGTACTTCAACCCAAATCCCACCATTTATCTGAGCTACAAGGCAAATTGAAGATATTGCTTTATAAAAATCAAATCTACAGTAGGTCACAAGCTTCTCTGCCAGTTGACGGGAAGCGAGCACAGTTTTATATTCATTTGGTGCTGTGCCCAGTTCTCATTCAACCAAAAAGTCGCCTCAATTCCAACTTCGTCCCAACACATTAAATTGAGTTTATTGTGTTACTTTGCCCCTCTGTTATGTTGATGTAACTGCATTCACTGAACACCTCAAGTAACCTGCAGGCACCCAAAATGCATGTAACAAACGAGGCTGGCACTGCACTGCATGTCCAAGTGCCCAATTCTGAATTGGTGGGGCGCATCCCATTTTGTTCCTCATACACATTTGTCGGTATCCGACTTGTAAATGAGTTTTATCCACTCTTAGAAGAAAGTGATTTTTATCTCTGACATCCTATTTACTGTTTGTTTTTTCATCTTTCCTTATACTGCAACAACACATCAGAACCCCAAAACACGAATTGTTGAATTATATAGCGTTAATCCAACCTGTGGAATTGATTCGTAAAGCCAGTGAGATTTTGACAAAAATATTTATAATCTGAAAATGTATCTGTGAAAATGTTGTTCTCTTTGGCCTGATCAGTAGTAATATGTTGTGTTCGAGGCGCACTTGGAAAAAGTGGATTGATCTGAGCACAAAATTAATATTTATTGACATAGGAAAGTATGCTTTGTGTTGTCTCCTGGGCTCCTGGGGGTGAAAGTGTGAAATCTAATAGAGCCATTCTCAGGGGGGGCCGCTTTGATCAGCAAGTCTCTAAACAAGCAGCCGCTCCCAAGTGAATCAGGATCCATAGCCTCCAACATGTGCTATCTTTGCATCTCCACTGCTGTTTTCGCTAAAGGAGAGTTTTGTATTGGAAACAGCTGAAGCATCTCACCCTTCGCCCGAGGCAACATTCTCAAAGAAGTGTCGAGATGTATGCCAGAAATATTTTCCAAAAAGAGACTCCCTTTTCATTTCCCCCTACACCCCACCCCCCTTCCACCCTGACGTTTAAGTTACATGCCAGAAATTTCTAAAAATATATATTTGCAGCAACATGATTGGCGTGAAAATAAGCCACTTTATATGCCCGGCTGTTTCATACACCAAGCTATGAATTGAAGGCGGCATGCTTGCCATATACACTGAGTGATAATACGTGGTGTTACTGGCAATTTACACAGGATGCCAATAATTAGGTATGAAAACGAAGCACGCTTGGAATGGAGTTGGGGGACTTTAAACAAGCAAAAAATAGCGCTTGAAGTGGCAGAAGTGTGTTGGTGTGCTGAGCTCTCCAAGATGTGAAGTGGGCAGTGTTGGCTTCGTACACCATGCCAACTCTTACTGTGGCTCCTCTCACAATATCCAAGGTCACACAGAAGCTGGCTGGTGACCACAAGCGTACCCGCGGATCTCAAGCACGCTCTGAAATAGCCGCAAGGGACCGTGCGACGGATCAGAACGCGTCGAAAAACGATCTCCGCGGTAATTCTGATTTAGATTGTTGAAAGGGAAAAACAAAGCCCTAACATTCAGTTAATTAGGGCGAAACTCCAGGTCTACCTTTTTATTGCTTATCCTTAAATTCCTTGTTTGAATGATCCAATTACCTGAACGTGCTGCGGGCTTCCTGCGCAGGCCACCAAAGAGACCAACACATTGCAGAGCTTTTCTGTTTAACGTAATCAGCATTTTTTTTCTCACTGGCTTTTGCATGCATCGATGCTTCCAGAGTGTCTGTGTGTGCGTACGTACAGGATGACTTACCAAAACCACCAGCCTGACTTTCGTAAAACTTTAGGTTTGGGAGCATGAGCCAAAGATGAACCCAATCCATCTTGCGGCTGATCTGCTGAGCTTGCTTTTTTTGACATTTGCACTGACTAAGCTATGCTCCCATTACACTTTTTACGGTTGTGCCATTAACAAATAGGGTAGTAACGATTAGGATTTTGTCGATATAGAAGGTCCTGGGTCGGTCCTGACATGACAGAGCAAGATTACGAATGGCACGCGGTGTAAGAATACGTTATCATCACGTGGCACAGGAAGGCAACGCTTGGTTACAGTTTCTTCACGCAAAACGTATTTTTTCACACTCAATTAATCGGCTAACTGGTTTAATAGACCGACATTAGCTCTTATAATCGTCGGATTGTTCATTTAATTTTTTTAAATTTTCAGTAGCAGAACTAATGTGCTGCCTGTAATCAATATCTTTATTGTCTTCAGTGTTAGGGGACATTTTTTTAAAAATCTTTTTTTTTTAATTAATAAGACGATTAATCGGTTATTCAAATTTTATCCTGCCCAAACTGGAATCGGCATCGGCCACAAAATATCCATATTGGTCAGGCCACAGTGTAGATTAGAAATAGTGAAGATATAGGTGTCTTTGGGTTCATTTGTGCATAACGTGCAATAATTACCTATAAAATTGGGCCAAAGTGGAAATTAGTCACGACAGTGATGGAACAAACAAAAAGGAAGTGGGGAAATGTCAAAGACCTATAGAGATACTCTACTAATTTAGTTAACATTCACAAGCTGAGCTGTGATTGGTTGTTATCCGAGCCCTCAACATGTGATGTCATTTTCAGTCGAGAGCAAGTGGCATAATGCGTTTTTAAAGGCGTTAATTGTCCATGATGAATACTGAAGGTATCAAATTCATTATAGACGAATTATCTTTTTACTGCTGAAAATTGCAAAATGAGTAAAGTGTCTCTTTAAGGTTCATTGCTTTTGGTTTTAATTTTTTTTGTTCTATAACTTCCTTTTTCATGTATATTTTATTTAGATGAACTATTGCTTGTTTGGTATTTAAACATTTGTTTGCGATTAGATAACTTTTTTTTAATAATGGGAAAATCCAAAATGGAACAAATCAATCCTTGAATGGTCTCCTTGAACATAGTGACACTTGCATGGAAGACAACTACTGTAAATCCCAGGGGAGCTAAGAAAACACTGTTGTAGTAGTGGTTGTGGACCATGCAACTGTGACGCCGAGCTAAACCTACTTAACCACTTCCTTCACATTTCATGCACTTTGACAAACATCACTGCTCCTTGGTGCTTACGCCATGTTGCCTGAGCATTAACGCCAACACCCTGCGGTATGGTCGGCTGGACAGGCACTTGACTGATGGCTCTATTAGACGTCATCCAGTCCTAGACATAGCCTTTCTCCGGACCGGACCTGCTGCTGCTAACGCACTGATGGGCTGAGAGAGAAGACTAAATGAAGGTTCTAAACACACCAGCAAGCACATTGAGAGAAGCATGGCACACAAAAATAGATTCATGGGAGGGAAGGGCCTTGCATGAGCGCACGTACAAAAACCTCAAACGGAAGTAGCAAGGATTTAGCCATGCTTCACCTTTTGTACCCGCCTGGAACAATGGCTTAGACAAATACAACACACAGCTGATCCGCACCCCTCCGACTCTGCTTCTGTGGCGGCTTGTTCCTGGGACCACCATGAAACATTGGGGGCCACTGAAAGGCTGGATCCCGATAATCAGCTCCAAAGGGGGTGGAAAATACAATTCATATCGGCGCTCTCCCCGCGAAAGCAACCACTGGAGCAGGAAATGACAGTGGATGTTTTAATCTTCAAACGTTGAGCACCACTCTCCCTCAGGCTAGATGGAAGGATCTGCTCAAATGTGACGGCACTGCCTTCACATTTTTTTTTCTTAACATAAGAGGGAGAAAATCCTTTATAAATGTCTATTCAACTGCAAAGATGGCTCTAAGAACGTCACCAGAGACTCTCTTGTCCTCATTTCTCACTGCAAATGTCATCTGTGGGTGAGCTTGTCGAGATCCTGACTGTACTGGCTCCTCAGGCTGGGCTTGCCACTTCCCTCCTGGGTGACACAATAAACACTTCACCACCCCCAGCCCTGCTCTCTGGAACCTGTCATCCACGGCTGCCTACTCCCTTCCAACCATACTCAAATGGACTATGCAAGGTGCCGAAATGACGTGACAATTATTTCCCAACACCTCTCAATGGCTAGGTTGCTCCTTTGAGCGCGACCAGTCGGAAAACGGATTCACATGCACAAGATTTAATAAAAGCGGCAAGTTTAGGGCAGGGTAAAATGGATGACACCCCCCAAAAAAATGGAGCATCTTTGGCCTGGATTCCAGTCGCAATGAGCTCAATTTATCAACGTCAATAGGTGCAGCGTTTCCAAGACAGAAGGGCATGCATATTAACTGAAAATAATCAGATTAAGCTACTTGTATTTGACATTTTCAAATGGGCACTTTATCTTCATGTCTGCAAAGATACAAGACTGTGCAAATCTGTGATCGCGACTTAATTGCATGTTATCACGTGAGTGCCTCGACATTCTATGAGACAGTATGGTAATTACCCTGTGCATTGTGACGTCGCTAGCTGGCCTTGGGGCCGCAGTTCTCGAGTGGCAACTGAGCCTGAACATCTGGGGGGCATGATTCCAAGTGCGTAATCAGGCTTAGCTACATCACAGAGGTGTTAGCAGAAAAAATCTTGACGGAACAGTATCCCGCCATCATGTGGCAAAATAAGGATATACAATGGTGGAAGTGGCCCTCATGTTGTCAATGCTGCCCAGTTCAGTGAATAGATGCACTGTGGGGCAGATGGCTGTACCACCACCACCACCAGCTTCATCTAAAGCCCCGGAGGAAACAGCTCTGAAGGCGGCCCGTCATATGTTTTCAACGTTTGTACAGCGCCTGATAAATGTAATGTAAAAGGGGGCTTTGTGTTCAGGGTGGTGGGGGTTGACTGTGATTGCTGGTATAACCGACTAATAGAATAAAGCAATAACGCGAGGCCTCGGGGCTGAGAACGATGCAACGACAATTTCATACCGCAGATTTATCATCGTATGGAAATTTGCGTTCCCTTCTGAAGGAGCGCCGCCGTGAGAGCACGTTGGCCTGCTGACTCGAGGTGCTCCATGCCAAGATGCTTCATAACTCATAAACTCCCCGTGCAGACTGACGTGATGAGCTGAGAAGTGACAGGCTACAGTAATGCTTATTTGTTGTGGCATGCTTCATTGACAGTTTTATTGAAATACACTGCCACACTTGTTTCACTTCATGCTTATGTGTTCTATCTATCCATCTAAATTTGTTGTTTTAAGATTGTTTAGTACTTATTTCAAAAGATCTAATTACAAACTTAACTTTTCCACAACAAGCTTTTTAATACATCAGCTCGGTTTTGAGTCTGTAAGCTTTTGTTTCCCCCCCCAAGACCTCTTTTCCCAAAATGCGAATGAAGCAATTCTTTATTTTTGTCATTTGAGTTAAATGAAACCCACCCTACAGCCTTGTCAGTGACAGAATGCACACTGCAGCACAACATTTTTTTTTTTTTTTTACTTTTTACATTTACCATTTCCCCACAAGTGACACAATAAGCCAATGATCTTTAGTGACTTATTTTGCGAACAATGTTGTGTGGAGGCCTATGATAGGAATATTAATTAGGCCCATCTATGACAGTCAGATAATAACAATGTCATGCATCTGAATGGATTCCATGACCTGTAAAAGGGCCTATTCACAATCTCCAGTCTGCCATAGTTCATTCTTTTGGCCACAGGCAGCAGACTTCTCACAATCTTTTCCCCCCTTAAACACCCCAATTGTCCCACACTGAAACACTGTGACTGAAGTCTGTTAGGGCATACAAATATGTCAAAATTGAAGTTCAGCTTCCATTCTCATTCTTTTCTTACCCCTTAACTCTAGTACATTTTCTGAAAAGACGCCAATTTAGGCGTATCCCTTCTCTTGAAAAGCTGTCTTTTAATTACATGACATGGATCACAAACATCAAAGCGGAGGAGACAATAGCCCAGTGTTCGCTCACAATGATGTGTTGTTGAGAAAAAAAAAATGAGGCCTATGAATTCTGTTTTTAAGCATAAAGGTTATGGTAACTTTTTGTGTGTAGTATTATAGTAAAACCTCTTAGGATGGTAAGAATGTCTGGAAGATTGATCTGAAATGACAAACAATTTGTTTGTGATAATGAAACAGTGAGCGAAAAGCCCACCTTGTAATTTGTAGGGAGTTTGTGCATGGTACTAATGCTGGCCAGCCACACGTCAATTTTTATTCTTTTCTTTGAGTTAAAATTGTCGGCCATTATCACCAGACAATAATGTACAAATCCACTCTTGTCGATTAGGCTTCTCCAGTTGATACCAGTTGATGGTTTTTATTTGGAAAATCGAGACAATGTTGATCTGTATTGTCAATGTCAATATTATCCCATATGCGGATATTTTATGTATCGTATTTTTCAGACGAAAAGACATCGGATGGAGAACAATGCTTCCCTGAGGAGTTTTCCTAGCATGGGTGTAGCTCAGCTTCTTAGTTGTCAACCTGTAGAGTTGTTGTTTAAGCTGCAAAACTAGTTGAGTCAACAGTGCCTTATTTTGGGTGCAGCATTGTAGTTAAGGCCATATTGCTTCAAATTCCACTGCATCAACATCATTTTTAGCGATCAAGCGGTTTACCAATTTATTGGTTGTATTGATTTTAACTCAATGGGAAACTCTTATGAATATTCGGAACTCTTGTTTTAGTGTGTTCTTATTGAACAGATTAATGCCCAACTTTCCAGAGTCGTCGTCCTCTGATAGTTGTTACAGGGGGTCCTTCGTTTGGGACGAAGTTATGTTCCTACAAAGAAGATATAGTTGAAATTGTGCGTCTATCACTAACCTACACTAGTACAGCAGTACAGCCATAAATATTGTAATTATTTGTATATACTTGCACACGCTTAATAAGTTTAAGTAAAGTTTAAAAAATAGAAAATACAGTGGTAGCTGAGTGTGACTTATTGTGCCATGTGACTACATTACATGACTACACTCAAAGTAACATGAGAACCCTCGTATTTACAGTAGTTGGCAAACTACTTCACTAAATCAACAGCACCTCGACTGTTTCCAGCCAAATCATGTCCTCCATTTTACTTCAGTTGCTCCAAGACATCACATCAATCAACAATCAATTGTGCACACTTCTTAACGACCAACGAATCGATTATCAAGCCCGTCCCCTATTAGCCATTAAATAGTGGTGGAGCATTTGTCAGCTGACAGATCTGTCAAAGGGTGTTAAATTGCATTTGAACCTCATGTGGGATAAATAAGGAGAAAAAAGTGATAGACTCAGCATAAATCAACCCATCACCCCACATGCTCTCTGCATTTAAAAAAAAAAAAAAAAACAACAACAAAAATAATCTGAATCACCCCAAAGAGACATTTTGCCTCTTCATTTCAAGAGCACTTAGCATTGTGTTGGGGTCTCTGGGCTGGCAGGCATGTGGCTTGTGGCAGTGGACCGCGGTGAACAAGTTAAATCAGCCCCACGCCAACTCAACCCCGTGTCATCGCACGAGAGAGGGGGAGGCCAAAAAAAAGGCCAACAACGCACGCAACGAGGGAAATCCAACAGTGAGCTGGTGTGGCAGCCCGGCACCCCCCCCGCTGGTCCCAGAACGCCTTCAATATAAGTCAGCCAAGGGGAGCAGGGAGGACGGCCATGGATCAGATGGCAGACTGGATGCGTAACGCAGAAAAGGATTTATCTTATACTTCCTTATAGAGATGCTTGAAATGTGAACAGCCCCCCCCCCCCGCGCCCCTCTCTGTTGTTTTCGCACCATCAATCGTGCCCATAGTGGAGTCATTGAATGCGGCGCTGATGGCTCTGTACTGTTGATTGTCACCGAGAGGTTACCATCCACCTAAGACCGTCTGACCAACCCACACCTCTTTGTTACAGTGGAGTATCAAGGCACGGTGTTGTAGAGGTCAAATGTAATGTAACCAATTGTGTTCTGGCTATTCCGTCCTTTCGAGGGATGAGGTAAAAGTTAATTCATACGATTGTTGATGATCTCATGGATTCGTTGAATTGCCTCTTTTTAAGCAATTAAGGAAGAACAGAGGTCGACTTCCTGGTTGCAGTTAAGTGAGTTGCTGTTGATTCAGTCTGTGGTTTTTAAACCAGCGTCAAGGTGAATTGAAATTTGTACTGGCATGGTAGGACAAGCGTCACCCTGTGATGTACATGGTGGCCCGGCACCCTTTCCCATTTCATTGGGCCACCATAAATTTCGGACCCTGCTACTAATTGTCTCAGTCATTTAAGTTGGCTTTGCACGGCATAGTTCAAGTAACACAAGTTCAACTTGTTTTACTCTCCATTGACACAATTGGGATATGCCATGACACGTGCGTGTGTGCGTCTGTTGTTTTTGTTTGATATTTTTTCTTTGTTTGGCGCCATGTCTGCCCGTGCAGCGCCTGCATGTGACGTGAAGATGTGCGGACCAGGACCACGTGGGTCGATTAAATATGCGGCATGGCACGTGGTGGTTTTTAGGCAATGCCCAGCTCTGGAAATAATTATTCAAAAGGAATTGGGCCTTGGGACCTGCAGTTTAAAACCAATGTCTAAGCGCTGAATGAAAGATTGTAGACATAATTTCAATGTTTCAGTCAAGTTGGTTTGCTGCACTAATGAAAGACAAGTGTCAGTCAAGCGGGACCCTCCCTGCTGTCCAACATTAAAATAGGAGCCCTGGGCAGTCTGTCTGTGTGTGTCGTTCACAGGGTCGTCGGGGTGATTGCCCCGACCGGCAGCCGACCACCTGCTTTGCTTGTTCACGCTGTCACCGGTGCCCTTTTTTTGGTGCTTGTTGCCTCTTTAAGAGTTTAGCTATGCCTTTGATGTGGCCTTTGAATTTCAGGAATATGCAGCGGATCAATAAGGGCCCAGGAACTTCAAAGCGCTGGCCGCAGTCACCTGCTGCTGCCCGCCAATCCAAATCGTGACGCTTTTCCAATCAGGACTAAACAAACAACCTCCGTATGATTTTCACATGAAATGCTTCCACATGAAATGTTGGCAACTTGATCAGACCGCAAATGTCCAAACGGCCCCCTGAGGTGCGTTCCATTGATACCTTTTCCGTATTTTCAAAGTGACAACATGCAAGGCTCTTAAATGTACTCTTAAAATGTGTTTTATAATTCTACGCACATGCTCACTTCAAAGCCTTTTCGATGAAGGCTTGATAATCTCCAAGCGCCATAACGGTTTAACAACTCACTTAGATGCTTCTAATATGTCACTCGTCTCTCCAACACTAAACATTTTATTAAAATGATTTTTTTTCTTCTTCCAAATCTACCAACCTAAGTGGCTGCTGAGTTCAAAGAAGCAGATTGTAAAGCATGTTATGGAAATAAACCCGCCGCTGATTATCCTTTAAATCTCCCACTGCCCCAACCCTTCCCTCCCCTCTAAAAAAAAAAAAAAAAAAAAAAAAAAAAGTCTGCCATGATGAAATGACTATCCTTTTATTACATTCTTCTCCGTTAATCCTCCTCAATTTATTAGAGGGGGAGTGCCTCTCTACAACAATGCCAAAACTCATTTCCATGGGAGCCCACACGGCATGGTGTCCGCGAAGGCACAGACAACTGATTTCCTATGCAAAGGGTCCTTTTGTAGGGGGCTGGGTGAATCGGGGGGGAGATACCTTTATTGCAAATGACTTCAGTATTTTGTTTGGGGGCTGAGCCAGCATGACTCCTGCTTGCACACTTTAATTTGCTCCAATGCAGGTGTGTGGCTAATTGCAGGTATTGGACCAGTCAAGCTTTTGAGCGAAGTCCACACACACGCACACGCACACGCACACCAACAATTACGTCAAATTTAAGTATCTCCCTCACTTTACGATCAGATTGTTGCATGGCTCAGAAACATCATCCTGACCAATTATCCTGAGGTGCAGTGTCTGGAGTGATTATTCTTACTGGATCAGCTCAAAATGTAGCCAGCAGATGATCATAACTGTTCAAATTCAATATTTTGGATCGTAAATACTTGTGTGTGAGGTCAACATTACATTCTGCCGAGCCACAGAGTCTGTGATTGCGATGTGATACAGAACTAATTAGGAAGTTTGTTATCAGGTAAGATTTCAGTTACCCTAGCTTCTATTTCTTCTTCTGCTTCCTCTCTGTTATTCTTTGTGTTTCGAGGCAGCCTCAAACAGGAGACTTGAGATTTTCGATGGAGACATCATTATGGGAGAGATGTAGTGCTGGTCATCTTGAGTATCGACACACTGTAAGAGAAGTAAGCAAAAGTCTGACCAACAGTCAATGCACAAAAAAAATTACATTAGTTATAATATTACATTAATAGATTGCTAAATTTTCTGGTGCTTATGTGGAAGTGATGGTTGATTAATCAATTTAATTGAGACAAAATGATGTACTACTTGATGTAAACCAGCAGAGATGCTTTGTTGTCTGTTAAGTGTTGAACAGGCTTAAAGCGGAAGTCAACCCAAACATATTTTTTTTAAGAATATGTTCTATGCAAGCCCACTAGTTGAAACAAGGCATTCTGATAAATATTGCGTTTGTGGAATAAGTGTTAAGCCACTCGTTTTTAGCCATCTCCGGGGGCGGCCATTTTGTCTTCTGGCGACTGAAAATGACACCACAACTGCTCAAAACGACCAATCGTGGCTGACCTGTTTTCTGAACCTGAGCCGTGATTGGTCGTTGTGAGCAGTTGTGGTACCATCACCGTTTCTTCACCCCACTGTCTTTCATCTGCAGTGGGCAAAATCAAACAGCATTAGAATAGGCTTAACAACAACCTCGCAATAGATGTGATGTGGAAAACTGAGCAATAGTACATCCGCGCTATGGGACAACTCGTCAGGCAGTGTTATTATACTTGACACATCACTGACTTGGAAGCAGGAGTTATGAACCTTCCGAGACACTACATTGAGTAATTTTTTATCTTTGTATTGACCATCCTATACTTATGTTTTTGAGAGGGGGGGGGGGGGGGGGGAGCAACTTCCTAATGAAACCTTACTCTTCAAATCCCAAATGAGAGGAAATTACTCATCAAGTAATTATGAAGCTGTTGGCGTTATAGAAATCAGGCTGCAAAGAATGGAGCCAGGAGAGAGGGTGGGCTTCGACAATTTGTTCTCAAAAGACAGCCGATGAAGAGGAGGCAAGTTAGTCTTCTGTCTGAAGGGTCCCCTTGGAAAGCTAATTCCAGTTAATGGCCAGGGGCTGGGGGGCTGGGTAGCGCTCGCCACGGCTGTATGTGACATCCTGGCCGGCAGGTAATCAGACTGACATTAATGCAGCCTCCAAAAGAGACACCTCGTCATCAGGAATTTTCCTCATTGGCACCGAAAATGCCAGACCACGCACCTCTGACTGCGTGGCCCCCACATCTATTAACCTTATTGATTTGGAGCCCCGCTGAGCCCCTCCGGAGCTCCCCGCCTCCCTGCTGCTGGACTGAAGTGGATCAATCCTCTGCCAGGGGCCACAACTCAATAACAACCCGGTGCTCCCTGGCTACTATTTACCACCTGAAATGAATACACTCAGTCTACATGCTTACATCCACGACCCATCTGTTGACATTGTTGCATTGGAAGATGTCCCAAGTTTTAACAGAAAATGATGTCTGCTGTTGACTGGGGACAAGTCCAGGGTGCATCCCACCTCTGGCCCAAAGTCACCTCGGCTAGGCTCCGTCTTACCCGCAACCCTGAGGACAAGCACTGTGGAAAACAATTGGGTGGATAGAGACATTTGATTTGCTTGAATGGCTATGGCGGGTAAAAAAGTCGGAATGTCTCTCTGAATGTTCTAAACTCCTCCTTCCATGCTCGTCTTGTGCTTGTCAACGACGACCTGCCAGTGTATATTAGATACAATAAATGTTTTACTGTAATTAGTAAGATCCTCAACCAAGCTTTATAATTTCGAGAGCTTCCTCTCTCTAGTTTTGTCAGATATTAAAAAAAAAAGTATCTACAATGAGTCCGATATCAGTCAGAATCACTTGTGCTCCATTGATTTATTTTGAATTCAGTGCTGTTTATTTGAACTAACGAAGTGCCATTCAGAGTAAATTTTCTGCATCCCGGCACTTGAGGCAATCAGCATGTCACCCCCGCACTTACAGATTAATCAATGCAAATTTCAGGTAACAAACGGCTTCATGTTTTTGGATCATACCACTCCGACAATTACATCTTATTTGTATTTGGTGCAGGGCTACCTGTGTTGCGAGTAAGCGCATGTATAGAAAGTACCATATTTAATTTGATTGTAAGTCAATTATGCACATTTCATTTTTTAATGGCTATTGACTGTAGTGTGTGGCTGATTAACACATCAATATTAAGTGACGTTGGGCCAATGCAGCCTTAAAAAAATGGCAATGTCACTATAGAGAGTATCATTGAGGTGGGAGAAGAAATGTCGAGCATGTATTGTGTGACCTTTATGCTAACTTCTGAGAAGGGCAATATTATGTGCGGTTATGTTAGAAACAATCCATTCAAGTGTCATTATTGACCAAATTATGGCTTTGGATTTGCCAATTTCGACGTTTTAAGGCTTTGCATAAACATGTTTCAAAATCACTGAAACACTTTTTATTCGGCATCAAACCGCTGCTTGGCATTTGTGTTTTTGAAATACACTCTGGGAAATTCTGTCATGGAATTTTATATTTTTTGTATTTACGCAGACACATTGGAGACACATTGGAGCTGGCCGTAAAGAATTTGCCTCGGCAAGCATTGGAAATTTATCAGCGAAATTGTCTGGAGCAAAAATGTCTCAATTCAGTTTTGAGTGATTCCCATAAAAGCCAAACTTGTGCTTTGTGATGAGCCAAGCTCCCTCCCCATTTCTCTTTTGAAGTGCGCTCCAAAGAAGGAAGGAAAAAAAAAGGCATCTGTGAAAACAACCCACTGTGTCTTTAAACTCTGAGCACATTCTTCACTTAGCAGCTGTAACAACCCGAGCTGTTCAAAAACACTGGCGAGTCATGGCTGTCTATTGTAGCGCTATGGGACCTTCTGGGTTGGGGTCTACCATCAACATATGCCTGTTTAAATTCCTCGATGACATTTCAATTTTCCTAGCTGCGCAGTGAGCGAGTAACGGCCAAGGCAGCGATTTATGTATTTGGGGGGCAGGAATGTAAAGTAAATAGTTGTTAATAGTGTCTCATTTATCGCGCCAGAGTGCAGAGTGCACACAGCGGCTGTTGCCGGATGCCTGGTGTAAGCCACGGCGGGCGAGCCCTCCGCATGATGGAAACATCAGCGTCAGTGTCAAAACGCTGGCGTTCATCTGCGACTCATCATCAGCCAGTGAAACTCAGCGGGGGACAAAAATGTACACCCAGGGCAAATCTGTAAACACCAATTTAATCTGCATGGAGAAAGTTACTGTCATCGGCGGTGACAGCAAAAGCCTCTGGGCCACGCCAATGCGCAAAGAGTCACTCTTTCCCCTCCACCGCCCCCCAATCTCTCTGTCAAAAGACGACGTTAAGCCATTATGGACGTCAAGAATCTGCCATTGAGAAGTTCTTTTCCGTCTGCCACTCATCAGCACTGGGTACCGGATTTTCTACCAGCCTATCTGTGCGCATGCCCTGAACAACTTCCTTCTTACAGTGGGGGGGGAAAAAAAAAACCCAACACTTGACCTTTTCAACGTTGGGATGTACGACCATAAAATGATTAATCTTCCGCTGCTTTTCATTTAGGATTTGACAGTAATAAGCAAGTGATGAGGGAAAAAATGAAACCTTTAAATGAGTCTGGTCTTGTAGTAATTAATTTAAGGTTACTGTATACTCAGATTTAAGAGGATTTCCCCCCAGCCCCAAAATCTATTGCTTTTGAAAGCGACATTGGGCGGATTTGTGTTGTTTCTCGGCACACGGTGGAAAAGTCAACACCAAGGGACGACGAACATTTAACAATAATGAGAATTACTTGCGGTCCCACCCCTGTTTTTCATACCCTAACATTTTGATTTCATGGGTGACACTTAGGGACCCCCCCCAGGCTCCCTAATGTGCGCTTGGGGACCCATGTGGTAGTCATAGCCAAGGCTCTTTATCAGGCACAAAGATGTCACGGAAACCGGGGATTTAACTGTGATTTTATTAAATCGAGGTAAAAATCTCACAACATACGATATCATTTTATTGATCTTAAAGTATTTTTACATGCTGGATTGTAGGCTCCTTGATACTTAACATGTTGATTACCTAAGTCCATAAATGTGCAGTGTAGCCATGTTGTGATTGCCATTTTCTTGCCACCAACAGTGGCTGCTGCTGAACTGGTGTGCTCGCGTCTATGGTCTGCCAACTGTCACTCTCATTTGGGGTCACAGTGTTTGCGAAGGTAGGGACTTACATGGTTCAGCTGACTTTGGCCCAGGGAAGGAATGGGGCCTTTGGGCTAGTGGATGAAAAAAAAAAGATGACGGTTACTGAGATAAATGTCACATGACAGGCAGTTGGAGGATGCTAGCTGAATTTTTTTTTTTTTTTTTTTTAATTAATTAACTTGGTAATGATACCGATTTAAATTTTAAGTTATGCCGCACAGGGACCTGTTACGGCTGTGTCTGTTTTGGGCATGTCACTTTTTGCCCATTTTAAAGTCATCTTGTTCATGTCTTGGCATACTTGCGTTTTCAAAACTATCATTCCTGGCTTATTTGCATCGAATACTCTCGCAAGTTCTCAAGACCAATGGATGAGGGCGCAGCACATGTTATTTGACCTTTGCACATAATGTAGTCTGCTCATAAACTTGAATTTAAAAATAAGTGATTTCATTTAGTCCACACAGCATATATTTCCTATCTAATCAAATTGCCACCCTGCGGGTCCGTGATTCATTTTTAAGATGGTTGAGGTTGAGGAACACCTCCAGGAGAGCCACATTGTGCATCGCCCCCCACAGAGTGAACCGATTTACTTCATATCGCCAAGCTAAGGCTGGGGATTCCAGCACGGGAGTGGTTTTGCGTAGTGCTGGGCTAAAATAATTAGATGACACCTTCAATTGTCTCATCACCCCCTTTAACTGAGACATTCACAGCCGCTAATTGAATGAGCTGGAGGGAGGGAAAGCCCAGACAATTCCAGTCACTCGTAAATCTTCCATAAACGTTATTTGTTGGGGGAAAAATTGGGAATCCCATGCTGTTAAATTCCTTAGGCCTGCTGTTGTCGATTAAAAGGACAGTCAGCTGGACACCCTTGTCCTACTGTGTAATGGTCAGTGGCCCGGCCATTGACCCCTGCTGCTTTGAGTAAATTAACACAGGGCAGAACGTTGTCTCTTGTTTTAAATCACTATACAAATACATGGGCAACAACCTCAAGAGGCCTAGTGTCAACACAGAGTGAAAGAATATTGTTTGGAGACCCTGTATGTATGTAGCACGTAGCCATGCTCGATTTATTATTTGCTAGTCTTGCTTCACATGGGGAAAAATGAACAATCAATTATTAGATATTTTTAATCGGATGGGAGAATCTTGTTGCCAATGTTGACTGCGGAAACTTGATGCTTTATCTAGGCTATTGTGGAGGACCATTCTGTTAGATTGTACTGTCCGAACGTAGTTCTTGGGTATTTTATTGATACTTTTGCAAAATCCAGCAACCTCAGTAAAGGGATCTGCAGCACTGACTGAATCGAATTAAGCATTTTAGTTCCTGGAACTACATGTAGCAACAACGAAAATGTTCCTGGGTTCTTAGCGGCCACAGTGTGTAGTGGTCTACGGTACTCTATTTATTTTCAATTGTATCAAGATCTATGATCATCAGTTCCAGACACAAGACACGGTTCTTAATGATCAAGTAATTGCTTGTAATGCCAATCCTTAACATGTACTTGAGTAGCTATTGACTGGGTACCAATTGATATTACATTGACAATAAATCCCTCGCATTAAATGAGTTGTATTGTAATTCCTAGTTAGTTTTGTCTGTCAAAAAGATATAAAGATGAGCATCCCCCCGCCCCACACACACACACGGACAGTATAAAAGTGACCGTAACAATATAAATACATGGTTTCAGAGTCCACACTATAACTTCCAAAGAAATGAAATTAAGATGAAACCCAATTAGATGGCATCTCTTTCTTAGCGATAGCCTAATTACTGGTGAAGCCGCTTAAGTTGCTTTTAGTCCTTAATTGAAGTAGATCATGAATCCAGCACGGATCTGTCCTGGCATGTTCCAAGCAAATCTAAATCTTAATTAAATTTTGCGCAAAAGAAAGTGTTGGGCGAGAGGGGCTTTAATCCATTTAGAGGAGGACTGGCAAAGGGCTATTAGAGGGTGTTAATTTGTTAATCAGAGCTCGGAGTGGCTATCCTTTACTGTATTGAAGGCTGTGCTAGATGTGAAGCACGCAGCAGGTGGCGTACACAAACAGCCTGCAGCCATTGTGGATGCAGTAGGTGCTGGGCTGGCAAATTACAAAAAAAAAAGGCATTGAGTGAATTCTTGTGATGAGGAAATATTCTCTCCAGTTTTTCCATCATGTTGCCCCATTATGCCATTCTGTTGATATTTCCTATTGTAATGGGATCATCCCAAACAAGTACCCAGGCAGGTAAGCCCACGAGTGGTCATATCAACAAAGGCACCACAGGGGTCAAGTTCCTTCGTAAAACCTTGTTAATGAGGCTATAATGGACACAGGAGCTGGTTCTTACTACCTTCGACTTCAAAGGAGCTTAGCAGATGAGAAGACCTCTTCTGTGGCTCCCTAATACAAACGCCATCCAGTCTCATGATGCTGCATGGCCCCCTGCTCCCTAAGCCCTCCAACCACAACACAAATATATGCACAAAAATGCACAACAAAGCCAATTGCTCTTAAGACCACAATTGAGTTGTGCAGTCCTAATACAGCTGCTGAAGAAGTAGCACTCCATTCATGACACATCGCCACTGAAAAGGAAAAGTTGAGGACACATCCTTGACAAAATCCTCTTTTCACACATAATCCACCTTTTACTCGAGGACTGGAGTGTGTAACATCTGATCTCATCCCCAAAAATGACATTCAGTGCTATAGTGTGGGCTTGATTATGTTCCCGGTGCACACAGACAAGACCCTTTCACTCCTCAGTGCCTTCCTATCACACCTGGGATAATAAAGAGGATTTAAACAGGTCTGAATAGGTTAACCAGGTGTTGAAACAAATAATGGTTTAAAATTGTAATTAACATGGCTTGAATAGAGCATTGCTCTTAGTAAAGGTCTCCCCTGTTGAATGACTTTGGTATGCGAGGGGAACACAAGACTGAAAGGGCCTCGTCTTTGTCACTGGAGAGAATAAGGAACTAATGGGGAATTAAGACCTTTAGAGCCTGTGTGCTTCTCATGGCTTTTCCCACCTTTTCTTCCACAATGTAACGTTACAGTTCACCGTACCGCCCGGTGCATTAGTTGCACTTCACTTAAACGCGTAACTGCCGCCAGCTCGCCGCGCTAAAATGTCACCTAATTAGGAGTACATGCGCTCGGTTTAAGACCCGAGCTATTCTGGTGAAACATGTGATAGATCTAAACTGTGCACAACGGCAAACAACACGTTTTTTTCCATTTGCAAATCTGCGTCATTATCTATAGAGCAGGCCACGACGCACTGTTGGACATTTCCAATCCTTCCCCAACGCCGGTACAGTACGTTGGCAGCATTTGCATTTAAATGGTTTTTGACTCAATGTGAGCATTTAATTAAGGAGCCTCTGTGGTCAGAAACACATGCTGTTGCGTGCCGACTGAAGTAGATGAATTGCAGTGATACAGTAGTGCTTGACAATATGTGTCGGGGCTTGGTTCTGTCGATGACTGTTTTCCCTGTGAATGCTGCCAACATTTGCAGTTCCGCTTGGTGGCAAGCATGGCCAAGCCGAAAGGGTCGTGCTCTGCAAAGTTTTCCAACATGGGCTGCAGAACTTGCACAGGCTGCTTCATTTCCTCCGACTGTTTTCCAACCCTGTTTGAGAGGGTTCTAATCTTGAGAGAGAAAGAGAGAGACTGATTGCAAGTGATTGACAGGCCATGTGGTTTCCACAGTAACTGTTTTCCAATTCATCATCAGAATTAGATGACTAAAAGGGTGCCTATTATGATTAGGGCCACAATCGACTAACGTGACAATCGATGAAAACTCAGAGTCGGGCTCTTGCCGTTTGTAATAAATTTTGTCAGCACAAAGTGTGAGGTGAACACATTAGATTTTCTGGCATTGCAGCATACTTTTATTAGCATGCTTTTGTTGTCAACCATCCAATCTACTTGATCGACCCCGCAGGTTTAAATGTTCTTGATGCATTTTTATTTCACCACCTGAACTGTTTAAAATAAATAAATAAATTGAAAAAAATGTAAATCACACAATTTGTCGGTCAATTAATAAGTAGTTTTCCAAAACGTTTCAGCTCAATTCTACAAATTCACTTACCTGTGATGAGGGGTGTGTGGTATATGCGGTAGACAGTATAAACGCCTATGTTATGGATTTGGTCTCAAACAGCCACAATAACACGAGTTTGATCAATTCATGGTATGTGCTTCAGTGTAAAATGGATTCAAGCACACATGACCACATTGCTGGAGACGATGCCAGCTGTGTGTGCAAGGATTCTGCCTCACACCAGCAAGGTAGTTTCTCTGTGGTCCCCCCATGACCTTTTTCAGAATTTGATGTGCAAATCACCCCGGAAGCAAGAAGTTCCCAAGGGCAGTTCATTTCCAAAGGACAGTGGCTGGTTTTCGTTAAGCGGTAGTCAGGAAGCAGCCAAAGGAGGAACCGTCAGAGCAGGCGTCAGTGTTGTGTAGCATCACTGTGTCAGAGGCAGCGGGGGCCATGGCACCCATGCGGGCTTCCCATCAGCGCAGCCGCGGAAGTGAACCGGCCAGACAGCGCCGCGGCGCAGTCGCAACTTACTTAGTGTAATTAAAGTTGAGAAAGGTTAAAGTTTGACGCTGAGGGGAGGCGAAGGCTATGTTCTCGTCGGTGAGGGAGCATGGAGGGGTCCTCGTCAAAGCCGCTAACCGCTGAGGCCGGCGGCCCTCCTGGAAAGCGAGGGAGACACACTGGAAATGTGGACGCACATCCAGTATCATGATTAGGTGTTGGCCGCTGAAAGGAGGGGACAATTGGGTGCCTGTGTAATTAGACTGACCAACCTTTTGTGGCATTCTGCCTCATTCCGACTGATCCAGGAACAACCATCCGGAAAGAGAAGCATGTAATAGCACGTCACCCGTGTCTGCGACGGCCAAGCGTGTAATCCTTAGAATAAACACAACAAGATGTAATGTCAACTCCAGGGCTTGTAGTGAGTCTTAATGGTTGAAGAGTGCTACAAATGTGCTTGTCAGCAAGTGGACCTCTTGTGTGGTTTTAGTGGAAGCTATTACATCCAGACAAACCAAGAACTCAAATCATGAAATCATTGTTTTGACTAATAGGCTAAATGTGACACAAATTTCATCCCTCAAAACCCCTCTTGACTTCAGGCTACTGTTAAACTATGACACACCTGCGACTTCCTGCGATTCGCAGCACAAGAAGGCAAGGCTAGATTATCGCTGTAATTATTTTTCATTTGATTGTTTTGCATTTATGTCCTGCAAGGGTTTCTCATACAAATAGTAATAACTAGTATGACTTCACTACTTACAAGTGTAAGTTAGTAATAGACTTTGGTGCGTTCGTGCTTACTTTTTTTTCCACAAACTTGTTTTTTCACAAACTTGGTGTTTCAGATTTATTGTGTGAGAGTGTCATGAAGCTGAATAACACAAAATAATTATCACGGAAGTTACATTATTATAATGCAGTCGTTATATATGGCTTTGCCGATGTGATAGGATAAAAACAGTCAGTAGATATTAGTACTTATTGTATGTGAACTGAATACATGCGCACACAACATATTTCACTTTTTAAGCACTCTTTGCTTATTGAAGTGGAAGAGATGGAGCACATGTCCGAGGCTTTGTTGTAGTCAGGAGCCCATACAGGAAGCCCGACTGGGTTTTGTTGACATGTCACTCGCACCCTCTCCGACTGAAGCCCACTTTCTGTAAATGATAGTCCCCTTTGTCCGCCATCAAAAGGACTCCTTCACTCGCCGCTGAGCTTTAAATGCGCCCAAGCAGCTGTCATGCAAAAGCGCCTGAATATCATTAGAAAATGAATTCATCCTATCTTGATGAATCCCCGCACACACACACCCCCCACCTTCCTTCAAATGCCCTCCCTTTAAACCTACCCACACCTTACCTCAACCTTGACATAACCATCACTCCCAGCAGCCAGCTCTAACTAAACAAACAGCAGAATCATTTGTAAAGTGAGCAAAGTAACATCACTTAATAGAAGCATCATTACATTGATACATTTATTATGCAAACACTGATGGGGTTAGTTATGTCTGTCCAAACGCCTGCCATAGCAATGGTTCCTTTGATTAACCGTCAAATTTGATTACAGATGGATTTTATATTTAACATTTGTAGGTTTACTACATCCTGGTGCACACTCCATTAGGGTTTTCTGCTCAGCTCATTAGCATACAATTTAAATACATACTGTAAATGCCTTTTTTGCAACAGCATTGCATTATGTTGGAAATAACACCCAAATATTACACTGCCCGGAGTAGGCGTTTTACTGCATTTCCTAGATTGATTACAGGAAAAATGAACAATTGTTTAATTATTTTGAAATGGCGGAAGATAGTGAGAAAATTGCCTTCGTTGATGTTACTTAGTTGAACAAAAGAAAAAAAGAGTCCTAAAGCTAAATTTGCTTAAGATTTTGGCGCGATTCAAAATGGTCTCGTCTCGAGTCAGCAAGATATTAGCATGTATTGTGCTCATTCACACCTCCTTTAAAATGAAGTAATTATTTCTTTTTGATGTCTCATCCGTTACCTTTTTTTTTTTCTTCCAACATTCAGGCATTATTAATCCATTCCAGATTAAAACACTCCCCTGTTCACATTCTGCAGCTCCGCCATATAAATCTCCTAATCTCTGGTTCCCAACCACAGAAAATCCTATTAAGATCACCTTCAGTTTAACACGAACATTGTTGCCAAATGCAAAATATGCAGCTTCACCGGTGCACTTTTAATTGAGGGTAAAGTGGCCCCCGGTTGTTAGATACTGCACTGTATGCAAAACCATTAGAGTAATTCTGAGAGTGTCTGTCAAGGAGAAATTCCCAACCAGCAGCTCATCCCTCGCGGGGGTTCCCTCAGGGCTGAGCCACGGGTGGGGGGCACTGGGGTTCAGGGGGGTCTCATTGGGCGCCGCACAAGTAGTGTCAGCTCGGGAGGATTTGACTGATTAGGTAATATTCCCCCGTGTTCCCGTGTAAGCAACATTCGCAGAACTCATTTCCCTGCCGCCTATCGCCCTGTAATTCTTGTCCTTCGCGTTGGCTTTTTTTTTTTCCCCCCGCTGGCGTTCATCCTTTACGTGGCAGCGTCTCGCTTAAAGAGCCGCGGTGACAACAACCTTGACGGTAGTGGCAGGCATCAGCTTTCCACCGCAAAGCCACTTACCCGAGAGGGTACCAGTTGGCCCTCGCTCCACTCCCTCCCTTCCCCAGTGGATACGTTGACGCTTAAATTGCCCCTGTGGCCGCCGTAGCAACCGTGAGGTGACATGGTGGAAAAGTGTCCCGACAGAGGTTGGCTGCCATTCATCATCAGGAGCTCATGACCCCCCTGATTCATGCAACTGATGAGAGGTTGCTAACCTGTTGTTAAGAGACCACAGTGTCAGTCTCCACCAGGAAGCAAAGACTATTCCCTAGGTGCCTTTTGTTTGGTAGGTTACTGAAAATCTGTAATAAAATGCAGTGTTACTAAAATTTGTTTACACTTTTGTTTGGAGCTGCACCACTTGCCAGCAAGATCACATTTTACAGTGGGCTGAGTGCATGTTTTGGTGTGCTGCTATAGTCCAGAGTGTGGAAGAAGAAATTATTAAGTACGTATTCCACAATACCGTATGCACCTTTAATATAGACGCAGACTTTAGTTATACAGTATGTTGGATGGAAGTTGCATCATTTAGTTCGGCTGCAATGTAGAATGTCTTTAATGTTTCAATGAATTGTGATTTATGGACTCCAAGGTGCACTGCTGATATGAACAGGATGGTCAGTCACTTGTCTCAAAGTCAAACGCATGATCAAAGTGCATTTCAAAATGTGTAAAGGGCGCTTCTCTCCCTCCCTCCTCCTCCCATTTTTTGGGGGGAGTTTAAAGAATGGGGAGCAGTTTCCAGGGGATACCAGTGCAAAGCTGTGGGAAATGTGCACAGGAATGTAGTTCTAAGGGGTGTCTTCTGAGAGAAATTCTCAGACTAGCTTGTGGAGCCATCATTGGGGTGCAAACAAAGAGGAAGGTGTGCTAATATTCAACAAGGGTCAACCCAGTCGAATGAGTGGTTTATTAATTAGAAGATTACTTTTAACCCCGACAATTGTGTCTCATGAATTTTGAATTCCTGCCAGATGTGGATTAACATGAATGAGATGCTTCTGCTGGAGCACACACCATCCACTCTCTGCCAACTCTTATTTTGGGAAATTGATCTGATGGACAACAAATGCAAGAATAAGAATATACAGTATAGTTTATGCTCCTACATACAGTATGTTCTAGATTTAACTTGAACATATTTGATTTGTGGCAATGCAAATCATATCAATCGACAATCTATGAATGATTTACATTTTTAATCACCTTAAGCATGGCCCACACTTTTGGATTTTTAACATCTTAACAGATTTTTCAAATGTGAGATACCCCACATATGACAAGTGTAAAATCAGCACATGCTTACTGCTCTTATAGTTTTGTGGTGCACTTGAGGTGACCAACCAATACATACCTTATAAAACGACATTTCCACCGATGATTGAGTCTCCTCCCTAAAACCATATGTCTGTCCTAGTACCAAACTTATCTGTGGGAGGCCATACGGTGCAACAGGGCATACCAGACTCACAAAAAATACAAACAAGGAAAGAGTTGTAGAAAAAGAAATGGAAGAAGCCAGGCTAACACTCATCTTTTTCGGTAAGGACTTTGTGGCTGCAAAATCTTCTTATTTTGGAAGCTTCCTGATTGACGATCATTCCATTTCATGTGATGAACAGAGTCCAAGATTTTCCATCCAGACTATGAACTGGTGTAAAATTTATGATTGTGGGACTCAACTGTTTTCCTAGTAGATCCTCACACTCCACACCACAGGATAATCACTCAGGATAATTTCATAGAGACATCCCACAGTCGGAAAAGTGCTCAAATCTGGCTTTATTGGTACGAGTGTACCCCGCTTTAAACGTTGAACTGGTTTATTAACATGTATGATTATCAGCCCCACTGTTTTCCGAGAAGGTCGAGGAGAAAAATAGCTCAACACCCCACATGATAATCCCTCAGGATGATCTTTCAGACATTCGACAATCAAGGTTTTTCGGACGTGCTCAAATTTACCCATATTGGTATGTGTTTAGCCCGTTTTAGCAGCCACTCGTAGCGTTGTTTACTTCTCTAGAAGGCCATCTTGTATGCAGATCTTAAACAAGATAGATGCGGTCAGCGTGTGACATTCTCATTATTGTTTTGTACCTCCCTGACTGGCTTCATTAGGTCTGACAAGTCACGCAGTGATTAGAAATTGGAATGCTGCTGCAACAGTGCAGGCATTAGGATCAGTGACTGCCTTAACCGCCAGTGACAAGGAAAGGCTGGCCAACGACTCCTCTCCAGTCAGTGGGAAGCCTTCGGCCCGACTGCCTCGCGTCCATTCAAAGTGACGGCAAAGGGCTCCTTTGGGCGGTCCTTGGCTTTTTACGCCTCATACCGCTGTTATAAAGCTAACGCAGCAAATTGACATGGAAAAGGCTGTATTGACTGTCAGCACCATATGCTGCTGCTGTTGTTTTGTAAGCAAGCATACTTTACCATCAGTTTGCACAATCAGAATTTATCCAGCCATCCATTTTACATACTGCTTATCCCCATCAATGGGTGAGCTGGAGCCTCTCCCAGGTAACTTCAGGCGAAAGGTACACTTGGGACTGGTCGCCAGCCAATCACGGGCACATCAAGACAAAGAACCATTCACACCTATGGTCCATTCAGTCTTCCATGAACCAAATTTGTTTTTGACATGTGGAAAGAAGCCAGGGTACCCAGAGAACACCCACACAAGCATGGTGAGAGGAAGGTCAAAGGCAAGATTCGAACCCCGAAACTGAAAATGTAAGACAGACTAGCTAATCAAACACAATACTCTGGCTTTTTTTTTTTTTTTTTTGCCGTTAGCTGGCAAAGGTGACAGCTGGCTGGGAAGCAAGCCAGAGGGTCGGTGGCCACAGGAAGTGAATGGGTGAAGGAACAACATGTGCTGGCTCAACATTGGCCTGCCACCAGACCCAGTCATCACCTCCTCCCACTGGGAACACAAGCCTATGTGCGCCCCATTCCTGTCCAGAAAACTGCAGAAATGTTTCCTTTCAAACCACAGTTGTCAAACTCCAGGCCCATGGGCCACACCTGGCCCTCCAAATCCTTTTATTGCCTCTAATTTTCCTTGATTTCTGTTCAGACTAGTTATCCATCATAAAATTAATCACAGGCTACCATGACTACCATGTGGCTTGTGATAAAAACCAAAACAAAAAATTCCACTTTAGTCTCAAACGTCTCCTTTAAATTGAGCAAAAGAAATTCAGAAATTGTTTGATTGTTGTAACAATGTTAAGACCTCGCTTTTCAGGACCTCCCTTATCATTTTCAATAGCAATGCAGTGCTTCACGTTTGCTCTGGGATCAGTATGCGTGAGCTTCAGTTTTTCATCAAATTGTGATTGCCTTGTCTTTACGTGATTTCATGTGATTGACCATTACAAAAAGTCACATTATTCGTGGAAAGAAAACGATTCTTGGTACTTTTTTCCACAATTTTTTTTTACAAATTGAAACCGGAAATGTGTGCAAGCAGAATTATTCAACCAACTCTGATAAAATCCAGTGAATGCTTTTTTTTTTTGTCCATACAATAAAGAATATAAGGCTATGTAATGCAGAAGGCACTTTTAATCCTTAAATTAGCAGTTTGTTAATGATTATCTCCTCATAAAATCCATCCAAACAAACACTAGTTGGCTGTCCTACTTGTACCATTTCTGCGTGTTATGGCTTTTGGCAAAGTTCACTGCAGTCTTGGAGACATTTTTCTGCTGTCTTATTTCTCTGTCACCCTTTTTTTTTTTTTTAATTATATGTTGGCAGAGCTTAAGATCTCATTAAATTTGGGAGTATCATTTGGATGCTTGAGAGACAGCTTAGTGTCACTCAGCGCTACGTTGATGGATACAATAAATCCCACACTTTCTAATCCTGTGATGTTAAATTCATTTTCGCGAACCTTGCAAATAAATCGGCAAAGACAACCCCTCCAAAATGCCTAATAGCACATGTCAGCGCTCTCGCAGACAAGCTGGGAATGTCCTCGTTTCGCAAGTGTCAGATAAAGACTGAGAGCAGTCAGAAAATGAAGTCAGTCGGCTCATGCATGCTGAAGTTTGATGGCAAACTATTCAGCAACGTACGTCTTGACTTTTGACCTGCATACTCTTTGCCGTATTAAAACCATTGATTGTCATGTAAAAGAATTCCTACTGTAATAGTGTAAATTAAACAACTGTTTTTCCTGACACCGTTGGGTGTTTTTTTTCCAAAATATACAGTATTTTTAAATTGGCAGTTTCAACTTTTGTAGTGTACAGGGTATAAATTAAACAGGCACACATTTGGCCTGCTCCAGTTTAAAGAGGAAGTGAACAACCCCAAAAATTATTTGTAATATGTTCTATGCGCCTTCACTAGTCTAAATATGGCATTTTGATTAATATTGGGTTTGTGGAATATGAGTTAAGCAGCAATCCACCCGTTTTAGCCATCTCAGGGGGTGGCCATTTGGTCACTTCGGTAGACTGAAAATTACATCACAGTTGCTCAGGGCTCAGGTAACAATCAATCATGGCTCACCTGTTTTCTGAAGCTGAGCCCTGATTGGTCTTTATCTGAGCCCTGAGCAACTGTGAGGTCATTTTCAGTTGACAGCAAGTGACAAAATGGTCGCTCCATGTGATGGACAAAAACGGGTGGATTTTACTGCTTAATTCATAATCCAGAAACGCAATATTAATCAGAATGCCATGGTTCGACAAGTAGTCCTGCATAGAGATTATTGTAAAGAAAATTAGTTTGGGTTGACTTCCCTTTTAAGTATCGTACAGTCCGTATTATCCGCAAAATAATGGTATGCCGTTGTTAGCTTGTTAACCAAAAGGCAGGTGTTATTGTAGGCCTAGTTGCTATTTGTGGCATTAACCAAGCTAATGAAGCTAGCTGCCTTTTCCTGGTTACAATATTGGAATTGGCCTTTTGCTTTTTAGTGTTTAGAAACATAAATAGACACCTAGCTATCTTTACAGGAACAACATTGCCTCTTCATGATTTTCAAATTAACAGATGGAAGTCGATTCGTGGTCAGTTTAGTCAAGAACTGCACTCAACTCACATTTGCTTGCATCTTTACCACTGTAATATACAGTATATTTATGGTTTAATTTACAGCCAAGCAGTACCAATACCACTACGTAATACGGAAAAATAATAATGAATCTGAAGACAATGTGCATCATTCATTTGTCAAATGAAAGCGTGCCTGAAGAGCACACTGCAATTAAAAGAATCAAGCCTGATTCCCAACGTCTGTCCAGACACATTAGGATGTTTTTCCGGCTTCCTCAATCAGTGAACGGAATCACATTAAGGGATTAAAGTCATTGAGCCAAGTTTGCTCGGTGTTCACTTTGAAAACGAGTGAAGAGCCAACAGGTAATTACTTCCGCTGATATCGACCAGAGCCATTGATTTATTCACTCGATTTTACAGCTATTTCTGCGATCAAACGACTTATTGCTTTTTTGCCATTTCTAAACGTTTAATACATAGCACCAAGATTTGATTATCATTAGTTTAGTAAAAAAAAAAGAAAGCTAGCTGAGACCTTTGCATGGGTGCTAGGGTCCTCAGATTGTGACAGATTTTCATACACATTGGAATTAGGTTCGGTAGGGCCCCCTGAATGAATTTAAAAAAAATCCAAGTTATGTTTTACATTTTGACTCACAGAGTAATAAATGAGGGTGTCATCTTGTTACATCCAATTGATGCACACGTGACACTAAACCCACTCGAGCCGGAATGGATGTGATGTTTATTCAGTTAACTCGTAAACGGAACAATCTCTCTCTCTCAATGAGATTTTCTTGTCGGCGCTCGATAAGCATCCCCTGCTGTTTGTTTGTATTTTGGCGCCGTCCCCGTATACCTCGGAGAGAGCTTCCCTCTGCATCTTCCAAAATTAGATCAAAACAATATAAAACACGCCAAGCCACAGCCACTGGTCCGGAAATGCAATAACATGCTTTTTCTCATTTGCAGCATTAATGAAGTTCATGCATTACAGTTTAGTGTAATTCGTACAAATTGAACGATGAGCTCTCGGCATTAGCGGCAGTGAACAAGCGCCACCACAACATCATTAGCATAAGTAGAAGTGTGTGTCATAAAAATCATATTGAAAATTGTTCCCCAAATTGCTATCTGGCTTTCTTTATGGGGTATTTCTACACGACATACAGTAATAGAATGTTCTTTACCCTCTGGTGCATATTAAACTCGCTAATCTTCTGCTCTTACTCCAGTGTTATGAACTCAAAAGGGGAAGTTAGCTCATTTTGAGCTAGATTTATTCACAATATAAAATCCTCACTTTCTTTAGAGGTGCATAAATAGCCATTTAGCATTGTAGCTAGAATGCATTGACTCTTAAATCATCTTTTCTTGAGCGATGAACGGATTTGCTGGTTTTTCCAGCACTGTGTGTAGAATGAAGGCATCAGCACAATGGAGTAGTTGCTGCCTGTTTTTCATAATTTAGACAGTATCTGCCAGCATTGCCCCAAGGCTTATCATTCATCAAGTGTGAAGGAAGTACATTGCTTTGTGGTATTCCTTGGACCTGCTTACATGAATGAACTCAACATTCTCAGGTAGCCAGTCAGGGTTATCCATTCAAGTGTCATGTGTTGTCCTTTAGTAGTTCATTCATGTTCGCTTTTTAAAAAGACTGAATAATATAGCCTTTGGACACAGACACTTGGCTGTTAGCATGAGAAGCTAACATCAGTCAACATCTTCCCTCTCTGCTCCTTTTTGTCAAACATCACACCCGTCATTTCAAACAAGAGCAAAAGTGTTTAGTTCATTAAACAAAAACAGCTTGGTCATATCAGGCCAACAGCAACTGAAGAAAAACCATTAGGGCTTAGCATCGCTGAAGTAATCCACAAAACCAATGTGATAATCTTAAACTATCGTGTTTCTAAAAGACTTATGTTATGAGAAATGTATTTTCTGCTTAAAATGTTCCTGTGGCATTAAATCCTTTCCTTTTGAAGCTTTACCACTCACAAGTTACTAGTAGTAGAGTAGTAACTGCCCAAATATTACTTGAAACATGACGGATATTTTGGAAAATTCAACCTGTTTTACTCATGGACCCCACGTGAGTTTCACCCCTCTGGAATCCCCAGTGGTGCACTGACCACACTGTAATAAAAACTGGCCGAAACTGCACATTGATTTCAATAGTATCATTCGAATTTGATGTTTTGCTTCTGTTTTAAGTGAATGGTTTACCTAGTTTGGCTTCAGTTCTTCATTCTCTAAGATATTTATTTTATAAGTTAGTTGTTTTTCCATTTCATTTTTAGAGATAATGTACATTTTGTAGTAGGATCAGTGAGAAAAAAAAAATATATATCACTCAAACATGTTTTACTGAGCAAGGTTTTATGACTTTACTTGCTTGAAATTTGGTGGCGACTCGACTTGATTTTTTTTTTTTTTTTTTCCCATAGTGACTTGGGACTTTCTTTAGACTTGGTTACGACTCGAGACTTACTTGTGACTTGCACATATGTGACTTACTCCAACCTTTGCCTAGATCTAGCATAACACAAAAAATGTGATGTGTCCTTGTGTTACATGGGGGTGTATTACTTTAAAAAGTTTCAGAAAGGCTACTTTAAATCTTTTACGTCGAGACTGAAAAGCTATCATGTTTTGTCGCCTGACAAATCAATAGGGTCCAGAGTACAATGGCCCATCATTGTTTGAAAGGGATGTTGATTAATTATGTCATTTAATTGCGTCGGAGGCAGGTGCACAATGAACACCTCAGCCAGGGCGGTCAATGCCTGCTAAAGGCTTGAGTGCCACTTCCTGGCTTTTTCTATTAGCAGCCAGCATGTCCCCTGTCTACTGGAAGTGCTGTGCTCTTTATTGATTAATGGCCCTAATTCATTATGGAGAGGAAGCCTGTAAGTTGTGCTAAATGCGCTATTAATCAACGCTGGCCATGATGTTATGAGAACCTGCTTTGGAAATTACAGGAATACGCAACGCTGTTTTTTTTTTTGCTTCTCCCCTCCCCCTTTCCATAGCCAGAAGTCAAGTTGCTGGGTTGAGTGGGAAATAAGTGTGTTGTCAGCTTCATATTGGTGTCTTGAATGACAAATGTCTTTGCGAGATGCCGGACATCAAGTCTCACGATTGAATGGCTGCCGCATTCTTGCCACAGTTCAGTCAAAGCCGCCACGAGAATGAAACATCTATTCATTTCACAATCGGAGCTGCGAACGCCTGCAGCGCCAAATTTATCACAGACAAATCAACAATATTATATTAAGCTGAAAACAGATGAGGGGTTAGAAGACTGGAGGCAAGGCGACAATGAATTTCGACTCTCGCGAGCCTCAACAGGGCTATTATATCCTATTGCATGGCGACATTTATGACATTTTAAATCCAGCTCTGTAGAAAGTGACAATTGATCATAATTTGTGAATGCAGTCAGCACTTATTCTGCATGCTCTCGAATTCTTCCCCACAGCTGTGTTATCAAGTATTCAACTGGCTATGAGCTAAATGTTACAATGAACACATGAAGTAGACTAAAATTATCAGGAAGTATCACTTTAAATGTTCACATTAAACCCAGACATTTCTTTTTTTTTAAAGCGGGGATTTTTCTCCCCCCCGTTTTCTTTTTCTTTCATATGAAATAATGTTTCATTTGCCTTTAAGTAACTTGGGGAAAAAACGCCACTCATATTGCAATTGCAATTTTGGGGTAAAAAAAAATCACAATTACATTATTTTTCATAATCTTTCAACCCAAGTTATAACTCTTTTTCATGAATAAAACCAATGAAATTCAGTTGTTAATATCAGTGACCACTGCAGGCATTTTTTGGGTAAGATGGTCGTGTCTTTAAGCCGTCAAATGCTGGCTAACAACTTAGCAACATGCAACATGACGGTTTACAAGCTGATCACAAACAAAACTTAATGTGTCTCGTTATCAGATTTTTCGTGCGGTGCTCCCATTAAGGTTTGCTTCCGCCGAAGCTCCACACATGGCTGATTCGGGGGCAGTGGAAGGAGGGGTTGGGGCAAAGCAATGTCCCGTGATGATCGGGCATCAATCCGCCGGTTTGTCAGAACCTGGCTCCAGCAATAGCACCTTGTTAGATGGAGGCGCTCAATCAGGGGGAGCGCTGGAGTGCCCGGGCCAGGTTGGTGAGAGCGGTGATTACCGGGCGGCGGCTGTCCAAAGCCGACGAAACGCTCCACCTCGCTGCAGGAGGCCCTCTGACATTCAAGCCTGCATTTTCTGAATCAGTCTTGAGTGATTAGGGCAGCGCCGGGCAAAAGGACAGATCAAACAATTATTTCTCCTCAACCTTCCTCGCCGTCCTGTTGACGTGCCCCAGAGCAGGAATAGCAGTCATCTGAAAATGTCCACTATTTTAATCAGTTTAAATATGAGAAAACAGTGGCGCTCTTGTTGATTTGGGGTAGTTGACTAATAGAAATGTTCCATTTTAGTTCAATAAATGCGCTGCAGATCCATCCTTTTTGTATACTTCTTATCTTTTAAGCATGAAATGTCCTCAAAGCAAAAAATAACGTCTGACGAGACACAAGACAAGCAACATCGCTGTAATTGACTTTGTCTGTGTAAGCGCAGGTTTTTGATGGACAATGACGCGCTCCAACTTTCCTAAGAATTCGAGTTAATTTGCCGCTGCACGAACGGAACACTATTGTGAACCAAGGACTCATTGTACCTTCTTTCAAATGGCATGTAATAGCAAAACTGCTGACAGATTCAAGCTTGGACAAAGAGCAAAATGTGTGATGAGTTCGGAACTAAGTGGTTATTACTTTACTTATCCCAAGCATGTATTGTTTCTGAAATAATGAGTTGAATTTTTTTGTGCAAGAACAGAAGCAATGATGTAATGGCATTGCCTACTTAGCATTCCATCAGATTGCTCTGATGTCATTCCTAAATTGTCCGGAGTGTCAAGCCAACTTTTGTTGAGCAGCTTTGATGGTATACTGTCTATAAAAAAAATCCCACCCATGTACGATGGTTTTGACAAACGACATTTCAAGATTTTTACGAACAGCTCACTCTGAACTAGTGAGCAGTGTAAGAATGTCATATGGTACCAGCACGCATGTCCCGTTACCGCCATCATTGCCTTGTTCTCTATTTCTGGCCTAGAGGTGTTTTTCATACAAATGTGAACTGTAAATCTGACTTAACCCCTGCTTTAGCATTGCTTTGTGTTGAACTATGGCGCATTCTGACGTGCGTACAAATTCATGTTAAGGGTAGGCTGGGAACTCTGTCGTAAACCGAGAAACACCTCTACTGTTTTGAATTTTAGCATAAGAGACCAGAGTTACCGCCAGCATTCAGTATGTATTCCCTGGGCAGGGAGGCCTTTTGTAAAGGAAAAGAAAAAAAAAAAATCTAAATAAAAATATTGCAAAATGTTTTGTTATATTTTGATATTGAGACAGTATTGCCCATTCCTGATAGTGATATTCATTGAAGTAGTCATCTTAAACCTGCAGGTAAACTATCTATCAACTGCAGTATTGCAAAATGTTGTTACAAATACTGCAATGTAATATTGAATCCACATCGCCCACTCCTATAATTAAAAATGTGACTGAAGTGGCAAAAGGGAAAACAGTTTTTAAACCATCAGATATCCTTGTAAACCATATCACAAAATGTCTTTATGGTATCATATTGAGCCAATGTCGCCCACTCCAAAGTGATCCCCTTATTGGCTTTAAAAATCATCTTCAAAGCTACAAATGAATGAAAAGGGGAAAATAATCATTTTGTTAGTAAATATGTACAGTGAGTGTAAGCAATAATCTCATTCACAGCTCCCACATCGATGCAAACTATTATGTTCATCCCCAGAAGCTTGTAAAAAATCAATAATGTGACTGTAAAGTGCACATTTCCCCCTCATTGTCATTTCAGCCCTTGTACCATCGATAGAATCATGCTGCAATACTTGGGGCATCGTCCTGTGTCCCCCCGCTAAACTTTTTGCCTCCCACATGAAACAACAGGCGTAAAAAAGAAAAAAAAAATGTTGGGAATCTCCAGCCAAGATTTTCCTTCATAAAGCTCACGCCTGAAATCGGATTAGAAAGAGAAGTGGACGGCGGTGGGCACAGTCTTGTATAATGTTCAGCGGGGGAACTACTTTGATGTTTGGGGTGAGTGGGTGTAGAGTGGGCTTTCCATGTGTGGGAATGTGATTTAAGACGTAAAAACAAACAGCAATCATACATTAATACCATACATTATGCTGACTGTAAATAGTGTATTACTCATATTGAGTTTCCACATACGTTACTGCTGCCTTTCTTCGGTCAGATCCGTATATATTCCATTTGTTCATGTAGCTCATACATACTGTAAGAGCCCCGTCTTTTGCTCTGCATAGTTTTGTTTATTATTCCTCCAACCACTAAGGGGCGGAGTTTGATTGTTTAATGACCTGAGCCGAATTGGCGGTGGTGGCCAGACAGGTTAAATTTGGGGTTTCCTGAGGTTACAGGTGTCACTGATTGGAGTGACGCAAACAAATTTTTGAGGAGCCTATCTTGTACTTGGGCGATTTTTGTCATGGATGTGGTTTTGAACATGTGTAATAAGAAATTAAATGGCAATTGCTACTTTAGTCTGATGAGCATTCTGTTATTTTTCATTTTTTTGCTGTGTACTAGAAGTCAAAATTAAACCAATCAGTGACCAAAACTGTTGTGGACAAAGTGGTAGTGGACAAATATTTAGGTATTTATTATATTGTACTTTATTCAAAATGACCATCAGGTTGCCAATTAATTTAAAGGCCCCTCTTTTGGTGATGCATATTAACTCATTCACTGCCAGACATTTTCAGATCCTATTATACCCAAACGTTTGAAAAAAATTGGAAAAAAAATATAAATAAATTCCTGGGATTGAATGGCTGGACTGTGAAAAGACAAGTACATTTGTCAACGGCAGTGAATGAGTTAAGAATGTGACGTTTCTTCCTGTTAAAGTGTAGGCTGGACTACAGGTTAAAGGTTTCATAGCTTTCAGAGGGAATGCTGATTTGAAATTTCCAGCAGTTGTTTTGGAGAATTTCCTTGGTCGCTTTGAAGTTTGCACCCTGCTGGGTGTCCTAGCTTTGACACGGGGAGCACAGTGGCTGTGGCTATTTATACATCTTGTGGGAGAATAGGTCCCCCTCCGCATCTAATATGACTGTCAATTCAGCCACAAGTAATCAGTCTCTACTGTATATGACAGTACTGTACGTACGAAAAGAAGAGCATTAATTTGAGAAATTGGTGTATTCTGCTGGAATCACTTTTGTGAATGAGGAAAATCCCTACTGGCATTACAAAAACAAGTGTATGACTTTGTTTACATGTATGTAGTTGTTTCAATGTTACATTAGTATATCGTCGCTGTCATGTGAAAAACACTTATCTCCATTTTTTTTTTTTTCATTTTCTTATTTTTACATGAATGTTTTTTCTGCGTTACAGACATTGCATTAATGGGAAAATTTTAAAAAATGTTTCCAAAATTGGATATGTGTTTTTCACAAGACAGCGATGATATAGTTCTATTTTTGTGAAGTAAATCTTTTGGAACTTGAAGAATGAGCTATCCAAAGGGAATTTTTCATTTGATCTGAACAGTAGATTAGTTGCAGTGCTTTGTTTGGTCTCTAAGGTTTCTGTGGGCGGGTACTCACCATTTGTTTGCTATCTGTGGTCGGTAGTAGGAATAACCATTTGGTTATCTTTCTAAGAACCAACGATGATTTGATTATTTAAAAAAAATATATGTACACTGCCTTTCCATGAAAATGAAGTGTTGTTTATATATACATGACTGTTTAAGTTAGGCTCACTTTGAAATGTCCTTATTAACCATGTGCTTAACACCCCCCCCAAAAAATCTTAACTGAACCCCAAATTAATTAACACACGTAAACAAATAGACAATAGCTTTATTGCATTTTGACTCCTGCAATTCAATTTGAAGAATATTTGAGGAAAAAAAATACACTGTTCTGACTCAATTGTTTTGAGATTTGAATAATCCATTTCAGTCACCAGCAAGTGGTGTTCAACTAACCGACGTGTGGAATATTATGCACCCATCCTGAATTATCAGAGTAGTTTGTTTTTTGGTTTAAGATTTTAGACACACAGTTCTAACTGATCATTACATCTGTTGATTAATGCCCATCAAAATAGTGGCATTTTTTTTTGCCTCACGTTATTACCAGCGTTGGTTTGTTGTTTTTCTCTAGTTGAAGATTGTTGTCTGCTGCATATAGCGAAGTATCAGGGTCACAGTCAGAGAGTCCAAACCAATGCATCTCCTCCAATTCTCACAGTCTATTGATTCTCCCTCTGAAATTTATGTTGCCTTTCAGCGTGCCCCCCTGCTGGGGCTCTCGCTGCCTCCCCCACCGGGGGGGGTCACGGTGACACAAGAGTGTCGGGCCAGATGCCGAGTGATCCCCTCCGATCCACCTCTTCTTCTAAAAAGCCACATCCATCGCCTCCGCCAGTACAATCAGTGCCGACCCTGTTGAAATACCACACTTCAAACCTGAATCCCCGGCGTGGCCCGCTCTCCTGCTCGCTGTGATTCTCTTGTTTTAACCGCACACAGTGTAAATCTTCCGCGCAAATGCTCCGGGAAAGAAAGATTGCAAGTGTTGACGATACAGAGAGGGAAGGAAAAGGGGAAAACAGAAATGCAGAACAAAACAAGCCAGCTGGTCCACCTTTTGCCTATTGGATTTGTGTTTTTTTTTTTTGTCAGGGTCTGTGTGAACCAAACACTCTTTGAAGTCTGCTTACAGGACTGTACTGTGGCATCACTACGGCCACTACCAAACCCCATGCAAAAATGCGCCAGACGATTATGGGAAACGCAATAGAATTCAGTCATAAATCACTTAAATTTTCATGCAAATGGCCTCCTCCGTGGGGCGTTTGTCGTGTGTGTACAGCGGCATCAATGGCACATAAAAAGGTGCGTTTTGGCACTTTAAAAGAGAACTCCCTGAGACATCTCGGCCCGAATGCACACAGAAACTTCAAGGTCAAACAGCGCCACATAATAACTCTGACAAGCGCACACAATTGCAACGTACAACAAGACCGGGGAGTCGTTAAGGCTTTTATCTAGCGGCTGAAGGGGGAAAGATCCACCCAACATCCCAGAGGGGCAGATCAATCACAGCCTGAGTGGTTCAAACTGTTTGTGCCGGATTCTACATCTATCACCGTCCCGTGCAGTCTATAAAAAAAAAAAGAAGTACTTTCAATTAGGGGATGGCGAAATAGAATCACACCACTTGATTTATAGTGCAAGACTAATTACACAAGCTTTGGGGCTGCGACTTGAGGCTATTGTCTTATGTGAAATGTCAGCCTGTGACTCAAGTGTTCACGTCCTTTTCCAAAAGCCTCCTGATCATGACATGGAGGCTCAAAGAATAAAAAAAGAAAGCAGAAACACCCTTGAGTGTCTTTATGGCTTATGACCATCCGCTAAAGTGCGCACAACTTACTGTAGGACTACTGCATGGCTCGAGTGAGACAAATTTTTGCGGATGCAGTGTTCCCACGCTATATTGCGCTTCACCTACCGCGACCTTGCTGCATTGCAGATCCTTTGTCGAACTCATCTTTGGCTATCACAGACTTTCCTCCATGATGCGGAAATCTGGTTTATAGCAAGTGTTTTCACAGTATACATACTGGAATACCCCCACATGAGGGAAAGGAGAGCCACAGGCACTAATGCAATTCTCAGCCATGTTGACATATTGAACGCCATGAATCAAGCAAAACAAACACCAGGAGCACACTCGCACAGGACCTGCTGTTAGCTACAGCCCACGCCCAGACACTCGCACGCAGACTCGCCGACATGATAAATCACCCCACCAAGGCTCCGCCTCTTGAATACGCCTTTCTAGAACATATCCCCATGGTGAGCGGCGTTTCACTGTATGTTTCATGGTAGCTTAAAGAACACACGCAATCGAATGTTTGAATCCAAACGTGAAATGCAAATCGGATACATATGGAATCAGATGTAGTTATTGAGCACTTGGATCCACAGTGTCAAACCACCCCGTTTAGATCTTTGTGGCTTGAGATAAACGGTGCACAACTCCCAATATGAAAAGAGAAGACTTCTAATGGTATAAGTGTATCTGAGGCGAGACATCCAGAGAAATGGCAAGAAATGAGGAGGAATATTAAACAAACATGGAGAAACTCTATTTTTTTGATAGTTAAAGTTCTTGGTGGTAGATATTTCAACAAATGTATGCAGTAGTTTGCATACAGTATTAATATGCTGTATGTATATGTAACTGTTGTGATTAAATTCACGGTAGCGTGTTTAGTTTTGAGTGTAGGTATATTGTTGCTCTCTTTAAACATTTACATGATCGAGCATCGTTACTTTCAAGCGACTGCCATTTCTTTAAACACAGCCGCTAGCGTATAGCTCGAACAAGGAGGGGGAGGTGGGAGCTTAACAGTACATTCAAGCTTGAAGAAAGAGCATTGGGCCCATGAATATCATTAACTGGGGGCTCAATTGGCTTTACCACGGGATCAACCCTGGAACAGGGGCAGGGTATGCAATAACATATATAAAAGAAATGTACAAATAAAAAACGTCAAAACTCTCCCTGGCGCATTCCTAGAGCAATCCATTGGATTCGATGTAAAAATGTAACAATGTCAGATATTTATCGCCGTGTGCGCAAACCCAATGCTCACGTTATCTGCAAGCATGCTCGCATTTCACATTGTAACCAGTTTGTAGGGTTAGCCGAAGCATCTCCCAATCTAGACGGTGTGCATAAAAGCCTCTAAGTACAGTAAGATGCCGTGTGCCACATACTGTATGTAATGGAGATGGGAGAAGCTGGATGTCACATTCTCCATCAGTGAGCCTTAAAAGGATTTCACACCAGACTAAGAAGGTCTACACCTCCCAGTCAGGTGCTACACCGGAGACAAGCGATGGCACTTTGGAGTAATCACTATTTTTCTTTTTTTTTTAACACTTGTCACACTACAAAACTCTGAAGTGGGGACTTGGTCCTCAGATAGAGATATTTTAAGTGCCTTTGTGGTTAAACACTTTTTTAATGAGTCAGAAAAGCTTGTCGTATAAGAAATGACCAGCAACCAGGCTGGTTTGACTGAAAATGTTAACATTTTTTTTAAATGAATAACAAGAGAGAGATTTGAGGTGCCTGTGGTCCGTCTTAAAAGGTTTTTAATGCACACCTTCCATCTGCTTCCACTATTGCACTATTGGAATTTTCACCCTAGGAATGGAACACACTCGTCAACTGACTATACACCCTTGTATAGTGCATGTTTTTAATTGCAAGACTTGACAATATTATGGAACCAAACAATTGACAAGCTATTTAAACATCAATGGCAAATCATTTTCATAAGCTTCTTTTTGACACTTTCAGAATATAAAGATGAACAAAATTAGTTTTCATAACACGTTCAAGGTGCAAATTGGAGTTTTGTTTTCAAGGCCTTGAGATCAGGACGGGGATGTTGGTTGATAGCCTAGCAAAGCTCCACCTGTAAGCAAGATGAAAGACCCTTCCACATTGTGTACGTACGGTCCTTAACACATTGGCGGATGCCATCAACCGACATCCCCCACCCTCGCAAGAACCGTGTTAACACATCTGCCACAGGTAGACACCATCTTGCTTTTCAAAGTGCTTCGCGTTGCAACTCCTCATAAGAGGTTGAATTCAAAGTCAGTCGGCTTGACAGATTTTTCCTGCCCATGTGGATGTGTGCTGGAGTCACGCATGTCTGCGAGGCGCAGGTGATAATGGGGCCTTAATCGCCCCGCTGGTTCTGGTTGTCCCTCTCAATGTCACATATCCGGATGAACGTGGTAAATATCAGCCCCATGTCTCAATAACACAATTTTTATCTGCTTTTGTCAGACCAAGGTGCTGGTCACGTCGAAGTGGGTGCAAGATGAAAGGTGTGTGTGTGTGTGTATGAGAACGCTTGCAATATGAAAGCGCACGCACCCTAATCACCGGGTTAATACTATTTGGATGGTGCAAGTTTGGAACTGTTGGATTAAAAAATAAAGCCGAAATGAATAATTTTGCATGTGAGACGTAGCGTAAAAAACGACGGCTGCTTTGAAGCTAATTAGCATTTTCGACACTTGCGAGTGATCACAGCAGACAAGTGTAGCGCTCCAGCCGTCGGTCAATAGCTTTTGTGTTCATGTAATTGGAGAATAATAACAATTAGGGCTTTATCGACTGTTAAAATCGGGTCGACTACTTTGTATTTGCTAGCAGTTCTGCTAATAGAAAATAGCTTCTTTTTTTTTAGGTTTATCTCAGTTCGTGGGCAGGATTTCCAAAAACCTTTCTACTATGGGAGGTAACTCAGAAATTTCGCAAGTCCATATTTTCCCTAATTTGTTTATATTGTACAAGAGTAGATTTCTTTTTTTTTTTTAACTCTTTGGAAAAATTCAGACTGTGCAGTAGTATTTATAAAAGTGTGCAATTTGGATCAATTGACATTAGTAGTTTTGTCCCATTTTTTTGCAATAGTACCTGTTATTAAAAATAAACAAATACACTGAATTGTCCATTAATAAGATCAGGCAATGAGAATGAGCAGCAGCTGTGTATCTGGCAATTATTCATGAACACTAAATGGTATATATACAGATGTGAATGTGACCACAAAGCAAGACTCGTCGGTAGCGTTGTATGTGGTGACGTGGAACAAACGCGCCATATATGCAGTTGTGCATGGAACCTGCAGTACCATAAACAGTGGAGTAAAAACTAGATTTGAATACAAAATATATAAACAGTATACTAGACATCCTAGATGGAACTGAATAGTCAGCAGCGTTGTATGTGACAACTGTACATTAATCAATAATTATCATAACATGCATTCAATAAGTTTTATAGCCTAAAGTCAATAAGTTCAATAATTTTTATAAGCCTCGTACCACTGAGTCTGGATTGAGTGTGTGACTTTGTAGTAAACAAGCATAAATGTAGCAACATGTGAAATGCAACCCCCCCCAAAAAATTTGTGTATATATGTGTACATGCAATATGCATGCCCCAGTATGTGTATATATATATGTATGTGTGTATATATATATATGTGTATGTATATATTGATAACCTGATTTAGTATCAGCACTCAGCATCCATTCTCAAGCCCTGAGGAAATATACATTAACATTTTACATTTATAAGTGAAGTCAAACCTCCAAAAGATGATTGAAAGCTCTTGGCAGAAGTGTGGCTGCCGCTTACCCACTAGCATTCCGTCTGCGCTCGATCACAGCACCCCCACTGTTCAATACCATCTCATTTGTTATATATCAAACATAAACTTCAGTGTCTTTACACATAGACACACATGCTCCTGAAGGAGGATTCAGCCGTGGCCGTGCACTGGCCGCCATCCAATCCTCATCTGAACAAACACAAGGGCCATTTGCAGGTTGGCAGCCACCAACGTGTTTGGCTTCCACGCTGGCTTGTCTCTCTCTCTCCCTCTCTCTCTCTCTCTCTCTCTCTCTCTCTCTCTCTCTCTCTCTCTCTCTCTCTCTCTCTCTCTCTCCGCGCGCTTTTTACTCCCGTTGACCCGTTTCTCTTTCAAAGCGAAAGGTGAAGCGTTGCTGAGAACGTCCCTCTGTTGATTTGGGAAATAATGTGATAAGGCAGTAGTGGGGAATAGAAATCTCTGACTTTAGAGGACATATCAAAGGGATTAAATCGGGTAGGATTACATTGATGAGTAGGAAAGTTGGTTTGACGGAATAAAGCATGAGGTCTCCACATACAGATCCATTGTAAATAATGATTCTCTTGCTCATTAACTCTTCACATTGTAAAGAAATCTGATTTTTCAAACAGTAGCCCCAGTTCAGCCTCAGCTGCCGCGCTTGTCTGTCTCCATCGAAAGCTTTGTGAAATGTAAAGGCATTTTTAAAGTAACATTTTAATATAAAACAAGTCATTGTGTAAATACTACAAAACTGTTAAGTCAACCACAATCACAAATCAAAGTCAGATTTTTTTTTTTTTTTTTATTCCTTTGGCCTGAAGGTGAAAAATTACCATTGGTGGTTAGCATCTTCGTGGGATGGGCAATCGGCTAGACATATAGTTCAGTACATCACCGGTTGAGTGAAACGACATAGTAAAGTTGGTCAGCCATCCCATACAAAAAATACTTCATCAAAATCACCCAGGCCACCAAAGCGTCTGTTGACAGACTCTTATTTCAATGGCTGCACTATTAATAGAAACAGTTGTGTGACTATTTGTGTTTGTGGAGCCAAATAACTGATTAGGCCTCATGCTTTTGATCTAATCATTTCATGTATATACAGTGAATCACTACTCCCTTGTTTGTGTGTGGGTGTGTGTGTGTGTGTGTGTTTGATTTTACATCTACTCTTCTCGTGCTCTTTTCCTAACATCCCTTGTTTTTGAATGAATAGCATGAAAAAGCTGCACTAATACTTGCAAATCTTTTAATGATGTCAGAGATGACATCAGTTCCAACTCTAAAATTTTGCTGTCCTCGAAGATTTTTTAGTTAAAACCTCACTTATGTGATGATAAACAGTTATTGTTGGGTCTACGGGAAACAGATGTTGATGTGTTCTTTCTTATGAGGTGAAACCACTTACTCTTGGCTAGTAAATATATCTCGGTCCAGCGGCCATGAAAAGTAGGCCACAGCCCGTGACAAAAACCCTAAAACAAATGCCGTTGTAAAGAGATCGTCCCATTGTGTATTCATGACGAGGCTCGACTCGGAAGATGGACTTTGGGGCAACACAATGGTGAGCGGGATCTGCTGTTTCTGTCGTTTTAAACAAATAACAATGCTGCGAGAAGACTGCTTCCAGTGAATGCGAAATGCGCTGTTGAGTCGCCAGCGGAGCGCCCACAATGGGCCGGCCATGCATCACAACAGCCAAGACAGGCCCAATATTAACATTTCCTTTTGACACGTGGCAAGAGGTTTTCTTTAACCCACCGAGGCTGAATGGGGAATCAGCAGATAATAAGAAATTAAAAGGTAAAGACAGGCAGGGGGAGAAAGGCAAATCCTTGCCCCAGGGCTTCACGTTGGAGCACAATGGCCACCGAGGTAGTAAAGGCAGCTTTATTTAGTAAAGTAGTCCATGTTTCTTATTCGCCCCCTCCCCTCGCGCCACCTGCATTACAATTAACCTCATGGCAAACTTGAGGTCTCTGATTAGTGATGGCCTATTGTCTTGCTCCCATTTACGCTTGGTCCCCACTGCCTTCAGTGCACTCGTACCAACAAATCAAACCCAGTTTCTGGCAGGGACTTTTACCACAAGGAGATTCAGATCTGTTCGAGACTGCTGCTAGATACCTGGGAATATGCGCAACACGTAGCCTAGCAACCGGACTCATTTTCTTTTTTTAGCAGCGAGTGCCCCAAAATGAAGGGCTAACGCAGGAAAGTGCAGATACTGTATGTTCCAGACAAAAAAAAATCTACGTTAGTGGGACTGCCGTAGGTGAACCGCAGTATAGCAGGGGAACACTGTATTGACAATGGAGTGAAACTGAGGCGGCGTGTTCATAGAATTAAAAGCACGCCAGATGTCGGGTGGTGAAAAAGCCCTGGAGGAGTAAGCAACACATTAAAGCATAATATCACCTCATGGACTTGAAGTGCAATCACTGCTACTCTCCGGGGAGCTGTTAGACAATGTTTTGCCACGACACTTTCAATCTCAACTACCTCCAAGTGGCCCACGCAACAACGTACACCAGGCAACACCAGTTGGGCTTGACACGATGACAAAAACCTGAGTTTTGTTTTAGTTTGGAGTCGGAGGACAGAGCAGTGCAAAGGCACTCTGATCTCTCTTCTGGTGAATAATAAATCACCTTTTTAGTGTCCTCAGCAATGTGTATGTCGGTGAAAATGTTTGTTTTAGGGGACCCCAAAAATACAATTTCATTGATTGTCATGATGTTGGGTGGACATGTCCACATATTAGAATGTACGAGAAAGTCGAAATGGCCCATATACGAAATTGAACAGCCAGTCCGCCATTTTGGTTTCAATAAGGCATTTTGGGGTAAATCCAGTGAAAATTATATTATGTTCCCAAACAAATCTGGCTGAGGAATTTTCATTAATAACCGCGCAAGAGAGCGCTTTGAGACTGTCGTCTGTTCCAACAGGTTTTTGGGGCACACCTGCCAGCTGCTCTAACTATTGGATGCCCCTAGCTCCAATTCGGCACATGCAGGTGCAGCGATGCAAACAAGATTGATTAGTTCAGATTCAGAAAAGCTTTAATCGAGACCTCATTTTTTGCATGTGATATTGGTGACTGTTTCTTTGTGACCATTGCATAAATCCAGATCCAGCCAGAATTTCCTTCACAAACCTTTGTTTCCACACCTTACCTTCAAGCAGCCTTTGTTTCAAGCTTTTAACCCTTGCACCTCCTTCAACATCCTTCTGTTTCTGACATTTTAATATTATTGAAAAAGTGCTTCAGATGAAAGCATAAACTAAGGCCGTAGAGCTTACATGTCATTGTGTTCTTTGTTGCATACAAAATAAACAAGGACTACACATGTAGACATGAAAAACAGCACATTTACATACATTTCTGTCACAAAATCGTACAAATGTACTTGTGAGAAACACCCTGTGTAAATAGTAATAGTACAAGTACAAGCCATATTGCTTCCTAGTACTATAATCATATGCATCCCAGTAGCACTTCACTACAATTTACACACTGCAGATTGCAGATTCTCTATCAAAATAATGAATGTAATGAACATGTATTCGCTCATATCAGAATTAAGGTTAAAAAAAAAAAGACGCTATTATGCCTCACATCTTTCGCATTCTAACAATACTCATTTGTCACTCCCGACGGTAAAACAAAACCATGAACATAAACATCCCAATACAGCTGGAGTTTATGGAGGGATAAAAAAATAAAGGGTATTAATATCCTTTAGAAAAATGCTTAGGCCTGTTGTTATCTTGCAGCAGATTCATCACTGCTCGTATTCATTGTCCAGACCCCCCGTGGGCGTCATTGCTCATCCTTGCCAGCCCACTAAACTGCATTATTTAGTTAGCAAGTAATGCCGTCGCCCTCCGACAATCAGCCACATTCACGCATTCAATATGTGAGTGTGTACACATTGTCTAACACGCTTTACTGGCTAAATTGAGTAATTAAATTCAAGTCTTCAATGTACACTTTCGGGTAGTAAAAAAAAAAGTTTAATAAGGAAAGAGTAATATTTTAAACTATGGAATTTCAAAAACACAACTTTATTCATTTAATATTACACCTTTTATTTTGGAATAGTTGCTGTCATTCTCTAACAAATACGACTATTATCTCAAACTAACAAAAATGCCTTTTTACTCTAATTCATTCTAAAGCAAAAACAATACTTCATACTGGATGTCAGACTTATGCAATGACACGTCACAGTCATATCAGAGCTTTTAATTGGCCCAAAGCTACTGTACAGTGGAGTGTTACGTTAGTTGTATGGGCTTTAAAGGTTTTTTTTTTTAATTATACAAGATAATTAATTGCCAAAGACTTTGCAAGCCCTGATTTGAGAACACCTGGCATAAATGACGATTCCAAGAGGTCTTACGCACAGCTTGTTGCTTAGGCCCAAATTAATAGAAATGTATATGATTCAATTGTATGTGTGTATTGTACAACGGTGGTTTTTCAATGACTTTCCTTTTGTGCGCTTTCCTTAATTTCTCCTGAATTTGTTGGGGTTATCAAATTTGTTTTGTTTTGCCCTGCACGGGACAGTTCTGGGCCAGTCTTCTTCATGAAGCATCCAGATGGTGGAGTGTAGACATATTACAAGTGCATTGTCACTAAAAACAAACCAGATGTGGACTAATGTGAACTTTACACTTGTACAAGCCCAAAATGATCACCCACCAATGTGAGGAAAGTTGCATCCAGGCGTAACGATGCAATTCCACAAATTCAAGGTGGATCCTTCCTTTTTCACCCCCACATTTTTACATCCCTCTTTTGGGCCAACTTGGACCATATGACCTTGAAACAAGTACCATGTGACTTAAGATCCGGACAAAAGGCTGAAGTGATTCCAGAGACCTGACAGTCAAGGAGCCGTCGGACTGCAGCTCTGGAAGCATTCCCCTGAATATTGCCGAAGATAATAGCACACGCTAATGAGCAATGATGGAATGAAGCCAATCAAAGAGAGAATTAAAAAAAAAAAAATGAATACAACGGTCTTGCCTGTCAGGTCGGGTGAGGGGCGTTTTGGGGGAAGAATGATTTGGGAACTCGCACCTGGCAGACGGAGAGATTTCACGCTAGGCCGCCAAGCTAAAGCACTCCAGCAAGAGTCGTCTTCGACTATCAGTGTCTCCCCTTTGACATACCTTGTCAAAAAAAGGAGAAAAAAAAAAAGGATTGGGTGGAATGTTTTTTGCTTTTAAACCATACGTGGTGTGGTGTACTATATTTATTGGAGTGTAATGCAAAGTTAATGGTACAGTAGTGCCTCGAAGTTGAAACGGTCACAAATGTTGCTGGACAGTATACCGCAAAGGCAAAACAATACTGGGAATATATAAAGTCAGCATTCCTCTGTAGACCTCATTTCTGCCAGCATCAACTGATTAACTCTCTTTGCGCTTTCCTTTGGCTTTTTTTCTAAAACTATGGGAAGGAGAGAAGAATGGCCACCGTAAAATATGTAAAAGGAAAATCCTTGATTACTTTGACTAATGCATTAGTGGAGGTTAGTGATGGAAACTGTACACCGTCTTAAAGTACCCCATGTATGCTTCAAATGTGTTCCTCTGTAGTTTAGGAAAGTAATGAAACATGACCTCCAGCGTTGGTCTACATGCTGGAATTATGTCAAATGAATGAAAACCCTTCATCCTTGGATGCGATAAATCCCAATACCTAAAACATTTACATTACACAACAATTTGATTGACAATTAATACTCTCAGAGGAGGTGTAAACGATGCAGTGGCTTATTAGAAATGACGCGTCTCGAACCAAATATGTCACGGTGACATGCTACACGGCAATCCCGCCGGCAGCTGATTGGATTTAGCCAAAAGTTGGTCCAGAGAAAATCTCCCACTGAGAGTAAAATTGACTTACGTCTGTCGGCGGCCAGTGAGATGAAGGGCGTCCGGTCTTATCTTCCTCCATCCCGTGTCGTCCCCCTGCCAACCCCAATACTTTTCCCGTGCGCCGCTGCGCCGTGTCCGCAACAATCTCAAACATAGCATGTCGAAGAGACGCTACGATGACGTTTTTATGCAGTTCGTGTTCAGATTATTCACCATGTGAGAGATGAGGCTACACATGGAATCTTGTTTGTGTCAACATGCGATAAGACTCATCTTGTTATCACTTCCACACCATCCATTCTCAACATTGTATGCTCTGTGGTTTATATACAGTAGTAGCTCAGAGCCTCTTTACTCTAAATTGCATTTGAACCAGATAAGAATTTCTCTCTGAAATGTTAAGACGAATTTTGTTGAATTTACGCCACAAATCTGAAACCTCCACACTTGTTCATATTTGTGGGTTCAATGTTTTGCAGGCTTTATATAACACTTCCTCTGAGGTCTTCCCTTATTAATCTACATGCTTCTTTGGTTAACCCTTAAACTGTTGCTGTATCCATAACCGCCGATTTCAATAAAACGCCGATTATGTTCAGTGATCAATAAACACAGATCTGCAGCATCTGTTGTTACATAATGCCTCACCGGCCACAATTTTATTGCTGTATCCATAACCGATTTACAAAAAAAAAAGATTATGTTCAGTGATCAATAAGCACAGATCTGCATCATCTGTTGTTACATACTGCTTTACCGGCCACAATTTTAAGAAAACTGGTGAGACCCTGCACATGAGCTGCTTATTCAAAGATGATGCTCAGTTCTGATACAGAGAGAATATCACTGTGTATATCGCTGGAAAATGGTACACTCTACTGTGTGAAAGCTGTTCCTAATATTTTAGCATACGGACATTTGCTTTGAATGTACCTGGAAAATGAGTGCCTTTTTTAAAATCAGTAAAATAATTAACCAAAAAAAAGTTCCCGGTCTAAACTTCAACAACACAACCATTTTCTTTATTTGTCTGTAAATAGCTCAGGCTCATAGAACAAAAGTGTGCAAAAGACAGAGCCTGGGGGGAACACCAGAAGCTGTGGTGATGGCTGGGATGTGAACACTTTTAGCTGAATTGAGTAGGCCAGCACAATGTGGTTTGAACCTGTCCATCTGTGTATCTGAAGTCAGTAGTAGTCAGCAGTATAGAACAAGTTTACTATTTATGATTGTCGACCTACCTCCCAAAGACAGCTGGAATAGGCTCCGGCATGCCCGCAATGCTTGTGAGGATAAGCGCTCGGAAAATAACTAGATGGACCCTAACCATTTTCCGAGCAAACACAACCCACACCACAGGATAATCACTAAGGATAATCTTTTAGACATTTGATAATCAGACCATTGCTGACTTTGATCATAAGAGGAGTAAATGCTGAAATGTGGCCCAATTGTCGGTTATGTGTCAACCCCGCTTCAGGGCGAAACTAATTGAATCATATCGCAGCATGACAGATGATGGAGGAATATCTGACACATTGAAGGCAGATCAGCACCACTCTTAGGCTTGTGATAAGAATTCAATTTGTGTTCAATTGTGAGCAAAGTGGCGGCGTGAGTCCTGTGGCCACATAGGAGACGCATAGGTGGGAAACGCAGAATTAGTTGATGAATCGAAGCGAGAGCAAGTGTAATAAACAGCAAACACCTGGACAGAGCGAGCGAGCGGCTTTGGCCCAATTATGATCAATCAGAGCAACAGGCAGCGCCACCTAATTGGATATACACGTCTTATTATGTACAAGGGGATGTTTGGCATTTTATTTCGAAAGTGTTGATTGGAGCAAATTGGAAGGATCACAGCTGCGTTGTTTGATCAATGGCGTCTGCCAGTTTTGACATAAAAAAGCTGCACGGTGCTCGTGTGGACTTTTTCTTATTGTGGCAATACCACATTCAAAAATGAAAACATGCATTGCAATAGCCTTTTTTTCCAATAGGATACATTGTCTGCAAACTTTGTAAATGGTTAACAATCCCATCTTGTTCCTGCAAGATTTTTTTTATTTGACCAAGCAACAAACAGTGAATAGATTCGTTCAGTATTTCTTGAAGTACATTTCACACAATTTTGTCACATGGCTGCTTAATATACTGTCCATATTTTACATAACCACTGGGCACAAATGTTTGCCCACCCGTATTATAAACGGTTTTAATTGGTTGACAAATACAAGTCAATAGCAGGCATTGTGTGTAAGCCTGTTTAATTACATTACTGACGTTAAATAAAGACA